>NC_135339.1:45814503-46453523 GCF_023851605.1 Tamandua tetradactyla
TTTTTTTTTTTTTTTTTTGGTATATGGTCCAGGAATCAAACTCAGGTCTCCCTTATGGAAGTTGAGCATTCTACCACTGAACAACCCATGCACCCCCATTGAGTTTTTAAAAATATTTTTATTGAGAGACATCCACACAGTACAGTCCAACAATATTATACAATTAATGGCTCATAATGCCATCAAATAGTTATGTATTCTTCACCCTGATCATTTTTAGAACATTTGCATCACTCCAGAAAAAGAAATAAAAATAACTCATACATCCCATACCCCTTACCCCTCCGTCTCATGGACTGATAGTATTTCAATCTACCCATTTTTTACGCTTCATCTTTCCCTATTATTTATTGATTTATTATCCTTTTTTTTTCTTTTTTACTCATCCATCCACACTCTGGATAAAATAAAATGAGCATCAGACATGAGGTTTGCACAATCACACAGTCATATTGTAAAAGCTACATAGTTATACAGTCTTGAAGAATCAAGCTCAACAGTTTCAGGTACTTCCCTCTACCTACTCCAAGACACCATAAAATAAAAAGAGATATCTACACAATGCATAAGAATAACCTCCAGGATACCCTCCCAATTCTGAAATCTCTCAGCCACTGAGACTTTATTTTGCCTTATTTCTCTCTTCCCCCTTTTGGTCAAGAAGGCTTTCTCATTCCTATGATGCTGGGTCCTGGCTCATCCCCAAGAGTCAAGTCCCATGTAGCTAGGGAGATTTATACCTCTGGGAGTCATGTCCCACGTAGGGGAGGAGAGCAGTGAGTTCACCTGCCTAGTTGGCTTAGAGAGAGAGGCCACATCTGAACAACAAAAGAGGTTCTCTGGGGGTGACTCTTAGGCATAATTATCAGTAGGCTTACCTTCTTTGCAGGAATAAGCTTTATAGGGGCAATTTCCAAGATCAAGGGCTCAGCCTACTGAATTGGTTGTCCTCACTGCTTGCAAGAATATCAGGAATTCCCCAGATGTGGAAATTGAGTATTTCCTCTGTTCACTCCAGTTCCCAAAGGAGACTTTACAAATACTTTTTTATTCTCACCCAAATTACACTGGTGTATATGGGGGCATCACACTACCTGTACAAACCAACAAGATCTCACACCCTATTCAATATTCCATGCAATTATGGTGTTCAAGTAAACTGACCATACAAAGTAAATGAGATAACATGTTACCCAAAATATAAATTTTGCACCAAAAAAATACCTCTCCCTTTGGTCTTGCACAGAGGTTGAAGTTTGGAAATATGGGCCATATAATCCTTTACTCAGTATTCTGATTTACTTTAGTCCTATACAGATCAGCTTCATTCATATCTCGACGAAGTCTGGTCACCCCAGCTTTTTTTAAGTTTCTGAATGGGGTAATGCTGACTTTCATAACTTTGGTGCTCTAACTCTGAATCTCAAGTTCACATAAATACTCAAAGTTTCAGGGAATGACCAGTTTATTCACAAATAGCTCAATATCTCAGCATTTAGGAATATCAGTTACAACTCCTGAATATATGTGACTGCTCTAAGAGCTTGCAATCTAGGAACATTTACAATGGGCCCCAACCTGGTAACCCATGCTCTTGACTTCAACTCTGAGTTTGCGTATTATTGTCACTCCATATGAGTGAGGCATGATACTTCTTGTTTCTGACATTTTATTCAACATACCGCCCTTAAGGTTCATTCACCTAGCTGCATGACTCACAACTTCTTTTCTTCTTGCAGCTGCTCAGTAGTTGGTCATATGTAAACACCCAGCTCCCCCTTCAATTCCTCAATTATTCTACCGTTGGACCACCTCCATCCATTATGAATCACAAATACTGCCACCATAAAAATCAGTGTGAAAATGTCCATTTGTGTCCCCACTCTCAGTTCCTCCAGGTATATACTGAGCAAAGGGGTTGCAGGATCAAATGGCAACCCCATCCTTAGCCTCCTGTGGAAACACCACGTTGCCCTCTGGAGGGGCTGCACCTCTCAGCTCCCCTACTAACAGTGAATAGGTGCATCTCTTTCTCCACATTTTCTTTAGCACTTGTTCCTCTGTTCATTTTTAAGCAATTTTATTCCCACATCATACAATCCAACCTAAGTAAACAGACAAGCCTTCACCACTACAATCTATATGAAGACGTTTCTTTTCCTTCCACATAGATTCCATACCCCTCTCTCAGATTCCTGGCTTGTTGACAATTAGATGTGGCATAATGCATTAGTTACATTCAGTGGAAGTATATTACAACGTTACTATTGATTTACCTTTTCTGGTATAACATTCCATTTTTAACACCTTGCAAGGTCGATATTTGTTTGTTCTCCCTCATGCAAAAAGATGATTTTTTATTTGTACATTTAACCACTGTCATTGTCCACTCTAAGCCTCCCTAAGTTATACCATTTCAGTCTTTATCCTCCGTCTTTCCTTGTGGTTTCATACAAGTTTGCACACCTTTGTGTACATTCCAGAAGATCTCAGGGATAGCTATGTGGAAACCAAATCCATGAGCCTGAAAGAGCACAAAAGGCAGACAGCCAGGTGAGCACAAATGTTTTCTGCTGAGGTGGGCCTCAGGGAAATCTGTTTACTAAGCCCAGAAGCAGTGCAGGAAGTGAACTGAGGAAAGAGGTGGACCTCCTCTTCTTTTCGATCCATTCATCCAGGTGAGTAAGTAAGAGATTTTGAGGATTTGAGCTGCTCCTGCACTTTTATGCCCTTCTTTTAAAGGAAAAAGTAAACAAAACCCTGACATAGGAAAGGAGGGAAATAACAGAGAATTAATCAGGATAACTCCTTTCCTTTTGAGAAAACTGGCAGCCTAGAAAATATTACAAAAGTGGGAAATAGATATTAATCATCTGGAACATGCTCTCCTCTCTCTGGTATTGCTCTGGCCAATTCCCATGCCCAGATGTGCTGGATTCATACTTACTAGCAACAGAAATCAGAAACGCTGACCTTGCCCAAAAGAAAATGTACAATAGCAATGTCTTTACCAAATTTGCTCTTAGAAATATCAATACTAAGTATGATACAAAAAATCCAAACCACAATGCTTTTAAAAATTAACTAATTTGATTCAAGATTTTTTTAATGAGAAAGTACAACTTTATATACCTGGAAGAAATTTTATGACTCCATTTATTTTGTAAAACAATCATTTTCCTGTCCCAATTTAGTAAAGTCCTGTCAAAAAGTCATGCTGGATTTGAGCTTCACCATCAGAAAAGGCTGCTATCAATTTCAGCAACAGTTTTTTGAGTTGGAAAGAGTGACAAAGAAATAATGTAGTCAAAGGTCAGTCAATCTTTTGGTTCCCCAAGAGAAACCAATATAAAATATAGCTCTGTGTTTGTCTCTAGTTTCCACAGTAGGATGGCTGACAATTAATTCTATGCAGCTAAAAGAGCCATCCTTGGGGAGAATGTTTTGGGTCTTAAAGAAACGGTCTTTTTTTCTCATCCAGACATCAACAAAATGAAAATACTTTTATAGTTACATCTTTGGTAGTGGGTACATCACTGACAGGCTAGTATCCCCTGAGAAATGCTGGTATGTTTAGAAACAGAATTACAATGCTGTGCATATGAACTATATACACTGGGACAAATACAGAAAAATAAGAAGACAGTATGTTGAAAAGTTCAGTATGACTATTACCCCTGCTGCTTGTTTAAGTTTAAAACATTTAAATGAAAACAATCAATGTAATTCCATTATAGGCAGAAAATTTAACCTTCCATAACTGTTTAATTCAACAAATGTTTATTGGTTCTCTACTTGATATTTTTACACTACACTAAGTGCTATGGACAATCAGAGATAAACTAGAGACGGTCTGGACTTACAACCTAATGGTTAGGAAATATGCAAAAATAAGCACCTGGAAAAGTCATATGAGAGGAGTGAAAAAAAAGATTCTGTCAAAGCATAGATGAGAAAAAAATTCTGGTGGCTAGAATGGGCAATGACTTAATAGACAGAATGGTAACTCGTCTACTGGTTGAAGATTTCAGTGTAGATACAGGAATATAGAGTAAAGGAAAAGCAATTATGTAAGCAAATCCAACAGGATGGGGAAGTAGAGGCAACAATCAGAAATGGCAAGTAGTGTCTTTCAGTGGAGGCTGGAGTGGGGCAGTGCATCTGCCAATAATCTTAGCTATGAATGATGGAAACCCAGCTCTACACTTCCTAGGTCCAAGGACGATGGGCTCAATGATGAATGGGTCTGTGTATGCAAACTGAGGGCAAGGAGGACACATCCTCAATGGACACTGTCTTAGGGTTGTTGGCACCTAAATATTTGAAGGTTCAGTGGGGTCTTGTAAAAAATTCTCAGCTGAAGCTAGAAAAGTGACTTCTAGTCCTGACCCACTTAACAACTCATTCAATCCCTCTGAGCCACAGTTTTATCATCTGTAAAGAAGGATTAATTATTATGTTTGCCTAGTCTATCTGTAGCAGGCTACCATAAGGCTAGAGAGACTCTCTAAGTACAAAATGATTCTCCTGAAATGGTTTGACTAAAATCATAAGACAAGCACATTACAGAACTCAGAAAAATGTTATCAAGCATTAAAATCCTTTCCTAAAGATTGAGAAGGGAAATTTGGGAGCACAAGAATATATACACACACACATACACACATACAGAGACGCACATCCAGAACTGTTCAAATAATCTGAACAAGCTGTTCTAATCTTTTTTTCAAAAAAAAACAGGTCACTTTTCAACTTCCTATCATTTTCAGGAAGTGCCAAAAAGTAAAAAAATAAAAGATTCAACAACAGTTTTTCCATGTGCTAAACCAGCTGTTACTACCGCAACAGGATACTGTTGTTTAAATAACAGTAAAAGAATCCAGAGGCACATAAAAAATAGTACAATATTTTTATGAGGAGGAGGAAACTAATTTCATCTATCTTAAACGAAATGCATAAGCCTCCAAAGAAAGCCAAAACAGTTAAAGAAGAAGAAAGTTTTTAATATCAAAAGTTCCTAATATACCTCTCCATTACTGCTTCTTATTTCGGAGAGAGCAAATGAGAATTAAATATATATATATACACATAAGTATATATTATATATATATATATATATATATATTATATATTACCTACCACCAGAAGTAAGTATATATATCATACGCCCCAGACAAAATTAATTCATTCATCCACATGAAAGTTACTATGTGCCAGGATAGATGCTAGGAAAAAGAAATATTAAAAAATAATTTTTGTCCTTGAGGAAGTAAGACCAGCAGGAATAAAATCCACCAACATTCATTTCATGAGTACATGGAAAAATTACTCCTTTTAACTTAATTGTCTCTCAGAATCACCTTTTGTAGAAAGCTCTGTCATACATATTTGAATTCTGGGGCCCAAAGAGTTTCAATGATTTGTCCAAATACATAAAACCAGCTGTTGGTGGAGCCAGGACTCAAACTCAGGTCATTTGGCTCCAAAGCCTTTTCATAATACCGGGCTGAGGACATGTTGCAAGGTTTTCTCTAGCAATGCCATGCATGTTTCTGATCCTCAGAAAATTCCATTTGGGCTCCCTTTCTCTTTTGGCTTGCAGCCAAACAGTCTGACTAGGACTCAGTCATAAATCTTCATGGTCAAATAACACAGCATCAAACTATGAATAGTAAGAGCTACTCCAAATGTAAGGCAAGAGAGAAACTCTATAATAGAAAGAGTGTTTGCTCACCATCCTTTATTCATGACAGTGTAATAGACAAACCCTAAATCTTTTCAACTTTATTCATAATTCTAAGAATGAATGAAAATAACATTGAATTATTATCCCCCACCCCCGTTAAATTGGCAAAGGTTTCAAAAAAAGGAATAAAATCAATGTCTGCATGTTATAACAGAATTTTAAATGTGCATACCTTTCAATGCAACAATTCCATTTCTGGGAAGGCATTAAGAGGTTACCATTCATACAGGCTCAAAAGCACTGAGTCACCATTTTCCCTTTATCTTGCTCTCTACATTCAAGTACCAAGCTCTACAAACTTTACTTCCAAAATCCCTTTCACATCTATTTCTTGCCCATCGTCATTGTGGAACATCATTTTTTTTCTCATCTAGCAATTAGCCTCCTTTCTGGTCTCTTCAATTTCTGTTTCCTGTCACTAACTTTCCTGTACTGAGTTAGCAAGTTATACCTTCAAAAGTATACAGCTCCAAGGGAATCACTGTGATGCTAAAAACATTTCAGTGGGTTTCCATTGTCTTTCAAATTAAGAACAAAAACCTTTCCCTGGGGCGGGCCATGGTGGCTCAGCAGGCAAGAATGCTTGCCTGCCATGCCAGAGGACCCGGGTTTGATTCCTGGTGCCTGCCCATGTAAAAAAAAAAAAACCTTTCCCTGGCTTTCAAGACATAGGGTGATAGGGCCCCATCTTAACCTCCCACTTCTGACAAAAGACAAAACGGCACACTTGCAATTCTCAAACAAACTTCGTTTCCCTGCTTCAAGGATTTTATATCCCCTCCATAATCTATGTGAGGTATTTCTCCTTCAAATCCCCACAACACCATCCTTTTATTTCTTTCAAGTCACATTTGCTGGCTTGAATTATTTGCAAACTTGGTTTATTCATGCAAGATTATAGGTTCCTGGCCTTGTTTTCCTCTGTATCTGTCTTAGGTAGGGTTTCTTTGAGGCAAGCCTGAGATAGGGATTCTTGCAGGTGACTTATTAAAACAGCGCTCTTAGGAGAAAGCTGTAGAGGAATTAAAGTAACGGAATAGAATAGTGGAAGTAGGCAAAGATATGATATTAAAAAAAAGCACAGCCTCAGTCTGATCCCAAGGGACACTCAGGAGTACAGACAAGAAAGACAGAGACAAGACAGGAAAGTTAGGCTTTCGTCCTCTGTATCAGTCGGTCATTGACCATGAGCCACCTTGAAGGAGGTGGGGTGTATTTTTCCAGGCATCTCTGGACTAGGTACTTTCTATCAGTCATAAGCAATACCTTGGATAAAACTGCAGTGTGAATCTCTAACAACCAACCCTCATAGTACCTGAAAGAAGAGTGTCCCCACCCAGCAGAACGCATCAGAACAGCATGGCAAGTGTACCTGTTATTGCTGCAGAAGGCCTCTAATAGCTCAGAGCAGTTAACAGATGCTCAGTATCTGTTGAAAAGAGCTGCTTGCATGAAGAAATAACTATATTCTTCTATTTGAAGTGCATTAGTATGGTTTAACAAATAGAAACAGTTCACTTAATGGATAAACAAACAAGTAAAAGACTCACGTAGGGAGACAAAGAGACAGAAAGAAATATCCATGGTCTGTTACATTGAATTTCCATGGTTTGAAATTGTATTTTGTATTCACAAGTAAGTTTGACCCAACATATTTAACTTTGCATTAATTCATACCCAGGGACAATTAGACACTCTCTCACTCTTTGACATTTAAGATGAAGATTAGTGAAAACATTGAAGGCAATTTCTGATGAAAGCAATCATTTTCATCCCAAAGTACAGAATACCCACTAGTGACCCCATAAAGCTAGTGATTATCACAATAAGTATTTTCAGATGGAACTAAATCTTTCCCTACAACCCCCAAGTAAACCTCTTAGCTGCAGTCAATCATCTTCCAAGTTGAGGTCTTCTTTGGACCAGTGAGTAATAACTGAACAAATGACATTTCGGTAAGAAGCATGCTGAGGCGGGCCGCGGTGGCTCAGCGGGCAAAGTGCTTGCCTGCTATGCCGGAGGACCTCGGTTCGATTCCCGGCCCCAGCCCATGTAACAAAAACGGAGAAACAGAATACAATAAAACAAGAAAATGTTTAAAAATGTTTCCCTTTCTTCCTTCCTTCCTTCCTTCTATCCTTCCTTCCTTCTCTCTGTCTTTCCTTTAAAAAAAAAAAAAAAAAAAAAAGAAGCATGCTGAACTCATCAGTAGCATTGTATCTTTGCTTTCAATTGTATCATTATTTAAATCAATTCATAAAGTCAGTAGGGTTTAATTTTAAAAGCTCTAATAAAAATGGTTAAAATAAAATATATGCGCTGCAGAAATTTTAACCATGTAATTCCTTCTTGCAATAATACAGCAAGCACATTTTGAATGCCAGACATGTGTAAGTTTCTCAGTACAAGAAGCTCCTGGGAATGCAGAGGTGGGTAAGACTCAACCTCTGGTCTCAAGGTGGCTGCGACCTAGTAGGGGAGATAATAAATGGACTAACAAGGGTATGAAGAACTTACTTAAAATCTATCAAATCCTTTTTAAAAACCCTTCTCTGGTTTCCCGTCGCCTTTACTGTGAAGTATAAAATCCTCAGCATTCAAAATCCGTCACTAGGTATTTATTTACTTATTTCCTCAACACATTTGTTCTAGGCCCAGTGTTAGGCAGAGAGATGTTGGTAGACAAAATAGACACTAGCTTTGCCCTTGTAGTTGTTACAGCTTCCACCCTGCCCTATTACACACACAAAAATCCAATCATATATACCTAGCCAGTCCCAGAATTTGCCATTAAGTTTTCAGCCTCTGTGATTTGGTTTGTTTTTTTTTGGTTGGCATATAGTTTGTTAGGTATATTTAACCTTATCTATGTGGTTTGCTTTTTCCCATGTTTTCTATCCAGTAAATTTTCCAATCCTCCAAGTTTTAGCCCATACACTCTCACTTTTGTGCCATATTTCCTATTATTCACCAATTAGAAGAGATGGTCCTTCTCTTCTTTTTATGTCCCTAACGTTTTGCCGCATTTCTCTTTAACTGGCATCTTAATGAATAAGCAATACCTAGCGTATCAAAGAGAATCTCAAGGGGAAACAGATGGCTTCTCACATTGCCATCATGTGAGGAGCATTTCTTTAGAGCAGGACCACAAACTGAGGTGCAGGCAGGATGTAGGGGAGCCACCCAGTTGACCACAGAAACCTGCCATTAACAAGGAAAAAGCTGTTAGCACCCCTAACACCAGAATCAAGGCGGGCAGGAGGGAGCAGTTGCCAATACCTGGAAGGAGAGGGTTGTCTTGAAAGGAGCAGTGACTTTTAGTAGAGAAACATAGCAGGCCCCAGGAAAGCCATAGACAGAATACACACCCTGACTCCTCTTCCTTTGTCCCTCCTATCCCCTGCTGAGGCTCCCCTGCAGTGGGCTGAGTCCCACTAAAAGCCTGAGGGTCAGGAACCCTTTGCTGTAGTCTGTGCAGGTCACTGTGCTGGGGCACATAACATGGTAGATACAGGCAAATAACTGAACTGTGGGACAGAGAGAGAGAAACTGATGTGCTTACACATTTGAATCCTCTTCTAGACGCTGAATCCTTTAATGTCAGAATCTAGGTCTCAATTCACATAGAGCCCTGTACCTAAGACAATCTCTAGAACACAGTTGATTCTCATCATTTTTAAAATAGATGTTATCTCATAAGAGCAGCACAAAGGGACATGAGTGTCCAGAAGCAGGTAAAGTTCTAACAGAACAGCACATGCAAGGACACAGATATCACTCCTTGAGAAGCTATCCAGTTACACATTTTGAAGAAACTAATTGCTTAGTTTATTATTCAGCAAAAATAGACTAATCTTGTCCAACAGAGGCCAACTTACAGCCTTTCCTTCCGAATTCTGCTCCTTCTACTTCTTGACAAATATTAAATTAGGGGCCCTCCCTGCAATCATCTGGTCTGCGGTAGAGATTCTGGAGTTTACAAGCCTAAAGTATGTTCTGAGTCGGAATCCTGCTGCAGCACAGTAGAAAATGTGTTTCAGCCCAACCCAGACTTAAAATTTAAAGTAATTCCAAGAAATGGTAATTTCTCCATAATTTTGGTATCTTCAGCTTCCATCACACAGTGCCTGGCTCACCTTAAATTCTTAATCATCGTTAGGTGGAAGTTAGATTAGAAGAATGACTACTTCTGATTGTTCTGTTGTCAGCTCATGTCTCTTCTCCAAGCAAAATGCTTAAGACCCGTGATACTTTCCTAAGAAATTCAAAAGAAAGTGTACATACACACTACCATAGTCTTGAAGGTAATGGAAAGCTAAGATATCATCTATTTTCCTTAAATTAACATTAATTCCAACCTAAAAATGACCTTATTTGAGGCCTCATCTAATTGTTCAAATCACTCTGACTTTGCCTCTTGCTTAGGAGTTACTAATATGAAGAAAATAAAATACACAGCTCATCCTTGTTTTAGACTATAAACAAAGAGAGCCCAAAATAACCAACCTTGTTTCTGGAGTTGTTGGAATGTGACACGTGTTACTATAGGAACAGAGCCAGTAATTATTCATCTTTAATTCGTTTGATTAATTTAAACAGCAGAAGAATTGGAAAATTGAAAACTGATGTTTGAACTGAATTAAGGAGGCAATTCAAATGCAAGTAACACCACCCTGCCTCAGGGATGAATGGGTTCAATTCAAAGATACTTAATCATAGCACAAAGATAACTAAAATAAGCATCAATTGATGAATACAATGTCCTCATCAGGGGCTAATGAGTCCAAAAATCAAATTTGGATCCATCTGAATTGAGTTTGTTTTTTTAATATACCACCTTGCTTCTCAAATGAGTTTCCATAAATTCCTAGAGACTAGGCTGAAGATTGGGATTCCTGAATGGGCAAATACACAAGAAGCTGGTTTTGAAACCGACATTACATTTCCATTCAGTGTAATCTAGAAAAGAGGCAGACAATTCCAGACATTGGGATTCATTTCTACCTAAAAAAAGTCACAGATAAAGTGAAAGATTGGAACTCTGATGATATTCAACAGGTTACTCAAATCCTAAAACACATGTGTGTAGAGTATTAGATATGATTTCTTAAACATTGTCTCTCAGATTATTAAACAGAAAATGTACTGCTTTTGTAATGGGAGAAAGTCCTAAAATATACTGAAGAGATATGGAAAACTAATTTGAAAGTAATGATCTTGAAGTGAAGGTAAAGATCAAATTTAAAACAAATAAGTATGCATAGAGAGCATTCATCTTTCATTCTGAGCAATTCAAAAAAGACAGTGCTACTAACCCCTCTAGCAATAGCCTTTGAGTGAAGCTTTAAGTTATTTGCTTTCCTTTGAAATGTTTGTCAGTTCACATCCTTCCTCACACCTGGGCTGTCCTGTGCCTAGAAAGATGGATACACAGAATGACTGATTAGAATTCGGGGGTTAGTAGGGAATGTGGGGTGGATGGGTCAAATAGGACTAATGCACATTCTGAGAATAGTAACCTCTTTCTCCTTGGCATATGAGCTGAAGCTGTGCTTTCAGATAAGAATCATATAGTGTGAGGTTTGATTTTGGAAGATGGTCTTTTACCCAGTGGTAGATTCCCCTAATTTATAAATATCTAATTTACAAACCATCATTTTATACAAAAGTCTTACCCCCATAGATCCTGCCGCTGCTACACTTAAACAATGTTAAGGCTGACAGTGTGGGTAATTTATGGGTTGAAAGAATGGTATGATACAATTTAAATAAAATGGCACTTCATTTAAAATTGAGGCAAAATCTGTACCATGTCATTCAATCTCATCCTGATCTGGCCCTTTTCTATCTCTCCTTCATCTGCAATCACTTTCTAATATAAAATTTGTGTCCGCGGCTCTTAAACTTTATCATACAAAACAATCACCTAGGGTGCCATGCTTATTAAAAAGGCAAAGATCCCTTGGATTCTGATTCACTGAAACCCAAATATTTACATATTTAAGGAGTGCCCACGGGGTGATTCGGCTGCAGGTGATTCATGAGCCATGCTGATAAACTACCCCATGCTCAAGCCATATTCGATTACCAGTATTCCCCAGAGTTGTCTTGCTCTCTCCTGTCTCCATGACTTCAAAAGTGAGATTCCTTTATTTAAAATGTCCTTCTTCATTTGTATCATTCCACTCAGAATGACTGAACCCTCTCTCTGCTAATTCCTACTCATCTTTCAAACCTAATTCAAGCATGAAGTTCTCTGGGAAGGATTCTATAATCTCAGACAGTGAAATTAGGGGTCATTCGTTTGCTCACCAAGAACCCTGAGCTTAGCTTTACTCTAGCAATAAAATTGCTATATTACAATGATTCCTATACTTGTCTGCTTCCTCCATTAAACCATGAGCTCCCTGTGGACCTGGACAGAGCAGATGATTCCAACAAATGCTTGATAAAGGAATGATACCAAGTGAATAAATGAATGAACAAATGAACTCTCAGACATGAATGGCTTGTTTAAATCACTCCATTAAACATCCTCTTTTCACAAGAGACTGGAATTTTTTTACTTCTTGTATCATATTGACTGATAAACCATTAACTTAAAGCTATTTAGGCTAATATTTTCTGTTCAAAATGAAAATTTCTCTACAAAGCAAAATGGTAATCAGGTTTTTCTTTCTTTCTTTTTTTTTTTTACTATGATACAGAATCTTTAATCACTTTCCTCCTCAACTCACTTTTCTAACTCCCCTGCAACATTTCTAATCTTTTTTGTAGTTTACTAAGTAAGTCTTGAGAATATTTTTAAATGGATTTCTAAATAAAAGTCTAGATTACATTTTTTTTCCATTGAGATTGCTCATTTCCAAAGAGTCACATGCATGAATCATAGCGTTTTACCTCAAGAGTCCTAGAATTTCAAAGTTGCATAGAGAACTTTCTTACCCCATTCTGTTTTACAGATAAGAAAACTGAAGTATAGAGAGATTAAGGAAATTTCTCAAGGTCAGTAGTCCTTGTTCCTTCATTAACTATCATGAATCCTATTTCAAAATGGAAAATAAAACTGATAAGTGGAAATGCACGCTTTATTTAGGGAAGGAAATAATTCTACCCTATATTATTCATATGGAAGTTTTAGAACTCTATATAGTGGGTGGTTTTGAAAGTGAGAGGCAATGGTTTGGCGTTATTTAAATCTAGAATTAAGAGAAAATGGAGAGTCTTTCAGGACATGTGCACGGCTCTAGTTCACAGATGAAGAAATTCTGAAAATTAACATCTGCCACTATAGATTCAGGAGAATTTTAATAACATTAAAAGCTATTGACCTTCAGAAGATCTTATTTAATTTAAGGCACAGATTAATATTCTACTTATCATTCACTCTATGGCACTAAAGCGGAACTGAGATTTCAATGAGAAGGCTAGAGTAACTCACTGAGCCTGTGCAATTAATGGACCTCCCCTGGCTCACTAAGTCAGTCAGTCCTATCTAAGACTCAGACAAGGTGCTGTACATCTGCTCCTTGTACTCTAGTCCTAATTCTGACACCTAACATTTGTGCAATTTGGTCAAGTTACTTAATCCTCCTCCACCTCAGTTTGTCTGTAAAATGAGAATAATAATAGCACCCATTTTGTGGGGTTGCGATGAGGCTTGAATGAGATAAAGAATTCAAATGCTGTTGGTGTCGTTTTGATCCACTAAAAATCCTCAATAAATTATTATTGCTATCATTAATGCCATTATTACCATCGCTATCATTATTATTCTTCATCTCACAGTTTAGAAAAAAGATAGGAACAAATAAGGAATAAGATTAACTCTAACTTTGCCTAAATATGTTTTGAATGCTCAGCTTTTCCAAGCTGCTATCGCAAATAAAATACAATGGGTTGGCTTAACAGCAGGAATTTGTCGGCTCTGGGTTTCAGAGGCTAGAAGTGCTGGTCTTCAGGAATCACAAGTGTTCTGTCTGGCCAGCAGTCCTTGGGTTGCTTGGTTTTTCCTTGGGTTCCTTAGAAGAATGCCAAGTCTTCTTTCTCTTCCACGTTCTGTTGACTTCCTGCTCCAGGCTTTCTCTGACTATGTCTGAATTTCTTCTACTTATGAAGGACTCCAGTAATCTGGATAAAGGCCCAGCCTCATTCAGTTGAGCCACATCTTCCCTAAAATAACATCTTCTATTTGCAGTGGGTTTGTCACCCAGAAGAAAGCAGAGTGAGACCCAGGGCAATTGAGGTGCGTAATTAAATCCACCACAAATGCTCGTTATGAGCCATTCATCCTTCATAACAAACTATGAGTTGGGTACTATTCCTTTCATTTTATGAATGAGGGAATTGAGGCTGAGAGAAATTATTAACTTACTGAACAACATGCAGAGAGTGGATAGCAAAAAGGGGATTCAAACAAGAGCAATCATAACTCCACTCCACTCTTTCTCAGAGTAGCAAGGACTCAACATAATTCTCCCTATTTCCCAACTTCTCAGAATTACATTTAGTTTTAAGAGTAACTTTTATTTTAATAACTTGGGTGGTCAAAGAATCAATGAACCAATACTGATAAACCTAAAGAGAATCATATCAATGTACAGTGTGCCCAGCCCCTGCTCCCCTGGTATTAGCCTAAACATTTCAGTAAGCAGATAGGGTGAAGGCTGAAAGGGTAGGAACCTAACTTAATAACCTGAGCACAGTTATAACAACCACTCATTACTCTGAAGCTATCACGTGCCTGGCATCCAAGGGCACACACTGCATCCTTTGTTTCATTTCTTTCTCTCACGTTCACATAACAATAACATGGGAAGGCTGTACACCCCAATTTCACATACAAGGGATAGGGGTTCAAAATATTTAAATACTGCGTTCAAGATTCCACTGCTCCATCGGTGGTAAAGCTTGGATTCAAACCAAGCTCCTATTAGTACACAGAGCCATATAATATAAAGATCAACCACTGTATTAAATTGAAGTATTAATATCAAAAGAGCAGAATAAAGGAAAGGACGGAGAAGAAGCCTGACTGTTCCCAGATTTGTCCAGCTCTTCAGGCAATGGAATAACCTAGGCTCTTCCAGTCCTTTAGTTTTGATGTTTTAGAATATATTCCCCATCACCACGCTTGTCACTGGCTCCATGAGCTGGCTATTCACATTTATTCTGCACTTAATTAGCATTCTCACTCTCATTAGCACCCCTCTACTTCTCCAATCTCTTTCTGTTGTGCCACTTACTGACCAGCCATTTATTACTGGCTAGGCTTTTCTCCTAATGTTGCTTCATACATTTGCTAAAATTACTTAATTAAGGAACACAGTGCAATAATTTTCATTCTGCAGATTAACTGCAGGTATTTTCGTATTTTGTTTTAAGCTTACTTATTTCTTTATTCAATACTCCAGTTACTACTTAATATGGTTGACAAGTAATCATGTAATTAGTTGTACTGTTATTAATAAAAGAAAATTTAAATATAAAACACAAAAGAACTGTGTTTAGATTGTATATATGATTACTTAGCCACATGCACACACACACACACATACACTTATGAGACTACTCTGACTTGGCATTTTAAGATCTATGTAGGTAGGTCAGTGGACTTAAGAGTCAGAATACCTGTGTTAAAATTCTAACTCTGTCTTTATTATTTGTATAACCTGAGGTAAGTCATTCTACAGCTCTGATCTTCAGTTTCTTCATATGTATAAGGGGAAGGACAACTACTCTTACAGAGTTGGGTAGATAAGTGAGTGAATAAATAAATAAAAACTACACAGCATAATGCCCACCAAATAGACTTTTGACTTTTTTTTTGTATGCTTTTTATTTGTATAGTTGGGGTCACATTTCATTCTTTCTCCTTGTGAGTATCCCCTTATTGCAGCACCATTTGTTGAATTCTTGTTTGTTTGCTTGTTTTGTTTTTGGGAAGTGCATGGGCCAGGAATCGAACCTGGGTCTCCAGCATGGCAGGCAAGAGTTCTATCACTGAATTACCTCATATTCCTACCAAATAAACTTTTAACAGATATCTCATTATTAGCAATATGTCTCATCCTCATTTAAATTCCAAATCTATATTTATATTTTAATTCAATTCCAGATGTACTGGTGACTAGTCGGAAAAGCTATCTTATATCCACAAATGGGGGGTTGCATATAATAGCTGCTCAATAAATGTATGTTGAATGAATAAACAACTCAGACCCAGGAGATTATTATGCAACATCTGTATCTACTTTCTATACATATATAACCTCAATAGTTAAAGAAATGGGGATGATATCCATGGGTAACATTAAACATACTACGTTCTCCTCCACCCCTATGCACTGTAGGGATTTGCTAGTCCCTTAAGATAAATTGGCTAAGATATCCATGTCTGCATATAAATCTTCTTTAGTTCAGTTACCTATACTTTTCCTTCCTACAGACCCTTTTGGTCTCTAATAAGGAAATAGACTTTTCTTTGCTATAAAGAAGTCAGAAACTTGGAATCTTCAAAGAAGCAAGATGCTATTTTGACTGCAGAAAGATTGAAATATATATATAAAGCGGACTGGAAATTTAGTTTGTTCTGAGAGTTAGAAAGAATGAATTAATTTGCAAAAGATGGACTTTTAAGCCTTCCTCTCCTAAGGAGAGGAAGTTCCCAGGATATTTGCAAACCAGGGTTACAGTGAACTCCTCAGAGAAGATTGAGACATCAGATACCACTGTCCTACAGGACCTCTTCACTTCATGATATCCTTTCCCAGGTCATTGAGGACCAAACCCACCTTTGTTTTCTAGGTTAGCTGAGACTCTCAGGAGGTGGGACTATTTAAAGGAAGAGCCCAGAGAATAACATTTTCCAGTGATATCTTAAGTTAGCCCTACCCTGTTACATAAAGGTGTCTAAGGGCTATATTAGCTAAACTGTAGAACTTTTGCCCATTCATCAATGACTCAGAATCCTTTTCAATTTTCTCTTGACCTAACTCTTTTTTATCCTAGCTCTGTTGGGGATTCTGAGCCTTGAATCTTTCTAACTGATTCTTGCCTGATATTGCCCTTGGAATTTGGTTACTAAATTTCATTGCCCTTGGTTATCTATGGATTTTGACTCAGACTCACCCTATGAGGTCTTTTCATTCTTATATATTTGGGATACTCCACCACAGCGCACCCCCTAAGTCGCCAACCCTGATCTGAAAAGCAACTCCCAGTCTCACACAAATCCAAGGTATTAAATTACTTCTCATTTTAACATTTTTTTAAAAACTGTGTTTCAAGTTTCTTTCTAAAGGATCATTCTGTCATTATTTTATTCATTAAATTTTTCCAATTCTGTCTTGAAAGAATAAGGACTAGATATGGGAGGAAATATATTTGACCATATACCACATTTGATCAAAATAGGCATGTAAGATAGATACTTGAAAGAATATTTTTGACTGCTTTTATAATGAAAATGAAATGAAAGGAAACATTCCATAATTGGTGTGCAGAGTTATTTATCAAGATGAAAAAGTACATGGAAAACCTTATGATCTTCCAAAGTTACTAATATGTGCTATTCTTCTGAGAATCTGTGTCATCAAAAAATAGCCCATGGCTAGATGAGGTCAGTTATAATTAAAAGACCCTTCATAAAGATGAGTCTGAGGGCAGCCAATAGTGAATAAACACAGCTGGCTCAGTTAGCCCTTCATTTCCTTTCAGTGTTTATAATATAGTGCAAGAAAATGTCATTAAGAGTTTAAAGCCTCAGACTAAATCAACTAGGAAAATTCTATACTCCTAATTTTCCATTCATATTGTACTAAACTCGGGAGAAAGAAAAGACAGAAACATGAATAACACTGCATCAATAAGGGTGCTGAAACAAATGAAAGCTTAATTACATTCTTTGCTTTTCTATCAGCAGAATAACTTTTGTTTCATAAGTCAGATTTATTCAAGAAGCCAAAGCAAGTTCTAACAAACTTTGCATAGTTTTTAACCATCCTATTAATTCTCAAATGCTTAAGAAGAAAAATATTTTCAAAGGAAGGGAGAAAATTCCCATACTTATTTTAAATGTCATATAAAACTATGACATTTAGGTTTATGACCTGAGAAGCAGTGAAAATCTACAATAATTGTTATAAATTCTTTTACATAAGATGCATAATTTATATGGAGAAAATTGAGCCAAATTCTAGTTTCTACTTTGAGGTATGAAAGTAAATTATTCTAATTTTTATCTAAATAATTTAAATTTGGTTTGCCCAAGCGACTCATTTGGCAGTCCGATACATTGAAAAAAACTTAGGTTTTTGTACGATTGTATGTTTGGGGGTATATCACAAACCTTAGTCTGTACTAAAATTCCTGAACAAATGCATGATAAAATTTGAATGTCTGAGTGAAATCAACGCAAGGAGAAAAGATCAATCTTTAAATAACTATAGTCCATTTTTATAAATTCTTAAAATTTTAGCATTATCATATTGTACTAAGATTACATTTTCTTTCAGTCACTCTTGTTCTCAAGATTTTTAAATTAAATGGAACTTGCTTTAATGTCCTTATTTGGATGTGGATCCTATTTTAAATATTTTTTTACACATTTACAGTGCAGGTGGGTTACAGGGGAGGCTTCTTTGCTAGAACTTTTATGGTTAGCCTTCAAATATATCTATTTTTCATATAACTTATATTTCACACTAAGCCCATAGCACCAAGATATACAATATTTTTCAAGGCAATGGTAGTTAAATAATTATGAAAATGTCTACTTAGACTTCTAGTGTGCACATGGCTGTGTAAATCAAAATTCCTCCTTTCTCCTCTTAGGAAGCATGGAAAAGCAATAAAAATAATTGTTCAGTTTTAGCAAAAAGACAAAACAGGTATTATCTGCAGACTTTAAAATCAGTATAAAAAACAAGGTCAGGAAAGGGAAATATGGGAAGAACGGAAAAGTACAGAGAGCAAAAGAGAGAAGGATCAAAATGACCAGCTGGTCTAGTACAACAGATCTCAGAAAATGATAGTATTTTCTGAAGGTGAAAAGCTCACCCTGAGACCTACAAATATATCTGGTTAATGGAACAGAAAAGAACTACACATAGAAGCAAAAGTGGCAAGGATACACACACACACACACACACACACACACACACACACACACAGCATAGTAATAGAGTATAAAAAGGACTTTTTGCTATAAAATTAAGAAACCTGGAAAAGTATCATGGTCTCTGCTGCACCTACCCATTCGCTTTTTTTTTTTTTTTCACACTATGATAGTTAATTTTATTTGTTCAAGGGCTCCTATAGCAAACATTATACCAAGCATTTGCTTTGATTCCAGGGGCCCAGATTCACATATTTAGGAAGATAAAAGCAAACTGTGATTCATGTACATGAATGATAACTAATGGCTCAAGGTTAATCACATTGCAGTTTTTAAATTTCTACAGCATAGAACTCAAACGTCACAGATCCTTCAGGTCCTTCTGGATGTCCCAGAGTGTATCTGCATTCTTCTTGAGTTGAGCAACTTCATCATCCTTCAGCTTCTGGTTGATAACACTGGTTAATCCCCGAGCATTCATGATTCAGGGAAGGCTTAAGAAGACTTCGTTCTCAATGCCATACATCCCCTTCACCATTGTTGACACTGGATGAATCCTGGATAGATTTTTGAACATGGATTCAATCAGATCAGCCACACTTAATCCAATAGCCTAGTTGGTATATCCTTTTAGCTTGATGACTTCATAGGCACTTTCAACAACCATCTTATGCACTTCCTTCCAATTTTCACTGTCATTGTCTGTTCCCATTTCTGGGTTCAGCTCCTGGAGAGAAACTCCTGCCACATTCACTCCACTCCATACAGCCATGCTTGAGTCTCCATGTTCTCCCAAAATCCATCCATGGCAACTGCTGGGATGAATGCCAAGTTTTTCAGCCATAAGATAACGAAATCTAGCAGAATCCAGATTGCACCCACTTCCAATCACACGGTGCTTGGGTAATCCACTTAGTTTCCAGGTAACATATGTTAGAATATCCACTGGGTTGGAAACCACAATTATAACGCAATTGGGACTGTACTTGATGATCTGAGGAATAATGAATTTGAAGACATTTACATTTCTCTGAACCAAGTTGAGGCGACTCTCCCCCTCCTGCTGACGGACTCCTGCAGTTACCACCACAATCTTTGAATTACTGTCACAGAGTAATCTTTATCTGCCACAATTTTAGGTGTCTGAAGAAACAAGCTTCCATGCTGCAGATCCATCATTTCTTCTTTGAGTTTATCTTCCAAAACATCCACAAGGGCAAGTTCATCAGCTAGAGACTTTCCAAGAATGCTGATGGCACCTGCCATTCCAACTTGTCCAACACCCACTACAGTGATCTTATTGTTTGGGACTGTTCCCTCTTCTTCTGCAACTGGTGCAATCAGTTTTTCCTTAAGAGTGGCCATTGTGCATGGGAGGTGGAGAGGGCTCTCAGGACAGCTACACAAGCCGGGTGGCGAAGACAGAGTCCCACCCATACGCTTTTTCAACTCTGCTTAATGAAAGCAGAAATGCAAGAACCCAAAAAGAGGTGATAAAATAAACGAAGATAAAATTTGATATGGTAGAATTCAGAAAAGGATTTTAAAACTAAAATACTATCATGAAGAAATGAAGAAATAAATTGAAGACTGATAAAGAAAAAATAAAAATTGCAGAAAACACTAAAGGAAATAGAGAGCAGAAATGAGGTGGGAAAATGAGACAGAAATAAAGAGTTGGGAAGGAAAAGAAAGAAAATGATAGCTATAAAAGACAGGTAAAGAGGATCTTACTTGTGTATAATTTCTTTCTTCCTGGAAGAAAAACAGAAAAATGGGGTAGGGGGGACCACAACAAAACCAAGTACATAAGGATATAATAATTCAAGGAAAAAAACATGGAAATAAAAAGTCTTAAATATAAAAATTGGCTGCTGAAAAAAATCATTGTAATATTATCCCCATTTAAAGATACAGAAATGATTTGGGGGGCAACCATATAAAATATGCAATATACATAAATAAGTTAACAAAAATGACTTCGAAGAAATAGAAAATGAAAGCATCATGTTCCATTAGAAAATTGGGGAAGTTATGTGAGAGCTACCAAAAGAGCAAAGAACTAAGGTAAAATGTTTCACAGGTTTATAAGTAATCTTTAAAGAACAATCAATTTGAAAGCTATGCAGTGTTTCATAGTGTAGAGAAAGAAGGAAGTCTTCCTAATTATTTTTGTGAAGTTAGCATAACATTGCCTCCAAAACTGGATAAATGTTTACTGCACATATGTACACACAGATGTGCATGCATGCACATATAGAACTAGAAATCAATCTCACTTAAGACAATATTTACAAAAATCCTAAATAAAATATTAGGAAACACAATTCTGCAACATTAAAATATAAAATCAAGAATTATTCAATATTAGGAAGTATTAGGAAATTAAAGGAAAAAACACCCAATAAAATAAAATAGATGGATATTTTCCTAATATGATTTTGTTTCTTAGACTTAATGAGGAAGTACAAGCACAAAGCCTAGGGAACATATATAAAAGAAAAAAATTAAAAGAAAAAAATTTATATAAAAGAAAAAACTGAAGTCATAAAGATTGGATAGCAATAAACTGTTCATATTTGTAAGTGATATGATTGTCACTGTGGGAAAAAAAAGTGACTCGACTGAAAAATTACTGTAAATAAAGACAGAATTCACTAACAGGCAGGAATACTAGTGTCTTAGTTTGCCGGTTTTCTAAGACAAATACCATAGAAGGTTGTCTTAAACAATGGGAATTACTTGGCTCCTGGTTTCAGAGGCCAGAAGTCCAAATCAAGGCTTTGGCTAGAAGGTTTGCTTCCTCCCGGGCTCAGCAGTATTCTCGCTGGCCTTCTTTGGCGTCACCAAACGTGGCCACGTCCTCCCCTTTCTCTTCTTGGTCGCCACTAACTTTCAACTTCAGGCTCCTCCCTGTGACTTTCTCAACTATGTCTGATTTTCCTCTGCTTAAGAAGGACTCCAACAATCCAGATTAAGACCCACCCTCATTCTACTGAGTCACGTCTTCACTAAAATAACATCTTCAAGAGACCCTATTTATAATGGGTTCAATTAGGATTAAGACTAAGAACATGTCTAAACTGGGTTACACAATTCAATCCCCCACAGCTAGAATATATAAGAAGAGAAAAAATATAAGAAACATTAGAAGAGATGTAAAAATGGCAATAAACTTAACAAATAATGTCCAAGACTTACAAAAGAAAATTCTGCAATACTAAGTTCCCATTATTTAAGCCAATATGGTGGTGCCAAACAAGACTTGACCTAATGGAAAGACATGCCATGTGGTTGGACAAATAAATGAAAGATTGATATATTCAATTACACCAAAGCTAAAGTGTTTCCATAGACTTGAGGCAACAACAAAACCAATACCATAAAGTGAAAAGCAAATGCAAAATTAATTACACAATTCATATCATAAATGATTAATCTTCTAATGTATAAAGAACTGCTTTAAAGGCATACAAAAAGGCTAACAGCACAATAGAAAATTAAGCAAATAGGGAAAAACTTAAAAGAAATAATTATAATAAGCAAATGGAGTTCACAGAAAAGAGAGCCATAAAATAAAAAGCAAATGCAAAATTAAAAACACAATTCATATCATAAATTACTAATCTTCTAATACATTAAGGGCTTCTCTAAAGGCATACAAAAAGACCAACAACACAATAGAAAAATAAGCAAATAGGGAAAAATTTAAAACAAATAATTACAATGCACAAACGGAGTTCACAGAAAATTGTCAATAGCCTCTATGATTAAGGTGATCAGCCTCATGTATAAAAAGATGAATACAAATTATATCTACTTCAAGATATCATGTTTACCATTACCATTTACCATGTCAAAAATTCAACATCTTGATAACAACCCCTTTTGGCACGGGGTGGGGAGAAAGAACACCCATTCATTACTGCTAGCAGTGTTAACTGCGAAATCCTTAAGGCAGGCAATTTGCAATATTTATCAAAATTATAAATTTATACATTCTTTGATCAACAATTCAACTACTAGAAATGTTTTCAAAGACACCACAAAAGTGTAAATGATATATTTAAGTGATAATTATTTATTACCCCACGGGTCGCCACCCTTAATGTCTATCGGTAGAGTTACACATGACCATAAATAAGAGTGAGAAACCACTCTAACTCTCAAAGATAGAGTTTGGAGAGAAGACAGACAGCAGTACATGCTCTTTAAATGCTTCCATTTGTGTTAAAGGAGCAGGGATAGAATACGAGTTTATATTTTCATGAATAAGCTGTAAAAAAATCTCTGAAAATTTACAAAATTATTGGAGGGAGAGCAGGTAGAGAACTAAGAGGATGGATTGGAATTGGATGGATGGAAGACAGTGCTAGAGGAAGATTTCTGCCTATATATGCCATTTTTTACTCTATCACTTTAGAATTCCATGAATACATCACCTATATTTTTTAAAAATTTCTTTTAAACTTAACCAATTCAATGCAGATACCCATTGATCAAGTAATTCTACAGATAGGAATTTATGCTAAAAAATTGCTTAAAATGTGCACGATGATATAAGTATAAGAAACATTCATGTAGAGTAGTTTGTAAGAGTGAGTATGTGAGACAAAGATAAAAAGATAAATAATCCAACAGTATGGGATTAGTTAAATAAATGCCAGTATAGTTACTATTGTAATACTGCAATTCTTTAAAAATTATGTTGTAAAATGATATTTAAAGACTTGGAAAAATGTTCAAATATATATATATGATTACAAAACAGTATACCTTCATCTTTGAAAAAGTATAGCTGTATATAGGCACAGGGGAAGACTCTCAAAGGTTATAGACCAAAACAATAATAATGGCTTAATTTGGGTAGTGGGATTAAGGAAGACTTAATTTTTTCTCTTTCTGCTAATTTATATTCTAAAAGGAACATGTTTTATTTCATATTTATAAAGTTTTAGAATTAAAAAATCAAACATCAAAATAAATCTCAACTCATATCTATTTGAATATATTAATGTAGAATCCCTTTCGATTCATCATCATTTTATGAATAGAATGGTACTATTTAACAACAGCTCACCTCATAGCAATCAGCAATCAGATTCAACAATATTTTACAAATACCTCAATGATCCTTCACTGAATAGATATGTCCTTATGCTTTTCCACAGAAAAAGCAGAAGATGAAGATTCCAGCAACTGATTTGTTCATTTGATCAATATTGGCAAAATGTAAAAAAAAGTCAGGCTACAAAGGAAAATATCAGCCTGAACTTGAGAATAATAGCATATTTTGAAATTAATATTCACCACTTTAAAATGCTTCATCTGCATTATCTTTCTTTATGTGCCTCCCTACATATATTTCTGTATCTATACATACACACACAAACAGAGGCAGCTAGGCAGATATATGAAATGCATATCATATGGAATTTTGTTCACAACAGTGTGTGTGTATGTATGTCTGTTGCACGGGCCAGGAATTGAACCGGGGTCTACTCTATGGCAAGCGAGAATTCTACTACTGAACTATTCTGCATCATCTTTTTTAATCCTTACACTATCCCATTAAGGTCGACAAAATTATTGTTACATTATATAGATGGTAAAAGTGAGGACTAGAGAGTTTAAATCATTTCCTTAGGTCGCATTGTCTACAAAGTTTGCAAAACTCATGAAGTCTGCAGAGCCAGGATTTGACCCCATGAAATACCTGCAAGCTTAGCTATTCCATGGCATTGCCCATAATGATAAACTGAATATTTGTCAAATCCCCACTTGATGGTGTAAGGTATTGTATTATTCAGAATCAGTTCTAAGGGGTTACAGCTGTCCTGTAAAGTCAGTAATCTGAATGCTAAAACAAAGGGAATGACGGTCTCAGGACAATGAGGGATCAAGAGCCTCTCTCATAAGCCACCTAGGAATGTAAACTTGTCCCAAGGAATGTATCTGCCAAAGCTACATTTCCGTGCCTGAAACATGGCAAACCCAATAACATCTGTCTCTTAGCCTAGGTGATATAAGCAGCAAACTCTCCTTTACCGTGAACTTTCAAAAAAGATTTGTCAAAGAGTTGCACACGTTAAAATGAAGGGCCCTATGTAGCATTAGTTAAGTAATGTTGTGTAATTAGATTAGATCTAAAATGGTAATCTATTAAAATAAAAACCTGGTCTGCTGATGAAATAGATTTTTTTGATCTAGTTAATCATATAAAATAAAAACAAGCAATTCTTCATTAGTTTCCCCCCAATCATTACTAAGTGGCCTGTAAGGGAAATAGAAGTTGTATAGGTTAACTTCCCATGTTCATTTTCTTCTAAATTGTCATGGCTATAGCAGGACAAAGATACATAACTTTTAGCAATGATTAAAAATAAAATATGGTCCCGGTGCTTGCCCATGCAAAAAAATACAAAAATTTAAATTAAAAAAACCCAAAATAAATGGTGATTCTTACTGCCGTATGAATTTACTAAATATTTTACTTAAGTAATGAAATAAAATGCCACAATATTCAGGTAAAATACCTCAAATCTTTTGAGACCAAATTATTCAATAATAATTTGAATATTATTATTCAATAATAGCAATTATAGCAGAATTGTTTGATAAAAGCAATAGTTACAAAGAGAACGGCTTCCTCTTAAAGAAAAGACTAGAGATGAATCAATTTTTATCTTATGAATGTTAAAGAAACAGGGAATCTAGACTGAAAGAATCCAAAACTCCATGGAGCATGCTTGTTCAGTTATCACTGGTCTTTGGAAGGGAAGACGTCGTAACAGTTGGATATTAAAGGGGAAACTGAGGTAAATGGAAGTAAACGGGTGTGTTTCTCCTAGAGACATGATCATAACCCATATATATATATATATATGTATATGTATATATACATCATACATAATATGGTATGTATAAACACACAGAAATGGTAAAGAGGTTTTCACTTTGGAGTCAATACCAACCCATTGGTAGTGCCTGCATAGAGTAATGGGCTAAATAAAAGATAATGAGATTGAACCTGGCTCAGGGAGAAGCGGTGTTATAATTGCAATGGATAAACACGTAGTGACATTCACACTACAAATTTGCCATCCCTGAATGAGTAAATATGACAGAGAAGGAAAATAAGGCTAGAATCAGTATCAGAACAGAAAAGGCAGGCTAAAACCTATTTTGGATTAAGAATAATATCTGTGTTTACACAAATAAAAATGACATTTTTCAGATTAGTATAGATATATAGATAGAGGCAAATGGAAAAAAAGGTAATGTTATGTCAGTGTCCCTGGTTTATCTTGATGTATCCAAGCTTCGTAATTTTGGGTGAGTAGCTTTACTTCTCTTTGTTGGTGTTTTCTCATTTATAAAATACAGATAATACGACAAACCTCAGCATTCTGCGAGGATAAAAAGTGATGGTATGCACAGTCTCCCCAAGAACATCTACTAGTTGCACCCCCTTACCCTATAGTGTCGACACCCATTTTCAACATGAAGAAATTAGAACAGTCACTGCTCAATATCCCTGAAAACTGGGGGAAGGACCAAATGAGAGGGAGGAGCAGCAACAGAGAAGGTAGCATCTAGCAAACGATTGTGACTACTGAAGCATTATAGTGATATTTCTTGTTAGTCTACAGTGTATTAGGACAGCTAGAAGGAAATACCTGAAACAGTAGAATTTACAATCCATACTATACTTAGAAATTTACTCTATAACTCCTTGTTAAATGGTACTCTTTAAACATTTTCTGGCATATATGTTATATTTCACAATAAAAAATATTTAAAATGTGATGGTGTGCAATAAATGCTAGCTAATATTATTATATTCTGCAAAATGGTGCTAGATGTTCATAACCCCTGCCTGATACCAAGGAAAATGCATAAGGTGAGCTCTCTGGGGACTCAGGATGGATCCTGAATATTAGCTAACTAGCAAGGCTTGGAACTCCAAAGATTAATTTAGAACAGCTTACATCAGGGAAGAGCAAAATGATCCATTTCACTCTGCAATGCATCCTTTTTGCACAATTTGTCTGTGCTTTCTCATAATCCAATGCAAACTGCACACTATACCAGAGCTTGGATGTTTGCACAGCCTTGTCATTGCATATGAAGCAGGGTTAATATTATTGTTGTTTTGTTATTACTTTACCACTTAATAATAATTTTAACATTTCTACCAAAAAGCCATACTAATTGACTGTCCATCTAACAACAATTTAAGGGGAAGGAAATGCTATTCGTTATTTCCCCTTACTAGATTATGTCTTCTAAAACAGTTCACAGATACCATTCTTTATGATCAACACACAGTATGTCCACAACCAATAGAATGGTTGCAACTCTTCTGATGCCTGTAAGTATCTGGCCTATATTCAGCCCTTTCATTCCAAGTCCATTCCCTGGAGGAAGGATAAAATACAGTCAAGAGTAGTGGGCTTCTAACAAAGGATGATTCAACACTGCTTAGAGACTGCCGGAATTCAAGGTGAGCGATACTGATGTCCCCTGGACTTTAAAGTTGCTGTGCATGCTGACATCAGATCTTAGAGGTTCAATACCTAGTAGCCTTGCTGGATTTGGGTTGTCTTTGTTGAACTCCTGATTAAGACCCATTGCCCACCTAGATCCATGGTATCTGCCAGAGCCTACCAAATCACTAACCTATATAATTTTTAGGCAAGCTGAGTCCCATTACCTAATTTTCCACACTGTGACATGCTATTAGTTATAAATATTGGCAACAATATGCTCAAGACCCTGGTGAGAGGGCGTGTATCCATCTTATTAGCCACAAATAGAGCTGGTCCACATTTGGGTGCAAAGACCAGTGCTAAAGGACTGTGGCTGGCTACTCTGAGAATGGACCATCACAGATGTCCTGGAACAGAGGAAACTGTTGGCCTTTGGAACTGGTGATATCTTATCTTTATAATCAACTAAATTTATTCTCAGGTATATTTTATTTGTCTTGATAGAAAGAATTCTAATCTTAGGAAGAAACATGGTTCCAAGTCTTTGTCGGTTTGAAACACAGGAGCACTTTGTTTTTGTAACCAGCGTGAAGGATTTGTGATCTACATAAGTGATATGCTATATTCTGTTGATATATACATGATATAAAACAAATGCTTCTGAAAAAAAGATGATTGTGCATATAGTCATTAGAATTCTGAATCTTATGACAAAACTGTATCAGAATTACAATACAAAATGTGTCGTTCCAACTATGCATTTTGCCACATCCGAAGCAGCTTTTAATATTAATTTGATTATTTAGTAGACAGCCAAAACTGTTGCCATGCAACCTTTATACATGCAAAATACCTCTGGGCGGTAATTTTCTTCAGAAGCTAAGTATATATGCTCTGTGGTCACGCTGACCTGTGTTCAATTCCCCTTTCTGTTCCTTTAAATAGATATACAAGATAGGAAAGTTAACATAAGCCTCAATTTCCTCACCTGCAAAATGGATACAACAGAACTAAACTCTCTTAGGGCTACTGTGAAGGTTCAACGAGATAATACCTAAGACATGCTAAGAACAATGCCTGGTACACAGTAAATGTTAGTAACTGTAGCCCCAACAATTTTTCTTTCCTAAGAACAACTTTTGGTCACTTATCTAAAATTGAACAACTCACACAAAACTGGTATTCTAAATTTACATGCAAGGAGGTACAAATAATCAAAGAACAAGTAATTCCGTACAAGTGATCACAGCTTTATTTGCAGTCTTCTTTAAAAAACAGACCAAGGAAGGTGTTGATTTTGTCGCTGTTGCAGCTGTGCTTTTTGCAATGGGTTGGGGGGAGACCTTATTTCTCCCAGGACACCTGTCTTCTCCTCAGTATAGCCCCTACAGTACTCCCTGACCAAAGTGTAACATAGGCCATCACTGATAAGCACACAGCAAATAAAATCCAAATGTTCCAAACATTTCAATGAACTTTTATGTATTAAATCAGAAATTATGTATATCAAAGAGATCAAGGCTCCAGACAGTACATTTTTACCACTTTTGACTGTTTTCCATGATGAAGCACCCATAAAATAATCTGTCCTAAATTCTAAGAAATAGAGAGGCAGACTGAAACCTCTTCCCCCTCTCCTTTTTCCTTCCCCACTCCCCCCTCATTTTTTTTTTTAATATGGGAAAATGCTATTCACAGCAAGACGAGAAGTAAAGTTTTTCTAGGCACACCACTGCTGGAGAAAGAACCCTAATGAGAAATGTCATGTGGTGCTGTGGCAGCTGTGTCTGTGTGCAGATCTACTTATTCTGAAATCAGGCAAACTCATCCTGATAGAGCAGATAGGGGGATCACACATTTTATCTGGCTCACTGTGTACTAAAGAAGTTCACCAGCCATTAGGTTTAATTAGACTGACATTATGTGATGAAATATAGTCCTTAAATTTCCATGCTTGTTAACTGGATTTCTTTGTCTACTAAATATGATTTATACCTTCCGCACCAGCTGCATTTAGTTCAAAAAGCAAAAATCTTTAGGATACAGGTATATTGGAAAAGTACGTTAAAAAAAGAGGCAAAGGCAAATCAAGTCTACTTAACTATTTTTGCCTCTAGGCCAGCCCTGAGGTTAGAAGTAAAAAGGAATCAGACAATAGGCACAAGTGACATAATAAACTGAACTTCCCTTACACATACAGAGAATCAGCCTCCACAGGGCACTCTGAAGAGGGCTGGCAGATTCCCCCCTTCTTATTAAAGTCCCCTCCGAGAGCGTCTGTGAGAGGTGCTGAAAATTCCCATAGTATACGTTCCCACGTATCAAGTCTTTGAAAATCTCTGCTCAAATACCAAGGGGCAAAGGGAAGATTATGTCACATTAAGGCCTTTGTCAATTATTATGATATTAATTTGAATTTGGACAAAAGAATAGGTATGTGGCAAACTCACAGAGTTCTGAGGAATGAAATGAAACAATAAAAGAAAAGCAACATTTATGAAGGCTTTCTATATGCGAAGCACTATACTTAGAAACTTTACATGGATTATTTTATAGTAGGGTTGTTTATATGATTTAGGGATTATTATCATCTTCATTTCACAGATAACAACAGAAGCTCAGAGAAGTTACCTAACCTGATCAAGATCACACAGCCAATAAGAAGCAGAGTGAGGCTTTGGAGTTGGGGCTGTCTGACTCCAGCAGAGTTTGTTACTGCTACCCTAGACTTTGGATCCAAACTTTTAGATTTGAGAAGAGTGCCTGTGATCGGTTGAATTATGTGCCTCAAAAAAACATGCTCTCAATCTGATTTTATTCCTGTGGGTTTGACCTACTGGAAATAGACTTTCGAAGATGTTAAGGTATTGCCAACTGAATCAGGACAGGTCTTAATCATGGAGAGAAGGCCCAGGAAAAGTCAGAAGCTGGGAGTCAACAGAATCTGAAGGAGAAAGAATAAGATCCCACCATGTAACATTACCATATGAAAGAAAAGCCAAGGACCCAAGGATTACCAGCAGTCAGCCCCAGAACACTACTGTCTTTGGGGAGAAATGATCACTTTTCTGACTCCTGAATTTTAGACTTCTCCTAACCTCAAAACCTTGAGACAATAAATTCTCACTGTTTAAGCCAATCACTTGTATAATATGTTTTCTTTTAATATTTTTATTGAGAAATCTTCACACACATACAGTCCATAAAAAGTATATAATCAATGGCTCACAATATCAGCACAGCTGAGAATTCATCACCATGATCATTTTTAGAACATTTGTATCACTCCAGAGAAAGAAATAAAAGAAAAGAGAAAAAATTCTACATCCCTTACCTCTTCCTCTCACTGAGCACTAACATTTCAATGTTTTTACCCTTCACCCCCCTTTTATTTATTTTTTTATCCTTATTTTTTTTATTCATCTGCCCATACCCCGGATAAAAGGAGCATCAGACACAAGGTTTTCACAATCACACAGTCACACTGTAAAAGTTATATCAATCATCTTCAAGAATCAAGATACTGGAACACAGTTCAAGCATTTCAGGTACTTCCCTCCAGCCACTCCAATACACCATAAACTAAAAAGGGATATCTATTTAATGCATAAGAATGACCTCAAGGATAACCTCTCAACTCTGTTTGAAATCTCTCAGCCACTGAGACTTTATTTTGTCTCATTTCTCTCGTCCCCCTTTTGGTCAATGAGGCCCCCCCATAATGCCAGATCTTGGCTCATGCTGGGAGTCCTGTCCTGTGTTGCCAGGGAGATTTACACCCCTGGGAGTCAGGACTCACAGGGTGGGAGCGGGGAAGAGGACAGTGTGTTCACTTGCCAGTTTTGCTTAGAGAGAGAGGCCACATCTGAGCAACAAAAGAGGTTCTCTGGGGTGACTCTTAGGCATAATTATCAGTAGGCTTAGCTTCCTCTTTGCTGGAATAAGTTTCATAAGGAAAAACTCAAAGATCAAGGGCTCTTGATCTGGTGTCCAGACTGAATTGGTTGTCCAGACTGAATTGATTGTCCCCACTGCTTGCAAAAATATCAGGAATTCCCCAGATGGGGAAGTTGAATATTTCCTCCTTTCTTCTTAGTCCCTCCAAGAGGACTCCGCAAATACTTCTTTATTCTTTGCCCAAATTTTCTGGGATATATTGGGGCATCATACTGACCTGTACAAACCAACATCTCACTCCCTATTCAAGATTCCATGTAATTATGGTGTTCCAATAAGCTGACCACACAAGTTAAATTAGATAATGTGCTATCCAAAGTGTAATTTTTGCACCAAATAACATCTCTCTCTTTAGTCTCACACAGAAGTTGAAGTTTTAACATATAGACCATATAATCCTTTACCTTGTTTTCTGATTTACCTTAGTCCTATCCAGATCAGCTTCATTCATATTTCTAGTCAAAGTCTGATCACTTTTTCAACTTCTTTAATAGTTGCTATATGGGGTAATGATGATGCTCATTGTGTTAAGGTTCTAACTTAGAATCTCAGGGGTTACATAAATACCCAAACTTTCAGGGAACAACCAGGTTATACACACATAACTCAGTATATCAGAATTTAGAAATAACAGTTACAACTCCTGAATATATGTGACTGCTCTAAGAGCTTACAATCTAGGAATCTTTACAACAGGCCCCAGCTTGATAACCCATGCTCTCTGAGTTTCTGTATTTTATTTAGTCCATACGAATTAGGCATGATCCCTACAGCTCATTCATCTAGTTGCATGCCTGACAACTTCATTTATTCCTGCAGCCACTAAGTAGTCCATTGTATATAAACACCACAGTTCCCCCTTCCATCCCTCAGTCATTGTACCGTTAAGCCACCTCTATTCATTGTAAATCCCAAAAACTACCACCATAAACACGACTGTGCAAATGTCCATTTGTGTCCCCACTCTCAGCTCCTCCAGGTATCTACTGTGCAACAGGGTTGCAGGATCATATGGCAAACCTTCTGTGGAGCCACCATACTGCCCTCGGGAAGGGCTACAACTCTCAGTTTCCCTACCAACAGTGAATAGGTACATCTCTTTCTCCACATTTTCTCTAGCGCTTGTTTCTCTGTGTTTCTTTTTAAACAGTTTTATTTGCACATCATACAATTTAAGCATATAGACATGCCTTTGTCACCATAATCTATATGAAGACATTTTCTTTTCTTCTGTAAAGAATCCATACCCCTCCCCTATAATTTAGTTTTGGCACAATGCATTTGTTACATTCAGTGGAAGCATATTACAATGTTACCGTTGGCTATAAACTCTTCAAATCTGTTTTAGCAGCTGGGAAACTAAGACAGTACCCAAAAAAGATTCCACGGTGGAAAAATATTGGCTGAGAAGTAAAGACAAGAAGGAATATCCAGACCACTATTGGACACTGTATATCTGAAAGGTAAGAGCACTGAAATATAAGCAAATCATTTCGCTGTAATTTGTAATTCCTAATTAAGAAAGAGGATTCAAGAAGAAGCAAAGACCAACCTATTATTTCATACTTTCCATGTTAATTAAAATCAAAAGTAAGTCTTTCAACCTTCAACTGGTTGTATTCTATTGTATTTGAAAGTGCAGTAAAATATGAAAAAATAATTTAGATGAAAACTTTGTATGGAAATATATGGAAAAGGCTGAGTATTAACTATCATATATTAATCATATTTTTCTATAGTCTTATCTAAAATCATAATTTTCTCCTTGACTTATTTTTTGTCGGTCACTGTTATATATTCCCCAGTCAAAAAATATTTTTAAACTTTTTTGTTATATGATGTATAAAGCAAAGAAAAAAAAAAGCAATAGTTTTTAAAGCACTCTTCAACAAGCAGTTACACAGCAGATCCCAGAATTTGTCATGGGCTACCGTACCATCCTCTCAGATTTTTCCTTCCAGCTGCTCCAGAATATTGGAAGGTAGAAGAAATAATTTTTTTAATCATTACAATTGACTTTTTTGTGTGTGTGTGAAAAATAACATGTATACAAAAGAGCAATAAATTCAAAGCACAGTGCAACAATTAGTTGTAGAACAGATTTCAGTGTTTGGTATGGGCTACAATTCCACAATTTTAGGTTTTTACTTCTACCAGCTCTAAGATACTAGAGACTAAAAGAAATATCAAAATAATGATCCAGCAATCATACTCATTTGTTAAACCCTATCTTCTCTGTATAATCCCACCAATCACCTTTGACCTTTCTCCCACTCTTTAGGGGTATTTGGACTATGCTCACTCTAACTTTTTCATGTTGAAAGGAGCTGTCAATAATATGGGGTAGGGAAATGGAACTAGCTCTGTTCTGGAGAGGCTGGGCCCTCTAGGTTTCACGACTTATCTGGTACAAGGACTCATCTGGAGGTTGTAGGTTTCTGGAAAATTACCCTAATGCATGGGACCTCCAGAGTCTTATATATTGCCCTAGTTATAAGCCTTTGTTTATAATATATAAGCCTTAGGGTTGGCTGAAATTTTGCTTTTGGTTGGGGTTTGGCAAGTTATGATAGGTAGCAATGTCTAACTGAAGCTTGTATAAGTGACCTCCAGAGTAGCATCTCAACTCTATTTGAACTCTCTCAGCCACTTTTCCCACTTTTGGTTTCAATGGCATTGTTGATCCCATGGTGCCAGATTCATTCCTGGGACTCATTTCCCATGCCCCCAGGGAGACTTTTACCCCTGGATATCATGTCCCACATAGTGGGGAAAACAATGGTTTCACTTGCAAAACTGGGCTTAGAGAGAGTGAGGCCACATCTGAGCAACAAAACAGGTCCTCCAAAAGTAACTTTTAGGCATACCTATAGGTAGACTAAGCTTCTTCACTACCTACATAAGCGTCACAAGAAGAAACTTCAAGATTAAGGGCGTGGCCTGTTGATTTGGATGTCCACTAATGTTTGACACAAAGTCAGGGGTTTCCCCAGTGGTAAAGTTTAATAGTTCCATATTTTTTCTCCTGCCCTTCAGGGGGCTTTGCCAATACTTTTTAATTATTAACTCAACATCCTCTGGGATGTATCCGGGTATTATATTAAGCTATACAAAATTATAAGAGCCCATTCCCATTCTGGGCTCCCTGTGTTTGGGTTATTTAAATGAGCTATCCAGATAGGCTGAGTTAGGTTTTGTGCTGCAGAAAATTTAGGTTCCAGACAAATTTTCTTCCTTTGCTCTCAAAGAGGAGGTGAGGTTCTAAAATAAACACAATGTCTTCCTTATGCCTGTGCTCCGAATTACCTTAATCCTGACCTGATTGGCTTCATTTTTGTATCTAAATAACAGGTTATAATATATATAAAACAGTCTTTCAAAATCCAGAAATAGTAAGTACCACTCTGGACTAAATGTGACTTCTACAAGAGCTTACAATCTAAGTCCACTAAAAAATAGGTCCCTATTTTTTAAGGGAATAAAACTCTAGATGCAGGAGATATTGTTATCTTCTAGAGCATTCTTAAATAGATGCTGAATAAAACTGGTACAAGTTCTATAGAATTGAAAGGATTCATTTTTTACTTCTTGATGATAGTAGCCTCACTCTTGGAATTTATGACAAAATTCTGAGAATCAATTACATATTCATAAGCCCCAGATGAATGAAATTTCACACCATTAAGTATACATCAATGGTAGTTCATAAAGTTACAGTGAAATTTTTTTTTTTGGAAATGACATATTTGCTCATAAATAATAAAAATACATTCCTAAGTTGAATTCTTGATATTCTCACAAGCAGTGTGGACAACTAAAGCTATAGGCTGAGCCCCCAGTCTTGGGGTTTGTTCACATGAAACTTAACCCCACAAAAGATAGGTCAAGTCTACTTAAAATTTAGGCCTAAGAGTCACCCCCAAGAGAGCCTCTTTTGTTGCTCAGATTTGGCCTCTCTCTCCAGCCAATATGATGAGCTGTCTCACCACCCTCCCCCTTTCTGTGTGGGACATGACTCCCAGGGGTGTGGACCTTCCTGGCAACGTGGGACAAAGATCCTGGAATGTGCTGAGACTCAGTATCAAAGGACTGAGAAAAACCCTAGAATGAGCTGAGAATTAACATCAAGAGACTGAGAGAAACTTCTCGACCAAAAGGGGGAAGAGTAAAATGAGACAAAGTGCCAATGGCTGAGAGATTCCAAACAGAGTCGAGAGGCTATCCTGGAGGTTATTCTTACGCATTACGTAGGTATCACCTTGTTGTTCAAGATGTAGTGGAGAGGCTGGAGGGAATTGCCTGAAAATGTAGTGCTGTGTTCCAGTAGCCATGTTTCTTGATGATGACTGAACAATGATATAGCTTTCACAATGAGACTCTGTGAACATGAAAACCTTATGTCTGATGCTCCTTTTAGCTACTATATCAACAGAAGAGTAGAACATATGGAATAAAAATAAATAATAGGGGGAACAAATGTTAAAATAAATTCAGTTTGAAATAGTGGAAAATGAAAGCGAGGGGTAAGGGCTATGGTACGTATAGTTTTTTCTTCTCTATTATCATTTTATTTCTTTTTCTGTTGTCTTTTTATTTCTTTCTCTAAATCGATGCAAATGTACTAAGAAATGATGAATATGCAACTATGTGATGATATTAAGAATTACTGATTATATATGTAGAATGGAATGATTTCTAAATGCTTTGTTAATTTTTTTAATTAATAAAAAAATAAAAAATAAAAAAATACATTCCTATAATAGAATATAAAATGTTAAAGCATCAGTAGTTTTTATTTTTCTGCATGAAGCTCTCTTAGTCTAGTATACAAATGCCATGTATCAAAATGTTGTGTTAGTTGGTAGAGGGTCAACATATTTGGATAATGTTTGCAAGTTTTTCTTTTTACATGTACATCATAGAAATTTACTTTAAAAGTTGTCAACCTAATAGTAGAACATCATATCTATCCTTTCTTTTTTATCTTTTCCTATCTTTCTTACTCTAGAAAATTTGTGCTTTACAAAGAATACCAATACATGAATGTGCCTCAACCCAAGTTTTTAATAACAATTTAGGATATTTATATTTAACATCAAAAGTATATTTTTGAAGAATGTTCATATTGTATGCTGATTGGTTTTATTAATAAAAATTTTTTTAAAAAGTGCTCACAGAGAGAGAGGCAGTTCAGGGCGGAAAGAGACACAAACATTTAGAGATGCAGAGGAAAATGCCAAAAGAACCCACAGGATCTGCAAGAGCCATTTGAAACCAGAAGTTGGGAGAGTCGCCCAGCAGACATTGCCATGTGCCTTTTCATGAGATGCTAAGCAAACCAGAATCCAGAGTTTTGCCCCGGAGAAGCTAAATAGGGGCCCACAGATGCTTAGAGAGTAAGCCAATGGAATCAGAAGCACAAAGCAACGAACCAGGGAGCAAGAACCTCAAATGCCAGCCGCATGCCTTCCCAGCTGACAGAGAAATCCTGGATGCCATTTGGCCCTTCTTCATAGTCAAGGTATCTTTCTCTAGATGCCTTAGTTTGGATATTTTTAAGGCCTTAGAACTATAAATTCGTAACTTAATAAATCCCCTTTAAAAAGCCAAAAAAAAGTATATTTTTGAAATGTATGCATTTTGTGAGGGATATTATGGATTTATATCTGTAAATTGCATTGTTTCCCCTCTAATTCCAAATATTAGAGATTTCCTCTAATATTCATTTTACATATGTATTATATTTTGCATGTTTAAACATCTAAGTTAACACACAAGTTTTGAAATGTAAGACAGCCAGTCAAAATGATATCTGCACAGAAACATTTCTTCCTCTTGTCAGTTATGAAGGAATGGCAGCCAAAGACATTTGAAGGTGGCTTTATCCAAATAACTTTCTTAGTTTGCAATTTCATTTTGTATGAATCCAAAGGATATGACATCTAAATGATGCTACACACAGAAATGCCTTTTAACTGATGTTTTAAAGCAATGCAATAGTATTAGTATTTCTTAAGAATTCTGCTTCTTGTGTAGGTAGTAAATTTTTCATGGTTACCAGCAATATAGCCATGGAATACATAACATATACATGAGGAACTGATATCAGTCTTAGGATTTTTGCAATACAATTAAATAAATTCTATATGATATTCTATTTCCATTCATAAATATTTAACTGTGCATGTTAATCTATACTTCTTTCAATCATTCATTCCAGAAACATCATTAGTGCTCATTATTATCAAGTTTTGGGGTAAAGCAGTGCAAAAGAGGTCATCAAGAGGCTTAGAGTCTTAATAGTAGAGTAACTAGCAAATTCCACACATGAGCCCAGTAGTGAACAAGAAATATGTGACATTAGAAAAAAGAGAAGGCCCCTACTCTTAAAACAATTTAAATTGCAATGTTTATATTTTAACTTATTTCCTAAAGAGTTACTTTGAAATAAGGTTTTTAACCACAATTTAACTTTGTTTTAAACTCATCCATTTTATTTATTGGTTCAAACCACTCATTTACACCCTTTCTGCATTGTGGATTCTATGTCAAATGATAAGTTTGATTATAAGGGAATCTAATCTGAGCTTCTAGACTACATGGCACTATAATACAGTTAAAGGAATATTTCAATACATTAATCATGAACAAAAGTGTCCCAAGCCATCTGGCATCCTCGGGTATTCTTAGAGAGTGCTAGGAAGAAAAACTAGAGAGATATTGTACTGAATTCTGGTTTTGCTCAAAATACTGACTCATCCAAACTCTAAATTCTTCAGATTTCTCTCTTTTTTCCTATTCTTCACTCTAAAAAGAATACTTACTTGATAGCATGCTTTACTACAAATCTTTGCTCCTAGCATGACATTTATATATATATATATATTTTTTTTTTTCATTCGTTTTTACACCATTGTCATTGTATAGACTTGTTTGGGAAACATACTTAGGGTTGAATGAAAACTGACAGACCATGTGGTTAAACCCTGACCTGCTGCTGATGTTCATCTCCATGATATTCCCAGGCTTATTTTCAGGATCACACACTTGGAAATTTTCAGTGACAGGGATGGTACTCCATTCCACAGGCTGGGCAGACTCTCCCCTCCAGCACTTCTGTGCGTGCAGCCCTATGCCTGAAGCCCTCTTATCCAGGCTGCCGCTCGAACCAGCATCAATGCCTCTGCTTTAGTGACGCCTCCCCAAACATCGATCTATGTCAGATTATAGCCTCTCACTAAAAGCCTTTCCTCCCATGTTTGTACTTTTCCCCATTTGTGATTGTGTTATTTTAGTTACTACCTTGATGTATATCACTTTTTTATCATCACAGCAGCCCTACAAAGTTGCTACATTTGTTACTGACATTTTACAGATGAAGAAATTAGTTGTTTCAATGATAAGCACCTAGGGTGGTGCCTGGCTCATACTTATACACAGTGAATTGTTGCTGAAAAGAAGGTGATTGAGCCAAGCATCGTCTAACTTTGAAATGTGACTATCTGAATATGATGGGGAGAGTGAGTCAAAGAGATCAAGGTTCAAAATCTACCTGACTATATGACCTTATATATATTCTTATCAATTAAGTGAGTATAAAATCTAATTTATAGATTTTGTTAGGCTTTATAGAAATAATGAAAGCAAAATCACCTAACTTAATAAGCATTCATAATGTGTATTCAAATACCTTAATTCTAGCCCATGGATATTTATACAGCACATCTCATTCCTCTTCCAAATAATAGCCTTTACTGCCCTTTATTCTTCCAGTGAACTGATTCGAATTTCTATTTTCGAATAGTACTTATATTCATTAATTAATTCATCATTTCAGCAAATACTTATTTGAAAGATAGAATAATTACTCATAAATTCTGGTCCTCGTGGAGCACACAACTAAATAGGGAACTAAGTCATACAATCAAACACTCAGAATCAGAATCACCCAGATGATTTGCTTAAACACACATTATTGGGCCTCACCCATAAAGTTTCTGATTCTGTAGATTCTTAGGGGACGCTGATGTGGCTGGTCAGAGATCACACTTGAGGACCACTAGCCTAGCACTATACTGCATGCTACCATGAGGACTGGCTAAAACGTAATGCACCCAATGTGCCATCCGCAAGAAGGGCAAATGCAGGTTCTAAGTCGGCTGCAACTGCAAACGTGAGACTTGACACGAAATCTGAAATTTCAGAGCTGAAAGGAATTGACATTGGAAATGTTATCAATGAACTAACTAGACTGATGAACAATACCACCCATGAATAATTAAGAACAGCATAACACGTCAAATTCATGTGCCAATTCTGCAATTATTAAAAAGATTAAATAGTTCTTCATGAGCATACCACTGATGCACAATTGCTGGCTCAGACTGGTTAGCAACTGATTTGGTTCATCATGTTGTCATTTGAAGTTGGTCATAATGGAAGTATTTACATCATGGAAATTTGCAAAGACTACAAATAAGAGTCTTTTTTTCCCCCTTGGACAGCTGATCATTAAACAATTACTATTTTCCATTTAGTGATTCCCTTAACTTAATGAAACTTTTGATTATAGACACATGCTTAGGAAATGGGAAGAAAATGAAATATTTGACTTTCTGATGCTAAGAAAAAATAGCAATACAGGTTTTTTTTTTTGTTTTTTTTTTTTTTTATTTTTTTTTTTTAAGAGAGAGGGAGGAAAGGAAGGAAAGACAGAGAAGGAAGGAAGGATGGAAGGAAGGGAAACATCTTTAAACATTTTCTTGTTTTATTATATTTTGTTTGTTTGTTTGTTTTTTACATGGGCTGGGGCCGGGAATCGAACCGGGGTCCTCCGGCATGGCAGGCAAGCACTCTTGCCCGCTGAGCCACCGCGGCCCGCCAGCAATACAGGTTTTAAAATGTTTAAATTTCCTAAACGAGTGCTAAATGTTTCACATTCGTGATTATATCCGTTCATCTTCAAAGTACTCTTTGAGGAAGATATAAATCCATTATTTTACAGTGGATAAAACACAGGTTCAAAAAGGTTAAATAACTTTCCCAAGGCCACAAATTTTAGAAGTTGGAATTCAGATTCCAAATTCCCCATTCTTGACTAGTGTCACTTATTACCTCCAGGAGTCAAAAACCTACCTGAGGGTTATGTCTTCATCCCTCAGTCTTGGAAACAAAGTTTAATTGAATTGAACTTGATAACCAACTCCCCATTTGGTACAACCAAAAAATTAATTTAATGATAAAAGAGAATTTTAGGTTGCATTAGTTTAAGCATAAGGAAAAACATTCTCAACAGAAAGAGATTTTATGAAATTCAATTCTCTCAAAAATCTTAGGACATGCAGCCTGACCTCATCTAGTTCATCTAATCAAGCCTCACAAAAGGTTGAACATTTTTTTTAGGTCCTTTTAAATCTAGCAATTCTAAGATATGATATAGTTACTAGGTGTCGTTAGAAAGGAATATATATATATATATATACATATATATATATTCAGTATGATGAATGGAAGAAATAATTTGTCATGGATGGTAAAAGTTTATTAGTTTCATTTTAGTTACAAGCAAGACATTTTATGATATGGAGAGTTAAACATTTTTACTCAATTTTTTTTTCAGTTTTTCTCCGATTTCCTTAGGGCAAAGTTTAGCTCAATAAGTTATAATACCTTGAGCATAATGATATGCTTCCATATTGATGTAATATTACATAGTTTTCTGAATCTGTCACTCATAACCATCCAACAATATTCCTGAACTCTTAAATATATCAAATGACCCAGGGTTTAGTGGCAATTTATGTACTGTCCTTTTAAATTTTTTAAGAATTGAAAACTTTGTATGTATGTGTGTTTATTTGTGTATGCACATATATAAAAACCCCTACTCACACACACCCCAGCCCCCAGATACACACTATCCACCTCCAAGGATCTTAATAAAAAGTTTTCACAGTCCAAATTGTATTATGCTAGATCAAAAACATTTTTAGAAAGCTGTGACTTATTAAACTTCAACATAAGATTTAGAAAGTTTAAAAGACTAAACATGGGAGATTTTAAAAATTAAGTAAGTTTCATCTCGGGGGAAACAAGGTAGATAATTTTTAGAATTAACTGTCTACTTAATAGCTATTTAAATTCTGCAGAAGCTATAATGACATATTATCGATTTTCATTACCTATAAGAAGATGACCCTAGATTTCTGGGTTTATGTATATGTGTGCGCATTGCGATTTTTACCATGTTGTGTGTATGCGTTTGCATGAATTCCCTAGAAATAGTGAAGTTTTGGAATCTAGTTAGCATTCAAATGAAACACCTACTCTGTGCTGGCCCAGGGCTAGGTATTAGGGAACAACAACGAAGTTTCTCTCCACATGGTGCTTAGAGTCAGGTAGATTAATGAATTTCTTCAATATCCATGTCTTCATTTGTTCTTTTTAAGTAAAATTCTACTAAAGATCAAGAATACACATTTGATTCATGCGCCTACGCTTAATGATACAGAAATAAATACATAAGAATTCAAGCATTCCTTTTGGGAGGGTTTAAAACATTGTCTGCAGTTTTCCATACATAGGATGACCTAAGGATATTAATTATATATGGAGAGAGAGACAGAAAATAGATACGATTTTCAAAATTGCATTATTACAAAGAAATAGGGTCTATTTTTCTTTCATATTGACAGTCCAACCCTCAATCTTTCCAAATGAGACATGGTCTCTGTGCCATCTTTCATCTACCTGATTATAAAATCCTTTACTGTCTTTCCAGTTTGTTTTCTTATTAAATTTTAATTTAAGATTAGGGTGCTTATTCCAATATATAACTTCAAAATGGTACATAGTTTATGACTCTTTTACAAAAATCTGTGAACTCAAGTACATCTTCTCTAACTACTGTGCTAAATAGTGCTAAGAAGACAGCAGCATTTGGCTTAAATGGAGAGTTATATGAGGTTTGGAGAAGCAGACCATTCGGAATAGGTGATGTAATTTTATTACATTGCTGTGACTCATTCTTTCACCACTGAGTGTGATTTCTGGAATTCTTATTTGGAAGCAAGTGTGTGAGGTAAATTACTCTTGAAAAATAACATAAAAAAATAGCTTATCATGACTTGTTCACCCTGGATAATAAATAATTGTAAGACACTGGTTTAAAGATAACCAATTTCTCTATTATTTACACACTTGCATTTAAAACACAGTCTGAAATATGAAAAATGAGTTACAAAAAGAATTTAAAAATTCATAGAAAGAAACACAATTTCAAGTATAAAATAATTTCTGTCCCATATAAGCTTATCCTAAGTTGACTCTTAAGCATAGTAATACTTGAGCACAGATGTTCAGGCAGAGGAAAACAGGTACACAGCAGAGTCACAGAGACAAGCAAGCATTCAAGGAAATTGGACCAGAGCCATGCAATGGTGAGTGCAGATTCTGGTGGGGAAACGGGTAGAGCAACTGTTATGGCTATCCCCAGGTGTCAGGCACAGGACAAGTGCTTGACATACATTAGTTGGCAAATAAGGAAACAATGACTAAAAAATGGTTAGAGAATTTCCCCAAGGTTATTTAGCTAATTATATGCTAGAAGCAGGATTCAAGTTCATGTCTTGATTTGATGTCCAAACCCAGTTCGGAGACCAGCTCTTTTCATTTCACTGTAGAATCTTCTATCCTAATGAGTTAGGATTTTAGCCATGGGGCAGCACCAAAGAATGTTAAGCAGGGGAATGACATGAACACATTAGTTTTTTAGACAGATCTCGCTCATGTACAGAATGTATGAATGTGGAATCTCTTAAGTCTGGAGATAACAATCTAGTTATGTCAGCGAAGTCTATGCTTCCTGAGAACTGGAATCAAAATACACTGTTGCAGAAAGTACCTAACTAAACCTTGCATTGAAAAATAAACCCTAATTTAATTTCTCATCAGAATGTAGAAGTAAGCCTTTTATCCATCAATATTATTTGTCTCATTAGAGCTACCTGTGGGAGAAGAAAGAAGAAGGTGTATTTCCAAGAACAATAAATGCAAAGGAACACACATACAAATACATATATAACTTATTCCAAAGAAATGCTTAATAGCATGGTGGTTTTTTTTTTAAAAAAAAAAAAAAAACAAGCAAATGCACTAGCAAATGAAAAAAACTCTTCACAAAATGCAACACAAGGTGCCTGCCTATGCAAGAAAAAAAAAAAGCAACATAAGGGATATAGATAGAGATTTGTCATAAGAAATATTTTTTGTCATGAGAAACACTTATTTGTCATAAGAATTAAAAAAGAGATTTCCAATCAGTAGCTGACAATTTAGATTTAGATATGCATTGAGAGTACTACCATGGGACCACATGCAAAATAATTTATTTTCTTATTAAATGTGAATGAATTTAATGTACTAAATGAGTTATTATACTGGGTTATCAAAGGTAAAATGTCACATCTTCCAGGATATTTTTATCAAGTGAGAAATAAGCACAGTATCGAATATTTCCTATCTAAATAAATAATTAAATAAAATGCTAATGTGTTCGAAGAATATTTGATTCCTTTATTCTGGTAGAACTGTAATTAAATTCTAATTTCAAAAAATTGTTTCAATGTCCAACTATACTAATTCAGAATAATTACTGGTAAACAAAATTCAATACCCAAAATTTAGAACGTTAGAAAGTAGATAAACAGAACCCACAACATGCATGAAGGATACCTCTCAAACTGTGAAATGGAATGTAACTAACAATGTAATAAGCACTTCAATAAAGTTATCTGCCCATTTTGATCTGATTGACTATTTTGCACTAGATTCAAATGCCAGTCTTTCCAGACATGCTTGTGCTTTTAATTTATCAACTTAATTTAAAAGACATTTATTTTGCAACATGGTCTATTTATGTGCTATTTGAGGTAGGGGATAGGGCAATATCAGCTACGTCGAATCTTCTAATCCCATATGCTTTCTGAAACAAACATGCAATTGGTCAAATTAATCGTCCTATCAGGTGGTTTAAGACAATGGTTCTCAAATGTTTGGTCTCAGGACCATGCTATTAAAAATAATTGAAAACCTCAACAAGCCTTTGTTTATGTGGGCTACATTTTTCAATATATACCCCGATAGAAATTGAACCTGTAAAATATTTATTTATTCACTTGAAAATAACAATACTAAATCTATTATGTGTTAACATAAATATTGTAATTTTATGAATAGTAACTATTTAAAAAAAGTTCCATTTTACACTTTTGAAATAATCTCTGTAATGTCTAAATAGAAGACAGTTGCATTCTCTGCTGCATTCAGTGTCTTGCAATATCATGTCATATGGCCTCAAAAAAACCCAACTATATATTCATGAGAGAATAAGAGAGAAGAAGATAAATAGTGCTATGATGAAAAATAGTTTTGATCTTGTGGAGTCCCTGAAAACATCCTGAGACTGTAAAAAAGGAAGAAAATTTCAGTTTATGGCAAAGATTTTTAATGGTTAGTTGCAAAATATTTATGCATATCTACATCTATTAAAACTGTTAAAACATCCATATTTGCCCATTTAGTCTGTTGCATGTAAAAACATCTACTTTAACTACTAGAGAACTACTTTCATCAATCTTCCTTCTATGCCTAGCTTTCTCAATAGAATACTTCTATCTCCTTTTAACTGAATTCCCAGGCTACCCATAATTTAATTAACATTCCATGATCACCTATTTAACATCTCCATTTGGATGTCCATACAATAGGTGTCTATTAGGCACCTTAACTTCACACTGCCAAAACAGAACACTTGATTTGCCCTCTTAAACCTGAAATTTGCCTGCTCCAACTTTTTTCCCATCTCAGAAAATGGCACCCCATTCATCCAATTACTTAGATGAAAAACCTACAAATCATTCCCAATTTCTCTCTTTCCCTCATCCCCATATCTAATGCATGAGATAACAAAATATATACCATATATAACAAAATATATACCATAGTTCACTTGTCTCCATTTCTAGTCCAGGCCATATTACTCTAATGACTTCTATAACCTCTCACTGATATCTCTGTTTCCTCCCCGACCCCACAGCCCATGACTCATGCCATTTTCTTCTTTCTGATTCTTCAACGTGCCAAGCTTTTCCCCAACTCAGAGGCTCTGGACTTGCTGTTCCCCTCACCTGGAATCCCCCACCCACACTACTCTGTGTCTGGCTCCTTCTTGTCATTCAGGACTCCACTCAAACCTCACCCTGACACCCACCCAGGCATCTCCAGACCCACCACTATGAATCTCTCTTGCATTACCTTATTTTATTTAATTCTTTCTTAGTGCTTTCGGAAGTATTTTGTTTATTTCTGTTTACATTCTTTGTCTTTCCCTCCTACCACCATCAGCTGAATGTAATTTCACATAATATAACGGAAGAGACTAAGTATGTTTTGCTCAGTTGTACCCCAATGTCCACTGAGACATAATCAGCTTTGAGGAGATATTTTTTTGTTGAATGCAGGAATGAATGAATTAATAGGTGAATCATATTAAATAAAATATATTATAAAAAGCACTTCATTAAATCTTTGTCATTTTCAAATGTTGAGATAGTCAAGGAATTTCAAAAATTCATGGACCACACTGCCAAATTCACACTCTGCCTTATCTCCGAAACCCTCTCTACTCCTGAAGAAACAAGTCTATAGGAGAGGAACAGCATGGCAGCTCAGCAATGCTTCTTGTATATATGTCCCCTAAATCTCAACACAAAGAGAAATTGGCCAAAATATTTTCCCTATTTCATGTGTCTTTAAACTCCGACATTAATGTAACAAGAAAAGAACAAATTCAAAGCATTCAATGAAAAGAAATTTCAAGGCTTTCCAAACAATTCATCTTAATTTTCTTTCAAGAAGCTAGAACACAAAATAATGCAGACTAATTGTGAATTTCCTTAACAGCCTTATCATCAATGTTTAGGATTATTATTAATCTTCTATTTCTCTTTGTAAATTTGAATTTAACCATTGATAACATCCAATATATGATATTATCACCACTACTACTCACTCGCTAAAATATAATCTGAACTCTGAAAGTAAATGCATATATACAAACATGCACAAAGTATAAATATGTATGTGCATATGTTTATTTCTAATAGACTGAGTCAATAAAAATTTTCAAGCTAGATATCTTGGAGCAAAATATAAAAAAATCTTTAAAAAACGACTTTAATTTCAAGACATGTACCATCACAGAATGTCCTATAAGGGACAGCATAAATCCATATTAAAGTGTTACTGAGGTATTCTATATTCTAAAAACATACAATTCAATGTAATAGCAGAGCAACAAAAAATCATGCTCTGTAAATATGAGCTAAATATAAAATGTAATATTAAATTACATTCTTTTAACCCTGAAGATGAAAAAGAAAATCTTTATGTGTATGTGAATGGCTTTCAGTAAAAAGAAACTGCAATAGGTTCTACACTGAATGCCACAGGAGACAAATACCGGTCTCTTCTAAATGGAATAAATGGTCTTTTTAAGGAATATGCTCAATTTTTTAAGGAAAATTTTGAACTCATTACTATCATTTGTGATTTTATGGAAAATTTTAGCCTTCCTTTATGAAATATACCCAAAAGTAATTGTTAAATGGCAAACCACATTCCATAATGTGGAATAGTTTGTTCACCTATACTAGATGATTTTTCCAGTAAGGTTTTAAAAAATGAGCAAAGTAATTTAATTGACTTTGATATTGAAAAATGTGCAGAATAAGTTAATTGTTCTTTTTAAGTTATAGAAGTTAGCAAGAAACAAATAGAAAGTAAATATTTGGTCTGGTTTCAAAAGAATTTGCTTCCACTTTTTCTTAAAAGTAACAATATAATGGTTTTGTGAAAACAATCTACTTTAGCAAAGTTGGACAGATGAGGCAGAAAAAAATGATACTAAATAAATCATTCATTTAAATATACCCAGAAATTCCTTGATATTTCAAATGTGCATGAAATATGAATTCTCAGGAGTTGCTTTTTAATACCAGTTTCAGCCATTTATAACAATTCTAAATCTTTGGGCACTACTTAAGGAACTCAGTACAAGAAATATTTTCATTTTCAACTGAAGGCAGTTTATAGAAGGGCCTAAATATAAAGAACAGACTAGGGCTATAGCAATCCAAAGTGACAGTAATTAAATAGAAATAAAGTAGATACAATTATACACTATGTGGTGCCATGGAAGAATTCCAATAAGGATCCAAGAGACCAATTTCAAAGTTCTCTGTTGAGGGGTTGAGGTGTGATGCTGTTATGGTATCGAGACCATACGGCCACACTCTGCTGAGAAGCACAGCTATCTGCCTTGCCCTTCCAGAGTGTGCCAAAGGATCACTAACCATTCAAGGCTTGCTCATTAAAGAAAAAGATATTAAAAAGCATTAGTCTAACCAGTCCCACATATAAACTCATTGGAAATCTGGTTAAAGTCTCTGAAGAAATGATCTAAATGTTTTTTAAATGAACCCACAACAATTTTAGAATCCTTTATATGTCCACACCTAAACTACTCAACAGCTTCCATGTACTGATGTCCAAGAAATCAATGGGTTATTACAGTATTGCAAAGAAAGTACTATTCCACACTTTTTTCATCCCCATTTTATCCGTGTGCTGTGTTTGCTTTTAATTTTCACAAAAGTTTAGACATTCACATTTGATATTCTCTCAAAATGAAGACTACAGAGGTGATATTTTAGCACAATGAATCAGCTTGAAATAAAATCCACACCTACTATGCAGTAAAATTAATAGTAACAAGATACTTGCACATTTTTTAACATGACCCTTGATCTGCCCTATCAATTTCAGAAAAATAGTTCTTGAAAAAATTTACGGCTTTTCAACTATCATCTCAAGAAGATAAAAGGGAATTTTTAAAAATTATTTTACGTTTCTAGGGTCTTCAAAAATAAAAAAATTCACACCATTCCCCTATCTAATGTAATAACTTCAATTCTACCAGTACTAATTTAAAAATAAAATGAAGAACTTCCCAATAATAGAACTACAAAGTGATAAGGCTATATTTTACAAAATCACACAGAGACTTAAATAGCCAAATTTGTATTAAGAACTTACCCTTCAAAATATGCCAGTTTTTCAATAATTATGTTCTTGATCAAAACATTTTCATCAATTCCTCTTGAACTCCTTAACAAATAGCATTACTTTATAGTGACACAGACATCTCTATATATTTTAGCCAAAATAAAACTTGTATTGCTCAGCTTAACCAAATCACCAAATCATCAAATCTGTCACTAAACTATTTGTTTTTTAAATATAAAATGCACCCTTGCAGAAAAAAGAAATTTCTATCATTAAGCATATACAAAAGCATATTTACTAGACATGGGATAATTTATAAAGAATTCTTAAAATATTTTAGGAAAAAAAACCATGTATAACTTTTCCAGGTTCTGCTTTGAAAGGGACAACATTTCTATGGATTTTAAATGTGGGTATATTCCTTCATCAGTATACCTCACATACCCAATCTATGTACACACACATAAACATAAACACATACACAGGCATGAAGAATTTCTTACAAAGACACAAAAGCACAAACCAAGAAGTTTGACATATTTTACTACATTAAAATTAAGGACCTCTTTTCATCAGAAAATATCACAAATAGTGTAAAAATATAATGTGGAATGTGGTGGTTTGCAGCTATATTGTACCCTAGGAAAACATATTCTTAAAGGTAATCCATTCCTGTGGGTGTGAAGCAATTATAAGTAGGACCTTTTGATGAGGTTACTTCAGCTAAGGTATGGCCCAGGATGGGTCTTAAAGCCTATTTTTTTAAGCCTATTCTTGGAGTCCATTGTAGATGAAAGAAAGGTGTCCCAGTTTGAAAATATTAAGTACCCCAAAAAGCCATGTTTTAATCCTGATCCAGTCCTTTGGGGGCAGCCATTTCTTTTAATCCTGATTCAATATTGCAGGGCAGAAACTTTTGATTGAATTGTTTCCACAGAGATATGGCATAGCCATTGTGGGTGAGATCTTTTCATTAGATGGAGATGTGACTTCACCGATTCCAGGTGGGCCTTGAGTGGTTTACCAGAGTCCTTTAAAGAGGGGAAACATTTTGGAAAGAGCTCAGAGCTGATAGGCAGAGTCAAGGCAAACACTTGGAGAATGGTTACTTCAGAGGCATGGGTGTTCGGAGATGCTTGGAGTGCCCACAGAGAGAGAAGATGCCTAGATATGGGAAGAGCCCAGCAGATGTCCCCATGTGCCTTCCCATGAGATGATAGACAAGTCTGAGCCCAGAGCTGTGCCACAGAAGAACTGAGGGAAGGCCCACAGACTGTTAGAGGGGAAACTACTCACATCAGAAGCTGGAGCAATGGAACTGGCAACAAGGACCAGCAGACACCAGCCACATGCCTTCCCAGCTGACAGAGGTGTTCTGGAGTCATCAGCCTTCTGGAGACAAGGTATCTTTTCCTGGATACATTAGTTTGGACATTTTAAGAGCCTTAGCACTGTGAACTTGCAGCATGATAAATCCCCTTTTTAAAAACCATTCCATTTCTGGTAGCTTAACAAACGAATAAACGAGGGAAGCAAGAAGTTGAAATCAACAAAACCTGCAATAGAAGGGAAAGACCAGCAGACTCTGTCTAGTGCCTTACCATGTAGCAGAGGAGCCAAGGATTGCTAACAGCCAGTTTTGGGAAGAAGGCATTGACTTGACTGCTCATTTTCCTGGCCTCAAACTGTAAGCTGATAAATTCCTATTGTTTAATCCAAACCATCTCATAGTAACTGCTTTGAGCAGTCTAGGAAACAAAACATGGAGGAATCAGAAAACTTAAGTAGTACTAATGGTGTTATAATCACGTAGAACCACTTTGAAGAGCAATGTGTACTCAGTAATAAATTTGGAGATTCACATACTATGTGACTCAGGGATTCTGTTCCTAGGTATCTAAACTAGAGAAATTACTGCACACGTTTACCAAAAGACATGGTCATTACTTTTCATACCAGCAGTGCTTAGGAGAGCAAATCAGAAAACAACTCAAATATCAAGAGCAGAATGGCTAAATAAATTGGGTTATACAATGGAACATAATAGTGAACAAAAAGAAAATTCTTTGAAGAACACATGAATTATTAATAAATGTATATAAAGTACAAAAATATCCAAGGCCAAAAATGCACATTGCACACAGAAGGCCGTCCCTGAAGGTTAAATCTCATTCTATCAAATTTCATATGTAAAGCACTAAGAACCAGAATAAAGACACTAGTTAGTACTACAGAGTATAATCATATTCTGTCCTTAACTCTAAGTAGCCAAACAAAGCAGATTTATGCCTCTACAGCTAGTAGAGTCTGCTTTTTCCCGGACCTGCCTTCAAACAGGATACAGAAGTGTCTTGCAGTGTAATGACATGAAATCCAATCTGTTTGGTTCTTGCAGGGCTGTGGGTTTTCAAAAGGAAAACTTTTGAGGGCTGGGTTTTTATACAGTAGTTGTAGAGCATTAGTTCACAGATCAACATTGTAACTGAGAATTTATAGTGTAAGATTTAAGGATGGTTATGATTATTGCATTATTACATAGATTTTTCTTTTTACTTTCTTGTATATTAGAGTAGACAGGGAAATACCTGAAATATTTGAACTATAAGCTAGTGTCTTGATCTCTGATAATGACTGTATAGCCTTTAGCTTGTGCCCTTATGATTGTAAAAACCTTGTGACTAATCTTCACTTGTACCCATTTATCCAGTTTTTCAACTTTAGAGTCTGGTGATCACTGCACTCCAATGTTTGTGATCATTAAAGACAGTCCCTAATGTTTATTAACGAAGGGTCTTGGGTCAGTCCAGAACTAAAGCACTTCAAGTCCAAAGTGGTCTTGATAACTGAAACTGGATCTAACCAGAATGGGCACCCCTGATATGTGCAGTAGTTTGGACTTTAACCTATAAGTCATCTATACCTCATAATAATACTAAAAATCATGTCCATGATCATATTAAGCATGCCATTTTGTTACATATGTTCTGACTAAGCATATAACAATCTGCACATGCTCAATACCTAAATCACCTCTATTACAACATCTGAAGCCATTGTGCACATTATCCTAAAATCTGCTCATCTTTTAATGCTATAAAACTATCAGAATATATTGCATTATGGGGAGACAGACTTTTGGGCCAGTAAAGACATTCGATCTCCTGCTTTGCACCTAGGAACAAACTCTTTCTCTCTTTGCAACCCCAATGTCTCAAGAATTGTTCATTTATGCATATGGGTAAAAGAATCCACAACTTTCGTCCAGTAACAACGTTATCAGAGAATCTTGGAGTTTACAAAAAGGATAGGAGATATGTTATGGTTTGGCCACTAGTAAGTCCTCCTTCATTCACAAGAAATTTCTCCAAGCAGATGTTATGTAGTCATTGGTGGAATGCTTCCTGAGATGGCTTCTTGCCATCACATCAGGCTGCTCATTTAACTTTTGGAACTTCTTAATTTGCATAATATTGATTCTTAGGCTGACCCAAGTAGATTTCCCTATAACTTTTATTTCTTCTATGATTACTCATACAGAATAATCTCCTTTTCATATGACAGTGTTTTCAGCATTCAAAAACAGCTATCTTTTTTCCTAAATCTTCCGCCTATAGATTAAAAATTGTCAATCTTTTGAAATATATGTTATGCTTCTTGCACTTGATCAAGTATATTAAAGTTCCCCTTCCTAAAGCTTGGTATTCATAAACAAACATCACTACATGTGCCATCTAAATATCTCAGTTCTTTGCCTTTGATTCCAAACTATTCTAATATCCATGTTTAATACTTCCAGCTTCTCTTTGTGATGACCTCTTATAATTAAACATGGGTAGTTTTTATACAAGTTGTGTGTATAGCTTGCTCTTTAATATCAATATTGCAAGCTTGGTTCTCTAAAGGAAGCACAGAAAATACTTCAAGTGCATTCCTATTTCAACTGTTCCAAGATAGCTTCCAGATTAACATGAGAAACTCAGAAGGCCAAAAAGCAACACCTGATTTTTAGAATAAAATGAGCTCATTCTCATGCTAAATTTATGAAAAGAGCTGATTCATATGAAAATACATTCAATTTCCTCAGACATTCAGTTGGTGTTTGGAGCAACAACTGACATGGTCATGCTCATCATTTTATATAAAATGTTCAATTTTACACAGAATCCCTCTTTGAATGTCAGCTTTGACTACATCATTTAATTATACAAAGAGAGTAACAATGTTTTGGGTGGAAATAGAACTTGGAGGATGAAGTATACTTGTATAAATTTATTGATGATGATGGCTTGTGCAACTCAAGTCCATTTTGAACATAAACAAAACAGGTAGATCTGGTATCAACTCACTGGAAAAGGAAGTAGATGCCCAGTCTTCAGAAAATACAAGTGAAAAATCAGTGCAATATAAAAGGAAACATGATGTGAGTCGCTGACAGTCAATATCAATAATTACAGATCACTTAGAGTTAATTAGCAAAAGTCCCATTAAAAGATTCCTTCTTGTGAAAAGTTGAAAAAATTGTTCCTCCTTAGAAAGCAATCTGTGAGAAATAAAAAAATCAATGCTACTAATTTTGGACAGAAAATTGGGGCTTTCTAGTTACATGGTGGCATTTAATCCTAAGCAATAAGGACACAGAGGTGGACCAAGAATTGAACTAAAACACAGCCATTCTTTCAAAAAGAAAAATAAACTAATATGAGAGGAACAGATAGTAATAGACCTACAGCGAGGGTAAATAAATATTTCAATATTCAAAGGATGCACAGAGCCTAAGAAGCATTTATAGGAAATATTCTGGATTGCTTTCTTCTTGAACTACTGCCGTTTGAGTTCTATTTTTTTCTTGCAAATAATCAAGCCATTTTGTTTGTATCTTATGGTTTAATGATGTGCATCTTTTATGGGCTCCCCACAGCGGGATCTACAGATTAAATATGAAACTACAGTACTTCCAATCTGTATTTCAAAGGCAGCATGGCGTGGTAGACAGGTACGTGGACTCTGAAGCCAGACTAACAAGATTTGCCTCTAGACATATTGGTTGTATGATCTTGGCCATCATCAGTTTCCTCATCTATTACCATGTAGATGATATAATACTTATCTCTTAGCATTGCTGTGAGGATCAAAAATTTATATACTAGAAAGGGATTAAGCAGTATCTAGCATGTACGTACTTAATAAAAGCTATTATTAACTAATACCTCATGAAAGAAACTGGCGATTTCATTTAAAAGTCTAACTTTAAACAACCTAGGGTCACAGAACACCAAACAAACACTTGCCTTTTATTTAAATACAATGTACTCAGTCTGCTATTACAATGGAAGATCACAGAAATCATGCAAAACTAATATCTCTAAGTAAATCAACCACGATAATAGATATAATGAGATAGTTTTAATACTGAAATATTAGCTCAGATGCTCAAGGAATAAAAAAATAAATCACTGACTCTAAATCAGAATTTGTTTTATTTTAGAAGGAAGTAGACTGAAGTTTGTCTTTATGATAAAAGAAGAAACAGGGCACAAAGGTCTTAACATATGTTAAGTCATAATTAATGCCACTCTTTGTCTAAGAAATACTGTCGAGTATTTTAAGTATTTTAAGAATCGTCTGTATTTTTGAAAACACAATTACAAAGTAAATAGAGCCATAAGTAATTTATACCTACTTATACTACTTCCTTAAGAAGCTAACTGTAAACTATTCTTATCAAAATCTGAAATGGAAATGTCCATTAGCCAGCAATTGTAAGTCTCCGAAAGTAACAAAACTCATTTTGCTTGAAAATATATAATATAGCTTTAATATTAACCTCCAATTGATTTTTCTCCAGTCATCCCATATACCACTTCTTGTTTGTTAAAACAAAGATAAATTTTGGCACTTAGGTATGCAATAACACTTAGGACACTGCCTAATCTTTAAAAAAAAATTCACTTAAGCATTTTACAAAGGACACTTCATTTAACTGAAGAGAGACAAGGAGAATTGAGCTGATTTTCCATGTGAACTCCTGGTTGTTTTGCTTAATATATTGATAGTAAGGTGAAAGGTCCTTTATAGCCTATCCATCCATTGGTACTATGGTATATTCTTTATAAATATTAACGTTCACAGTGAAGAAGAATCTCTCAATATCAAGGACATTTTCATCTAAATGTTGAGAAGTTTGAATGTATTGAAAAAAACCTAATTACCCAATGAGACATTTCCTCAATTAAAACATATAAAAATTTAAAAAGCTGTATTTTTAAAAAATCTTTAATTATTTTGACTGAAGAGTATTAGCAAAAGATCAGCCAAAGATAGATTGAGCTGGTTAGAATTACAGTTTAGGGACAGATTCACACTAATTTATAAAATTGTGGTCATTTTAGTTAGTTTTCTGAAGGCAATCAACAGCATCATTTCTAAATCCATGACTCTGAATACTGATATACTATTTACAAACCTCTTTTTAAAAATATAATTAAGACAACTTGCTATTTAGTCAATCCAGCAGTAAAGTGAAAATAAATAAAATTCATTTGTTATTTTAAAGCAGAGGGAAAAAATAAGTGTACTTCCTTTACCAATGGAAGTAATATATTCCCATAGTTCAGAGCTTGAGCTCTGAATCAGTGTTGACAGAATTCAAATCCTGATTGCACTACAGGCTACCTGGGAGACCTGGACAAATTAGTGAACTGCTTTGGAGCTTCAGTTTCCTCATCTATAAAAATGGGGATGTTAACTATTAACCCCAACCTTACAGGATTGTTTAAGGATTAAATGAATTATATATATATAATGTATTTCGAAAATAATGCTCTTTGTGTTGGACATTGTTTAAATTCAATATATATATTTACTATTATTTCAAAGCTTCTTCTAATATAACTAAGAAACTTGCGGCTACCAGAAGTCTTAGAAATCAGGGACATGGGTAAATAGTTGCTTTTTTTTTTTTTTTTTTTGAAAAGACTTACAAAGTTGTTTGGAAATCTGCTTTCCAATAATTAGCATTTGGCAATAGCTGAAGTGAAAGCATAACTTGCTTTATTCAGTAACTTTGTTCTTAAAACTATGACTCCCAATCAAATAGTTGAAAAATCATGTCATATGAAGCCATTGACATATTATAATTTCAGAAATTCTTTCATCTTGATTTCTAATTATTAGATTTTTCTTATATTGCAGACATCTTGGAACTTCCTATCTTCTCAACTGATTCTGTCATTATTTCAGGCTTCTTTCATCCCATAAAAGGAAAACGTGTCATTGTAATTCCAAGTTAGAGAGAAATATTATGAATAATTATCTAGGCATAAGATACATTTACAGAATGCATGCCTCAGTTTTTCAAAGCAGTTTCTATTAAGTATGTGCAAGATTATGGATTTATGAAACAAGCCATCACTCTTATTAATTAGGCAGCTAATATGCCATCCAATCATTATGATCTGCCTTTGTCATACAACATATAAAGTATTGAAAACACTTTTCTTTAACAGAAGCATTGCAGCAGGAAAATTAAGGGTAAAGTTGAAGGCACCTTGACCATCTGGTCAAAAATACTTTCAGTGGTCTTAATCTTCCCTTGAAGCTTGTAAGGTTGTTCAATTACCTGATGTCACACAGCCTTATTCAGTTTCATTAATAGAATTTCTTGTTCATATTATAGCTGCTTCCATATGTGTGAAAAAATTCTGGTTCTCATATTAATATTCTAAACAGGAACACCTCATATAATTAATTAGTCAGCCACCATATCTAAGCAGTGGTTCACCTATTTTCAAACTGTTTCTTAGCATAAGAAGGAAAAATTGAATTATCAAATGTAATACATAACCATCTGTGTGCATACTGATAAGATGAAAAGAGAGTATTTGAATGTTGGAGAATCAGGGTTATGAACCATACCTTCCATGACATACACCAGTGACCCCACATCTCCTTCTTTAATGATGCAACTGTCTTTGCCATACTCCACAGGGTACATACAATCCACAATCTCCTGGATCTGGGACAATTCCAAGTTCTTCATAAAGTCATTGTCAAGGATGGCCTCCTTTATGAGATCCTTGGACCTAAGGAGAGAAAGGGAAGATTTACTGGGGTGTCTGATGAGCAGTTTTATAGTCGGTGAGGTTTAGCAGAGCTGTACAGTGTTCGGGCATATTACAAAGGTGTTTTCTTGTTAGGAATCCACTAATTTTCTGAAACATCTGAGAAAAAATAATTCCATAACAGCAGGAAAGGCATTGAGACATGTTATTTTAAATAAAGTATCATTTAATGACTATGTGAGCAACAAACAAAACAAAACATCGTACGATTTCATTTTGCTTTAGTTTTTTTAATTACAAACACTGCGGGAAAATCCTTTGGACAAATATTTTAAATTGGAGTGTATAATTTGTTTTAGGAATAAATATGAAAAAATACATTTTATAGATCACACACTTTTATTGCTATTTTTACTATATTATAAAAAAGCATCAGGCGTTCGTCGTATTTTACACAATTACAGAGAAACACAAGTTGCTTCCTTAGTTTTGTATGTGTGCCTCTTCCCCTACCCTTTATGGTACATGAAAGGAGGAGTCATTTTTAATTAGTTCTCTACTGTATGCCCAGTCTGCCATGATGCCAAGCACAATACAGGTCCGTGCTCAAGAAGTATTTCTAATAAAATAAATTATAGGAAAAGGATTCCTCATTAGCTGTTTGAAACAACTAACTGATAGAATTGTGACAGTTCTTCATGCACACATCATCCCTCAGCGAATATTTACTTCAAGCATCTTAAATCAAAGTAGCCAGGCAGATAAACTTCTATAGGACAAGATAAATGCAACATGACTTAGATAAGGGATGCAAATGCAGTGAGGTAAAGAGGAAGAAATGTACAAATACTATGAATGGTATTTAGTGTTTAACAGAAAGTTTTGCAGAAGATATGTTTAAAAGAGCATGACATTTTGATTTCCAGGGACAAGAACTTACGAACAACTTCTTAAGAATTCAAAAATCAAGATAAAAGAAACATTAAAACTATTTTGTCAGGTTGAGCAAAGAGTAAACTGGAGAATGAAAATTGGATTAGATGGAAGCCAAGTCCTCAGTAAAAAAAGAAGGAAACAATACATTTGGAAGTTTATATATTAAAATCTCAACTTAGAAGAACATTTCACAACAAGCTGGCCTTGCAAGTGGATTTCAGAGAAATGGACTGCACTAGTACATATGCCAACCATAGTATTACTTCTCCCCATTCCCAGGTAACTTCTCATTTAGACCTCAGTCTAACTGGCCCAGCATTCATACACTACGTGTGTTAATGGCATGGGAATATTCTTATACTATTGTTAAAGTGAAAAAGCACGATCCAGGATTGTTTTTAGGGCAAGAAAGTAAGTATACAATGAAAAGTAAAGCAAACAGTGTTTGACGTTAGATATATCTGAGTCCCAGTCCTAACTCTGTCCACTGTAAAACCTTGAGGAGGCTGTCCTAAGTTTTCTGAATTTCCATGGTATCACTGTAAAATAGTACTTACAACAATACCTACCTAACAAGAGTAAATGTGAAGACTGTTAAGAATATGATGTCACTTTCAATAAATGGTAGGTAGCAAAGGTGGCTGCAGCAGGACTAGCAGGGGGGTACTTGTCACTTGAAACAAATATTCAAAGGAAATTAGATAAAATATTGGCATTGGTTGCCTTGGGTGACAGAATTATAATAATTCTTTTTTTTCTATTTTCTATATTGACGAAATATTCTAGAATGAGCAGGCTTTATTATAGTTTTTTTTTATTTTAAAGGTAGATTATGAAAAGCGAATGTGCCATAAGGAAAATAAAAATGCAAATATAATGTACTGCTCAGTAAATTAATTTAATACAGGTTGACTACTACTGGTATATTCAATATTTATCTTATATTGTCAGTATATTCAATATTAATCAAAAGGAAATCCTTCCTTTCATATGACTTGGTCTTAAATATGAATGCCATGAATTTTCACTGAATAAAAAGATGGTGATTTATGGCCTTTGGTTAAGGACTTCAGAATAGTCTCTATTTTAAAACTTCTGTTTGTAAGATATTAACTGTAGCTTGAGAGGAATCTTCAGCTGCATGTGCTTTTGTTTTATTTTGATTTTATTCTTGTTTTCTTAGACCTACCTTTCAACATTGCATTTCTCCTTAGGCAGAATTGTTTCTCTTGAGTCTAACTCAAGGTGATAAAATTGTCAACATCCATGATTTTTGTGAGGTCTCCTTTTTAAATTATTTCTACCATCCCAGACTTTAAGAATACCTTTGGGAAATTAGTTTTAGTCAAACTGTATTAAATTCTGTTTTCACTAAAGCTCCTTTTATTTTATTTGAATCAGAGAGTGAGCCCCTCGAATGGGTTCATAGCTTCTAACACAGTAAAGGCTCAGGGTTGTCAACCCCCAGCTACAGGTGGCAACTTGTCCTTTGAACATATTAATAGCGTTTCATTAAAGATCTAAGTCTTAGCAGTGCAGCAAGATTGGAAATGAAGTCATCTCCCAAGAAAATAATTAGCTTAGTAGAAAGACAATTGATGAAAGCCACTTTCTCTCCTTTCATAAATGGCACCCTTGACCTATTTATGAAGACATCAGAAAAGATGAAATAGTCAGGCTTAACAAAATCCCTTAGAATTATCCAAATTTTCTAAGTGCTTATCACAGAGTGCTTGGGAGTAAGGGGAGTGTGCACTTGTTTTCTTTCTTGCTTTGCAAGTTTTATTTTATATGCAGACATCTAATCTTGGATCTCTGAAGAAACATACTGAAGGCTATCATGTATGCTTTTGGGTCAATTTAAAACAAACTCATCTGGATAGGGCTTATGCCTTATCCCTTTTTTCCTTCATAGAAGTATTATCCAATAAATGTCACAAATAACCTGTACTTCTATCCTCACAGCAAATTAGAAATTTTGCACCATCCATGTAGTACAACCCGAGGATGTTCTCGGCAGTGAATAATACTTAAAAGTCCTACTTTTCATGCAATGTTGCTTAAGTCTTTTCCCACTGAGCGCTCTGATTTAGGTCAACTGGCTTTTTTTCCCACTTGTTTCAATGTTATGAACTAATCAATAAGTCTTCCTGCCAACTCTCCTTTGAAACTTTTTCTTTCCCTGTAAAAAAGGGTCTAAAACTCATTGTAACTAAGATACGATACTACATAAGATCAGTTGAGCTATGTGACCAGTATAGGAGCTAGGTGAAGCTGGTATCACAAGTTCCAGACGGTGGCTATTTGCTTTAACCCAGAGTATATTTTTTAATAACATTTTATAAGAATTATGGGAGGAGAAAGAAACAAATACAAAGATTCTGATTTTCTATCTTTTTTATCTGCCTCAGTAAAAAATACATATTTTTTAATATATATAAATAATACATAAAACAAAACTTTATTCTTCCATACCCAAAATTTTGACTTTTTAAATCTAAAAAACTATCTTGGTTATCATCAAATTGACAGCCTCTGAACTAACGGTCCTATAGAGTAGGGTGCTGGTAAACTGGTTGGGGTGGGGTAGATGGTAGGAGGAGGATGGGATAGAAGCCCCAGGTTGTAGCATTTGTCAACTTCCATGGTGGAAATATTACTGCCATGGCCAATTTCAAGGTGGCAATGTGACATAACTGGCTCACAAAATTCCTGAAATTTTTTTTTATTAATTAACGGGAAAAAAAAATTAACACAACATTTAGAAATCATACCATTCTACATATGCAGTCAGTAATTCTTAACATCATCACATAGATGCATGATCATCGTTTCTTAGTACATTTGCATCGGTTTAGAGGAACTAGCAACACAACAGAAAAAGATATAGAATGTTAATATAAAGAAAAGAAATAAAAGTAGTAATAATAGTAAAAAAAAAAAAAAAACAAAGAAAACCCTATAGCTCAGATGCAGCTTCATTCAGTGTTTTAACATGATTACTTTACAATTAGGTATTATTGTGCTGTCCATTTTTGAGTTTTTGTATCTAGTCCTGTTGCACAGTCTGTATCCCTTCGGCTCCAATTACCCATTATCTTACCCTGTTTCTAACTCCTGCTGGACTCTGTTACCAATGACATATTTCAAGTTTATTCTCGAATGTCCGTTCACATCAGTGGGACCATACAATCATCTCACACCCACCAGAATGGCCATTATCAACAAAACAGAAAATGACAAGTGCTGGAGAGGATGCGGAGAAAGAGGTACACTTATCCACTATTGGTGGGAATGTCAAATGGTGCAACCACTGTGGAAGGCAGTTTGGCAGTTCCTCAAAAAGCTGAATATAGAATTGCCACACGACCCAGCAATACCATTGCTAGGTATCTACTCAAAGGACTTAAGGGCAAAGACACAAACGGACATTTGCACACCAATATTTATAGCAGCGTTATTTACAATTGCAAAGAGATGGAAACAGCCGAAATCTCCATCAACAGAAGAATGGCTAAATAAACTGTGGTATATACATACGATGGAATATTATGCAGCTTTAAATTCCTGAAATTTTAACAAGCAACTCTTGCCTGAGCTGATATGAACTAACTAACCCTAAGAATTTAGCATACCTTCATTTAATTTTCAGCATGATAATCTTTCTTTTTTTTTTCAAATGTTCATTAGTCCCTATAATATCTTCAGATAATGTGATGCTGGGATTAGCAATAGTTCTTCCAAAGTGTCCATTTCAGAAAAATTAAGTGGAAAGTCTACTTTTTCATTGACCTACTGCATAGAAAACTCCTGAATTGAAGCAAAGAATTCAGGAAGCTGGTTTAGATTGGGTGGTCAGAAAAACCCTCCAAAGAGCATAGAGAAAAGCATTCTAGATAGAGAAATGAGTAGTTGCAAAGATTCAGAATTGAGAATGAGCTTGACCTTTTCAAGGAGTGGAAAGGCAGTGTGGCTGGAGAACACAATGCGTTAGAAGGCACAGGTTAGGAGAATGAGATCACAGAGGTTGGCAGGGTCAGGTCACATGGGAGCTTGAAGGCTCTGATGAAGGATTTTGTTTTATTCTAAGGGCCATGAAAAGTCAGTGAAGGATTATAAAAGGTATGATTTATAGAACATTAATCAATCATGAACAATAAATAAAATAATACTTTGACTTTTGGTATGTCAGCATGAGGAACTCCTGGACCCAGTCTGCAGTGAAATTGGAAAGCACTGATTTTTACAAACAACTGTATTGTTATGTACACCAGAAAAGCCTATGCTAAACCAACCTTGTGGGGGTAGACCTATTGTTGGGTGGGACCTTTTGATTGTTTCCATGGAGGTGTGACCCCGCCCATTCAAGATGGGTCTTAATCTGCTTGCTGGAATCCTTTAAGACAGCGCAAGGAGAGCCAAGAGAGTGTAGAGAAACTGAGAAAGAAAATGCCCCAGCAGAAGCCAGAAGGACCCACAGGAGCTAAACAAGTCATTTCAAAACCAACCCAGGAGCAAAGGGCCAGCAGACGTCACCATGTGCCTTCCCAAGTGACGGAGGAACCCAGATGTAACTGGCCTTTTTTCAGTGAACGTATCCTCTTGTTGATACCATAATCTGGACATCTCCATGACCTTAGAATTGTAACCTGTAACTTAATAAATCCCCATTGTAAAGACCAGTTCTTTCTGGTATATTGCATTCTGGCAGCTTTAGCCAAAAAATTAACCATTTAAATATCTTCAAATGGCTCTAAGGGCACACAGCAAATGAAGAAACATCTATTCAAGAAAAATTACTATAATTTGGTAAGCACAGTGAGAATTATGGTGTTTGAGCCAAGACCACTCTCTTCCCAGTTGAGTGAGACAGAAACTCCACTCAAGACTGGTAAAGCCAAAATTCCAGAGTTCTCTCTCCCCTGGTTCCCAGTCAATGAACTACATTTCCAGGAGGAGTAGGATGTTAGCATTTCTCATCTTCTCCCAGCTAACCATTTCTGAGGCCAAATCCCAGGTGAGTACAGCAGGTAGGTTGAGATCCGTCTTATTACCAGCCCCCAGTGGTGGGACAGAGGCTATAGCCTGGGTGCAGTACTACTTAGAATACTGGGTCCCAGTATTTCAATATAATTTAATGTCTTATTAGAACAATACTATATAGAAATGTAATTGTCCAAATAGCACAAAGAAGGTGGGTGGAAACAACACTCTATTAGGCTAAGGAAATGGCTCCAATGAAGAAGAAAAGGCACAATGAAGAAAATCAGAATTGGTGAATAAGAAGGTTACTGTAACAAAAACCATTTTTTCTCTCAGCTTCTTTAAAAGAAGTAATAATTATGACAATGTATTCTTGGGTTTTAACATTTATAGATGTAATATGTATGATACCATAAGTGGGGAACAGATATAGAGTCATAAATGTATACATTTCTGTTGCTCACCAGAATTGAGTCAGTATTAATATGAAGCTGATTCTGATAAAGATATACATGGTATACCTAAGAATAACCACTAAGAAAATAACTCAAAAAACATACTGAGAAAACATTCATTTAGTGCAAAATAAAGCAGTAAAATAAGAGTAGAGCAAAAAAATGGCACAACATGTATAGAAGACAAAAAAGAAATTAGTACACATAAATCAAGAATAACAATTAATAATAATATTAAATACAACTGGATTTAAAAATCCAACAAAAGGTTGTCAATCTGGATTAAAAAAAGAGCAAATGATTTGCTGTCTACAGGATACATACTTCAGATATGAAGAAAAAATAGACTGAAACTTAAAGAATGAAAAAGATATATCATGCATACAGCAACAACAAGAAAAGTGGAATGGCTATACTAATATCAGACAAAATACACTTTAAAGCAAAACATTTTACTAGAGATAAAGAGGGACATTTTATAATGATAAAAGGAGCAATCAATTAGGAACATGTAATAATTATAAGCATATATATATATATATACCTAATGACAGAGCACCATGAAGCGAAAACTGACAGAAACATTTTGAAGGAAGAAATAGATAATTCAACATTGCATTAATTGAAAACTTCAACACCCAACTTTCAATAATGGATATAGCAACTAGGATAAAGATTAAAATAGAAATAGAAGACTTGGACAACACTGTAAACCAACTTGATCTAACAAATCTCTATAGAACACCCAAGAACAGGCAAATAACCAAATTTGAAAAAAAGGCAAAGGATCTAAATAGACATTTCTCCAAAGAAAATATACAAATTGCCAATATAAACACATGAAAAGATGCTCAATCCTTAGTCATTAGCAAAACACAAATCAAAAATCACAAGATACCACTCCCCAGTCACAAGAATGGCTACAATTTAAAAGTCAAATAATAATCAGCGTTGGCAAGGATATGTAGAAATAACCCTCATAGGCTGCTGGGGAGCATTATTCATAATAGTAAGAAGTGGAAATAATCCAAATGTCCACAGTTGATGAATAGATAAACAAAATATGGTATGTCCACCCAATGAAATATCATTCAGCAATAAAAAGGAATGAGGTATTGATGCACACTAACAACATGGATGAACCTTAAAATATTTTGCTAAGTGAAAGAAGCCAGTCATAGGAGACCACGTATAACATGATTCTATTTATATGGAATGTCCATAAGAGGGAAATCTATACAGACAGAAATTAGATTAATGTTTGCTTAGAGCTGGGGGTGATTGCTAAATGGTAGGGAGTTTCTTTATGAGGTTATGAAAATGTTCTAAAATTGCCTGTTTTGATGCTTGCACAGATCTGTGAATATACTAAAAATCATTGTATTGTATGCTTTAAATAAGTGAATTGCCCATGTGAATTATATCTCAATAAAACTAAGAAATAAGTAAAATAAATAAACATTTACTTTAAAATGTTATTGAATTCATGGAGATTTTCTGTCATGTATGTCCTCAGTTAATCGATTTTCAAAGCATAACTGTTATCATGTTAATGAGGAGTTTTTAATACTTGAAACTATTGGGAACCACTGTCTCATAAACATTAATTTGTACTTTGAATCACTGACTCTTAGGCAATTCTTACATATTAGGAGACAATGAGGCCTCATGTCCAATTACAAGAGCTATCTCAAGAGACCTAAAAGTCCACCAACTCTCCATTCAACTCTCTTTTTAGATTAGTTTCCCCCTTAATCACATGCCAGGCACTGATAAATATATCAAAAACAGCCTTGCTCAGAAATATAAGACTTGATATCTGATCTCGTGGGTTGACAAAGACTGCTAAATCATTTTTTTTAAAAACCAAAGCCATAACGATATTACTAAAAATGGAAATCAACTAAAATGACTCTAAAACTTAATACAGAAATTCCTAGAATCTACCGTTTGACTAAAAAAATAATTAAAAGACCCTCACTAAATTATTTTAGCTTTCAAGGAATTTGGGGCTCAAACATAAGTATAAGCAACGAGTGCAGTTTCAAGTTTTCCATGGCCTGTGGTACAGTCTGTGCAAATTGGAATCCAGAAGTTCAAATCCTCATTGACAGGTCATAGCTCTTGTAGGGCCTCTTGACAGTTTCTAATTGAAGGAGTTATTGGGACATGATGATTCCATCTATGTACAATGAAATATTTGATTACTCACCTATAAGAAAAGGATCTTGGAGCAGTTCTCTTGCTGCCATGCCTATTGAGATTCTGCCCAAGCAATGGATCATTTCTTGCCAAACAGCTTTCCTGAATGAACTCTGTAGGTGTCAGCTGGCTAAGTGCTAAGAAATATCAATCAGCCCTCACTTTTCAAGATACATTTTAACTCAGTAAAGCTGTTGACCAATTTTGATTTTTTTTTTTTTCAAAACTGAAAACCCATTCTTAACAAGTTTCACAGTGGACTTTCATGTCCAGTCATAGAATAAAAACTACGGCATAGAAATAAAAACTATGGCATTCACACATCATCTGTAATCAGTATTTGTCACAAAATCTGGGACTCATTGGGTCAAAACATATGATAGGCAACATGGCACTTAGGTGATCCTTTGTACATTACAGAGTTTGAAAACTTTTCGCAATTGTCCTTTGCTTTCTAACTTGTTTTTCCTGTAATTCTGATGTGAATGAATATCTAAATGAAATTTAGATGATCTTAACTCTAGAGAAACAGTAAATATGGGCAAAGGGATGATGGTTAGCACTTAAGATATGTTTGTCCAAATGTGATTCAGGTAGCAGCGTTAGCATTCTTCTTTTTACTAATACTCTTTTTTTTTTTTTTTTACATAGGAAGGCACCGGGAATCGAACCCGGGTTCTCGGGCTTGGCAGGCAAGCATTCTTACCTGCTGAGCCACCATGGCCCGCCCATTACTAACACTCTTATTCTCCTTGACTAGGAGCAATTCTAAGCAGCCCCAGAAACCACTGGTTAGACATCAACAGATGGAGCACAAAAGAAAAATTTTTGTTCTTTGCAGGTGTTCATCAACTTCCAAAAAGTCAATATTAAAAGTTTCCCATTCAACGACTCAGGTCATTCAGTGCTGCAGAGATGTATTTTATAGTAATTCGCACCAGTAAGCCTCTCTGAAAATGGAGCAGCCTGTAAAAGCCCAGGTCAAATCCTTGTCCTAGAAGCTCCCACTTTCATATCATGAAAGTAGAACTGTGAAGATTTACAGAAATACCCTAAAATACTCTGCTCGACAATAAATAAAACCATACACATTATATTACATACAAAATGAAAAACTATGTAGTTTGGTCTTTTATGAATTAACTCTGTATCTGAAGTTTAGACACCTGAACTTCAAAAAGGAGCAATGATTGGCATAAAATATTTGGCATTAATATATTTATATCTACAATTGCAATTGAATGCTTAATTCAATTTTTTTTTTACCTTTTTATTTTTTTAATCTTTCAAAGCGATTTCAAAAGTCTTTTAGAACTCTTTAGTTTCCAGCAGGACAAAATGCCCAAGCTGTGTGCTTCTATCAGGGACCTCAGCACTCTAGGACAACCCTATTTCAGGGCATGGGCTGGACACTAGGATGCTATTGTTTGGTCCTTTGAAGCACATCGCCATGTGTTATGCATTGTCATTTCAGTCATTGCAATGACTTGATTTTAAAGTTGGTCATCAAAGAAATCATTTCAGAACACTTCTGTGGTTCACACGCTTCTTGGATCTAGTATTTGGGATAAATTACCTTATATTGTAAATTTCTTTGAATTCAATAGCAGGAAAAGAACATGTTTCCCTACTGACCTTATAGATTCTCCCACCCAACGTGTTTACTTTTTCTCAGCTGAAAATGGTAACTTGGATAATTCATCATTTCCATTCTGTGAGGCTTCCAGAAAATTACAGTCAAACTTAGCTCACTTCCAGTGGCCTGCATATGACAGGAGGCAGATCATCTGCTCTGGGGAACTTGGTTCAGTTACATCTCCAAACAGCGTCTTTTGTATTATGCTTTAATACATTAGCCATTTTGAGTCTTCCTGAAGGGAGATGGTATATAAATTGAGAATTTTTTTTAATAACTAAAATTAAAAAAAAAAAACCTGCTGCTAGTTGTAAAAACTCCAAGGTGTCCAGGCTTCTTAACTAAAGTGAAAAAATTAACTCAATACGACAACAAGAGTCATCATTGTGGTGGTAGTATTAATAGTAGTTATTAAATGGTTATTCTGTGTCAGACACTGTATAAAAGTTAACAGTAACCCCCTCAGTTTGTCATGGTGGAATTAAGGCTCAGTGCATTTATACAACCCTGTCCAATGTTGAACAGCTAGTAAGTGACAGGTGGATCCAGAATTTAAAGGATAAATTCATTTGATTTTTAGGCCCACACTCTACTAAATTGTTTCACCTCTCAGCTCACAATATTAAACTATAATGACAATTTGAATAAATTGTCCCGATTATTAAATCCAAAGGCAAATGTTCTTATTTATATACAATTCTGCAAAAGTAAGAATGTTATGCTTGGATAATACAACATTTAATCTGAAGAAAATATTTCATGCTTTCAAAATGGTTCTGCATCTAACATTTCATTTTATTTGTGCCACAAACTTATGCAGTAGATAGAACAGATGTTACTATTATCCCTATTTGATAGCTAAGAAAACAGAGGAACAAAGAGGTCAGATGCCAGCCAAGTTCATGTCAGAGACGAAGTAGAACTCAGGTCTAATGACTATCAGCCTGAGGAAAAAAAAATACTTTTCAAACCTTCCTTTATTACATGCGCATTCCTATTCGTTAATATATTCTTTTTCTACTCCTTATCAACCATTTCTTTCTATCCCTCCATCTCTCCACTCTTCCCTCCCTCCTTCCTCCTACCCTCCCTCTCTATTTCTCATATTTCCACCTCTTTAGTGCCAAGAACATGCTCAAACCCACTTGGATAAAGACGCAATAAATCTACTACAATAGTACCAATAGGGAATTGTGGTCATTTGACAAAAATTCTATGATTTATAAACTTTCTGTGATGGTTCATTCAGAGAGATCCTTTCCGATCTAATTCATTCTCCACATTAAAGAAGTCTGAGCATGTTTTTCAGCTTTTATAGAGAGACAACCTCTAACACAGAAGCACCTTTTAAACTGAGCAATGGGATTCAAGCTATTTTGATTCCAATGTTTCCAAACTTGTTCTCTCTTCTCTTTTTTAGTCTATACTCTCTCTCTCACTCTGTCTCTGCCCCCTTCCTTTCCTATATACTCTTACACTCTGCCTCAGACAAGCTTGCTATTCAATATGCAATGGAAGTGAAAGGCATAAAAATTTCCTATCAACTTGAATGAATATCTGTATCTGAATTCCAAATGAAAAGGAAGCTCCCATTATGCTTATAGGATCAAAATATAATATTCCAAGAAAAACTGCAAAATGTACTATTTTGTAATTAATAATCTGTATTATAGCTGTATTTCAGGGAAATATCAATATAAGATACTTGGCATTAAATGCTTTCTGGATAACTATTTTCACAGTAGAAATCTATCACGTAGAATTTATAAGCTTAACAATGCACAGTAATATAGTGGTTTATCCATTTATAATCTAATGAGTTAACTACTTTAAAAACTTTACTGAAGAAGACAGACAGGTAGGAACAAAGGAAGGAAAGAAGGAAGTAGGAGGGAAGGGAGGAAGGGAGAGCAGGGGGGTGGGAGGGAGGAAGGTAGGTAAGTAAATGTGATTTTTATGACTTGAAGTCACTATTTATCACCTTGTACTGTGCTGCCCTTTAGGGGTGTGTCCCTTTCAATGGCAAGCAGTTCATATGTTTTATATTTCCAACACAACCATTAGGTTCAAATTCAGCCTTTATAAATAAATACAGGCAATAGTGATTGGTGAGTTTACCACACAACCATAATTATCCACAATGTGATTTAGAGAGTCACATACAGTTGCTGACACAAGTACAGTATCTATGGAAGTAGGTCATACCTACCAAATCCGAAAAACCCCTCTTAGAAGGATATCCTTGGTTAAAATAAGGTTATAACCATCAGTAATGGAAAGACACAAGGAAACAGAGGACCCATAAAGAAGATTAGATTGGCCGTGAAGCCAAGAAGGTGAGTATAATAAATAAATTGTAGAAGACATGGGGTTCAGAACACCAGATCTACTTGAACTGGAAACAACATATATGCAGGTACATGGTCTAATATCTCTGAAGGCCCGAGCCAGTCATGCAGTGAATTGAAGGGCTTTGCCAGGCTGAGGTTGCAGAAGCTATGCACAGGCTAAAAGAGGGAGGAGAGTCAGTCACTGAGGCCGTGAGGTACTGAGTAAGAGAGGGATCTAGAGCGTGGTGCAAAGGTGGCTCAGTGGCGGAGTTCTCGCCTGCCATCACAGACACCAGGGTTTGATTCCCAGAGCCTGCCCATGCCAAAAAATAAATAAATAAAAAAGACGGATCTAGGGCTAAATAAACAGTTTAAGGAATTAATACAAAGACCAGGCAGAGAAATGAAAACTGAACCCAAGTCATTGGGTCTTCAACCTGAGGCAGGTCGATGGAACGAAAGGTTTCAAAGAGCAGAAAGGTGCAGTGCCCAGAAAACATCCCCAAGGCAGTGGTCTCCAGGACTTTGATGGCTCTTTTATGGAGTGGTTGGGTTTTTACCTACACCACAAGTGAGAACGTTGCTCTTTAAGGGACAGGGGCTGTTAGATAAACATTCTGTACATCGCCCTGGTAAAGTTTCTACTTTTTAATCAGTTTCTGGAATAGACAAGTTGAGCAGGTAAAGAGGTGAAGGAATGTGAAATGGGGAAGATAAATACCAGATGGCACTCTAAATATCCGGATGGACAGAGCTTAGGTACATAGAGTAGAGCTGCCTAAAAGAAAGCCTTTTGAGTGCTTTTGAATTTCAGGTGCTTTTTTCAATATGCTACCTCGTCTTATCCTCCCCCCAAAAATTCACAAAAACGAATCCATCATGCTAGATAGAAAAACAATTGATACAACATTTAACTTCGATCCAACAGCCCTTCTTCAAGATCATGCAGCACTGGATGCACAAGGACTGGTGAGACTGCCAGAGTCCCAGAGACCCAGTTTGCTTAGAGCTAAAATTCTAGTACAAGAGAGAGACCACAGAGAGGTAAGCAAACCAAAACATATCAAGTGTTTACAAATAGGGTGCTGGATGCAGAACAAAGGGGAAGACATATTTGGTATTTGGAATAAAGGCCTGTCTGAAAATATAACAATTAGATTAAGATTTAAGGATAAAGTTACCAACCTAGTTGCCTCTTGGAGGAGATCTAGAGGAGAGGAGTCTAAGCAGAAGGAACAGAACATTTTCAGGCTCAAGAATGGAGAAAGAAGCCCATGATCTTGAGCCATTTAATCAAGAGGAAGCCAGCTGGAAATGGATCGGGAAACATAAGCAGTGGCTGGTTTGGACAGGACCTCACAGGCCAGGTGAAGAAGTTGTATTCTAGGTACAATGAAAAGCTATTAAAAGGGTTTTAACAGGGGTGACATGGCCTGACTTATGTCTTTAAAAGATCACTGAGGAGTCAGTAAATGAACTGGGGCAAGTGCAGGTAGAGGAAAGGGGAAAAGAAAACATTCAAGCAAAACATAACGATGGCCTAGATTAGGGTGGTGACAATACAAATGGGCAGAACTGTGAATAAACTGAAAGTATATTGTGCAAGTAGAAGCTGTAGGATTTACTCGTAAATGAAATGTTGGGGTGAGGAAAAATGGAACAACTGGGACAACTGAATATACCTTAGTGCTGTTTACTGAAAATGGTGAGGCTTGAAGAAGTAACAGGTTCCTAGGGACCAACCAAACCTGGTGGTGGGGTGAAAGAAGAGTAGCCCATAAAGGAAACTGAGGAATACAAGAAGGATGAAAGACAAGCAGACCAGAGTAGGTCAGAGAGGTGACAGAAAGTAAATGTTTCTAGCTACATAAGCACAGGTCTTCATTGTGCTACTTAGAAAAAAATCTAAATACTTATACTATGATTTTCTTCCATAGATTACTTTAAGCATAAGAGTATCACAACAACTTCCTTGGAAAGAGAAAATTTCTTAAAAGAGAGCCAATAAGGATTTATGGTACTTTTTTTTTTTTTTAACATGGGTAGGCATCAGGAATCGAACTCGGGTCTCTGGCATGGCAGGCGAGAATTCTGCCTGCTGAGCCACCATGGCCTGCCCTGTGTTACATTCTAAAAACTCCACAGAGACAAACATACCACAAATTAAACAGATATATGCTGAAGTCCATCATATTCATTTGGTAAGGATACATGGGAAACAGGTCATATTACCCCTTAAAATGTGCAAACAGCCTTGATTCCTAATCATTTATCACAGCAAAATGGCAACCAAACTGAACTTAATTAAAATTAGACTGTCATCTTCATAAAAAGGTTTCTTTAGTGTGGAAATACACTTGTTAGCAACCTGAGAGGGTAACCCATACCAGGAACTTGTTCAAAACATTTGATTCTCAAACCAAGTTATTGGAGAACTAAAAAAATTAAAACATTAAGTAGAAAGGCAGACAACAGAGACTATGAAAATGACTCAATATTAATCATACATTGACTCATTCGCCATTGTATAAGCCTCATTACCCTTCCTACCATTTATTTCCTAAGCTTAGAATTGTATCGTAAATGACACCATTCAGAGAAATGACTACACCATGAGGATCCTTACGATTTCTGTGCTAAATACAGTATTTTGGAATTCTGTCACTAAAGCAAAGCTTTTTCTCACAGTTAATAAAATTAACATCTCGGTTCATGTTTGACTCTTGATTTGTTACTCTCAAATTCATTTTTTATTCCTTAAGTTCACGGATAATGTTAGTCACTAAAAAACAAGTTTCTTAGCTACCTTAAAACTTTTTGAAGCATGATGGCAAGTAAATATATAAATAAAATACAAATATTATTAACTAACAATCTCCTTTTCATAAAAGGATGACACACTAAGCTACTTGTCTATTCATTCTTACTTGCATTCTGAATAAATATCATAGAACCAAATGCTTTATTGTTAACCCAAGCTAAATTTGGTATAGTTTTATTATCCTCTAAATGATACACACAATCATCAGCTTCCATAATACAATATGGTAACCACCAACATCACTTCTCTTCCTAATGAGAGTCCCAAAAGTAATTTTCAACTTAACATCTTCACTCATACCTCTAGCAAAGTCTAGACGCTTTTCTTCCCACATTTAATCAACATTTTCTTACATTACTCCTTTAATTAAAGCTTTTGATGATCAACCTTAAGTTAAGATCTTAAACCAAAGTGATCTTTTCTCCCCATCTAATATCAAATGGTCTTGAGAGATAGGTGTTCAGCTTGCAGCTCTCCTACATAAATCAGCCATAAACCAATTTCCCGCCTCAAACGCCAACCTTGAACCTTACAGGTTTACAATGATATTTTGCAATTCAAGAGGTCAATTCCATATTTCTTGTATTCTATTTCTATACCTGTTCCGTCTCATCTTTCAGGAAAACTTATTTAGCACCTCCATCCTTATATTGGTACCAATAAGTCTTCAAATATGTCCTATCTTTCTCTACATCCAGAACCCTCTCATCATAACTCCTAAGATTATTAGAGTATTTCCATGTTCTAAAGATTCTCTACCAACACGGGACATTAGAATCAATTGGGGGGGCTTTGAAAAAAATAGAGATGACCAGGAATTACCCTGAAAATTTAATTTCAATTAACCTAGGTATGGATATATGTACTGCCACGTATTTATAGCATGTGAAATATATTTTAATTACATGTTCATGTGTAAAAACATTTTGTTTTTATGCATAGTTGATTAATTTTTTCCCCACACTTTTCAAATTTATGTTTTCTTTGAGGAAATATTTATCAATAAAATATTAATCATTTAGTTGTTCTCAGTCTTAAATAATATTTTTGAAGATGTAAACAACATTGCCAGAAAACATAACACTTTAAGTTGAAGGTAAGTTTGCAAAATTGTAAACCTGAACTGTCAGAATAATAGGACTGACACACAGAACCACAAGGAAATTTTTCATTCTAACTTTGCATGAAGTCACAGCAAGAAGAACTGGCCAGGATATCTGTCCTCTAAAACCCTCCTTCTGTTGCTTAAATGTTATCAATTTCCTAATTTTCCTTCCCTCTCCTGTCTGTTTCTCTTTCTCTGATATACTACAACGTCTTTACCATCTCCTCCTTCTTGCCAAGCCACTTAACACTGAAAATTCTTTCGGGTTCTATTCTAGCCTTTCCTTTTTAATTTAACATATTTTGCTGAGATAATCTTGCTAAAATTATTATCTCTATGCTGACAATACCTAAATTTACATCTCCCATGAGACCTCTTTCCAGAGCTGCAGGCTGAAAGGGCTCCTGCCTACCCAGTTACCTCAAAGGCAGCATGATCACAACTAAACGTATCTTCCTTCCCCAACAGACCTGTTCCTCCTCTAGGACTCCTGACCTCAACCAGCAGCATCACTATCCACCTAGCTGCTCAAAACTGAAACCGAGAGGTCATCCTTAACCTTAACCCTCCTTCACACTCCATATCCAATCACCAAGACCCCTTAATGATTTCTACCTCTTAAATATTCTTGAATCCATACCACGTCTAATGAAAACTACTTTCATTAATGAACTACCTGTTGTGTCTTGAGCCCCCACTTTGTGTCTTAATATCCTACAGTATTTTATACACATTGTAGTAATTTTTTTAAAAGGGAAAACATTAGGAGCACCTAGGTGGTTCGGTGGTAGAATGTTTGCCTGCCATGTAGGAGACCTGGGATTGATTCCCACCCAGCCCATAGAGAAAAAAAGGGGGTGGGGGGTGGGGAAAGGCTTAAAAAAGAAAAAGAAAACTACTGTATAAGAGGTGGATACAAGTAAGATCTACCCCTGATTAATACTGCATGCTACCATGGTAAATTTCCTGGTATTGACAATATACTATAGTTATGTGAGATATTAGCATTGGGGGAAACTGGATGAAGGGTATACAGACATTATTTTTTGCAGTCTTGTGTCTTGAACTGTTCCCAAAAAATGTTATTTTAAAAAACTACAATTCTGATGATATTCTCTGCTTTCTACTCCCCCCTTTCATAAAACCCTTAAATATTTCTAAAATAAGGTCAAAATACTTTAAATGATTTTCAAACATGTTCCAGGGCTGATCTATCCCCTGTCCTTGGACTTGAACTACAGCTATAATAGCATTCTTCTAATTTCTCAAAAAACATTCTCCCTCTTGCCTTGAGAATGCCAAAAAAAAACCTCCCTCTGCCTAAGAAAGTTTCCCCCAACTCTTTACTTGACTCATCCTACCTATTCTTCAGCTCTCTGCTAAATGCCCCTCATGGGAGAAGTTCTACCAGCCATCCTTTGCCAACCCATCCCCTCAAACTAGATGAATTCACCACTGTTTTAGGTTTCCACAGCACACTTTACTACTCCTTTTGTGAAATTCACCACCCTTGAAATTTCTTGTTCAATATCATTCTTCCCCCAGTAGCCCATAAATCCAGCTGGTTTGGAAATTAATGTCTGGCAAGACATTTGCTGAGTGAATGAATGAATGAGTTCCAAAAATTGCTCATATAGTCCAAACTCTTCATCCATTTCATTCCCTGACTGAGTCTCTGTACCATATCCATTGATATATTGAATGAGTATTCCACTTTTTCTGTAATTAGCAGTATTTTATACATTAGTTATGAACCAAGATTTCAGGGTGGTGGTTTACCAAATATTACAGACTCTGGGGGAAGTGGTATGCCATTCCAGATGCTAAATAAGACAGGAGTATAGTTCTGGAAAATAACTATAATGTTATGTACATTTAAATATCTAATAGAGGAAAAGATAAATAAATATGTATTCAGATATAGTTCTGCTTTATAAATAGCTCTATAGGAAGTCTATAGATTCATATCGGACTAAGTATATGACAGAAGAGGAACTAAAGGTTAACATTCACTGTACACTATGAGCTATCATCCTATCATATGTGTAACAGGGAGTGCCTGACATCCTTTTAAAGTATTTTTGAGTCTACGGCACAGTCGTCACAATGACTACTACATGATTCCAAGAATCAAAAGACTTCTGAGCTATAAGAAGTCACTGCTTGGAGATTATCTGATTTAACCCCTGGTTTTAAAAATGAGGGAATTGAAGAGATTAGAGTTAATTGATGTGACAACCAGGATCAGAATATAGTTTGCTGGGAGTCTAGGTGACAAACCTGTGCCCATATTTGTACAGATTTCAGGAATATCTACAGGCATACCAAATTTCCAATTGTCATTTTAACCCTTGGCTCCTTTTATTAAAGTTTGTACTAGTATCAATCATTGTTTAATCTCTAAATTTGGAAGTAAATGCAATTTAGATTTCTGATAATAGCAGATATAAGGCAGATGAGGATAGAAATTTAGTAACTTGAATTCAGTTTTAAGACCTTTAAGGCTTTTTTAAGAATTCAATTACTTAAGTTATGTTTTATTTGACTTCACTTTAAATTATATTCTAAATGAGGTTCTAGGGAAGAAAAGTCATAGAGAGCTTTATATCAAGATTCAGGAATAAATTCATTAGAAAGAGAAGAGCTATGAAGTTGTTGGTGTTTGGTGAAGGGTTTTTTTGGTGCAAGTTAATGCTGTATGTACTGCCTCCCTTGCTGGCATTTGTGTCACTTATCTTTTTAATGGTAATTTTTTTTTCACAAAAGACTTACAATCCACATCTTATCTACCTATTTATGCAGTAGATATCTTTTAGTCTGCAAATTAGTGTTCATCATAATTCACATGAGTGAGATTTAATATCCTTCTTTGATATTAAAATCAAGTTTAAAAGCTTGTAGGGAATAAGTAAATAAAGAATCAGGCCATCCCCTTTTCTCATAAGCTAAGGTTTTAGAAATTGAAGAACTCCACACTCTGATCTAGAAACCTGAAAGACCTAAACAGCGCATGTGCCCACATGTGCACGCATACACACACTTACACACATATACACATTAACAACTGCCTGATTTGAGATCATTTTTTTCATGTGATTTTTTTTTCTTTCCCCCACCTGTTTGGATATCTTATGATTTGGATCTAGTTAGGCTCTATTTCAAGAAACCCAAGCAAAGTAGCAAATGTTTGCATGCCAGCAGCACATCAGAGTGGCTGCAGAAAGACCTGGCTTTGTTCATAACTGCATAACCTATTTGAATCCTGGTTATTTCATCATTAAATGAGTATGAAAATAGAACCTGGCTCTCCAGGTACTAAAGTAAATATGATAACATTTTAGGCATCTGGAAGTGATAAGTACAAAATCAATGGTAGTTATTACCACTGAAATGCAGGGGCAATGGACAAAGGGCAGGGAAAGGAAATGTACCCTACTTTGCAATTCTGGCACAGCTGGGGTGCAAGTCAGGCTTCTGAGGAGGCCTAGATGCTGCAGGTGGTGAGTGGCTGGAGGGTAGGAAGCAACAAACCTGTACAATTAGTGGTACCGGAAGGTTGTTTTGCCACCTACATGCAATTCTCCTTTCAGACAACTGAGAAAAAATGTACACTCCTAGTTGCCATGAATTTGGATCTCTTGGGCAAAGGATTATCAATGAAAGACAGCCATAACTGAAAGGACCTCTAACCACCCATTCATCTATGTTTCAGATTTTATTGTAAAGATCATCTGGACAGGTTAAAATAGAGATGCCAAGGCTCCAGCCCAGAGATTTGGTGTCAATAGATCTGGGTTATGCCTAACAATCTTCCCTTTTCACAGATACCTTAAATTATACATATGCTGGCTGTCCACAAATCACATTTTGAGGAACACATTTCTAGTAATATCTGCATACATATTTAATCAGATAAACACGACAGAGAGTTCGGTCTCTCACAGAATTACTTTAGCCTCCCTACTGAAATATCTTCAAAAAAAACTACATTTTAATAATACACTCTGAGCTTTTATAGAGTGTTGACATAAGTAACAGCCCTATGATGACAACTTTTGCAGCATGTAAGATATTGTCTATTTTGATTTTCAAAGTCTCTTTTACTAATCTTTTTAAATAGATGTCTTTGGTTATAAATTACATTGACATTTTTATTCAAAAGTAAATGGGAAGTAAGTAATAAATAATACAAAAAATGTCAAGTCGTTCTGCCAGCTGACTCTGAGAACCAGGAATCTCTGCCTCAGGGCACACAGCCTCAGGCAGCCAGCAGCTAGGGAGCTCTCAGGCCAGATGGGACCCAAAGTCACATGAGGCAAAAATGGAAATCAGAAGATGGAGGGGGTTTCTAACCTTGAGTCTATTTTTTTATTTTTCTTTTGTTATTTTTTTCCTGTCCTTGAGTCTAGAAGGATCTATTTCTAATATCCCTCTATGCAAGAGAGCTTCAGTTCTTGTTTCTTTTTTTAATTTCATGAGACATCTACCAGGAATTCTGAGTCTTGTTTATCTCTTGGGTTCAAGAAGAAAAAGTGGATCCTTTTAAGCCAAGCAAAAATATAATTTATGCATATGATCATGCAATCACTTCTTGGGAAAAATTATTGCAGTCAATATTTACCTAAGTCATTACTCTGACATGAAAATTCTGGCAGAGTTGACCATCTCACACAAAAAACACACCAACAGCAATACCACCGACCTCCCCTTCCACCACCCCCACGTGAATTACAAGCCTATCAGAACTTTTAAGAGGTCTTCACAGAGCGGGAAAGTCCCTAAACACTTGGCTGAGTCTTTTTTAACCTCACATAGTAGCTGTTTAATGAGGGATATTTGAATGAAGAAGGATTGGAGAACCATATTTTATGAGCAGCTGCTAAAAGACAGGTAATTTGATATCACAATGAATATTTTTTAAAAAACTAAACAAACCACACCTTATACTTCTACACTTGTCTTCCACTTTACTAGGTAAAGCCAAACAAACGTTACATGAATCATGAGTCAATTCTAACCAAAACAGTTAATCACTTCCACTGCTGTCATGTGGAGCTCGTTATGAGCAGTCTGCATATGGTAAGATAACTAGATTTTTGACAGAAGAAAAAACAAACCTTCAAGAAACAGCTCTTCAACAAATCTCAGGACAAAATTTCACTCAACTCTTCTTTTGCCATACATAGTAGGTTTGGTTTCCTGATTGGACACTAACCTATGAAAGCCTAAACATGCTGACATTCTACTTGAGGAAACAGCACTTGTACAGGATACAAATGATTTTTATTAAACCCCAAATATTTATCATATACCATTATAAACAATAAATAGACAAAGCATTCATTTCTATTTTTTGACCATTAATGTCCCAGGTACATTTTTCTAGCCTCTTAAATATTTGTATGCTTTTTATTCAATTTCCTTCTTTTGTAATGTTAGCCTGCTTTCTATTTCTTGATCTTTAAGTATCACATAATGTCTTTAACTACAAATATCCACAATTATCTCACATCTGAATTAACTTTTCAAAGTGTTTTCTTTTTGTAGAATTCATTCTACTTTAATATTCTGAGGAAATTTCAGATTGCTTTTATTTCTAATAAACAGTCAGCCTCTGACCTTTCCTCGAATTCAAAGATATAATTTTCTCTCTCACTAAAAAAGAAAGAAACAAGAGAATTTATACAGTTCTAGAGGAAAATAACTATTAACAAGCTATCAAGGGAGTTAATACAGTCTCAATTATCTAATGTTCTTTAAAAACCCTACAAGGAAGCTTAAAGAACGTCATTTCTGTAAGTACAGAACTTGTCCCTCATATTCCAAGTTTCAGGGAAGAAATGGAGGAGTGACATCTTGGTCCTGCACTGAGACCCTACAGGTTGGAGGGACAGAAGTTTTCATAATGTTTACAAAACTGTGTGTAATTGTTTATGAAACAATTACAAAACTGTGGGTCCGTGGGTCCCGTTGGACTCACAGATACAGTATATTTGGGCCTGCAACAACATTTTAAAAGAAATAAAGGTGGGGGGAACTTTAGGCAATACTTAAAACCAGGTTATTCATTTTATTTTTAAAAGCTGGATTTTCTGCTTCTCTTAAAACACCAGCATGTTTGGAAGTACTGGGTCTATGTACCAGCAAGTCAAGGGCTTTCGGGAATGGATTCTGTGCTATTGCCCTAGGCAGGGGCATGTGTCTTCTAATGCAGCCCGGGTTTCCAACTGGTCCACATACCACTGAGGCTCCTACCGGACCCTTCCAGGCTTCCAAGCTAACTGCATTTCAGTCCAAGCCTGGGACATGAGGAGGGCTAGTAAAGTCTGAAGCAGTGGATCTCACGGCTGGCCTCACAGTATATTCACTTGGTGAGCTTTTTAAAAAGCACCTTTTCCTGGGCCCCAAAACAAAACAAATAAATCAGGATCTCTGATAGGAGTACCCAGGTGTGAGTGTTCTTAAAGTGTCGTAGGTGGTTCCAGTGTGAGCTGTCGTTGAGAACCTAAGGCAAAGGTCTTCAGATTTTGCTCACATATCTCCTAGAAGAAATGTTTAAACTGTGTATCCTCATGCACATTTTTTGATTAGCAACCAAAACTCTTTATCACAAGTTTAAATGGTGGCAAAGCATGTAATTTCTAGAATGCATTAAATATTGACATTTTAAAAATAAGACTTGTTGCATCACTCTTTTATTGCCCACAATAAAATGCACAAAAAAAATTCTCTTTAAACTCAGAAATTTTGGGTGGGCAATGGTAGTTCAGTGGCAGAGTTCTTGTCTGCCATACCAGAGACCCAGGTTTGATTCCTGGAACTCATAAATCTAACATTATTCTTTTTTCTCTCTGATGAAACTATATTTCAACTATATTTCTATTCTAAATCTCCCATAGAACGTATTTTTATCTTTTAAAGTTTCTTATTGATCACCTTTCACATACATTCTTGGGCAAATCAGTTTTAGAAAAGAATACATATGGAATTTAAGGATCTGAAAAATGATTTCTTTAAACATATCCAGGTTCCTATATCTTCTCTCTTATCCTGGGATCCACCAGAACACAGAGTCTGAGAGAAGGGCTTGCATGCAGATAGTGCATTTGGGAAGTGGTCCCAAGAAAGACAAGGGAACAGTGAAGCACTGAAGAAGGGAGAACCAATCCAAGCAGTCATTGACCACTGCTAATGACCATTATTAGCAACTGGAGCTCAGTGTCCCTGGGGACCCTCCACAGAGTCCTGGAAAGTGTTCTCAGCATTGTCCGTGGGAGACGTAGAAGAGTAGAGGACTTATACATTGGTACCCATCTCTCACTCTGATCTAGCGTTCCTGAGAGGTGATAATACCCATCCCCTTCCAGGTTTGCACACAGAGGTGAACCCCAGAAGTGGGATAAGGAGGAGAATAAGAGAGATGAGGTGCAGCTGAGGCATGGTTACACTTGGGTGTAAATGACTGTTGCAGTGATGACTAAAGTAAAAAGGTGGGTTAAAAGCATGTGAAAAGGGGCACACAAGATGTCTGATAAACCCTTGGAAATATCCTAGAGTTTAGCCACTGTACTTTCAGATTGAAGAACACTGATGTAGGAGAACCAGGACAAATTCTTAAAGAATCAGGAAACTTAGAGAAGATGATGCTGGACATAAGCCTGAAATGGAAGGAAGACATTGCAGACCAGCAGAAAATGGTTGATTCAGGCACAGAAAATAATATGACCAAAGGCATAGGGCATAAAATAAAATGATGTATTCAGCAATCTCCAAAGTTTGATAATGAAAGTGTGTATTAAGAGATAACAATAGGGAAAGATGTGGGAGATAGGTATATTGGACCCTTTATGCCATGCTAAGGATTTTTTATTTATGAAGTCTATTGAGAGTCATTGGAGGTTTTTAGGTAATGGAGTCTCATAGTTGGAGAGAAAGACCACTTGACATAAATGATTAATGCCTATACCACAACAGAGTCTGTAAGGATGGAGTGGAAAGGAGAGTGGAGAAGCATTTAGAAAAGGGAAGCTAAAGAACTTTCTAGCTGCCTAATGGGGTAGGGGTGGGGTTTGCGGGGAGAAGGATAAGGGTGACTCACAGGCTTCTGTCCTGGACAACTGGTTGTTAACTCAGTAGTATAAATCCAAACCATGATTTACGAGAGCTTTAAACAAACCAGGTCCCCAATTCTCCAGTTGTTTCTTATGAGTCAGACCATCTGAATAAAAACATTAGAATGAAGTCCTTTTTCCAAGGTCCATCTCAGAACTTCAGCCATTCCTTGAAGCCCTTCCTGTTTGTGCCCAGCAAAGTGGGACGGCTTCTTCCTCCACACCAAGGGCAGAAAACACCATTGTCTCAAGAAAGGCCCACACTGGTGCTTCAGGGAGACCTATTCCATGGAACATGATATAACTAAAGTACCCAGAGTTAGGGAACAATGCGACCCTTCTTTTAGTACTAGGAATGTCATAAAAAATAAGTTATACCAGCCAGGTGAAAGAGATCAGAGATTGGAAGCAATTAAGGCAACTTGGCTACTAAAAGTCATTACATTCAAAATTTTTGAAATGTTTTGCTGGTGAAATAAAAAAATATATGTGTCTCAAATCCATTTTGTTGATCTCCAGTTTTTGAAATTTTAAGAAATGAATTCCTGAAGGTCTTATGAGGCTCTCTCCTTGAGAATTTATATTACTTTTTATTTTACTTTACCCAATAGTGTAACCATAAGTGAAAGAGATGCATCCCTCAGTTGCACGTCACGGCTTTTGTAGGCAGAGAATGGAGCATATACCTGTTTATATTTTCTAATATGTTTGCTTGCTTTGAAAAACTTGGAGGTGGTGGTGATGATAATGAGATGATGCATATGAAAGCATGTCAAAAGCCACAGGCTGCTTATAAACCTGAAATATCAGCATTATTATCACCAGCATGAGGTTTTCAGAAAAATTAACTTAAACTCTACTCCAGATAGCCAAGAGGCATGAATGAGATAAAAATGGCTAATTGTAGGCCATGACTACCAGTAACTAAAAATGATGTACATGAAAGTATATTTATTTTCGTTATATATATTGGCATAAGCGTCCATCTAATTACAGTCTGTTGCTAAATCAATGCCTATTAGCACTAAGCTTGAGATATGAATATTGAGTTTTTACTGTTCTTTTTTTAAGAACTCTGTCTTATTCTTTCTTATTAAATAAGCAATGAAATTTAACTTCTAATTACAAAGCATTTAGTTTCAATTAGGGCAAATGTATAATACATTCCCATGTCAATTAAAAGACTTTATCAGACCCAAGAAAACAAATGCATTTGATTTGAAACTCTATGTTCCCTACTATAAATGCAAATAGATATTAGGCATTTCAACTTTGGCTCTGTTCAACCTAGAGATCATGCTGCGGCCACAATTTTCCATATTATTTCTTTTTCCCCTTACTTTGAAAATTAGGAGTTAAAAGCTTAAACAGCCTTAGTCTCCCAAGGCAAAGTCACAGATATTAAGTAAATGGAATAACTTATGACCAAATAGGATAAATAAAGATTCATATGTTTAAAGCACTACAAAAAATAGTGAAAAAAATAACAATATTTAAAATATTTGGTAGAATTTGGATTTCCATACAAATATAGAGTTCAAGTTCAAATGTGAAAACAATTTGATATTTGGGCAACTCTGGGTTCAACTAAAATTAAATGAGCTACAGGGTGGGGCAATGGTGGCTCAGTGGCAGAGTTCTCACCTGCCATGTCAGAGACCCAGTTCGATTCCCGAGCCTGCCCACACCAAAAAAAAAAAAAGAAAAGAAAATTTAATGAGCTAGGAGATTCATATTCATGCTTATAATTCCAACCAGTGTTTTTTTCAATGCAATGTTATTGAGATATATTCACATACATATAATCATCCAAAGTGTACAATCAGTGGTTCACTGTATCATCATTTGGTTGTGCATTCATCACAATTTTTGAGCATTTTAGTTACTCCAGAAGAACACACTTAAGAATAAAAATAACGAAAATGAAAAAGAATACCCAAAATATTCCATGTCCTTATCCCACCCTATTATTTATTTATTTTTTGGCCTTATTTTTTCACTCATCCGTTCATACTCTGGGTAAAGGGAGTATCAACCACAATCTAGCAGTGTTTTTTAAGTAACCTAAAAATTTTTCATTCTTTTAAATAGAAGGAAATTTTTCAAAGCCAACATGTTAAGAACTATCTGGAGAATGTGTAAGTGGACTCATAGGCTTGTTATGAGAATTAAATGAGTTAAAATACAAAAAGTGTTTAGGACATTGCAAATTAGATGTACACTCAATGGAACCGAGTCGGAGGAAACACAGCTAGCTGCCCCACGCCAAGCTATCAAATGGAGAGCTACTGTTTGGAACAGAACCATGATGAACATCATAAGAGGCTGTTTTCGAGCAATTTTGCTCAAGAGGTCAATGAAAGCAATGATACACAAAATAGACTGGTCAGTAAACAGAAACAACCCAAATCTCTAGTTGAACTGTTTGGAGTTTCCGCTATTTTCTCTATAAGCAAAAGAAAAGATCATAGAGCAATCAGAGTTAAAGCTAAACTCCCATTAATCTGAAAGCAAATTATCGCCTATCCTTTCATAAACATAATCTTCATACGTGACTGCCTCCAGTTAAAGCAGAATTACAAATTGGTAAATAAGAAGAAAACCTTTTGCAATCCAGCTTTAAGGGATTAGAAGCAGGAGGGCTCTTACTCTCTTACTCTCTAAAACAAAGCCTGTCAATTATCAAATGCTATCCTCACAAATTTGGGTCAACTTCCCTAAATCCTCATTCTCATCAATGAGAAAAGACAATCAAGGGTGATTTCTATAACATGAAAGTGAGAGAAAAAGAAATATACACACATGCACATGCAGTATTTCAGCAACAGGAAAACAATAATATTATTTTTTTAAATGTATAAATCAAAGCCTCTCAAAAGCTATGCTGAAATTTTCTGTGTGCTATCCCAGCATGATAGATGTCCCATGTTTTGGGCTTGATTTCAATTTGTTCTACCATATTCTTTTCACATGGGTTTCGCCCTTTGCTACATATCCAGGCTACTGGAGCTGTAAGGATTTTCACCCTGTCTTCACAGCAAAGGACCTCCTGAGAAGGTTAAGGCATGAATCCCTCATTAGGTAGGGAGCAGCTATTTTGTTCTTGAGCTAGGGCAACAGATGCTTCTAAAGTTTCTGCCAGTACTCTTAGTTGGGAGATGCTGCTGCTAAAGGTAAAGCAGAAGGGACAATTTATGTACCTATAATACCAGGGAACAGAGTGCTGCAAAGATACAGGGTTGCTCTTGAGATAGTGCCAATAATCACCATCATGGAGAACATTAAGCAAAATAAAGGCAGCAGTATTTGTGAATACTCTGCCAGTATGTCCCACACTGATGTCACCCATTATAGGTACCAATCAGAAAATTAATGGAGTATAACATTGTATAAAACCATTCACGAACCCAATAAAGGTTTACTGAGTGCTCACTGTGGATGAAGCCCTGATGGGTGATGGGGTTTGCAAATAACATCCTTATCCTTAAGGAGTTTTTAATTTAATTGAGGGCTCCAGTCTTGGAGTCACATGACCTGTTTTCCTATCACGATTCTGTCACTAGTGGGTGGTTCTGGGCAAATTATTTAAAACTTCAAATCCTCAATTTTTTCATTTTTTTTTAAATAGGAGAAAAATGTTATCTTTTGCAGAGATTGTTATGAGGATAAAGTGAAATAATGCATAAAAAGTTCTTTGTTATGAACTTCTTCACTACCAGAGTGATTGGCATAGAGACAGTTTGGATATACTCCTAAAAATCATAGGCCCCAACTTGTGATCAGAACTATCACCAAAATTGGTATTTAACAACTTCCTCCATCAAAGACACTTTTCAACCATTTACTAAAACCCCTTCATGTTTGTGGAAGGCATTACAATGCTCCTACAGAGGTGTCCATTTCCTAGTCCCTGGAATCTGTTGATTTCTTATCTCCCATGGCAAAAGGAACCTCACAGAGTAATTAAGGGTATGGACCTGTGAGAAAGGGAGATTATCTGGGTTATTCAGGTGGGCCCCATTTCATCCCAGGGGTCCTCGTACATGAGGCAGGCAGCCGAGTCCCAAACAACACAGTCCAAAACACGCTGCCCAAAACAGTATGCTGCAGTGCGAGAAAGACTGGACTGGAGAGTGCGGGCTTGAAGATAGTTAGGAAACAAAAGCTGCGAAGAGTGGCCGTCCTCTCGCAAAGAGAGGGAAATGGAGTCTCTAGAAAGGAACTCAATCCTGTTGACACGACGTTAGCCCAGTGAAATCTACATCAGACTTCTGACTTACCCAACTGTAAGATAATAAATTTTGCGTTATTTTAAGTTGCTAAAATTTGTGGCAATTTGTTACAGCAGCAATAGGAAACTAATACAATGCCTCTTGGCTTTTTAAAATATTATTTGCAAAATGACTAATGAACATGTAGCACATGTATAGCTAAAAGGAAAAATGGTATCAGTTAATGATGACTCAGCCAGGTATATTATGTATACATACAAACTCCTCTATATGTGTCTGGGAAATTCCTTGGATTTGACAGATTTGGCAAGTTACTAATAAGGGACAATGAAATGCAGTGGGAAAGTAATTTGAATATGTTTAGAGGGAACAGGGAGAAAAATTCTTTGAGTGGGTCTAAGGAAAATAGTTGGTTATGTAAAGATTGACTTCAGGATCTCAAACATCCCTTTCTAAACATTTTCCCTCTTCACACTGTACCTCATAATTTGTAATACCAGAAAATACTAGCAATACCAGAAAAATCTCGGCTGCTGCCCAAGCAACCTCACCCCTCCGAGTACTTACTGATGACTATAGTTCATCAATAATTAGGTTAAGGCAATTTTCTATATTAAAATGTAAGTCATCTTAGGAGAGGGGAGTACTCAGACCCCCTTATTATTTATATTGAAATGTGAATAAGGTTTCGCTAGTTTGCTCTACAACCAAATTTCATGAAATAATAAATGCCCCTGTGCTGGTGTGAAGCTGTATATACCCCAGTAAACTATGTCCTTCAATCTGTGGGTGTGAAGCCATTTAAAGTAGAACATTTTAATGAGGTTACTTCATTTAAGGTACGTGTAGCCCAGCCCAAACAGAACGGGTTTTAATCTTGTTTTTGGAGTCCTTTAAGATCAGAACTAATTCAGACAAGGGGAAGAGAAAGCCATAAGGTGCAAGAAACTGAAATGAATGAATCCGGGAGAGATGGAAGGGAACAGAGGATGCTGCCCTGTGCCTTGCCATGTAACAGAGGGCTCAAGGAGCGCTGCAGTCAGCCCGAGGATACCACGGTCCTCAGGGAGAAAAAGCCTTGCCTCGTGGATGCCTTGATTTGGACTTTTTCCTGGCCTCAAATCTGTGAGCAAATAAATTTCCATTATTTAAGTCAACCCATTTCATGGAGCAGCCTGGGAAACTCAAACAGCCTGCAAACTAAAACACATAAAACTTTTCTTAAAAGATTAAAAAAAAGAAAAAAAACTTTCAAAAAAATCTTCCCAAAGATTACAAATGCAAATTAGCACTACATATATATATTTAAGCAACTCATTAGTGGCACTGACACATTGCAAATTTGTTGACATTTGGGTCTTGTGCTCACTTATAGACTTACATGTCCAAATTCAAGATGACTACTTCTTCTCATTGGAGGTTAGTTTCCTACTTTCAAATGGATACTTACTTCTTATTGATGGACATAAATTATAGCATTCCTAGATTATTGATTAAAAATAATTCAGCCAATATGAAACCTAAAATCTTACTAAAGTTTCAAAAATCTCTAAAATAATTCAAAGAGTATTTTAGTTTTAAAGTATATCAACATGCTCTCACTTGTCAAATGGAAATATTTGTCTTGTGATGAGGCTAAAATTATCATTATATTTTTAGGCCATGAATTTTAATGCTCTCTAGAGAGACAGTTTGGAATGACGTCCAAAATCAAGACAGGAAATGAACAGGGTCACTTATGAGTTGAAAGTGGTTTTATATATTTTTTGTTTTGCCAAAAATTTCTCTATCAAAATATATCTTTCAGATACTAAAGCATGATTCCCTTTCTTTGATAAGCATATTTAAATGTACTCGTCTGTACCATGAATTAAAAAATTTGGATTTTCAATACTCTAGATTTTCCTTCAAAATAATTAGGATCAAATTATAATAGGGATTTCTAACTAATCAGAAAGATTCTTCTAAATACTGAGAGAAGAAAGATTTACAAAATGTTTTTACGTTTGCAGGCAAAAGCACAAACGAGTGAAAACTACAATGATAGACAATTCTGAAAGACTGTGAACTCTTCATTTTTCATCACTCACAGAAACATTTAATTTAATTTTCCTTTACCAAAAACATTTTGGTACCACTGAGTCATGCTATTGAAAGGAGCAATATAGCCTCAATGTTAAAAATAATATGGAATTTGCAAATGAACTTTTTGTTTTGGGAGCTGAGAAAGAATAAAAGAATTCTGCTTGGGGCAACTATTTACTGACCAAAGCAACCAATATTCAACTCCAGGATAGGGCTTAGAATTTTACGTGATTTTCTTTTTATTTTATCTAAAATGTAATGAGCCACACATTAAGTTCCTAAGATACCAGATTCCAAAATAAATTGAGCTTAACATTCAGAACCAATATGCTGTCACTTTTCCCTTCAATAAACCTAGTTTTTTTAAGAAACGAACCTTTAACTAAATAGTGAACTAGTCCGTGAGTAAGTACAACAAACATAGTCATTTACTACTTACTATAGATGATGAGACAGAATATTCTGCAAAAGCAATGAGAACTGTAGGTTACAGAAGACAGATTCAGGAGGCAGATCTAGATTCTAATACAGGTACTGCCTTAAAGCAAGATTCTTTATTTTCTTGAGACTCGATGCAGTCATTTGAAAATTAATGCTAATAATACTTATCTCATGGGGTACTATATTTTTATAGTATAAAAATATATAAAATATAAAGATACAGAGAAAAATCCATGTAAAAGAGGACAGTGCTTGGCACAGATAAAAGTGCTCAATAAAAGCCATGTATAATAATAATGAAGTACTATTATTTTAACTGTCCCTTGAGAACTCAAGCTACTTAGAAACACAGAAAACAAATGTCCCTTTTAGAACTTATTTTTCTAACTGCCTTCAAAAAAATTCATATATTCATGTATTCCATATTCTATAATTAAATGACATGGTAATATATTGATATGAATATATCTTTTCTGAAGTTCACCCCCAAAAGTTAACTACTTCTCCAAAGAAAGTTACTCCAACATTTTTCCTGTTTGAATTTTGTTTGTTTTTCAAGTCAGTTGCCATTATTTTCACTTCTCTTTGCTCTGTCAACCTTTAAATAGCCTTTGGCCTACAGCCCTACAACATTAACCTAAAAATTGCTTCCTGCTCTTAACTGTGTCCGGAAATAGTTATAATGGGACTTATCCTCGGTGTGGGGAAGGGTCTCAAACGTCATTTAATACAACTTTCCCTCCCCTCACCCAACATCTGCAACATCTACAATAATCATCTGCTTTTAGTCAAACCCACCAGAGTGATGAAGACTTCAAGATGCAGCCCCCTCTCATATACCCACAAAAGTAAAGAGATTGTTAAGAAGCCACTGAATATCTCGAAAGAAAGACACAGATGTTCCTGACTCATTTTTGAACACAGAACTGAAATTATATCTAAGAAAAAAAAAGTTCAAAACTCAGCCATATCACATCTTGAACTGATTGAGAGGGTTTATATAATGTATTGCATTTAAGGAATTGATAAGGCACATTACATGAGCATAGTCCAGTTCCAAAGATACCAAGAATTGATTCTGCCATAGGAAAGTAATGTCTCCACTAGAACTCTGTCTTATTTCTTTCACTGTAAAAATGGAAATGATTTTACTAACTACTCTTAGTAGTTGAGAGAATTACATGAGATCATTCACATAAAGGACTTACTACACAGTACCAGGCACATACTGAGCATTCCACAAGGAGTGGAAATCGTGATAAGGTTTAGAAATAATGTCCATGAAGCACCTAGCATCACACTCAACACATAGTACACGTTCCAAAAGGTAATTATTAGTAATTAAGCCACTTGATCATTATCCAAAACCTTAATTACCATCTGCCAAGAAAAATAGCTCAATAGTGCTAACACATTAAGAGGAAAAGAGGCAGTTAAAATATAGTTTGACAAGAATATGACAGCCTTGGAGACTTTCCTGATCAGGAGAATTTCACTATCACAGGCAAATGGAAGCATGATGGTTCCATGCATACTCCAATACATGACTGCCTTATAAGAGTTAAAGGCCCACTATGTTTACCCTTCCTTTTTTCAGTTTTTTTGTATTGGAGTAGTTGTAGGTTAAATAAAAATCATGCATAAAATACAGAGTTAACATATACTACCCTATTATTAACACCTTGCATTAATGTGATACATTTGCAATTATTGATGAAAGAACATTTTTATCATTGTAGTATCAACTATAGCCTATGATTAACCTAGGGCACACTGTATAGTCCTATAGATATATATTTTTAAGTTTCTAGTCTCATAACCCACATACAAATTAAAATTTCCTCTTTTTAACTACATTTAAATATATATTTTAATGCTGTAAATTATGGTACAATGTTGTACAACACCCTCCATAACCAAAAATTTTCCATCATGCCTAAATAGAAACTCTGTATAATTCAAGAAATACCTCATCATTCCCTACACCCACCCACCTCATTCCTTGGTAAACTATATTCTGGTCTCTGACCCTATTAATCTGATTATTCAAATTATTTCATATCGTGAGAGTGCACAATATTTGTCCTTCTGTGTCTTCCTTGCTTCATTCAATGTCTTGACTCATAAATTGAAATAAAACTCATGTATTATTTCATTAATGTCTTCAAGATTTATCCATGTGGTCACATATATCAGAACTTCATTTATTTTTATGTCTAAATAATAGTATTCTATTGTGCAGATATGCTACATTTTGTTTATCCATTCATCAGTTGATGGAACACTTGGGTAATGTCAACATTTTGGCAATTGTAAATAACACTGCTTTGAATATCTTCTGCAAACATCTGTTGGAGTCCTTGTTTTCAGTTCTTTTGAGAATATACTAAAATTAGATTGCCAGGTCATACGGTAATTCTAAATTACTTTCTGAAAAAATGCCAAACTTTCTTCCTCAGTGGCTACAACACTTCACTTTTCCACCAAAAACTGAGTGTTCCTATTTCTCCACATCCTCTCCAACACTTGTAATTTTCCAATTTTTTTAACCATAGCCCTTCATTCTAGTGGCCATGAAATGGCATCTCATTGCAGTTTTAATTCGCATTGCCCTATTGGTTTATGATATTGAGCATCTTTTCATTTGCGTTTGGTCATCTGTGTGTCTTTAGAGAAATCTCTATTCAAGTCTTTTATCTATTTCTTAATTGGTTTGTTCATCTTTTTGTTGTTGAGTTGTAGGGTTTCTTTATGTTTTCTGGATATTAAACGTTTATCAGATATGTGGTTTCCAAGTATTTTCTACCATTGTGTATGCTGCCATTTTACTTTCATAACAAAGTCCTTTGGTGCAAAAAAATCTATTTTTTCTTTTGTTGTATGTGCTTTAGATGTTGTACATACATTGCCTAATACAATATCCAAAGATGCCCCCTATGCTTTCTTCTCCTAGAAGAAAGCTCTCTTTGTTCTTTGCATTCAACAGCTTGACTAGTATGTTTCTGGGTATAACTCTCTTCAAGCATATTGTTGATGTTTGATGGGTTTCTTGGACGTGCCTATTCATGTCTTTTGTGAAGTTTGGGAAGTTTTCTGTTATTATTTCTTTGGACATTCCTTCTACTTTTTACTTTCCTTCTCCCTCTGGGATTTTAATAATTTGTATATTGGTATACGTATATTGGTATGCTTGATGAGCCCACAGGTCTCTTAAGCTTTTTTCTCTTTTTCTAATTTTTTTTTTTTTCTGGACCTCAACCTAACTAATTTCAATTGTCTTGTCTGTGAATTTACCGATTCTTTCTTCTGCCAACTTGAATCTGATATCGAAACCTTCCTAGGAATTTTTCCTTTCAATTATAGTGGTCTTCAACCCCATTAGTTCTGTTTGGTTCCTTTTTAAATTTTCTATTGCTTTATTGAGATTCTCATATTGTTCATTCATTCTTTTCCCAATAGCCTTTACTTCCTTCTCTGTATTTTCCTTCATCTTCTTGAGCATATTGAAGACCAGTTTTTTAAGGTCTTTGTTCAGCATGTCCACAGCCTGGCCTTCTTTGATGTTTTCTGGATTTGTATCCTCTTCTTTTAGATGCACCATTATTTCTTGTTTCATTATCTGTCTTATGATCTTTCGTTGCATACAGTAAATTTTAATATTTTAAAATGTTAACTCTGGATTTTACCCCTGAGCTATTTCTTGAATTTATATCCAGCTAGTGGCAGGAAAGATTTTCTTGAGTATCAGGAGCTAACAAAGTCAAACAAACCAATGCAAAAAAACACCTTTCATGGTCTTTGCAAATTGGCTCTCTGATAGCTGGTACTGTCCTCAGGCATTCAGCTCTCTTATCAGTAAGGTCAGCCCAAGTCAAGTGCATAGTACAGGGTTCTCCCTATCTTTTCTGGGCTTGTATCTGAGTCTAGATTTATGCTTTCTAGTGGCCTTAGGATTTCCCTTATTTGCAGGAATTTGAATACCCCCTTTACTCTCCAGGAAACAGACCTTCTCCTTCTCCCAAATGCTCTACTGCAGGACTCAAAGCAGTACTCCTTAGCCCCAAGACTTGCTTCTTACACTGCTTTCACTATCTCAAGCTTCTTTTGCCTGGAGGACAAATTCTAGGGTCGTGGGTTGAGCTGGAGAGGAGTTTTCCAGCTACAAGAGGCCAGGGATCTACAAATGGACTGCTGACTGGTTCCACAGTGCCCTGGAGAGGAACCAGCAATGGTACCAGGAGCTTCTCATATGACTCTTTGAAGATGCTTTACTTGTTTGGGCATTTTCCCAGTAAATTCAGCCCTTTAACTGTTTTCTGCAGTTTTGAGTAAAGATTTCTTAGATGCCTTTGCAGTTTTTGAGTAGCTAGTTCAGATAGTACAGCTTTAAGGGTAGCCATTATTCCAACCTTCCCCAGAACAAAGCTGCATACTCCAGATTTTGAGAAACTGGTTCTTGATATCCCACCCTGGCACCAACAGGGGCCGGGGTTGAGGACCTCTCGGCTGATGGCAGCTGCTACCTGGAGAGTGCAATTCATCAATATTTACTATGATTTACCATTTCTCCTGCTCTTCCCTGGATGTTGCACAGTGTTCTCCTAGACTCTAGAGTTTCAAAATAGTTGATTCAGACAGTTCCTGCCTCCTTAATCATTGTTCTGGTGGAGGGACTAAGTCCTAGAGCTTCCTACCTGCCATCTCCCCACAATCCTCCCTACTAGGTTTAGTAATCCAGGTTGTCAGAGCAATAGATAATGGGAAATTTCCATGAACTAGTTTTTTGCCCATTAGAATACAAAAATATTATTTCTTCAAATTTGGCTCTATAATAGCTCAGAGCAGAACAAATGGTCACACAAGCAGGTTTACTAAAAGAGAAAGTGTGTGCAGCATGCTTCTACACTCTCTCATATCAGCCCACTCTCTTCTTTTTATGAGTCTACAGCCACCACCAATTCTATTACCGCATGCCTTCACTAAATTCCTATCTGATTTATCAGCCTTCTGTCTCCACTCATCCTACACAGAGATGCTAAATGGTAAAACAATCTTCTTCAGATATGAACTCAATTGTGCCAGTGCCTTGCTCAAAAATTTTCCATATGTTCATATTGCTCATTTTATCAGATCTCATTCCTTTGATCTGGTCTTTCAGCTTCTCTTCCATCACCTCCCACTAGTCTGTTAATTATTTTCTGAATTCAGCCACCTCCCGGGATTTCAATGGAATTGCTTTCTACTATTAATCCACCAGTTTCTGCTTTTCCTATTCTAAATTAAGCTCAGAATTTGATTCCTGTAAGAATTCTTGCATTAATCTTATGCTGATCACTCTCTTACCTTCAGTTTCTTTGCATTCTGTTTACATAGTAGTAACATTCACTTACTTGCTTTTTTAGTGATTTTAATCCTCTTGATGCATGGATATTGTTTATGCCAAAGTTACTGGACTGTCCTTTCAGGACTAGCTCATGACCTTCATTTCATTCACAATTCCAGCAAACCATGACTTGAGGGACTAAAGAATTCTAGTTCCTTGAAATGTTTTTAATTATGATCTACTCAATCTGAGTGAGGTGAAAACCATCGTGGTATTTTCTGCTTTATTTCTTTTCTACAGGAGACAATGGACAATAAATAGTTGAAATAATTCCAGGGGGCAGATTGCCTATAAGCCTTGCCAACTGTTTGTACGATAATGACTCAGAATGATAGTATTTTACCATTCACAGACTGACCTTACATTAGTTATTCAATTTGGACCTTAAATAGATTAAGCAAATCACCCACATATCCCTGTTAGCTATCAATTAGCAGAGGTGAGAAAAAAATCCACATGTTAAGTACAAGGCCAGTACTTTCTCCCACTATACCAGAGCTGCCCCTGCAGTGAAGTTCCCTCCTACCACTCTCTCATTCCCCTTCCCCTGTGAATGCATTCAATCTCTTCTCCCACAAACACTTGTCTTGACTTTAACTACACCTTTCCCCAGCCTGCCTCTTTGCTTGCACTATCAAAATTCTTAAAATAGAATTTGAAGAATTTTATCAGCTCTTCTTCATTATTATTATATGTAAATCCCACATATTAATTTATTGGTATCTCCCTCTCCTAAATTTGATTAGAAAGAACTTTACTCTTTTATTTGATATTTCAATTTTTTTAAAGTGGTGTTTAAAACCCCGGTTCAAGTTTGGGTATGAGATGCTTCAGGGCTCCATTCCACCCGAAAAAGCTTTGAACAATCAACAAGAACTGGTAGAAACATCTTCCTCAAAGCTAACTGAGCAATGAATCAAGACAAAAGACCATTCAAAATCAGTAGGGTCTTAGCCAGGAGCTGGCCTGCACATGCAGACCTCCAGTACCGGTTCTAGAGAGAGGAGAGAAACCTTCATGCATATATTGGGATCATGCACATCTGGCCCAGACAATCTGCAAAGAATGGGAAAAGTATTTTCTCTTTTCTTGTTACTTCTTCTTCTTTTTTTTTCTTTTTTTTTTTTTTTGGTACCTCCTGGCAATTAGGAAATGCTATGTCATAATATTAGCTGGATACAAGTTAAAGGAACAGATGTCACAGAATCTAAATTCCAGCAATAACATATTAAAATATCAAAAGGTCTAGGTTTTAGAAAAAGGTCACAAAACATACAGAGAAACAGGAAGTGCTGACCCAGATAAAGGGGAAGATTAAAGCATTAAGAAACCATCACTGAAGAGGACCAGACCTCTTTTTCTGGACATGCCAGAAAAAGACTTAAAAAAAAAAATGGTCCTAATTATGCCCAAAGAGACAAAGGAAAATACAGACTAAGAACTAAAGGAAATCGGGAAAATGAAAGATGAACACAAAGAGAATATCAACAGAGAGATGGAAATTATGAAAAGGTGCCATACAGAGCTGAAGACCACAGTAACAGAAAATAAAAATTTCCTAGAGAGTTTCAACAGCAGATTGGAGCTAGCAAAAGAAAGAATTAGAGAACTCAAGGCTAAGACCATTGAAATTATTCAGTCTGAGGAGCAGAAAGAAGAAAGAATGAGAGAAAGGAAACAGAGTCTGAGAAAACTGTGAGACCTTTTCAAGCATACCATTATATGCCTACTGGGAGTCTGAGAAGGAGAAGAAAAGGAGAAAGGGGTGAGATAATATTCAAAGCAATAATGGCTGAAAGCTTCCCAAATTTAACAAAAGACATGAATATACACATCCAAGTCAATCAACTAAGTCCAAACATTATAACCCCAAATAGGCCCATGCTGTAGCATATTGTAATCAATTTGTCAAATACCAAAGATAGAGAACTGTGAAAGCTGCAGGAGAGAAGCAACATGTCACATACATAAAAGCCTCAGTAAGATTAAGTGCCAATTTCTCAATGGAAACCATGGAGGCAAGAAGGCAGTGGGATGACATATTTAAAGTGTTCAAAGAAAAAACTGCCAACTAAGAATTCCATATGTAGAAAAACTATCTTTCAAAAATGAGGGAGAGTTTAAGACATTCCCAGATAGACAGAGCTGAGGGAATTCACTACCAGGCGGGCCTGCAAGCAATGCTAAAGAGAGTTCTACAGATTTAACAGACATGAGACAATATATCAAAGCCACATGAAGAAATAAAATTCTTTGGTGAAGTTAATGACACGAGTAAACAGAAATGCCAATACTATTGCATTTTTGGTTTGTAACTCTACTTTTTAGCTCCTACAGGATCTAAAAGGCAAATGCATAAAATGGAATGATAAATCACTGATTTTCAATTCATAATGTATAAATACATAATTTGTTCCAAGGACTATATAAAGGCGAAGGAACAGAGGGGTATAGGAACATAGCTAGTATATACAATTGAAGTTAAGTTGGCATCAAAGAAAATGAGTTTGTTATAGATTTAGGATGTTAAATTTAAGCCCCACAGTAACTACAAAGAAAATATCAGAGAATATACAAGATCACAGAGACAGAAATTAGAATACAGGTTGCCAGAAGTAGGGGGCTGGCGGGTATGAGGAGTTAATGTATAAATTGGTAAAGGGCTTCTGTTTGGGGAGATGGGAAAGTTTTAGTAACAAAAGGTGATGAGGGTACCAAAATATTGTGAAATGTGATTAATCACACTGAATGGTATGATTGAGGGTGGTTAATATGGGAAAATTTATGAGATATATATTTTTTTCATAATTAAAAAACAAGAAGAAAATGCAACTAAAGAGTCCATGGCAATTAAATGTAACACATGATCTTTTTTGAGTTCTAGCAAGGGACGACAAAAGACTCAAAGGGACACTTTTGGAACATATGAAAACACTGGCCTATAGACTACAACCTTTATATCAATGCTAAATTTCTTCAACATGATACCTGTACCTAAGGTGATTCCATAATTGAATACCATTGTTCTTAGGAAAAGTACATACAGTGTTGAGGGAGCATGTTGTATACAACTGTTCTAGTTTGCTAGCTGCCAGAATGCAATATACCAGAAACAGAACAGCTTTTAAAAAGAGGAGCTTAATAAGTTGCTAGTTGACAGTTCTAAGGCTGTGAAATTGTCAAAATTAAAGCAAGTCTCTAGAAATGACCAATTTAAGGCATCCAGGGAAAGAAACCTTGGTTCAGGAAGGTCGACGACGTTCAGTGTTTCTCTCTTGGCTGGAAGGGCACATGGTGAACATGGCAGCATCTGCTGGCTTCCTCTCCAGATGTCCTGCCTCATGAAGCTCCCCAGGAGGCGTTTCCTTCTTCATCTCCAAAGGTCGCTGGTGGACTCTGGTTCTCTAGTCCTGTCATGGTTCTGCAGTTCTCTCCTCCTTCACAGAGACTGAGTCAGATCTCCGTGGAGAAAACCTAATAAGTTTCTAACGTATAGAACTGAATAGGGATTAGAAGAAATCATTGCTCCCATAAGATTGATCAGGATTAAAACATGGCTTTTCTAGGCACTAAATCCTTTCGAACTAGCACAAAAACCTACTTCAGAAAATGTATTATTTAGATAGATAGATAGATAGATAGATAGAGATAGGTAGATAGATAGATAGATAGATAGATAGATAGATAGATAGATAGATAGATAGATAGATAGATGATAGATAGATACAGACAAATAAAACAGATAGATATAGATAGATAATTAGATATAGTGATAGGGCAAATGTGTCAAAATGTTAAAATTTGATGGGTCTGGGTATCTAGGGGCAGGAGTATGTTGGAATTTTCTGTATGGGGTCTGTTTTCATCTCGTAACTGCCTTGTAAGTTTGAAAGTATTTCAAAATAAACTGTTATTTTTTTTTAAAAAATACCCCTCATTATGTAAATGTATGCCTCTCTGTATTTTGTGCATAGTTCTTCAGTAACTCTTTATTGAATACAAGAATCAAATCAAATCCAAATCAATTTTAGTGTCCAATAACCCAGGGATAATAAATACATTTTCAGAAGAAAATAGCATTTTATTGAAAAATTCTTAGAACACTCAATTTAATGGCCCCACCTACCCAGGCTCTAAATCATTTGCAGAAACCAATAAGATGTTTGAGTATGTTCTTTCTCTAATCTTTGATTTAGCTTTAGTTACTCTCTAATCAGAAAGACTAACAGAAAAAAAGTAAATTACTTAAAGTGGCCTTGGCCCTTCCTCCACTCTCAGGAAAATCAAACCATTTTGTGTTTTAATGAGTACCTAGAACATCAGTTCCCCCCGTCTTATGGGCGTTCTCTGTTTGTGTGCTTCCATCCTTTCCAAAATGTTTTTAGGCCACTAAGAAATAGCAAAAAGAGATGGGAGTCATTTGCTTTTCTCCTGCCCTCCCCACAAACACACATCACAAAACACACACACAGTGAGGGTGGTAGCCGGTCAGTCAGTAGAGCTGATGAATTTTTGAAGCTATCTTTAGGAAATCACAGACAAAACAAAATAAAACCAAAAACATCCATGAGGCTATCACCATTTCTCTGTTGCAGAGAAAAAGTCATCTTCCTTCCCCCTAAAAAATTCTAGGGAATGAGTTTCCACAATCTCCAAGCTTCAGTATTGTGTGATCCTTCTCATAGCTAACCTAAATCATGATGTTTAGTCATAATGCAGAATTAAAATAATTTTGACTAGAGTACAAGCATCATGTGGAAAGACAGCAGGGGATGAAGTTGAATAAATGAAATGGAGCGAAATACTGGGGGATGATAAATTCTAGACTATTTTCAGCTTTATAATCTGGATTAAACCTTAAACTAAAGGTACTAGAGGTGGGGGCAGGGAGACATAGTTGTAGTTAAAATGATCAAAGCAGCCTGTGCATGTATAGTTACGGGCTGACTTTTTCTGAAGTGCTCCACTGGAAATCCTCCTTCCCTAACTGCCTCTCTGCTCTGAGCGTGCAGCGCCTAGGTGCAACGCCAACTGCTACTACAGAAATAGCTGCTTTCAATGGAATGGAGCTATGTTTGCAAAAATGAAAAATTTTACTTGTGGCTTTGGGGATTTTCCCCTTTTTTAGTTTTCTGAAATAGAATGTTCAAAATATTCTTGCTGCTATGGCAGATACATGCTTAAAACAGTTTCTACTTATAACATGCTAATGTACTTGGACTATGCAAACTGATAACTTTTATTTGTTTTTTATTTTAAATAGAATCTCTGGTACAAAAATCGACGGCTGGGCAGGCACCAGTGGCTCAGTGGCAGAAATCTCATCTGCCCTGCCCAGGTTCGATTCCCAGAGCCTGCCCGTGCCAAAAAAAGGAAAACTCACAGCTATATATGCATTCATGAATGGGTATTAATTTGTTTAACCAACTGTTTTTACTTGATAATTTTTTTCTTTCTTGTGAGGAGCAAAACATGTTGAGGGGAAGAATAAGGATGTAGGAAGGGGAGATAGATGTGCCCAGGTTTTATGGTTGGGAAAACAGCAACTCATAGGCAAGGCATTGCTGAACTTACACTCAACTGAACGGATCTGAAAGTGCTGGATGAAACAAAGATATAGAGGAACTTGCTAGAAATGTTAGGAAAACTAGCTCCTTTTCCTCTCTGTGCCACTGACTAGCTGTATATCTTTGAGTTAACCACTCACCCTTTCTGGATTTCACTTGCAAGAGACTGAATCAGTACTAAAACTCATGTCTGTTTTACTGCAAGTCAAATGAGCTTTAAACCACATCTTTCTGCATAGCATAGTTTAAATTATGAAAATCTAAGCCTGTGGGTATGAGTAAAATGGGAAGTTGGCACAGAGATCTAAAATCATTGTTCCACATTGCCAATTAATAAAGAATCTTGGTACTGTTGAATCAAAATTAAGCTCTGGCTGCCAACTTGAAGCCCATAGAGCTTTTGCAACTTTGAATTTTGATTTCTGCTGAATATAACTTGGTATATACTGAATAAGAACAAATTATGCTGATGGTATTTTTAAAAGTCAATCACGTACCACATTAAACTAGGATAGTATTCATACATATTTGAAAAATGTAAATTACTTTACCTGGGTGACACTAAATTCATACGATTGTGGGCATAAATATGTTCAAGAGAGAACTAAAGGAGACTGCAAATTTGAAACATTGCATTTTAGTTCAATAATTCCACACTAACCCATTTTTCCTAAAACACAATAATAATGAAATATCTGAGTAAAATAAACTGATTGGGTGCACTTTAATCATTAAATGTATTTCCAGAATATATCCAAATCTGCTTCAGGCCTCATATGTCACAACAATTTTGTAAATTTTAACTAGCACATCTCTGGCAAATATGCTTGTGAATCTAATGAAAAGCAAAAAGGAAATCCAGCTTCGGAAATCCAGCTTCAGAAATCCAGCAGGATGATAAAATCTGGCAAAATCTTCATTTTTTTTTTTAGTGAAAAGAATCTATTTTGAGCTTGTGTTTTAGTCGTCTCCCTTGTTGACTAGAAAAAGCAACATATACTATTCCAACAACCTACATTTTTCATTTCTCTTTTAAAACCCAAAATCTTTTTTTCTGCTGAGATATTGTATAACTAGTATCTATGGTAAAGTTTGGTTATACGGTACTCAAGCACTTGTTTCCTAGGAAACCAGCAAATGTTTTTAAAGTACCAAATGCAAGAAATCTAGTGCTTACCACTGTAATACAGTGATTTGGAACCTCCACTGCCAGAATCCTTTAACCCAGGAAAGGTAAATAAGTTGTGCTCAATTACTACCAGGTAAAGACTCTTTACTGGTTTTACACATAAAACACATATACAATTGTACTTGACCTATTTCCTGCCTTACACTCCTTCCATAAAACAATGCTTTCAGCAAAAAATAACAAATTAAAAAAAACAAACAATAATTCAGTTTGGCTCTGTAGGTGGTACATAGCAGCACAGCAAGAGAAAATATTTTAACACCCTTACCCTTTATTCTTGGCATGTAGTGTGCCTTTATAAGAAAGAGCTCCAAATTAGGAGAAAAAACAACTGGTCTTTGCTCTTGGCGCTGCAAATTTTCTGCATTTGGATAAACTGTGCAACCTCTCTGAATTTCAGTTTTCTCATACTCTACAGAGGGTTTTGTAAATACCCCATAAGAAAATGCATGAGAAAGAATTTTGTGAACAGTCAAACCCCTTAGAAATCCAGGATGTTACTGGATTTCAGCTAATGTTATAAGGACCCTCCATCTGCCCAACCTTGAAAGCCCTTCCTTTTTATCATGCCCCAATTCAATCACTATCAACTGACAAGCCCTAAACGCCAACCCTCTCAGATCCGTCATGTTTCCATCTCCATTGTAAAGTTCCAATTTAGGACTGCTTTAGCTTTCTTCAACCAATCTTAACAACTAAAACATCCCCTGAACTTCAAACCATCCTATAAACAGCTACAGATTAACTTCTCCAAACAGCAACAGGGTAACCTTCCCATTCAAAATTATTCGATGGTTCTTTACTGTAAATCTACTGAATCAAATCTTAAAATCCTTTAGTGATATGCAAGGTTCTTCACAACAAGATTTAGTTATATGCTTCCAAATCTCCCCTCATCAACTCCTTGTCTTGTTCCTGATCTTAGGGAGAAGACATTTAGTCTTTTGCCTTTACGTATGAGGTTAGCCGTGGGTTTTTTCTTTGTCTTTAAAGAAGTCCCTTTCCATCTCAGCTGAGAGTTTTTGTCCGGAATAGACGTTGGATTTTGTCCATTGCTTTTTCTGTGTCCATTGAAATGATTAAATTTTTTTCTTTTTATAGTTTAATTGTTTTTTTTACATTGTTTTTATTTTCAAATTTTAAACCAACCTTACATTCATTGGCTATATCCCTGTTGGTCATGATGAATTGTTCTTGGATTTTATATATATTTTTTTATATTTTATTTGCTAAAATTTTGTTTAAATTTTTTGCATTTATGTTCATGGAAAATATCTGCCTGTGCTTTCCTTTCTTACAATGCCTCTTTCTTAGTTGGTATCAGGTACTGCTGGCCTCATAAAATAAGTTTGGAAAACCCCCCTCCTTTTCAGCACTGTCACTATCTCTTCCTTGAATGTTTGGTAGAACTCACCAGTTACTGAGGTTTGGATCATGTCTCCCATAAAAAGCATGTTCAGGTCCTACCCCCTGGTCCTGTAGATGTGAAGCCATTTGTAAATAGAACCTTTGAAGATGTTATTAGTTAAGGTGTGCCCAGTGAGTGGGAATGGGCCTTAATCCAATATGGCGGAAGACCTTAAAAGCAAAGAAGGTGGACAAAGAAGGAGAAGCCACAGGGAACAGCCAGAAGTTGGAAGGAAGAGAACCCAGAATAGAAAAGAGACGATGCTTCTTTGTGATGGAAAAGCCAAGGAATCTCAAAGATTGTCAGGCAACCAGAAGAGACAGATCCTGGAAGGAAGCAAGCTGTCTAACTTTTAAAACTGTGAGAAAATAAATTCCTGGTGTTACACCAGCCAACCCCTTTTGGGCCTAGAATTTTCTTTGTGGGGAGATTTTTAGCTACAAATTTACTCACTTTAATGGACATACTGCTATTCAGGTTATCTCTTTCATGAGTGAGCTTTGGTAATTTCTGGCTTTCAAGTAATTTGCTCATTTCATGTAAACTGTAAAATTTGTTGGCATAATGTTGTTCAAAAAATTCCCATATCATTCTTAATATCCACAGAATCTGTAAAATGTCTCTTTCACACCTGGTATGAGAAGTTTACATCCTCTCTTTCTTTATTTTTGTATTAGTCTGGCTAGAGGTTAATCAGTTTCACTGAGCCTCTCAATGAACCAACATTTGGTTTCAGAGAGTATTTTACTACTGTTTTTCACCTTCAGTCATAAATGCAGTACCCCATTTATTTCCTTCAAACCATTTGTTACTTATTTTTTGTCTATCTCCCAGCCTTCTGTTAGTTTACTGAAATCGAAGACACTTCCACCTATTCACTGCCGTGTCCATTACTGAAGCACATAGTAGATATTCAATAAACAGTTAGTGGGGAATGCATGAAATTGATCTTTCATGTCTCCACTATTAAGCTTTTCAGCCTCAATAACACTTCTATGACATATGCTAACCATAACTCAAATCCATCGATCGCCATTTCCTGACTTCAGAGGTTCTCCCATGGTAGTAAGTGGCCTTTCCCTGTGGATCCAAGCTTGTTTTACAGCTGGACCTGCCACAGGACAAATTATTTCTGTCTGGTGGTGAGGAAAGGCAAAGACCTGAGTGAACGGTTCTTAACATCATAGCCACTGACTTCTCCTGTTTCAGGAAAGATGCTCATGTTTTAAGGAATCACTTGTCCATGAAGAGTGGGTTAAATTGTAATTTCAGGCTGATAATTCACAAAAGAGTTTCTTAGAATTTTTCAGTCCAACAAAAAATGTTCAGTCATGTAAAGCTGTGTACATCTGTTTCTCTATCTGAACCATCCTGCCCCGAATGACGCATTCTCCCAAGAGTTGCCATTGTAATCTCTTCACAATTTTCAGTCACTCTAACATTTACTGAGATATCGTCATAAATGTCAGACACAGCACCGTGTGTTTTAACCTAAATTAGCTAATTTATTCACAAAAATTCTGTGAGTTAGGTAATATTATGATTACCATTTTATAACTGAGGAAACTGAGGCTCAGAGAGGTTTAATAAAGCGTGCAAAATTAAATCCGTATTTAACCTCTGTACCATCAGGAGCAAACTGAGTTGTCCACTTACAGTGTGCATATATCTAACCATTATTTTATATGCTATTCTTTTCCAGAGTGAAAAACTTTTGGGGGAGAAACAGGACGCTGACTTGCTCATAGTTGTTTTTCTGGCATGCCTCCTATGAATTAGAAATTCAGTAATTATTTATTGAGATATTCAGTAATTATTTATTGAGTTGAATTGACTTCCACACTAAATCATATGTTCACAAGTTTCGCTTCAATTTATCTTTCAGAAGCCACAGGGAACTAGATCTTGCATGTCACCATCTATAGTTTAGTTACTATCTGGGGTTGACAGTCACAAAAAAATAAGGAGGCAAAACTGCATAAGTTTCAATAAAACTTACTGACCTCATAATTATATATTGTCAGATCCTACCTTTTTTTTTCTATATGAAAGGAAAAACCAGACTTAGGATAACTGCTTATTGGTCACCAGTGCATGCGCATTTATTTTTTTTTATTATGAAACATTTCAAACATGCAGAAAATTACCTAATAATATAGCAGACACCCATGTATGCACGCTTAGTTTTAGTAGATGTTAACAATCTGCTAACATTTGTTAACATTTGATTCAGATTTTTCTCTCCCCCTTTTCTCCTCCCCATTCCATCCTCTATCCCTCTCTTAGAAGAATAACTATCACCTCATTCTCTCTTCACATAATACTATATATCTGAGGATGGAGGTCATTCTGAGGGGCACTTTGTAACTGTACTGCATGTGTAAATACCCGTAACCAATTAATAGCATCATTTTGAGATTTACATACATACTATTACATTGTACGTACTCTTTTACAACATCTTTATTTACTCAAAAACGCTTTTCAAATTTATTCATAAATTACCATTGAATAAATATCAATTAAATAAAACAGAGCATGTTTTCCCTTAAAAATAATAATATAACAATTCAAAAGCATCAAAACTTCATTCTAAACCATGGTTCTGTTTCCTTGCAGAGTCATTATCTTCCTTGAGCAACTATCTCTTTTCATTATTTCTCCAGTAATGCCTTTAAATATCCATGAGATAGTCATAAAATATAAATAAAATTGAATTATATGCCTTAATTTGGTATTGATTTTCAGCAAAGTTAAACATGAGCATGATTTAAAGAGTCAAACCATTTTATAAGGCTTGTTACCAGAGCAGTTTTCTATCCTACACACCAATATTTGGTCACTAAAATCAACCACTTTCAAGGAGTTTTAGATGATTCTTTTTTCTTCCATATATGTTAATAGCGTGCTAATATTGTTACTTTTAAGTTTTAGGGATCATCTATTGACTTCCTACTATGCCAGAAAATGATCTGGCCCTTTTTTCCCTCCTGCCACTCCCAACTATATATACCCAGTACACACACACACACACACACACACACACACACACACACACACACACACACACACACACTTTTTAACTACCTCTTCCTTCCAATATAGTAGAATAGTAAGTTTGTTCAGATAATTACTCAATGCTTTCATTATTAAGACTCTATAAATCCTCTTCCCAGTCAGACCATGTTGTATATCATGAGTATTTCTCCTGTTCTAAAGAGCATTTTGTTTTCTGGTTGTTAACAGATGTTGTTTTGTATGTTTGCTTCCGATCTTTTTTAGATAATTAGTTTTTTACGTACTTACTCTAGAGTCTCACCCATTATGTAAATCAACTCTCAATCCATTCATCCACCTTAGGTATATGATCAAGTTCATCTACATGAAATTATTCCCAAATACACTGGCCCTGCCAAAGTCAGGATCAGAAGCATTTTAAGTTTGCTGTGCATCTTTTAGTTATGAGACCTCTCTGCCTTAGCAACCTGGGAATAATTTTCACCTTGCTTTTGCATTGGCTCCCCTGCCTCCTAGATCTCACCTTTTTATCTACACCCTCTTTTTGGTGGAACACATCTTCCAGTACCTTCATGTGAAAGAGTGTATAGGAGGTAAAAACGTTGAGAACTTGCCTCTCTAAAATGCCCATGGTCTCTCTTCACAATTAATAAGGATTTTTGCTGGATACAGAATTCATTTTTCCTTAGAATTCTGAAGACATTTCACAATGTTTTTTTTTTTAACTGTAAAGAAATACAAAGTCATTCTAATTGACCCTTTGGATAGAAATCTTTACTCCCCATCTGAATACTTGAGGCTTGCCCAGTGGTCTAAAATTTCATGATCAAATGTCTTCATTAGTGGGTCTAATTTATCACTGTACTGGGCTCTTAGAGGGTCTTTACCCTATTAAAATGCATGTCCTTCAATTCTGGGAAATGTTTTTGAATTTTTCTTTAAGAATTCCCTTACAAGCATCTTCTATTTTTCTGCTGAACCACCTGGATGGATCCTCTAACTTTCTTATCTTTCTCCTAGTTTTCATTCTTTCCCTTTCATTTAATTTTCTAGAAAATTTCCTCAATTTCCAGCTTTTTTCTCGAGTTTTTCATTCTACTATAATTTTTTTTCATTTCCACGAGCCTGATTTTTGTTCTGCCAATTTATTCTTTTTCTTTTACCAATATCTTTTACTTACTTCATGCATATAATTTCTTCTCTTCCCTCTCTGATTTTATGACAGGTGATGGTCTTAAAAAATTCCTCTCCCTGCAAGGTTTCTCCAATGGTTAATTTCTGAGGTGTATCTTTGCATGAGTGTGTATATACATGTGTATATGTGTATGTGATTTTACATTATGCTTTCCTCAAATACCTTGTGAACTCCAGCTGATGTTTATTTCAGGGCATTAGAAATGCTGATTAGAAGCACTGTGCCTATAGATGGAGCTTGTAAACAATAATAACATCACAGGTTGACCTAATTAGTAGGTTTTCTTGGGTTATTTCCATATCAATATCTCTAGAGCTTTTTCATTGTCTTCAGGTGGTCAGATTTCCCAGATAAGATGTTTCTAGTCTCCTCCTGGAGGAAATACATCTACATACAAATGTACTGGGAACTAAATGGGGTGAAAAGACTGGAAGTTTCTAAATTCAGTTACAGACTTCCATCTAATCTCCCTGTTTTTGGTTTAGTATCCCTGCCCTCAACTCTGCCTAATCATTCCAAGTCCAAAGATCCCTTATTTTAAAGTGTGCAGATAATAAACATCCAGCTTTCTGTCAGGATGAAAGGGTAGTTTCAATGGTGTATAGGAGCCAACTTGTCCTGAATATACAAGAGCCAATTGTTAAATTTTCATAAATCGTGTATGCCAGTTATTGAACAGTCATCAATAAAAAGTAACTTATATAAATATGCAATTAAATAATTTATATTTAACCTCATACTCCTTATTGAAAATAGTCTTTTCAATAAATGGGCATGGGAGAACTGGATATCAACAGTCAAAAGAGTGAAGGAGGAAACTTACTTTACACCCCATACAAAAATTAGCTCAAAGAGGATCAAAGAGCTAAATATAAGAACTAGCTTCATAAAGCTTCTAGAAGAAAATGCAGGGAAACATCTTCAATACCTAGTAATAGGAGGTAGCTTCCTAAACTTTACACCCAAAGCACAAGCAACAAAAGAAAAAATAGATAAATGGAAACTCCTCAGAATCAAATGCTTCTGCACCTCAAAGGGCTTTGTCAAAAAGATGAAGAGGCAGCCAACTCAATGGGAGAAAATATTTGAAAATCACACATTGGGGCAAAGGTTTGATATCCCATATACATAAAGAAATCATGCAACTTAACAACAAAAGAACAAACAACCCAATTGTAAGATGGGCCACAGATATGAATAGGCATTTTTCTGAAGAGCAAACAGATGGCTCAAAAGGACACGAAGAGATGCTCATTTTCATTAGCTAGAAGGGAAATGCAGATCAAGATTACAATGAGATACCACCTTACACCTAAAAGAATGGCTGTTATTAAACAAACAGGAAACTACAAATATTGGAGAGGATATAGAAAAATTGGGATACTTATGTACTGCTGGTGGGAATGTATAATGGTACAGCCACTATGGAAGACTGTTTGGCAGTTCCTTAGGAAACTAAATATTGAGTTGCCCTATGACCCAGCAATAGCACTACTTGGTAAAACCCAGAAGAGAGAGGGGCCAAGATGGCGGCTTAATAAGGTGCGCACGTTTCAGTTTGTCCTCCAGAGCAACTACTAAATAACCAGAAACAGTACAGAACAGCTACCAGAGCCATGACAGAGACTGGACACACAGCGTACCCCAGTCTGGACCAGCTGCCCCGGCTGCAAGACTCAGCAACAGTGAGTTCCCCGAGCCGCGCGCACTTCCCCAAGCCATGGCGGCTGGTAGCCAGCACCCCTCCCTCACAGGCGGCTTCCAGGACCAGCTGCGAGTCTTGGAACAGTGAGTTCCCCAAGCCGCGACGACTGGTGCCCCTCCTCCACAGTTGGCTTCCCAGACCTGCTGCGAGTCTCCGGGCCGGCTGTGAGTCTCGGAACAGCGAGTTCCCCAAGCCACAGGGGCCAGCGGTTGGCGCCCCTCCCCCACAGGCAGCTTCCGGAGGGAAAGGAAAGAGTCTCCAACAGTAGCAGGGACTGAGTCCAACCAAACACCAATAGTGGCATTAACAAACAAATTCTGACTACCAAAAATAGGCCCCCAGCTCAGGCGAAACTGATCAAGGTGGAAGTAGACTATTGAGCTAACTGAAAAAGAGGAAAGGGGACAAAACGGAGCCTTCTGCGGCTGTTTCTATGGAGGCTTGGTTGCCTCTGGACTCAGCGCCGGGATTACACAGGCTGCAACTGCCCCAAACACAGAAACAGCCTGCTTTCAGGGCTGTCTCCCACCTGAACCTTCCCCACGGGAGGGGTGAAACACAACTCAGGTGGAATCCCTCTCTCAAGGAATTCAGATCCCAGGGCTTCACAATTTGAAGCCATTAAAACCAGCCTACAACCTTTCCTCTGTCTCCACCACGCCCCCAGCAGGGAGAGGCTTCCAAAGTTAAAGGAGCCACAACATATTTTGCTGGTGGGACCCGCAGACAGACAAGCGCCACATACTGGGCAGGATAAGAAAAACAGAGCCCAGAGACTTCACAGGAAAGTCTTTCAACCTGCTGGGTCTCAGACTCAGGGAAAACTGACGCAGGTGATTCGTTCCCCCCGAAAGGAGGCCAGCTTAGTTTGGGAAAACCCGGTTAGAGTCTGTAATACCTATGCTGACCCTCCTAAAGGTAGGGAGGGAAAAGGCACCTTACGAGCAAGACAAGAAACAAGAAAATAAGAACTGAAAATTTACCCTCTGTTAAACAAAACTTAAGCTAGAGGCCCAGAAAAAGCTGAACTGGAGGTCAATGAACAGATAGACAACAAACTCATCTAGCAAGAAAACCCTAGGTAAGATAAGTGAAAGCAATCCCCAGAATAAACTAATTAAGGTAATTAAATGTCCAGAGCCAGCAAAAAATAACAAATCACACCAGGAAAATTGAAGCTATGGCCCAGTCAAAGGAACAAACCAATAGTTCAAATGAGATACAGGAGCTGAGACAACTAATGCTGAATATACGAACAGAAATGGAAAACCTCTTCAAAAACCAAATCAATAAATTGAGGGAAGACATGAAGAAAGCAAGGAATGAACAAAAAGAAGAAATGGAAAGTCTGAAAAAACAAATCACAGAACTTATGGGATTGAAGGACAAAGTAGAAAAGATGGAAAAAACAATGGAAACCTACAATGGTAGATTTAAAGAGACAGAGGCTAGAATTAGTGAACTGGAGGATGGAACATCTGAATTCCAAAAAGAAGCAGAAACTATAGGGAAAAGAACGGAAAAATTTGAGCAGGGGATCAGGGAATTGAATGATAATATGAAGCGCACAAATATACATGTTGTGGGTGTCCCAGAACTAGAAGAGAAGGGAAAAGGAGGAGAAAACTTAATGGAAGAAATTATCACTGAAAATTTCCCAACTCTTATGAAAGACCTAAAATTACAGATCCAAAAAGTGCAGCGCACCCCAAAGAGAATAGATCCAAATAGACGTTCCAAGACACTTACTAGTTAGAATGTCAGAGGTCAAAGAGAAGAGAGGATCTTGAAAGCAGCAAGAGAAAAACAATCCATCACATACAAGGGAAACCCAATAAGACTATGTGTAGATTTCTCAGCAGAAACCATGGAGGCAAGAAGACAGTGGGATGATATATTTAAATTACTAAAAGAGAAAAACTGCCAACCAAGACTTCTATATCCAGCAAAATTGTCCTTCAAAAATGAGGGAGAAATTAAAACATTTTCAGACAAAAAGTCACTGAGAGAATTTGTGACCAAGAGACCAGCTCTGCAAGAAGTATTAAAGGGAACACTAGAGACAGATACGAAAAGACAGAAGAGAGAGGTGTGGAGAAGAGTGTAGAAAGAAGGAAAATTAGATATGATATATATAATACAACAGGCAAAATGGTAGAGGAAAGTACTACCCAAAGAGTAATAACACTAAATGTTAATGGACTGAATTCCCCAATCAAAAGACATAGACTGCAGAGTAGATTAAAAAACAGGATCCTTCTATATGCTGTCTACAGGAAACACATCTTAGACCCAAAGATAAACATAGGTTGAAAGTGAAAGGTTGGGAAAAGATATTTCATGCAAATAACAACCAGAAAAGAGCAGGAGTAGCTATACTAATATCCAACAAATTAGACTTCAAATGTAAAACAGTTAAAAGAGACAAAGAAGGACACTATCTACTAATAAAAGGAACAATTCTACAAGAAGACACAACAATCATAAATATTTATGTGCCGAACCAGAATGCCCCAAAATATGTGAGGAATACACTGCAAATACGGAAAAGGGAAATAGACACATCTACCATAATAGTTGGAGACTTCAATTCCCCACTCTCATCAATGGACAGAACATCTAGACAGAGGATCAATAAAGAAAAAGAGAATCTGAATATTACAATAAATGAGCTAGAATTAACAGACATTTATAGGACATTACACCCCACAACAGCAGGATACACCTTTTTCTCAAGTGCTCATGGATCATTCTCAAAGATAGACCATATACTGGGTCACAAAGTAAGTCTCAACAAATTTAAAAAGATTGAAATCATACACAACGCTTTCTCAGATCATAAAGGAATGAAGTTGGAAATCAATAATAGGCAGAGAGCCAGAAAATTCACAAATGCGTGGAGGCTCAACAACACAATCTTAAACAACCATGGGTCAAGGAAGAAATTACAAGAGAAATTAGTAAATATCTCGAGGTGAATGAAAATGAAAACATAACCTATCAAAACCTATGGGACACAGCAAAGGCAGTGCCAAGAGGGAAATTTATTGGCCTAAATGCCTATATCGAAAAAGAAGAAAGGGAAAAAATTCGGGAATTAACTGTCCACTTGGAAGAACTGGAGAAAGAACAGCGAACTAACCCCAAAGCAAGCAAAAGGAAAGAAATAACAAAGATTAGAGCAGAAATAAATGAAATTGAGAACATGAAAACAATAGAGAAAATCAATAAGACCAGAAGTTGGTTCTATGAGAAAATCAATAAGATTGATGGGCCCTTAGCAAGATTGACAAAAAGAAGAAGAGAGAGGATGCAAATAAATAAGATCAGAAATGGAAGAGGAGACATAAAGAAGGTAATAAAGGAGGTAAATAAAGGAGGTAATAACAGGATACTATGAACAACTTTATGCTAATAAATACAACAATGTAGATGATATAGACAAGTTCCTAGAAAGGCATGAACAACCAACTTTGACTCAAGAAGAAATAGATGACCTCAACAAACCAATCACAAGTAAAGAAATTGAATCAGTCATTCAAAAGCTTCCCAAAAAGAAAAGTCCAGGACCAGACGGCTTCACATGTGAATTCTACCAAACATTCCAGAAAGAATTAGTACCAACTCTCCTCAAACTCTTCCAAAAAATTGAAGCGGAGGGAAAGCTACCTAATTCATTCTATGAAGCCAACATCACCTTCATACCAAAACCAGGCAAAGATATTACAAAAAAAGAAAACTACAGACCAATCTCTCTAATGAATATAGATACAAAAATCCTCAACAAAATTCTAGCAAATCGAATCCAGCAACACATTAAAAGAATTATACATCATGACCAAGTAGGATTCATCCCAGGTATGTAAGGATGGTTCAACATAAGAAAATCAATTAATGTAATACACCATATCAACAAATCAAAGCAGAAAAATCACATGATCATCTCAATTGATGCAGAGAAGGCATTTGACAAGAGTCAACATCCTTTCCTGTTGAAAACACTTCAAAGGATAGGAATACAAGGGAACTTCCTTAAAATGATAGAGGGAATAGATGAAAAACCCACAGCTAATATCATCCTCAATGGGGAAAAATTGAAAACTTTTCCCCTAAGATCAGGAACAAGACAAGGATGTACATTATCATCACTGTTATTCAACATCGTGTTGGAAGTTCTAGCCAGAGAAATTAGACAAGAAAAAGAAATACGAGGCATCAAAATCAGAAAGGAAGAAGTAAAACTATCACTGTTTGCAGACGATATGATACTATACGTCGAAAACCCTGAAAAATCCACAGCAAAACTACTAGAGCTAATAAACGAGTACAGCAAAGTAGTAAGTTACAAGATCAACATTCAAAAATATGTAGTGTTTCTATACACTAGCAATGAACAAGCTGAGGGGGAAATCAAGAAACGAATTCAATTTACAATTGCAACTAAAAGAATAAAATACTTAGGAATAAATTTAACTAAAGAGACAAAAGACCTATACAAAGAAAACTACAGAAAACTGTTAAAAGAAATCACAGAAGACCTAAATAGATGGAAAGGCATACCATGTTCATGGATTGGAAGACTAAATATAGTTAAGATGAAACCCTACCTAAATTGATTTACAGATTCAACGCAATACCAATCAAAATCCCAACAACTTATTTTTCAGAAATAGAAAAACCAATAAGCAAATTTATCTGGAAGGGCAGGGTGCCCCAAATTGCTAAAAGTATCTTGAGGGAAAAAAAACGAAGCTGGAGGTCTCGCGCTGCCTGACTTTAAGGCATATTATGAAGCCACAGTGGTCAAAACAGCATGATACTGGCATAAAGACAGATATATCAACCAATGGAATCGAATAGAGTGCTCAGATATAGACCCTCTCATCTATGGACATTTGATCTTTGATAAAGCAGTCAAGCCAACTCACCTGGGACAGAACAGTCTCTTCAATAAATGGTGCCTAGAGAACTGGATATCCATATGCAAAAGAATGAAAGAGGACCCGTATCTCACACCCTATACAAAAGTTAACTCAAAATGGATCAAAGATCTAAATATTAGGTCTAAGACCATAAAACAGTTAGAGGAAAATGTAGGGAGATATCTTATGAATCTTACAATTGGAGGCGGGTTTATGGACCTTACACCTAAAGCAAGAGCACTGAAGAAAGAAAGAAATAAATGGGAGCTCCTCAAAATTAAACACTTTTGTGCATCAAAGAACTTCATCAAGAAAGTAAATAGACAGCCTACACAATGGGAGACAATATTTGGAAATGACATATCAGATAAAGGTCTAGTATCCATAATTTATAAAGAGATTGTTCAACTCAACAACAAAAGGACAGCCAATCCAATTACAAAATGGGAAAAAGACTTGAACAGACACTTCTCAGAAGAGGAACTACAAATGGCCAAAAGGCACAAGAAGAGATGCTCAATGTCCCTGGCCATTAGGAAAATGCAAATCAAAACCACAATGAGATATCATCTCACATCCACCAGAATGGCCATTATCAACAAAACAGAAAATGACAAGTGCTGGAGAGGATGTGGAGAAAGAGGCACACTTATCCACTGTTGGTGGGAATGTCAAATGGTGCAACCACTGTGGAAGGCAGTTTGGCAGTTCCTCCAAAAGCTGAATATAGAATTGCCATATGACCCAGCAATACCATTGCTAGGTATCTACTCAGAGGACTTAAGAGCAAAGACACAAACAGACATTTGCACACCAATGTTTACAGCAGCATTATTTACAATTGCAAAGAGATGGAAACAGCCAAAATGTCCATCAACAGACGAGTGGCTAAACAAACTGTGGTATATACATACGATGGAATATTATGCAGCTCTAAGACAGAATAAACTTATGAAGCATGTAATAACATGGATGGACCTAGAGAACATTATGCTGAGTGAGACTAGCCAAAAACTAAAGGACAAATACTGTATGGTCTCACTGATATGAACCGACATTAGTGAATAAACTTGGAATATGTCATTGGTAACAGAGACCATCAGGAGATAGAAATAGGGTAAGATAATGGGTAATCGGAGCTGGAGGGATACAGACTGCGCAACAGGACTGGATACAAAAACTCAGAAATGGACAGCACAATACTACCTAATTGTAATGTAATTATGTTAAAACATTGAAGGAAGCTGCATGTGTGGTATAGTTTCTTTTTTCTCTCTATTATCGTTTTATTTCTTTTTCTATTGTCTTTTTATTTCTTTTTCTAAATCGATGCAAATGTACTAAGAAATGATGAATATGCAACTATGTGATGATATTAAGAATTACTGATTGTAGGGCGGGCCGCGGTGGCTCAGCGGGCAAAGTGCTTGCCTGCTATGCCGGAGGACCTCGGTTCGATTCCCGGCCCCAGCCCATGTAACAAAAACGGAGAAACAAAATACAATAAAACAAGAGAATGTTTCCCTTTCTTCCTCCCTTCCTTCCTTCTATCCTTCCTTCCTTCTCTCTGTCTTTCCTTTAAAAAAAAAAAAAAAAAAAAAAAAAAAAAGAATTACTGATTGTATATGTAGAATGGAATGATTTCTAAATGCTTTGTTAGTTAATTTTTTTAACTAAAAAAAAAAAAAAACCAGAAGAGCTGAAAGCAGTGACACAAACAGACATTTGCACACCGATGTTCATAGCAGCATTATTCACAATTGCCAAAAGATGGAAACAATCCAAATGCCCATCAACAGATGAGTGGATTAACAAAGTGTGGTATATACATAAGATGAAATATTATGCGGCAACAAAACAAAATGATGTCCTGACGCACATGACAAGATGGATGAGCCTTGAGGGCATAATGCTGAGTGTAATAAGCCAGACACAACAGGATAGATACTATATGATTACACTTTTATGATCATGGTAAAGGTGGCTGAAGGATGCACTGACTGAGAAGTAGATTGGCGAACAATGATATATACATAAGATTGAATATTGTGCTTACAAAAAGGAATGAAGTTGTGAGGCACGCAATGATGTGAATGAAACTGTGGGACGTTTGGTGAGGCGAAATAAGCCAGAACTGAAAGAATATTTATTGCATGGTCTCCTTTAGAAAATGTTTATAAGAAAACAGGATCCTAGATTGTAAGCTCTTATAGCAGACACATTTAGTCTGGAGTAGCAATTATTATTTCTGGATTTTGAGAGGCTGTTTTATATATGTACAGTCTGATATTTAGAGATAAGAATGAAACTGATCAGGTGGGGATTAAGGTAATTCAGAATACAGGGGTAAGGAAGACATTGTCTGTAGTTTAGAACCTCATCTACTCTTTGACACCAAAGAAAGAAATGTTTATTTTGTCTAGAATCTAAATTTTCTGTAGCACCTAATCTAACTCACCTGTCTGAATAGGTCATTTGAACAACTGAAACACAGGGAGCCCAAAATAAGAATGAGGGCTTTTAATCCTGTACAGCTTAATGTAATGCCTGGATATATCCCAGAGTATATTAAACAGATAATCAGAAAGTATTGGCAAAGTCCCTTGAGAGGTGGGAGTAAAAATATGGAAATATTAAACTTGACCACCGGGGAAACCCCTCATACTTTGTCAAACATTAGGGACACCCAAATCAATCAAGCCCTTGATCTTGAGGTTTGCTCTTGTGAACATACGTATTGCTTCTTGTGAAGCAGAGACGCTTAGCATACCTATATGTATGCCTAAGAGTTAACTTCCAGAGGACCTCTTTTGTTGCTCAAATGTGTCCTCACTCTCTGTAAGCCCAACTCTACAAGTGAAATCACTGCCCTCTCCGCTATGTGGGGCATGACATCTAGGGGTGAATGTCTCCCTGACGGCATGCGAGATAACTCCAGGGATGAGTCCAACCCTGGCACCATGGGATCAACAATTCCATCCTGACCAAAAGGGGGGAAAGAAGTGTAACTAAGAAGGTATCAGTGGCTAAGAGAGTTCAACAGAGTTGAGAGGCTATTCTGGAGGTCACTCTTATGCAAGCTTCTACTAGATGTTGCTACCTATCATAACATGCCAACCTCCAACCAAAACATTCCAGCCAATCCTAAAGAACACCTAGGGCACTATATAAGATTCTACAAAGGTTCCATGCACTAGGGCAACTTTCCAGAAACCTACAACCTCCAGATGGGTCCTGGACCAGATAAGTACTAAAACCTAGAGGGCCCACCCTCTCCAGAATATCAGCTAGTTCCATCTTCTTAGCTCATATTATTGACAGCCCCTTCCCACATGAAAAAGTTAGAATGGCCATAGCCCAAATACCCTTAAGAGAGGGATAGAAAAATCAAAGGTGATGGTGGAGTTATACAGAAAAGGTAGGGTTTAACAACAAATATGGTTGCTGAATCATTGAATTGATATTTCTTTTAGTCTCTAGTATCTCAGAGTAGCTAGAAGTAAAAGCCTAAAATTGTGGAATACCAAACTCTGAAAACTGTTCTACAATTAATTGTTGTGCTGTGCTTTGATATTTATTGCTTTTTTATATATGTTATTTCTCACAAAAAAAAGAAAAAAAAGTTGCTTGTGATAATTTTAAAAATACTTATTCTTTCTAGCCTCTTGTGTTCTGGAGCAATTAGGAGGAAAAATCTGAGATGATGATATATGACCCATGACAAACTCTGTGATCTGTCCTGTAACTACTTGTTGAAGAGTGCTTTGAAAACTATTGCTTTTCTTTTTCTTTGCTTTGTATATATGTTATACTACACAATAAAAAAAGCTTAAAAAGTAATTTATATAAATGTGCAATTAAATATATTTAAAGCAAAGGAAATACTGCTTCCCAATTATTTTTACTATTATCTATGCTGTTATGATTATTTAATCTATTTGATCTGTTCAGGGAAAATACTATATACCCTTACCTCTTCCTGAATTTGCATTCAGGGATGTCCTGTGCATAGATTGAAATTGGCCATGGTAGGAGTATTTACAGGACATAAATGGGCAAAAGCTCTACATCACAACCTTTTTGATAGGCTGGTGGTTAAATATTTGTCAGCATACCATTTAGGCAGAAATGAAACTTCTCAAAGTCGAGGAAGGGACCTGGGAATCTCACCACTTCTTGAAAACATTATAGCCAATTCCTTTAGCCCCACATTTACCCCAGATCCCAGGGTAACTAGCACCACCAGTTTCTATATCTTCTGAAGTTGTGCAATGAAAATTCAGCTGCTTTTCAGCTTTATTGACTTTTAGCTTTCTTTAGTCTGCTCTATCAGGCATCCCTCTCCCATCCCTTTTCAGCTTCCAAAGCATTCTCACTGTGATCTCCTGCCCTGTTCTTTTCGCCCTTTTGGACTCACACATTTTAAAAATCACTCAGTGTTGATTCAGTGAAGTTTTGAGAGGTCGTGGAAATATATGCATCTGTTTAATCTTTCATCTTTAACTGGAAGTCATTTAGTATACTAAAATGATTGGATTTCAACTCCTGAAAGCAGAATATAGACTTCTTGATATGTGGGAAAGAAAACTGGAGACTGTCTTTGGGGAGGTGGTTTTCCACATTTCCTAGTGCCTAAGGAGATGCCTGGGTTATAGAACTGAGCAAGGAACTAGTCCCTCGGCCAATGAGACTAGGATCACCCAAGAAAACTAAATGGATTTAGCAACCTCTGAAATCCCAGGAGTCTATTTAAGCAAAGCCTTAGCACTGGCCTACTCTCCTGAGGGTATAGTTTTTCTTGATGGGAACATTTGACACACACATTTCTGTAGACTCCCTAGTTACTGTTTTGTCCGCATACTCCTTCAGGATTCTAAATTCCCTTCCAGCCTTCCACATCTGAGTAATAATTCCAACCAACACTCTATCAGCGAATTCATTATGTCCCCAAGGTTTGAAAGGCTTTTTGCCTGCTAGTATTTACTGGAGGGTGGTTATTTTAAGGAATGCATTTTGTTTAATAGGAATATACGTAAGGGTTACACTTAAGAGTCACAGCAATCCTCATATTCTAGTAACTGATGAGGCATCTGTACTTCATTCAGCATGATCTTTGGAGAAACTGTAGGATTTAGACTGAAAAACGCAGGGGATTCAGCAGGGGAAAAAAAAGGAAATGGCAATTTCATGGAAGTTATATTTGAATGGCTGAGCTTATATGCATGATTTCTTAAATCACTGCCATATTTGAAACAATTCAACATTTTAAAAAACTTTCAGGAATACTCCCTTACAGATGTCAAAGGTCGATGGTATCTGTTTCAAGGATAACGACATTTTTTTAAAACTTTGTAATGCCTCCTTACTTTCTTGTCCAATCAAACATCTTGAGTAATTTAAAAATAAAATTCCCCAAACTGAGAGGCATAGATTTTCTTACTGAAAGGGCCCATATGCACAGCAAGGTGTATCATCATAAAATTTTAGTACACTGAGGGCAAAGAGAGAGTGCTACAAGCTTCCAGTGAGAAGAACACAGTATAAAGACAGCCTCTTTATTAGCAGTACCCAGCAGAGTATCTGGGCACAGTGGGCACTAGACAAATGTTTGCAATTTGAATGAATCCCTCACTATTCCCTCTTTATTCCAAAGAACACCAGGTCAAATACTGCCTCAATGCAGGGCATCCATCTCTACTATATTACTAAGCCATTTCCCTCAGGTCAAGTATTTGGAGCTAGGAACACATTTTCCCAGAAGATGAGGAGCATAAATTGTAGCTTAATTTCCGAGAGAGTCCACAACACCTTCTTAGCATTTATGTAACAAAAAACATCATGTATAAGAAACCTGAGGAGGAAAACTAACATTATTGCAATAATAGCTGTTGAAATGCTAGCTACGGAATGCTGGTATCAAAGGCAAAGCCAATTGAATATCAACACCTACAAACCATGTCAAATTATAAAATGGGTGTTTTCTTCTTACCAAATGTTTTAGTTCCCTGGCTGCTAAAATCAATGCCACACGATGGAGTGACTTAACATCAGGAATTTATTGGCTCACGGTCTCAGAGGCTAGAACTAGGTGTGTTTCCTCCCAATGTCAGTATCTTCTGGCTGGCCAGCAATCTTGGGGTTCCTTGGCTTTTCCATCACATGGCAATGCACACGGCAGCAGAGACTCCCTTCTCTTCAGGGTTCCTTTACTCCCAGCTTCTGGCCACAGGCCATGGATTCTCTTTCTGCTTCCAATTTCCCTTGTTTACAATGAAGTCGGCTATATAGGCTCAAGGCCCATGCTCCTTCAGTTGGGGCACATTTCAACAATAACATCTTTAAAGATCCTATGTATAAAGGTACAACAAGGGCCTATGCACAGGACCAGGGGTTGGCAAGGTGAACATGCCTTCCATGGGAGAAGTCACTCAGTCTTCAATGCCAAGTAATGTATAAAAATAGTTCCTCTAAAATCTTCTCCCCATCCTAGATCTTCCCCATTCCTGATCTTCCTTAGAAGGAGGGGTTCATGTAGTGTGAGCAGACCCTAAGAAAGGGGTTTCTGTGCAAGAAATGTATTAAGGAAATGTTCCTCCTAAGCCATGCACAATTTCGGGTGAAACACCACACAGAATAGTTTGCCTGGATCTAGCAGGGGAACTCTGGAGAAAAAATGACACCTAAGGCCAGGGAGACGCACTCCCATATTTCTCCACCTGTCAGGAAGGGACTGGCAAGGTTTGCCCCTGGGTGACGGAAACTCCCAGGCCCTTCCAGCTATCTGCTAGTGCTTGCAAAACACTGCAGTTGCCCAAGCAAACTCTCCAAAGGAAAGCAGGAGATAAATGATGTAGACCCCCTTAAACAACAGCTGGCCTAAATGCAAGAGGGGCATATGAAGATTGTAAAAGGGAACCAAGAGGATAAATCTGGGTGGAGCTCTAAATGGTGCTCTCTGTAAGCCGTAAAGATGCCTTCGTGCATAGCCTGGCATTCCAAAACGTTGAAAGTTTAAATTTTTTTCTAGACTATCTCAAAAGTTAGGTACCCTGCTTAAGCATATAGGGACAGCTTCCTTAACCAAAACATCCCTGTTTCTGAAAGAAGGTTGACATAGACCCCATGTCTCACTTTATGTGCTCCCTATGTTTAGTGAGTAGATTCCATGAGGAGTCTCTGCCACAAACCACTCGGCTTTTATCCCAGTCCGGCTCTCCCCATCCATGCAGGTTTGGCTGGTGCATTCTGCCACTCACTTCCCTTTCCATGGACCACAGTGACACAGGAAAGAAGAAGAATTGGAGAAAAGAGTAAATGGAAGGAGAAAATGGCATGTACAGAGCACTTTCTACGTTATGGAGGCTTTTCACATATCACCATTACAGCTAATGCTATGCATCGCTTACTCTGTGCTCAGCCACACTGTAAGGATTTTAGATATATTAACTCATTTACTACATTCAACTACCTTATGAGGTCATAAGAATCATTACACACATTTTATAGATATAGCAATGGAGGCATAAAGAATCTAAGTAAGTTGCCTAGAACATACAGCTAGAAAGTCGTCGAGTTCGAATTCAAAACAGCCCTGATCGAAACCACTGTTATATACCTCTCCTAACAAGCTCTAAGATAGGTATTGCTACAGATATTTTGCAAAAGCAGAATTAATCTCTGAGAGAGTAAGAGTAATTTGCCCACATGGCCGGTGCGGAGCACAGTCAGAATCTGAATTCAAAGGGCCCAGGAGCCCGTGCTCATCCCATGACCTGTTCTGTGTAGAGAGGTTGGTTCCCCCTGCTAACTCGGGATAGAGGAGATCCAGAGCCACCAACTCAAGACCCGCTTCTCAGGATTCAGGCCAGTATCCAGAAGGCAATTAAAGCCTTAAAAATTAAGGGAGAAAAAGAAGAGAACAGCCTTGTCCCTCCCTGCCTCTGTGAACCTTCTAGAAGGATGAGTCCAAAACTCAGTCCAAGTTCTAGGTCAACGAGGAAAGTAGACTGGATCTACTTTGCTGTGAGGTGAACAGCAGCTCTGGGGAGAGTGGGCGATGAGGTGGTCAAGGGAAGAAAGAGAACTTTAGAGGAAAAGGGAAACCTCACAGAAAAGAGATTTAGGGGGGAAAGGGTGTAGAGTAGCAGGAAGGAAGGTGGCGAATCAGTCTGCGGGATAGCCACAAACTGACACCAGGGGTCCTAAGACGGAGGAAAAGATGTCCATGCTGCAGCCTGCATGGCTTCCTCCAACAAGGAGCCTGACCCCGGGAAGGTCAGAATTGAGGTTTACTGGCCCGTATTGGACGCCCCATGACAGGGTGAGGGCCAGCCAGAACAGACACCAGCATTTTCCAGTTAGGCTGAGAATCAGCACCAGGGATGATCCTTTATAGCTACCAGAGGAGCAGTTATAGCACCTGGAGTGGAGGGTCCAGAGTGGGGCGGAAGTGATGGGAAAGGAAGAGAATCCTAGTATCTAAGGGGTTGCCAAAAAGGCTACTGTATTACTGGCATTTTGGGCCACATAATCCTCGGTTGTGGGGACTATCCTGGGCACTGCTGGATGTTTTCCAGCCTCCTGGATACTGCCCACTAGATGGCAGTAGCTCTCTCCAGCTGTGACAACAAAAAATGGCTCCAGACATTGCCAAATGTTCCCTGGAGAGGCAAAGTTATCCCCCAGTGGAGAGTCAGAGGACTAGTGGAATGAGCATCTGATGAGTGATTTCTATGTGCCAGGCACTGTTCTAAATGCATGACAAATATAATCTTTTTTAGCTCTGCTAACACAGATATGACAGGAACACAATTATTAACCCAGTGTTACAGATGGGGGAACAGGCAGGTTAAGCAACTTGCCTAAAATAACACAGCACATACTGGCAGAGCTGGGATTTCAACTGAGAGGTCTATTTCCAGAGACCATGCTCTCAACCAAGGCATTATGCTGCCTGCCATTTTATTGATGAGAAATCTGAAGTACAGAAAGACTGAGGGCACAATCGGTGACAACAGAAATATTTCAACTTAAATTTCTCCAGCTCCAGAGCCCAAGCACTAAACCACCAAACTCTATTGACTCCAGTTTCTGTCACAGTGGGATTGGCAGGAATGTCGACTGGCCTACTGACCTAGACACTTCTATTCATAGCATCTAAATACACGCTTTGTCTTCAAGTCTGTGGACAAACGTAAGGATTAATCTTTTTAGTTTCAATGCTTAGAGAGATGGGGGATAAAGAGCCAAGATATCATTACAGGGACCTCCCATCTGCTTGAAATCCCCGTTCTTCTCTTTTTCCTTCCCTCCAGTTCTCTCACGCTGTTGTACCTCAATTTTATTTGTCTATTAAATAGACAAATACTACTAAAAACAATGAAAAGCATTAAATAAAATGGTGTATGCTTATTTTTAATTCTTATACAATAACATCACATGCATATCCCTTTTAGAAGCAGGTAATATATAACTTCAGGTGCAAACAAATCACAAAAGTCCCACATTTAAAATCATTACATTTCTCTCTAGTAAAAACACCACATCCAAACTTTTTCAGATCCTTTCAGTCTACCAAAAGCCTTCAATTTATTTCCCCCTGAATCAGTTAACTTCAATAAAATGTATCTACTTTAAATAGTGAGTTTCTCTAGTATGCTTCAAACCCTTGAGTTACAAAACTCTGATACCCACAAATCTTATTGGGAAGGTACGTTAATCTGTAAAGTGCTCAGGCGGACAGCAAAGTAATTTGCCTTGACTCCGATAGAGGTTCCCTGAGTGTTACACTGCTCCAACACAGGAGTTTGTCTAAAAGCAGCAAAACTGCACGAGCTGGTTGGCTGCCATCAAAGAATTCCTTTGAAGTTGCACTGAAAATAAGTGAAATTGCAGTTAACTATAAGGTTTCCCTCAGTGACTGAGGCAGAAATAAGACTGGGGCTATTAATTTTAAATGAAATTGCTTATTTTACTCTTGAAGGCAACTAAGGAAACAAGGAATTACAATAAGCTCTCGCTGTACCCAAGTAAATAAAGCCGCCTCCCTGCTATCCAACCTGAGAGTGAGTGTGCTACCAGCATTTAGGTATTGGGTTACAAAAACATGGAGAGCCAGACCATCTGATCATAACATTTTGAGAGCTGATACAGGAAACACAAATATTAGAAAACTTCCCCTTCATCTGCTAAACATGTGAATTCAGAGCAACAGTTTAGAAACATCTAGAAGTTAGAAAGCAGCATGGGAAATGAGAAAGTACAAAGTTAGATATTGAGACCTGGTTCTAGGCTCTGCCCCCTGCGAGTGATAGTACTCTAGATCACAAACTCTCTAGACCACTTTGGTTATTGATTAGCTAATAAAAAGGTTGCAGCAGCCGATCATTAGACAGCCTTCTTGGCTCTAAGATATGACTCTAAGAAAGAGTGTTCTGTCATGAAAAGAGCAGAGGACGGAGTCAGCCAGACCCGGGTTCAGATTCCAGATTTCATTTGTATACAGCCCTGTGACTTTAATCGAGGTGCTGAACTTCTCTGAGGCTTAATGGCCTCAATTTTTAATTGTGGACTAACACAGAAAATAGCATTTAAGGAGGAAAACATGTGAAATGCAAATGTTAGCCCCCACTTCTAGATTATACTGGTCCAGAATCCAGTGTGTGGAAATTCAAAATAAAAGATTCTGAAGCCAAAAAGTCATATAAGTTTGCAGTAAACTGACTTGGTTGCAAAATCTGACCCGAATTGACCATGAGGCTTTTTGCAGCTTTTATTTTCCCCACTTAAATAAATATTCATGTTTTTTTGGCAGAAAAGCAGACATGTTTTTTCCAGAGTGTTACCCTCGGCCCCCAGGAGGTGTTAGAGAATCTATTCCATGTGTACATCGCAGACTACCTTTCAAGTATCTGAAGGAAAAATTCTGAATCCCAAAGCACATTGATACACAAAGGCTTAGATGAGAATTACAAGCCTCTATTATGTTACAGGTTACATTGTTTTGTGCGTATTTCAATTTTTAGAATTTTTATCATGCATGCTCAGAATCAAGCCTTATCAATTCAATAAATAGCTAACACAAGAGCAAAATATGGAGGACAATGACATATTCTATTCGATTTTCTAAATGCTAATACTAAGCTTTAATACTCAATTGTTAATTTCACCTGTCTCAATCATTAAATTCCTCTCTCCGTAAGCACAAACTCTGTACAAAGGATCCCTAGAAGCTAAGAGCTATAAGAACAATGAGAGGGGAAAAGAGTGGGAAAAAAAACCAAAACTGAGTGTTTGCTATGCTCATCTCTTTGTGTATGTATTTCAAATTTAACATTAAGATACAAACCCTGTAGCTTACAGTCTAGACAAGGATAGACACAGCACCCCTACCATGTGCCAAATACTATTCTAGGGCTGGATAAATAGAGGCGAGCTTACCTAGAGTTCTCTGGACAGACAAGAACGAGACACACAAAGAAATAATTTCAGATAATGATAGGCTATGGAAAAAACAAGGTAAGATAAAATGAATGAAGAATATTTGCGGTAAAAATGACTGATCTATTAAAGGTGGCTTCTATGAGGAGGTGGCAACTAAGTGTGTGTGTGACTATGGAATAACAAATAACAAGAAAGTTAATATTAAGTACCAAAAGAATGGTAGACCTATAAGGAATTCAAACCAATAGGTATTCCAGAAAAAGAAAGCATTTCAGGTTAACGTGGGCAGAGAAGGCTTCCTGGAAGATGGGACTTGAATAGGAGGGAACATTGCTAGTCACATCACAGTGCAAGCAGAGACTGCTTCTCACTGTGAATCCTATTCCATCGTTCTGGGCCATAGGCACGAACTGCCTTGTATAGGGTTTATAGGGATAGGTACAATCTACTACATTGACTTTCAAGTTCCCACTCTATTATTCCAGGTGTTTTCAAACCTTAGGGCACATCGATCACCCAAAGGCTTGTTAAAAGAAGATTGCTGGGCCCCAGCCTAGAGTTTCTGATTCAATGAAATTGGGGCGGGATCTGAGAATTTACGTTCTAGCAAGTTCCTGGGAGGTGCTGATACTTCTGGCCCAGGGCGCACACTTTAAGGCCCACTGGAGTCTGTATCTGTTATGTTTGGCCACGACTATGGATTCTGCAAATAAATACAAAACATGTAAATCAGTATCAAACTGCTCAATGATTTATGGTGTGTTTTCTAAACTCTTGTTGCATCGGTTACATTTTTAAGAAAGTGTTCAAAATTCTTTGTGTATGTGTGTATATATATGTGTAACTCTAATATGTGGAGTTTCTAATTGCCTCATACCTACATATTTACCAATACTGGTTCCCACAAACCTCACTCGCTATTTCTCACTATAACATATTTTAATTAGAAAGTCCAAATTTGGCCAGGGGAATTTAAGAATTCCAACCACTTGTGTAGCTGAAGCTTGAATCTGCAGCTTCCTACAAACACATTACATAGTTTATCATCTCTGAAATCCCTTTTATCAACCTCACAGTGAATCCTCCAAGATTCTTCTTCATTCTCTCAAACTAAAACTTCATTTCCAGGACCTGCACACAAAAAAAGAAAGCTAACAGTGCCACCTCATTTCATGCTGAATAGCAACAGATCTGGCAAGATCCCAGAAGCCTTTGCACCAGGCAGGAGTGGCTGGCATCAAAGCAAAGGATTCCAGGGAACACAGCCAGCCAGGTAGCAAGCCAGGGTCTTTAATGAGACAAAGCTGAGTCAGTTGCAGCCACCGAAATCAAAGTTACGTCCCACTGAAGTCAGGACCGCCTGCATTTAGGCTCCTTCATCTGTTTTCAGTCCCATTAGGGACTGAAAGAATCCATTAGGATTCTTTCTCTAAAGTTGTTTCTACCCTTAGGAGAATTTTTATTGAAACTTCAGACTTCCTTTATGAAATCACTACCTCAGGCACAACTAGAGAACTGAAATTTTTCCCTCCCTCTGAAATCTTGTTACATTACCCTCATGCATGCTTGTCTATTCCCTTATTTCATAATTCAAATCTCTCCTCGATGCTTGCCTTTCTTAATTCACAAACAGTTCTTCAGTCAATTCTATATTCACCTCAGGGATTAGTGTTTAGTTTTAACTTGTTGATGCTCTCTTCTCTGCTACTCTTTGGCAGAATATACAGGGAAAGCCAAAAAGGCGAGTTGGAGGATCACTTCAAGGAATTATCTTAATGCTGAAGAATATAGAAAGAGTTTGGAAGTTGTAGAAATCCAGAAACAACAAAGTCTGCTTATCATAGTACCTGAAGATAACTCACATTACAAAATCCGAAAGCACAGACTTTGGACTCAGGCAGCAGTGTGTGATCTTGAGCAAATTTCTTAACATCTCCTAGCTGGCTTCAATTTTGTGGCTTCTAAAAGGGAGCAAATACTCTTTAAGAAGTTTATGAAGATTAGTAAAAGGATATACATTAATTCCCCAGTGGAATGCCTGGCATATGGTATTTCATAAATGGTAACCCACTACTATCATTGTCTTTACTGTTTATCAGTTTATTACCATGCTAATATATGGGATCTAAATTGAAAATTAAATTTCTCATCTTTGCATTACCTCCAAAACAAAAACAACATAAAATAATTGGGTCAGTTCAACTTTTTTGGCACTAATAGGATTTAATTTTTAATGTACTGTCAAATCTAAACACAATTTTAACATTCAGAGCTTCACTGAATAACAACTTGAAGAAGTTGCTATCACATAGTCATTCAAATAAAGTGATACCATTTGTGAAATAAGATGCCTAGTCATACGAAATGTCCAGAAAAGACAAAATTATAGAGACAGGAAGGAGAGAAGTTCTGGGGCTGGGGGTGAAGCGGGGATTGACTACAAGTGGGTCCCAGGTCATTTTTGAGGATGATGGAAATGTTTTAAAACTAGATTATGGTGATAGTTGCACAATTCCATAAATATATTAATAATTGTTGGACTGTACACAAATAGTGGGTGCATTTTATGATATGTAAATTATACCTCAATAAAACTGTTTTAAAATTTATCTTTCTTGTACTACAAGACACATTTCAAAATAAACCAGTATTTGTACTTTTATTCTAAAGCTTTCTATTATCAGCTTATCAACATGACTGCCAAGTATTTGTCAAGGACCATTAATGAGTTCCTCCAGGCAATAGGGCTTTTTCACCTACAACCACATTATTTTTGAAAAGGCATCTTGAGATGCAATATCAAAGTCAAATGCAAACAGCATTTATAGGTTACAATTATGTTCTGCATCTGATGGCTTCTCAGCCTGGACAGCAAATATTTAAGTAGGGATGAATGGTTTTCAAATAGATATCCATTATCAGTTGATAAGTTATTCTAATAAACATTTCAGAAGACCAAAAAGGCATTTTCTTCTGAATACTTCTGATGGACTAAAATCAAATCATTATAGCAGTAAGTCTTTAAAAATACACTGTAATTCAAAGCATCAATGCCATAGCCTGTATTTCCAATGGCCTTATGGGTTAAAATGAATGTTAATAACAGTGTTACAATTTCACATAAATGCGTCTGCTAAAAATGATGACCAAATATCCTTCTGTCCTTGGAACACAGATAGCCTTTTCTTTAGATAACAATACAATTATTTTCACTATAACTTTTAACATAATGTAAATAAATGACTCCCAGTTTGGATTGGCCTATCCATTCTTGACTTCTCTGTAGGCCTGTAACTGTTCATAGAACGAAATAAATGGCATTATTATGGAACTTCAAGCTTGCCTGTGTTCAACCTTTCTTGCCTACAGTCAGCTCACGTAGAAGTCATGTAGGATTCTTGCTGTCACTCAATCTTCCTGAGTCAGACCGAGCAAAGCCAAGGTGGATTGCATCAGGCTGTCCTCCAGGACATCGTCATTAGTGGATGTGTCTTTCCAACTCACCCTCTTCAGTTTGATTCAGATATGTTTATGGCACTTTAATGGTAGGACTTGGTTTAACAAAACAATAAAAATGATGACAATAGCCATAATCCCAACAGCAACCATGCTTTGAGTTCAGATTATGATTTGGTCCCTGTGCTGGGTGTCCCACAAACATTATCTTGAATCATGTGTGAAAATCCTCATTTATAATGAGGAAATGGAAGCTCATACAGATTCAGTGCTTACACCTACTGAGCAGCAACTTGATCAGAGCCCATGCTATGCAGATTCTATGTTCTGAGCCTACCTGCTTGCATTTTCCATGTGTGCAGCTGAACCACAGGACTCAGTGGATTCTCAAGGCAACTTCACGAAAGCATGGATGCTGTGTAGAATGTGGAAAGGGATTTGAATGGAATCTGGTGACCTGTCAGATTTATAGCTGTTGGATTTAGGGTATGTTACCACTCCTTGATTCTTAATTATCCCATACACAAAATGAAGATAATCTGTCTTCCTTTATTCACTCTGATATTGTGAAGGAATAAATTAGATCATACATATATTCACTTTTCCAGCCAGGGAACATAACAAATAAAAGCTGTTATCAAGCCTCACTTTTACTAAACATAAGATCCACAGCTGCATTGATGCATAGGCCCTTCAGAAAAGTAACCTCAGGCACTCACAAAAACACTTGGTTGGATGAGGTGAACAAAAATTTTATGGGAGTGAATGTTAACAGATTCCGTCCTGAAGAGCTAGAGACAACACACCAAACAAAATCAGTCTTTACATTTTCCTTGTCCTATTTTGGTTAATGTCAAGGAAAGCACCTAATAAAACAATATTTTAACGGGGATTTGGTGGCCTCTACCACTTCATACTATCAAGATCTATGTGCATTTTTGCATAGTCAAAATTAGCAAGCTATTGTCACAAGCTTGATAGGATTATGATAGTGGGAACTCTACTGCACCATCAGCAAAAGGAATTAAGAATTGGAGAAGATTTTCCTGCAACCATGTCCACTGATTCCATGATTTGCATTTCTCAGCAAACATTCCATTTGTTCTTTGTTTTTTTCCTAAGATTAACCAATTTAAAGATCTCATTTGCAGAATTTGTGATGAGATATTTATTAGAGTTGGAGGACAACGTGCTTCCTTGGAAAGAGCCTTTAGAACCACAGATTATACAAACTGGAAGGGCCTTTTCACAACTACATAATCCCAGAAATGAAAAACTGAAATGCCTCAGAGGATAGGCAGATAATACAAACAAGAGGTGTGGGCTAAATTAAAGCAGTACGAGTGGCAGGGGCTGAGATGTGCTTGGGGAACACAGGGGAACCCACAAAGGCAAGCCAAAGCACTCAAAATCAAAAGTTTGTAAAACACTGTTCTGGCCAAACCAAGCATGCCTACAGGCTCTATTGATCCTGGCAAACTCAATTTGACATGCGTTTCCAATTTTCAAAATTTTGAACTTAAAAGAGAAAGACTCTAAGGACCAAGAAGGTAAAAATGCTTTGTATCTTGTCCTTCAATGGACAGAGTCATCAAACATCTGTGTTGCATGCCAGTCATGTCCTGGACTCCAAGAATACAATATGGAACAAGGCTCTGTTTTCATGGAATTTACCATCTTCTGAGGAAAGTAGATATCAGTCAAGTAACAACCAAAATGTGAAAAGTCAAACTCTGTTGGACCTGTAAAGGAAAAGTACACAGGGCTTCAAAGACAGACACTGAAGACAGAACATGACAAGCTCAGGTATCCTGGCCCCAGTCCATGTTGGAAGACCTTCTGAAGGGGTAGTGACTCTTTCAGCATGAACTTTTTTTGGGGGGTCGGGGGTCGGGGTTTGCCGGGTCTGGGACTCAAACCCAGGTCTCCCACATGGAAGGCGAGCATTCTACCACTGAATCACTCAGCATATACTTTTAAGTCACCAATTTTGGAGTATTAAATGATTTGTAGCTGAGGAAGAAATACATCTAATTTGGCCCCTCTCCTAGAGTAGTCCTTTACTAAATTTTTGCTAAATTACTGAAGAAACAAACAAACAAGTGACAACCAATCCACAGAAAACTTTTATTAATTGACAGAACAGTCAGAAGGTATTGGATGAACTTTCTAATACCAAATTCAGACACTAAAATATGCAGAAACATCAATAAGGAAATAGTAAATTGGGGAATGTGTCTTTGAAATGGGAATTTGATTCAATAGGACAAGCACAAAAGTTTTAAGCCAGTAAAATGAAATATACAAGATAGTGAAAACTTTCCATGTGTGTACAGCAAAGACTGCTTTAGGCATAAGCAGTTGTATTTCATCGTAATTTGGATATAGCAGAAACACAATATTATTACAAGGACTACCATATTACTAAGTTGTGCTAGTCTCCAAACAAAAAAGTACACCCAGAGCCAAAATGAATATGGGGTATATGAAAAATATGGATCTTTGAAAAATTATCAGAGAGCTATATATATAAGGAACAAAAGGGTACAATGGAATGGAAAATAGGACTTGTGTGAAGAAAAATGGTTTGTTGGGACCAAGCAACATAGCATATAGGGAATAAACATGGGCTCTGGTGTTACACAGGCCTGCATCGAGCATTTCTCACCACTATTTTATTTGGAGCAAGTTATTTAACTTCTCTATGCCTCATTTTCTATTTGAAAAAAATGGAGATAATAATAGTACCTACTTTATCAGATTGTTGTAAAAGTTAAATGAGTTATCATACCTGGTACATAGGAAGAATTCAACAAATATTTTTAGTAATTATCATCATCATCATCATCAATTGATCAGCAATGATAAGGCTACAAAGTAACAATAATTGCCTTCAATTTATGACTGATTTCTGTGAAGAGAAAATTTGTTCTCTACATTCAGAAAAAATTTTCTTTTTTTTTTTACATGGGCAGGCACCAGGAATCGAACCAGGGTCCTCTGGCATGGCAGGCAAGCATTCTCGCCTGCTGACCCACCGTGGCCTGCCCAGAAAAAATTTTAAAAGATGAAGGGGAAAAGAAGTGAGCCTACTTTGAGCAAGAGAAGTATTTCACATTGCATTCTTCATGGAGATAAAACAAAGGAACTACAAAAAGATGTGAAATCTATTAATGGGAATCAAGGAGGAAAAAAACTGCCACAGATGATTTAAAAACTCACTAGCAAGGGTTCACCTAGATGTTATTTAATAACCTTTAAGCCCATCTACCAGAGAACTCCTCCCTTGCCAGGACAAATAAATGTACACTTGAGAGATTTTCCATCCATCACACTGACAGGAATCCTTAGGAATCCAGAAGATCGAGCACTGCTCTGCTGTGATAGATGATTTACATGACACAGGGCTTCAGACAGGTATCAAAAGACAGGACAAACCACAGGAGAGAAAGGGTCACAGGAGAAAAGTATCCTCCTCGGTGATGGGCAGCATCTCTGCTTAAGTAAGGGTGAAAGTTCTGGTGATGTATTCACTTTGATTCACCTCGTGGCACAGCTTGTGCTGGAAACTAATTTCACCAATGTACTTAGTCCTTGTCTTCTTGAGCCCTTCATTTCAAAAGGTTTAGAAGGGTAACCCTGGGTTCCTTAAAATAACTATGATTACATTATAGCTGGTATATACATTTTCAATGGAAATAATAAGATACTCTTCAAATATCAGAATTTTATGAAATAATTTCTTACAATTATTCAAAAACTTGGAAATACCCAAACACACATATGGGGTGTTTCTAAGTGCCTAAATTCTCTATGTCTAGAAGTTTTTTCTTCAATTATTATTTCAAAGGTTATAGACTATAATCTTTTAGGAGTTGCCTATCAAAAAGAAAACACTGTATTCCACTATTTCTTCACATAAAAAAGTGAAAAACAGGAGGAAATAAACATGTTAATGCCTTAAGCCAAGCAATGGCTTATGAATTTAAGAAGTATATAAAAGGTGTCAGGAAGTTAATAAAACATTCATTTAGTTTTATGCTGTGCACTGAACAAGGAATCATTTAGCTCTTGTTTTCTTTTTTTTCAACATGAGAATATATGCCTCCATACTAAGTAATGCTAAAACATCTGGAAGGCAGAACCAGACAAATTATAATTTTTCATGTCACATTTTTCCTTTTATAAAGAACAACAAAAACCTGAAGTGAGATTCCAGGACAAAAAAAAAATAGAAAAATGACCATTTCCTGATCAAGGCTACAACTGTAAAAATGTCATAGTTAAGTTTCTTTCACAATATTTCTAAAGCTTTTCATTACTATAACAAGAAACTTTGCTTTTACAAATGTACGATGGAATTCAGCATTACATTTCTATAAAGCTAGGTATTAAGGGAACGACTAGAAAATTTGAGCATTCTTTCACTTTGCAATGTATCACAGGCTATGAAAAAAATAATTTTCCTGCTAAAATTCAGAACAGAAGAACTTCTATTAAGTAAATATCCATTTGCTCAAAATAAAGAAGGACTCACTGAATGGATCAAAAAAACATCCTTACTTATCTGACTGTCTTGGGGCTTTCTTTGCTAAGCTTTGTTATCCTCAGACAGACCCAGAATAAAAGAGCATAGCATTTACCTAGAATAAAGACCATAATTCATATAAAGTTTCATGCTCAATAGGGCATGGAGTCATCCCACTGCATATTTCCTTATTTCTCTCCTCCCACTGTCATAATTAGTTGTCATCACAGGCTTAGCAAAATGGTACCTAGTCATTTTCAGATACTTAATGCTCCTCATAAAGGATATGGGGACACACTATCAAACCAGGTCAAATCTATTCTAAAGCCATCTTCTGTTCATCATGATACACAGTGCTTTCCTCAGTCACCGGTGATTTAGGCGACGTGTGTCTTATAAAGATGGAAGCGTGGCATTGTGTTGCTTTCACAACGCATTTGCCAACCACCCGCGTGCATGGGGCAGTGTGACCAATCTACCTTCGAGTCCTAGGAAACACTAATTCCAGAGGAAAATCTTCCGAGTTTCCATTTTCCTTTCGTTTCATGACAGTCCTTTTCTCTTATCTTCTTAGAAGCACTGTCAAAACCATAATTCATTGATAGAGCTCGACCATTAAGATGATGTACAGTATATCCAGAAAAGAAGATGTTTTTCCCTCATATTATCTCATCATCCCTTGGCTCATATCGGGTGAAAGCTTGACATTACCATAATACAATTGTTTCAGAAAAGAGCAAAAGTATTTTGCTTAACCTAGATGTATTTGTCATCACTGACATTCAATGCAATTAAGCAAATTAAACTGACTGATACTATAATTATTTCATGTTCAAAGATGTACAATGCTACTTCTAAAGAGCAGGTATGGTGTGGAAGTGAGAAAATGAAACTGAACATTATAAGGGCGATAACATTAGAAGATCTGATTTTGACATACATTACAATCTCTGAAAAATAATTTAAGCTATTTGTAAATGCTTTTGCTAGAGCTGTTACTTACTACACCTCTATTTAGAAGTTAATGCAATTCTGTCTATCTTAAAGCAATTCTCATGAAGTTCAAACTGACATTTATAGTCATTAGATAGGCAAAGTAATTACCATTATTTCATTTCTGATGCAGATGAAAGTAGTATATGTTGGCACTAAATGATCACTGATTTTTTGTACTAACTCCCATCTTTTCATACCTTGGAATACAAGAACCCCAAGATGGTTATTTTCCCCAGGTCCCGCCACCATCTCTTACCTATGACCACAGTTTCCCATCATCCTGCTTCTAGCTGCTTAGCCATAATAAGCAAACACATGTTTTTGGTCATGTTCCTTCATTGTTGCTAATTCCTTTTTATCCCTCCCATTTAAGTCCAATAACCAAATGCATGACATAAAACTAGATTCATAATGAAAGTGTTTACTTTCCTTATGATTAACTTCCCTGCATAATTAATGTCCCCAATCCTCTGGGCAGCCTTATTACATCTACTCTGCTTTAACATGCTATCTGTCAGCTGAATACATTTTCATATTTTAGAAGGAGGGGGAAAGAAACAAGAAAGCTTCTCGCTGACTCTGATTCTAAGGAGATTATTTTTTATCAAAATGTATTTGCACTTATATTAGCTATTTGCATCAGTTATATAAAGTGCAACATTGGCTGATCCTCACCTGAGACGATAATAAACTACAAATGTAGACAGGCTCCTATCAGACCCAATTAGGCACATCTTGAGGAGTTTTCAGCAACAATATATGAGGAAGGAGTTTAAGAAAGAGACATAAAGAGCTGGCAATAGGGGTGGCAGTGAGGTCTTGAGCACAGGGTTTAGGAAGTCCCATAACCCTCAGGAAACTTCCTGAAGGGACACACCAAGACGCTCTTTCTGCAGCTACGTCTTAGTCCTCTCCTCTGCCAACAATGCCCAGATCTGTTCAGTCGAAGCAAAACTGTCTAGAAAGGGGGCTAAGAGGTTGATGTGCTCGCTCTGCTTTCTCTGAAGCCTCTTTGGAAAGTACTCCTAAGCCTGAGCTCAGGCTGTTTGCCTTAAAAGGATAAAATATCTGTAGAAAAAAGCTGTAGCTGGCTGCAGAGACATCACATACCAGAGGGAGAGGCGCTACAAGCCCAGCGCTGCTCTTCCAAGAGGGACTCATCATTGTTTTACCTTCATCGACTTAACATTTCATAGAAGCATCTGGGACCCAAGGAAATATCCTCACTGGCTAGCTAATGGGGCAACTGATGTCAGTAAGAGTGAAAAACAAACTTGGGATCATAACTAATCCTGATGAGTGCCATGTGTGAACAATGGCCAGGACCGGTGGCTGGCAGGAAAGAGGAGGCATGCTCACTCTCTGAATGAAGCTGCTGTCACTTTTGGGTGCCCTGTGTCTACTCAGACAAGCCCAGACATCATGGTGAAACTGACAGGTTCATGTGCAGTGGGGCCTGGGAAGCTGAAGCAGCCTGGTTACACTACAAGCAGGGGGAGCTCACAAAGGACCAAAGAGAGTGATTCTCCAAAATATGGGAATACCAGTAATCTGTTACACTGTTGAATGGGCTGTTGCAGAGGTTCTCAACCCTGTCTGCATATTAGAATTACCTTGGGAGCTTAAAAAACATACCTACACCTCCGATCCTCCCCAGAGCAATTAAATCAGAATTGACACCCACGTGATGATACTTTTCAAAGCCCCTTAAGTGATTCTATATGCCACAGAGTTGAGAACCATTGGGATAGACAGTATTGATTACCTATTTGGGGAAATAAGACATTAACTAAATAGTATACACCTATAATTTGACAAAAAATCAACCAGTGCTTTTGCAAGTCTCCAGTACTTACTGTTTTTTTTCCCAATAGAGACATTCAACCCTTCAAGTAGGAAGTTTATCCTGTCCTCTGTTTAATCACACACACACACAAAAATACACACACACACACACACATACACAATTGCCTTCCTACCTCAACCCCAAACTCTGCTGCACATTGTAATAACCTGGGGAATATTTTTAAAATACTTAGAGGTAACTTCTAATGTCAGAAGTGCTGATTTATTTGGTTTGGGGTAAAACATAGGAATCAGAGTTTTTAAAAGCTCCCAAGGTGATTCTGATATATAGCAAAGTTTGGGAACTACTGTCCTACCATAATTCTTATACTTTTCCAAACTACTTCTGCTTTCTGTTCACTTACTGGCGAACAGGTATGTCCTTGAGAATGGCCTATATGTTATATATCAGGTTTTCCTGCAACTGCCTCCTCCTTACCAACCCTCAGACCTCTCTGGGAAGCAGACAAGCCTAGTATCTATGACATCAGCCTGCGGAGTTCAAATTCAGGATGAGCCTCTAACTAAATGTGTGACCTGGGCAAGTTGGCTAAGCTGCTCTGGACCTTAGTGTCTTGTAGTTCAGTACTGTGAAATGGGAATATCTGGGATCTTCCTCTCAGGATTCTTGTAAGTATTAAGCGGCAGGCAATCAATGCAAAGCACCAGGTGCTGGGCCTGGCAGAGAGTAACGTCAGCCCAGTGATGTTAGCCGTGCTGACTATGATGACGATGAGCAATGCTGTGCTGCCTGGTCAATTCAGGAACAGCGCTGTGCTGCCTGGCTGTCCTTGCTCCTTACCTCTGCCCTGTGCACGGCTCCTTACCTCTGCCCTGTGCACGGTACTGATATCAGGCTAAGGGATGTTTCAAAGGGACAAATGCAATGCATTCGAAACAAACATTGGTGCAAAGGGAAACCTCTTAACGGTTTTTTGTGAAATCCTGGTATGGCTCCAGAGGAACCGAGCCTTCCATATCCTCCAGTTTGGGCACCTCCTCCCTATTGCTGCCTTCATTCACAAAGTACTATCTTGCAAATCTTGTTCCAGTCACAGCACTATTTACTCACCCATAAAGCACATCACTCCTTTCCAACTTCCTCGCAAATGTGATCCAGCTTTAACAAGACTACTTGTTTTGCCCTTTTCTGTCCCTATGACACACATCTCTTCTTCTCACCCTACTCTCATGCTTTTCTCATATTAATAACTATGATTATAAAATCCGTTCAGAAACAAGACATTTTTGAGACTGTGCTATTAGTCCCACCTTTAGTTGAACATCTGTGTAGCTGCAATTTTTGCCCTATTGTTTATATTTACTTGACAGTTTTTGGAAGGAGGACATTCCTCAGCTCTTACAAACAAAATTAGACTTAGAGAGCTCAAACAGGCTGCACATATTTAACTTCTCAGAAAATAAATTTTAAGGAGATGCCAAGGAACATAGTCATTATAGAAGACGGTAAGGGGAAAGTAGAACTGGTATCAGAAGGGTGGGTGTGAGCAAGGAGAGAACGGCTGCCAGGGAAGGGGTGGCAAGCAGCACCAGCTCAACAATTCAGATTAGGATTCAAAATGCCACAGATGTGATTGCATAATAAGCTGTTGAGTGGACTGGTAAATGCTGCTTTCAGCATGTGCTTATTTAGCGCATTGTCTTGCCTTCTCTGAGATCAGAAGGTTCAAGTCAGAGAGTCCAGGATGCTAGCAGCAGGCCCAGTTCCCTGGGATGGGCAGCAGCACCTAGGGGAGAGATGGCAGAAAGAGCAGCAGCCTGGTGTTCAAATCTGGTTGCTAGGATACCATGGAGACCCTCCATTGCTAGGCAGACAGAATTAAAAAATGTGCCCATATGCCTCATAAACTGCACTCAGCAACAACCGAAACATTGCCTGCCTTCTTCTCCCCTTCCCCATTAGGAAATCCAACCCAACTCTTTAGTGAAATAACAAGAAGTAGTGGAAGCATGGAAATGTGGCTCAGTAGAGCAGGGAACCCAGTCATTTACATTCTCAGGCATTCTTTACAGTGACTCTATTGAAGCATTTGTCAGTATTTTCATTATAAACCCCATTTCAGGGTTAGACAACTCAACTGTGCTTCAAAAACACCCTAACAGGATTTTAGCAACCTGTTCTCATACATTTTTATAAAGGTTTCATGACTTCAAGTTTACTTCATAGACTGTGATGTCAAATTATTGACCAAACTTAAATCGGAGAGGCTATTAGAATAACATTAGGCTGGGATTTAATGCCGCCACGAAAACAGGAAAGATGAATTTCAAAAGCCAACGTCAGGTTCAATTCTCATCTACGTCCAGTTTGCCCTGGTATGCAAGGAATCTGTGATGCCAGACTGTGGCATAAGACTAGGTTACTTTCTATGTGCACATTTTGAAATGAGTGGGAAAAGGAACCTGGTTTCTTTAAGAGTGGACTTCGGTCTCTTCAAGACTTTTAATCATCTGCTGCCTGCTTCAATCAAATACTCTTCCTTAGGTGGGCAGTTATGCCTGGTATCAGGACTGTGCTGGTGGGAAAGGGGTGGGTAGAGGGTTGGACAAACATTCTGAGATTCAGAGCTTCCTTAATGCAGAAGAATTAGTCCTCGAAATTAAAAAATAAATAAACAATAAAAAGCTAAAAGGATTCTTGTTTATTTTAAAAACTAGCAGAAATGCCCTCCCTCCTGATTTATAAAATCACAAAAACTGAGATTCTCAGTCTCTCTCGTCTTAACTTGCTTTCCTCAATTTCCACTAATTGGAAATCATTAGTGGCCATTGTTAGTGGCCATTTATTCTAGTATGGCCACTAGTTGCTGTTGTCCCCTCACACCCAGAAGCGCCTTCTGCTTTTGTGCATGGTTTTGTCCCTCTGTTGATGGCTTAGAATGTCTCTACCCTGCCCCTATCCTAACCTGGTCCCCTCTCACCTATCCTTAAAATACTTTAAATAACTCCACTTCCACAAGAGTTTCCTTCACCATAAAATTTAAAGTGCTTGCTCATATTTTGCCAACTGTCTCAGGTATCTTCTCTGTGATTTATCATATTCTACTTTCCAGAATATTTATTCTCGTGCACTATTGTTATCCCCTTGTTAGCTCTTTGATGGTTCTGACAGTGCATTGCTCACCTGTCTAACATCTTACGGGAGCTCCCACAGGGCAGTCCTCCTATAAAAGTACTGAAACGAGCTGAGGACACATTTGGAACCTAATTTCTACCTTTGAAGAAGTCTATGTTTTAATTTTATGCCACCTACAATTACAATGGAATTCTAGAAATCTCTCAGCTTTCTATAGAATTGGATTACAGCCTTCAGGAAGACACTAGTTCTGTTGAGATGTACTAGTGTCAAAGTTTAAAGGAAAGACCACATAAGATCTTTTTAAAATTGATGGCGCCTAAAAATAACAAAACACAGTTCTTTTCATCCTTAGCTCTTCCGAAGTCCTTCACAATCAAAAAGTGAAACAACAAAACATATCGTCATTCTCTGAAATTCAGCTACCTCTGGGGTAAAACCAACAGCTTAACAAAATTCAGACACACTAACAACTGCTGATGGGAAGTCAATGCTGTATGGTCCAACTGAAATGACATGGAACCCTGTGTCCGCAAAACGGAAAGGATTTGGAACGATTTACAAAGGGTAAAGAAGTTAGATCAAAATACTATAGGGTAAATATTGTAACCTACTACGGAGTAAATTTTCAGGAATGATGTGATATGGAATAAAATTAATTAATAAAATCCAAAAGAATGATTCTAAATACATAACCAACAGGCCAACTGATCTCATATGATGAATGTTTTCTTTTAATTTTTAAGTTTATTTGCTCAATTTATTTCAAAACATATGGTCTAGTAGTTTTACATACTCAACTAGGTTATTTGGTAGCAGTGGAATATGGATTTGAATTTGCTTCATCTTTCCTTTGCATCACGTTCATAATCCAAAAAGGACTCAAGGGTACTTCTATACAGGTGGTAGAAAAGACAAACACAGTCACTGTCCTCACCTCACGGGCACAGCAGGAGGGCTCGGACTCTGTGCTAAAATCTCAGACATTCCCCTCAATTCCAAGCTCAAAGGGAAAATTCCAAATCAAAACCAATTAAGAAGATTTAATTCAGTAAGTGCATTTACATTTTATACTACCTGGAAATGATCAGAAGTCACTAAAACCAGAATTTTTTTAAAAAAACTAATCCTCAGAAGGCAACCTCAGTAAGCAAAAACTAGGCAAACATATTTGATACATATGAGTATTTCCGATAATTGAGCAGAAAACTTGCCGGGAAGTTATCTACATCTACTGGAAAGAGAATAGAAAACTACCATGAACATGAATTCGAAACAAATTTTCGGCTATTTAGATAGTTTCATTTTAGCTTGAACTCACATTAACAAACTATGAGTAAGTTTAAGAAAGGTGAAAAATTTAACCTGTTGCCAGTTAAACCTATATAATTGAATTTGCATTGTGAAATGAATTGAAACGCAAACAGATCTTCAGTTTGGCAAGTTTCCTTAATTCTTTGTGGCACTCTTGTGCATGACTATTCAAATGATATAAGATATAATCATTTTTCATACAATATATTTCTCTTTCCCCTAAGAAAAATATACCCTACCACTTCAGCCAAGTTTTATTCTAGTTTTCTTTACGTAAGTGTGAAAAAAGAACAGATGTTTTCCCAAAATTATTTAAGCTTGGAAGACATTCTATCATTTTCTTCAATATAATCCTTCAGAATCACCAAAATGATCATGGCAATATCTTTATAACTGACTCCTGTAAAACGTAAGTTATTAAATATCAAACGGCACAGGAATGTTCATTAGCTCAAATTTTACTATAATGGAACATTGTGAATTATTTTACACGCGAATTTCATTTTCCACAATGGGCTTTTTTAAAATCTAGTTCTACAGGTCAGGCAATAAGAAGCTTCTAAAATTTACCAAAATCTACAGTTTGTTCCCCACTTGCCTAGAAGTTCTTTAACATATTTAACTGGAGTTATCAGCTGGCTTATCAGGCTTCACTATAAAACCTATTAAAATAATCTTTTTATAAAAGCAGAGTTTGCTCTGCACTGCTCCGAAGTCCTGCAGACACTAAAATGAGATCCTATGGAATGCTTAAAGATGCAGAGAGCTGTCTTCAAGTTATTTTTTCATTATGCAAAACTTGGCCCAGGAGAGATGGCCATGCACCTCGTTAGCAAAAACAGGCAAGCATGTCAGGACTGCAAATTAATTTACCAGAGAAAGCTGAAGTGGCTTCACACCACTCAGGTTTTTTAGGCAGATGTAAGTCTGGTGAACTATTAAGGCCAATTTGTGCAGGTCCAAATCTCAGAAAGGTTTGATCCTTACTACCCTTTCTCCAGTCCCTCAAGAATACAAACTCCTCCTTACCCCGGGGCTGCACAGGGAACAGCAAATGCTCCACGGGAACCAACATGCAAAGGTACAACTCTAAGTTTTCAGAAGTGCAATTATTACATTCTCACGACCTCCAAAAAATCCAATAAATACAATTGGGGGCTAATAAAATATATATTCTTTCTTCTTATATTAACTCTCTGTGTTTATGATGTGAAGGGTTCCAAGGGACCTTGTATTATTATGTAACACGTGCCATCCAGACAGTGTGATGCAGTTAGCATAAAGTAGAAAAATCTTTCACTTTTTAATGTCATTATCTGGTAATTAAAAATAGCATTCATTCGTGCACTTTCCTTCATTTTAGGTTAACCTTATACTCCCGCTGCTTTACTCTCAATATGGATTCTGAGTTGAGTGTTGTATAACAAGTTTCATTCAATTTTCCCAGCCAAGTTATGTGAAGCTCACTGACATCAAAACTACACAGTTCTCTAAAATGCTAGAATAATACCAGGGTGATCACACTAACGGCTAGAACCAAGGCAAACTGTGCCCACATCCAAAATAAAGGTGTGTTCCTATCTATATTTGACCCTAGAAAACATGCAACCCTCGTGGGGGATGGAGGCGTTCCATTAGTAACATTATGCAAAGGAAAACAGGCAATATTGTCTCAGATGCTAGGAAAAAAATTTTAAATGAACAGACTAGGTTTCCATTTATGGATTGTAAATGTCATCCAATTCAGGAAATCAAGAAATCACCCCCTTGTATATGCGTATTTGCTTTTTAAAAAACACTTTGATGAGGGCAGAACATCAGGTTTGAAGGGTGCCAGCGTGAATCGCCACCATGTAGAGAAATCCGAGGGAGCCAGAAAAGCATAGAAAGTAATGATGGTAACAGACGCATTTCATTTCAAGTCTGATGAGCCTGCATTTAGGCTTTTCCGGATGGGCAGGTTTGCCAAGGCATTTGGGAGACGGGGCGTTTTATTCCTCCTCTCACATTCACTCGCATACAATACACACACGCACGGACACACACCTGGGGCGCGTTCAAACTCCATGTACAGTAGGTGGCATATAAGAATGTATATGTGCATATATATATTTTTTTAATAAATACTTTGATATCTGACAAAGACACGAAAGCAACGTATGTGCAGTAAGTCTGGCTCTGAGAAATGTGCATGGCCCCGCAAGAAGTGCCCATTAAAATGAAACATTTCAGAGGATGAGGACAGACACCGCAAGCGGGAGGGGCGGGGGCCGACAGACATTACGGAGACCCGCAGCTCCCCCACCGACAGGGCGCCACACCGACCCGGAGCGTAACCCCCGCTTACTGTGGGCTCTTGGGGTAGAAGGGCAGGGTCACATGGCTGAGATCCTGGATGTCGAAGGCGGTGGGCTCCGCGGAGATCGCCTGCCGCTTGGTGCGCGGCTCACCCTGCAAGGTGCTCGCGCTCTGCTTCTGCGCCTGCTGGGTGGCCGGCCGGATCACCGAGCGGTACTTGTCCAGCTCGTTCTGCAGCTTCTGGATCAGTTCGTCCTTCTGATCCAACTCCAGCTCCAGCTCGTCGATGAGAGCATCCCGCTGCCTCAGCTCCTCGATCTTCTCCTGGAGCGCGTACTGTAAATCTCGCAGGGTGCCCATGCTCCTCCGGGCAGCCGGGGACTCCTTCCTGCCGCTGCTCCGCGTCTTGGGGCTTCCTCCCCTCTTCGATCAACTTTCCCCAAAGTCGCCGCTGCCTCCCGAGTGCAAAAGCTTCCTACTTGAGACCAAAGCCAGCCCTGGCTTCTGAGCATGCCCAGTCCGCCGGCTCCAGCCACCGAGAGTTTCAGTGTGCAGACCGTACTTCTCTGGGTTTACTGGGAGGCTGAGCGTGGGGATGAGCAAAACAGCAGGTCCAACCCGGGATTAAGCCTGAAACAGAGTGGGCGCCGCGGCGCCGGGGAAAGAGCCGCGAGGCTCGGCGGCAGGGAAGAGGGAGAACGGGACTGAAACGTGGAGCTCCGAGGCAGCGGCTGGTCTACACGGGTCGCTGGCGTCCGGCGCCAAAGGAAACCGGCGGTGCGTGTGGAGAGCCAGATAAACCTCTGGGGCGCGCTGGGTGCTGTGCAGGCGGAGGGAGGCTGGAGCACTCCTTTGGGGGGTGGGGAGGTGGGGAAGAGAGAACGCGGAGGACCCCGGGCAAACGGGAGGCGTCAGCCGGTGCCAAAGCATGCCAGTGTTGAGGGCATTGGGCTAAATTCCTGTAGACACGCGAGGGCAGCGCGGACTCCGCATTCTAAGGGCTCCGACTTCTGGAGGCGTTTTGACCGCCTGCTCACCCAGAAAGGCTCCGGAGCTGTGTGGTTGATTACTAGCTTCCCCCGAGCCACCCTTCCCACTAGGAGCGCCTCACACAGGTGGCTAACGCTTGAAAAGAAACTTGTCACTTAAGAGATGAGAGCGAGTAGGTACCTGGAAGGGATTTCTTTTTAACTCAGGTGCCTTTGAGGATGGAGGGTCTGTGTTTGATTCTTGATCCACTAGCATTGCCGCTCCGCACTTACCTGCCTTTCCGCCCCGTCCAAACTCAGATTAATGAAATCATCTTAGGGCAATGGCCAAAAGGCAGTTGGGCCCCAGAAGGCCACTCTGCTTCTCCACTCTCTCCCACTTGAGCCAGTATCTATGGAATCGTTCACTGCCAGTTGCTGAAAATGTGGGGCTTAAAAATCATCGCCGAGCTCCAAAAAGTTCATCGAGAAATTGAGCTGTATCCTTCAAAACATTATTTCTTTGACAACCAAGCCATTAGGACCATATCTTTCCACTTCTGTGGCAAGGGAGAAACCTGACACAAACTCTGAAGGAAAAAATCATACAGTGAAAGGAAGGAAAGTCTAGAAGGCCTGATGTAAACTGTACAACATATACAGTCTGTCACCCCACCTCCACCCACTCCATCCCCACCCTTACCAGCTCAATATTTCCTAAAAGGATGACAATTAGGACCTTTGTCCAAATGTAACTCTCCCATCATGGAAACACATGTTTAGAATCCCCAAACATTTATCTAATATCTAACCTAAGTTCCTAATATTTACCTAAATTTTAACCAACTCATCCAATTCTATAGCATCTTTTCTGGCCCTGTAGTTACTCTCTTTGGGGCACCCGAAGTTATCCTCCTTAATGTTTTACTTGGCCATTCCTTAACACGAAAACAAAGTAGATAATAATAATAATAAATAACATTGAATTGTAATCCAGAGCCATTCACTGGAATCTGAACTTAGCCCAGGACATAAATATGAACCTCAAAAACCTTGCTCACTTTTGCTTTTGAATTTGCAACTGAACAAAAAAGAAAACAAAACAGAGAGAAAGAAAGAAAAATAGTCAATAGTATTTTCACAAAATTTTTCAGTTTAAAATATGTTTGTAATTAGAAGCGTAAATGACAAAGGATATACAATCCTAAATACTGTCCCATGCAGATTATGATCTAATTCTCTTTCAGTACAGATGCATGACACTCAATTTTTCTGCTTTTCAACACAGATATTGTGGAAAATGCATTTATTTCAGAATATAATAAATAAAGCGGATATTTCCAAAACATTTTTATTTGTAATGAACAAAACATGAAAAACTTACAATTACTGACAGCAGTAAAAACAGTTCTGAATTATTATTGTTTTAGTTAAAAGTAAACCAAGCAGAAGTACTTAGTTTGCATTAATGAGTCTATTTTAAAAGTGCTACTGTGATATTTTCCTTCTCTCAGACAAAAGGCCAAAGTTGTATCTTATTTAACCTACAGGAATTCTTTAATTCCATGGTTAAAATATTTAAAACAAAATGATTTTTTTCTATAGATATATTAAAGGGGTCCATGCAACCATGAGTTTATCTCTAAAAATATATCACAAAGGGATGTACAGAGGGTATCAATTAGACAAGTCCTAAGCAATATCTGGTTTTTAAGGTTCATGTGAGGTTTAAATAAGGGTTACCCTAAGAAGCACAGAATGGAGAAGATTATTCCTCATTTGTAGAAAGCCTGCTATAGATACAAAGAAAAATAGAGACAAAAACATTGTTCCAAAATAAAACAATAATAATAATACAACCAAAAATATTCAGGTATTTGCAAGAGAACTGAGATTTTAAAAGTAGAATGTGTGAATATTGCCATTATTTAAGCTACCATATTCACACACAATTACAGGATTTATCTACATTACACTTTCATTTTAAGTGGAATACCTTGTAATATAAAATAAATTCCACGATGAATCCAATACTGAGATTCAACAATCTGTTGTAATAACCACAAAAAAAATTAATGGCTGAGAAGATATGACTATTACAACTGGCTTATGTTTTAAAACGTATTCAAGGTATTATGGAATATATTCAGTTATGATTAGCCTACATTATGAAAAAAATAAAATTTTCTTTATAATTGAATATAGTCAGTTAGGAATAGCCTACATTATGAAAAAAATTAAATTTCCCTTAAATATTTGATAATATTAAATGCAAAATCCAGAATTCAAGGCTTGTCTTTTGATTCTTGAATTCAAAATTAATATTTTAAGTATGTTTTACATTTTATATATTCTTGACAGGTCATTTAGATCTTAAGGATCTGGGTTCCATCTCAGCATTTAAGCAATTCCAATATTTTCTTAAACACCTTTAGCATTGTAATTGGCAAATTCTGGAAATAATTGTATATAATAAATCAGGGCACTACAATTACATTCCAACAAAAACAAATTTTATCATAACATTTTTACTAGGTGTCCTATAGTAGTCTTATTTGGCTAAATTACAAGATGAAAAATCAGGTACAAGTCTACTTTCTGCTCATTAGAAAAGTAGTCCATCAATGTGGAATGGACTACTCATTGTGGACTGAGCTCTCTGCCTTGGAAGTTAGTTGTTAACAGAACAATACAAGTCTAAAGAAATGGTGTTCATACTCTGGAATTTCATAGTCAACCCACAAGCTGCATTTCAACATTATCCCCTTGGAACAGTTTTCATAGAAGCAAAGTGCTACCATAGCCCAACCAAGCTGTGGCATATTAAACTCCAATATGCTCTTCTATTTTGCACCCAGTGCTCATGATTAAGAATAAATATTAACATGCCTTCCTTGATGGAATGTCAAATAATTGAATGAGACATTCAATAAAGCAGCTTTACCATAATACTATTAAAAATAATAGTCTGTAGAATTGCACTAAAAGCCTAATTAGCCTCAAAAGAACTAGGGTAATTTTATCATCTACTTTTGCATTCCACTAATGCTACATTCCCTGGAAGAGTCCTAAATTTGAAGTTTCCTTTGTCACTTTATGGGTATATCTTAAACAGGGAGGAAAAAACCAACTAGCTGAGCTTTGGGGGTAATGAAAGCCACCCCTGGGAAGACTGATAGAGGAAGCAAGTTCCTCTTGCTCTAAGTTGCGAATCATAATCAAGCTCACAATAAAAATAAACAATTTCTTTAAAGCTTAATGTACGAGAGGCACAGTTCATGTAACCCTACAGGGTGGGTATTACTATTTCCATTTATAGTTGAGAAAACTGAGGCACAATATCACCCACCTAAAGAATGGCAGAGCCTGGATTCTAATCCAGACCATCTGGCACAGAGCTCAAGCCTCTTACTTGCCCTTGACAGTTCTGGTACTGGATTCAGGGAAAAGATGAGCATTAAGTAGCCCTACATTGGGATTGGAGGAAGAGGAGAAATTTAGAAAATTCTGAAAGAGCAGGAACACAGTATTTAAAAGATGTTTCCCCAAAGCTGTCTTCACTCCACCGTATTTCGCCCTGGTTTAGGGTGACTAAAATGGCCTGGCATTGTCCCAGTTTTTAAATTAAAAGTCCTGGGTAAACCAAGATAGTTAGTCACCCAATTTAATTCAGCCTACCTGGGTCCCTCTACTTAAAAATATGTTCAAAGTTTGCTTGCAGAGTTACAGATGAAAAAGTAAAACCAAACAAGATCTGTGATGATGATATGTATTATTTCAGGTACGTTACAAACCCACTTATGTTTGTGTGAATATAGTTTAGGGAAGCGATTGTCCTATTGCAATACATAATAGTGCACAAGGAATTATCTTCCTACTGTAAGGGCCGGTGAGTCAGACAAAAGAATTTTAATTACACTTTGATAAATTAGTCAAGGATTCTGGGCTGTCTTTTTAATTTATTGTTTATATAGAAACCTGGAACTCAGTTTGGCTCCCTATGGACTAAGCACAGCAATTCAACTGCACTGCTAATCATTTAACTCCTATTGAATTAGATTATACCTTATGGTTGTGTTTGGGGAATAGATTTGGCCATCAGGAATGCATATTTCAATGGATATAAAAGAAAATTAGAATGGCTGGGCTGTTTTGAAATCATACTGAAATCATGCAAATGATAAGGTCTGCCTGGAAAAATAAATAAATAAATAAACCATTAATGATGAAAAACTTACTGCAGAGATTTGAAAAGTAATAGTGTACTGTACTATAATTGCTAATGTGCTTATAGTTTAATACCAAATTAACGTCATGCCTAATATTTGTTGAAATAAATTCTTATATATCCACAGCTTAAAATGATGGTAAGTTATTATTGGGACTCAGCCTAAACTAGTGCTCATGAAAATCTATGTACTCTACAACAAAAAGAAAACATTTCTTTGAAAGCTGCCCATTTCCAATAACCAAAAGAAGTAAACAGTTTTTCAGAAGAAAAATATTAGATGTTCTGCATTTTTTTTCAGAAGTAGAAATTTTTAAAATGCATAAAATGGAATTTAAAATGCCATAGTCACAAAAATACTATTTTACTGCATTTAAGTCCAGTGACTTCATCTCCACGAATATACAATATAATATCTTCCCTTTCTGATTAATAAATTACAGTTTCTATGTTCCATTTTAGTGCTTCTTCTGGAAAAGTATATCCACATTATTCCCTAAGTTAATGCATCAGTATGTTCCATGAAATATTCAAAAATATTTGCAGAAGTAGTTTTGCTTTTGAAAATGGATTTTGAATATCATGTGGTGTGTAACAGAATAGCTCTGATGTCAAAGATTCTTCTCTTTTTGCTGTCACTTTGATTTTAGTAGCACTTAGCTGATATAAGTTGGCCATGTTCCTCTTACATGTTTATTAACCAAAATTTAAAGTAAAGAAAACCTAAATTTTGCTTATTAACACACTAACCTTAGTAAAGTGGGAAAGTACTGAAGATACAAGAAGGATAAAAAAGAGGGGTTTGGGTGGATTGAATTCTTATCAGTAGGTAAAATGACTGAATTTGGCCAAGAGAAAGATCCTAGGAAATCTATTTATATTAGGAGAATGTCAGGGTTTTGTGGGAAGAGGAGGATGGTAGAAGTTGCAGGCAAAAAACTGACAAAAAAAACAAAAAAACAGCAAAATATAGAGATTTTGGTAACTCTTGAGATTGTGAATTTCTTACTATCATCATGGGGTGGAAATGCAGAAATCTGCCTTTCCAATGTCAGGCAAATGAAGCAATGGGCTGATAAATCAAATGGACATCATTCCAGGGCCAAGATACGGGGTGCAATGTCTATGAAAGCACTGCCCTTGAAACAAAGATAGGAGCCCCAGTTTGGGGCCTATGAGATGCATATATTTGCAATGCATTTGTAACCAACTGCAAAATTAGCAGTCACCCTGCCTAATGTATATTTTTAGAAAAGATTCAGTAATTCCTGATCTGGATGGAAGCTAGAAGTAGACTGGATTTTTAAGAATTCAATATTCAAGACACAAGCATTTTATCTGCGTGAGTGAGACTTTAAATATTAGTGGTCAAGATTTAAACCTAAAAGACAAGTGTGCAAATACCTATCTGATAGGTTTCAATAACCTGTATAATAACTATAAAATGGGGACTTTTACCCTAATTTGATATCAGCACAAAATATTTAGTGTCTGATTATTGAAAAATTCATTGTATTATAAAAGAATATATTTACTCAAAGATCAGCATTATTTTGGAAGTCATCACGGAATATTTATCTATTGTCCATAGTATATATTACAGTACAAAATTCTACCCACATATCTTCCTTAGAAAAGCATCAATGTTGCCTTCTAATTTTAAATGGAAGAAATGACAGGAAATCTTCAAAATGTTTATCTGTGGAATGCACGCAATCGTTGCCATTAGATATGGAGAGAAGTTTTCACTTATTTTCATTTTCTCATCCCCACTGATCAGACCCTCTATCAAATAGCTTTCTCTCAACAATTACAGAAGTAAAACTTAGCTAATATAACAGCAATCCCGGGATTGGTCTTAGACCATTTCATACTTTTATGGCATAATAACTTTATAATATGAGAATAAGTGATTTTATTCTTTTAATATTTTCCAAAGGGGTACTTTACAAAATTGTTGCAAAAAAATCAAAATATGAGAGTAAAAATGCATTGAAAAACATAGTGTTTAAGATCTGCATTACATTAATGCTTCCCTGAAATAATTTTGTATTTTAATATTCTAAATATATATTCATTTGATCACTAATCTATCTACAAAGCAATTGTTAACACATGACCCAATTATCAGATTCCAGAACAAGGGAATATCCAATTGTGAGAAATTGGAAGAAATGATGGAAAAAATACAAATAAGCAAGCAAAAGCATATGGAAACAGTGGGTACCATAGCTAAACCCAATTGTCAAAAAACAGCATGGTCAGCAACTGAATGACTCTAATTCGGAACTCTCCACACATCAAAGTACATTCTATGACAAATTTAATAAAACCAATTTTTCCTGCGTTATTTCTCAGAAGTTTTAATTTTCCACTATGCACTATGACTCTCTAAAATAAACCTATAGTGAATATATACAGATGGTTTAAATAGTTAGACTTTCCTGAGTATTCATGAGAATAGTTTCAAGATTTATTAGACAATTTATTAAAAACTCCAAGCATCATTCCCATTTGTGAAATTCTTGACTGATTTCTGCATATACAGCAATATCAGGGATGCAAACACATGGTCCTGGTCCCACCAGACTCTTCCCCTTAAAACCACAATTTACCCACCTGTGACCACAGCCAATGACATGACAGAAAAAAAAACATGAACATATGACAAATTTCATGCCTACAGGAAGGACCAGCATTGCCATTTGGCCCATAATCACATTTCCTCTCTTTAAAATTAGGCTGGGGCACAGTATTGTTGCCCAGGTTGTAAAAATGTTCAAGGGAAAATTATAGTGGTACAAAAATCAGGAGAGCAACTGATTAATAATTAATTATCTAAGTATGTATACTGTCCTTTTAGTTCTTTTAAATTTCCAAGCACCAAGCACCAAGTAATGTTAGCATTTCATAGCCATCCACTCCTGATTCTCTTTCTACCAATGAAGCATTTTTTCTAACCCCTTTTTCTACCCTCAGCCCCAAACCCTATCTTGCCCTATCACTACCTCCCATTTTTTGAGTCATTAACTCAATTAACTCCTTCTTCAATTCTTCCCTTCAATAATATTTCTTCTGACAAGACTTCTTAATCCTCCCCATGTTATTTCATCTTATAATAATGCTTATCATGGTTTATATGTTTATACTTTCTTTCCAGGATACTTGTTAAACAGCTGCCTTTTCATTAGACTGTAAACTCCAAGGAAGTAAGGAACTATGTCTATTTTGTCCACCCACACCTTTCACTAAGTGCTTATTGAATGCATTATAATTGTAGGTAGGAATAAATGTATGAATACAACAAATATTTCTGAAGTATCTACCATGCACTACCATCAATAAACAGACATAAAAACTGTCCCTTTATCCCCCTTCTCTACCAGGAAATCCATTCAACAAACTGAAAAGAAATATCCCTCCATACAAAAAATGGAGATGAGCTTCAGAGTTCACATTTCTCACCTGATGGTCATTCAGAAATACATGCATCAGAAACCTCACAATCCTCAGTAGGATAACCCTTGAAGGGCAGCTGCCCTAATCCTAGATGCCATTTAGGAAGTCTCAAGTCACACGTTTGTCTGGGTTTTAAATAGTACTGATTTTCTATGTTCATCCTAGAAAAATCTGTGATACCTCCTGGACAATTAACCACTCAAAACAATCACCACAGATATACTCTTTGAAGCTAAAGTGTTAGAGTCAAACTTGGCCCACAAAATTAAGAAACAAAAGATAAACATGTATATATGTGTAGCTTAGAAGTGACTACAGCTAATGCATTTCTCTATAACATGATAATTAAAAGTTGGCCTGAAAAATAAATGGTGATTTTTCTGAAAATTGATGCTTTAGCTCTGTAGTTCTACATGTTCTTTCTGTATAAAATAAAGCAAATAGCAGAGGCCTAGATTAAAATATATTTTTATTCTACAGAACAAAAATAGAAATCACACTTTGAGCAACATAATTTGCCTACTTACGACCCATGATTTCTTCTTGTCACCTTGAAATGTTTCTAGGAAATAGCATTTCTTCATACCAACTCTATTTCAAATTACACCTAGAAAATGAACTCTCTTGATGCACTTTTTTGGGGGAGGCGGGAGGAGAACGGTACATGATCCAGGAATCGAACCTGGGTCTCCGGCATGGCAGGCGAGCATTCTACCACTGAACTACACGTGTACCCTCTCGATGCACTTTCAAGTCTTTCGCCTTTTTAGACTTACCATCATCATGGTTCAGTGTTTTATTTTTTTAAATGTAATACATGCAGCATCAACAGCATCAGCAATTCTGCAATTTCTTTTTGTTTCTTCCCAAATTGCAGCCAGTTTGGAGTTAGCTTTTACATTAGTCCTTCCTACTACTTAAATCTTTTAGAAAACTATCATAAAATTTAATACTGTTTTGAAATCAGATGCTCCCTATTAGGTTATCTAAGTCTCTTTCAAGCTTATTACTGAATACTTGTGTCCAGACCTGGGCAACCTCATTTCCAACAGCTTTGACAGTTCAGATCAAAACAAAGTTCAAGAACCAAATTTATCTCAAATATATATTCCTTAATTCATTAACTTAGCTTCCAAAGTAAAAAAAATATTCTTTCCTCCCTAATTCTCTCTATTTTTCTTTCTCTTACTCTTTCTATAAAATGTCAAAGTAAGGCATTCAAACAAAATTGTAAACTTAATACCAGAATCTGAACATTTAAATGCTAACCTTTGGGTGTTAGAGATCATTTAAACTCACAATACCCATTAAACAGCTGTACAAGTGAGTCAAAAAACAGTGATAAAGATCAATATTTCTCTGGTAGAAGTTTCCTATAATTTCAAAAAGTGAGCAATAAGGCTTCCTAAACTCTTCAAATTTATTGCACTTGAATATAGGTTTTGTGAAAAAAAGTAATTTTTGTTAAACTTAAAAAAAACTAAGTCCAATTTTCGCAACACAAAAAATAAAAATAAAATAAAAAGAGACCCCTCTCTTTGAAAGAGAGTCAAGCTTGGGGATAAAGATTCAAAGCTATGACCACACAAACCCACAAATCTCCATGATGAAACTTTTCACTGCAATAATACAATGCTGCCTTGAAGTCAAAATAGAAATCTAAGTCGCTAATTTGCAACTTCTAAATCTTCAACTAGATCTAAGCACTAATCACCATTTAAACATGAGAACTCTCTTGGCATTGCATCATTTATCTCTTATATTTCTTACTTATGTTTTCCTTTCTAAGAAATGGGAATCTCATGGTGTTATTTATGTACATAATCCTTTTGAAGCGGCATTTTCCAAGAGGAAAAGTACATATATTTAATAGTAATTAAACTCTATAAAAGGAAAATATCTTATTAAGATACAGATATACCATAGATAGATTTTTCTACAAAGCAAAAATTGAGTTCTTATTAAGCCTTAAATTTGTTACATCTTAAAAACACAGCATTAAGCAAAACATTGTACGATTTAGAAATTTAAATCTCTCTTTTACTAGGCTCATTTTATTTTAAATACACTTCCATAAATAATTTCAGCTTCAGCAAATAGTGCATTCTTCACATTTCTCTTTTGGTGTTTAAACACTAATTTCTAAAGACTAAAACACAGAACTAAAGGTACAATTGCACCCTCTACTGTTCAAATTTTCTGTTCCATATTAAGTAAAGCCCTGAGTATGTCTAACACTTAATTCATTTAAAAGTAATAGGTGAATCACATTGACTTCCTTTTGACATTAATCACCAGATCGTCAAAAAAACTAAACTATAGTTGTTACAATTTCTTAACAATACAATAGAAATTTGACATTTATATAGTTATATTGTACTTTGGACTAAACTAATTTAGAAAATGACACTTCACAAGGTACTCAAAATATTCATTAACTCAGTGATAATAATAGCAATATTGATCGCCTTTTTAACACAATTTTAACAAGAAAAAATTAAGTCATTCAAGACATAATTGGCATACTTTTCTAAATCATGTATAAAATTTGCCCATTTTTTCCAAGTAGGAAATTAAACATTAATATTTCTTTAAAACAGCACTTTAAAGTTTAAAAAAAATTATTTTTGAGTTTCTCCTGTTAATTTTGAAAGTTAAAAATGCCAGTATGGGTCACACGTAATAGCTTACACAGTATATTTGCTCTTTTCTTTTAAACTTGTTTTCCAGTTAAGATTTACTTCTTGAGTTCTGCTTCTGGTGATGGAATATTATTAGTTTGTTGCTGACCAAACTTCCTATCATGAATAACTAGAAAAACTGGATCAAAATAATGTTTGGAAACATCAAAAAATTCCCCAGCAGTGAGGACTTCAGGAGCCAATGTTCCAGAGAAAAGGGAGGTCCGGAGAGGTAAGCCCAACATGTAATGCCATTTTGAGGCATTTGCCAAGTACAAAACACTGGGAGGAGGAGAAGAAACTCCTTCTTAGCTTCTATAAAAATTAGAAGCTAAGAAGTTGAACAAAGCTTCTCAAAGTATCATGGAGCTGGTGGGACAAAAATTGAAATTCAGGCCCAACCAGCTGTAAGCCATAAGGGACTAAATTTTAAGGGGTAATAATCTGGTACTCATAGAGACTGCAGTTCTGTTTCAGATCTGCTTCAATTCCTAGTTGGATTAAAATGATCTGCCCTTAATCTGCCTACCGGCATGTAGCAAAAATGCATCCTCCCTGGGGGAAGCACGCATCATAAAGCACATCTAGTTTAGTCCAAGTAACAATGTAACTATATAAATGTCAATTTTCTCTATAAATGTTCATACACTGTGTTTCCCATTTAATAAAAAATAGGTAGGTATAACAAGAAATATAATAATCTAAAACTAATTTAAAAAAAAAAAAGCACACCATAGAAGCAAACCCTAATATTGAAATTACCTGATAAAAACTAAAATAGTTGTGACAAGTGTATTTTAGAAAACTGATGAAAAGATTGGGAATTTTAGCCATAAACTTGAAACTGAAAAATCTTAATTTGAGAATCTAGAACTAAAAAATATCCAGTAAATGAATGTTAAATACTACTGTAGTCACAGTGAATAGCAGAAGACAGAATCAGCAAACTAGATGATAGTCCCAAAGAAAAATCCAGATTAAATAGAGGAAAATAATAGCAAAACAGGATATGCAATGAGGTCATGGAGAAAAATTTGAACCTATGTATAATTGCAATCACCAGAGGAGAGGAAAGAGCAAATATTGCAGAAGCAACATTTAAAGAAATAATGACTATGTTTTTTCCAAAACTGATGAAAGATATTAAGTCGTAGATTTCAAGAGGCACTATATACCATCACAATAAACAGAGTACACACACATATATCATTGTAAAAGTGCTGAAAGTCAAAAATAAGAAAACTCCTCATAGGAGTCAGAGAAAAAATACTCCCTACCTTCAAAGGAGCAAAATAAGATGATGTTGACATTTTAAGTGAAACAGTGAAGCCACCAGACAACAGAATGATAGCTTTAAAGGGCTGAAAGAAAATAAAACTGCCAATCTAGAATTCTAAACTTGGTCAAAATATCCTTAAAAGATAACAGCAAGTAAGTGCAATTTCAGGCAAACAAAAACTAGAAGTCTCATCAGCAGAACCTATACTAAATAAGATACTAAGGATGTTCTTCAGGCAGAAAGAAAACGATGACTAAGTAGAATCACAAAGATATAAGGAGAAAAGAGAGCACCAAAGAAAGTAAGAAATATGAGGGTAAATCTATATGAAGGACTACTTCATGAAACAATAATAATTCCTTACCACAGGCCAAGCCCTTGATCTTGTGGTTTTCTCTTAAAAGTTCATATACATAGCAGAGAAGCTCAGCCTACTTATAGGTATGTATAAGAGTTACTTCTGGAGGGCCTCTTTTGTTGCTCAGATGTGGCTTCACTCTCTCTACGCCCAATTCTGCAAGTGAAATCTTTGCCCTCCCCCCTAGGTGGGTTATGACATCCAGGGGTGGAAGCCTCCCTGGCAATGTGGGAGATGACTCCCAGGGACGAGCCTGGCCTTGGCACCATGAGATCAACAATGCCATCCTGACCAAAAGGGGGAAAAGAAGTGTAACAAATAAGGAATCAGTGGCTGAGAGAGTTCAAATAGAGTCGAGAGGCTCCTCTGGAGGCCACTCTTATGCAGCTTCAGTTAGACATGGCTACCTATCATAGTTTGCCAAACCCCAACCAAAACCATTCCTACCAACCCTAAAGAACACCTAAGGAGTGACATGAGATTCTACAAAAGTTCCATGCACTACAGTTACTTTCCAGAAACCTATAACCTCCAGATGGGTCCCTAGACCCGATAAGTCCTAAAATGCAGAGGGGCCAGCCTCTCTAGAACATCAACTAGTTCCATCCCTCTATTCCATATTTTTGACAGCCCCTTCCAACACAAAACTGTTAGAATGGACACAGCCCAGATACCCCTAAAGAGTAGGAGAAAGATCAAAGGTGATAGTAGAGTTATACAGAGGAGGTAGGATTTAACAAATGACTATGAGTGCTAAATCATCATACTGATATTTCTTTTAGTCTCCAGTATCTTAAAGTAACTAGAAGTAAAAACCTAAAATTGTGGAATTTTAACCCATACCAAACTCTGAAATCTGTTCTACTACTAATCATTGCTCTGAAATTTATTGCTTTTTTGTATATATGTTATATTTCACAAAGAAGTAAAAAAGTCGATTGTAATGATAAATGCATAGCTATATGATGATATTGTGAACCACTGATTATACACTTTGGATTATTACCTAGTATGTGAATATATATTATATATCAATAAAAATGCAAAAAAATTAATTATTTGATTAATTATTCTGAAGGATTTAATAATTGTAATATATTTGTTAATGAAGCTTTTCAATTATGTCAACTTGAAGGGAGAAATACTTATATATATTTTTTGATTTGGCTAGTTTGATCAAGAATTTGAGACTGCTTACCCTTTTTTTTTCAAAATTTAAGCAAACTTCCAGATAATTATAAAATAAAAATATGAAATGAAAAGTCAAACATATCAAGAAAGAATACATGTTATAACATCTAAATGAAGGAATTATAAAAACACTCAATGAAGAAAAGATGACTTCTTGAACATTGTCACTGATAGAAATATAATATTTCTGAAAAATAATCCTGTCACCCTAAAAAGTCTGCTCTGAGTATAATTAAAATGTGAAATAACTCATTTGCTTCATTCCTATATACTTTTTTAGTATATTTGTTTGTTTTTATAAAAATTATAAAACCAACATTAATAAATCTTCCAAGGAAGAAAAAAAGGTATGTTGGGTACTTTTTAAATTGAGTTTACTTTTACTATGAAAAGCTCTCTGAAAAATGCCAGAAAATGCTTGTCTCCTTCTGAGATTCCCAAAAATTCCCCTTTCATGAAAAAGTGTTAAAATTCAGGTAATGTATGTAAAGATTATGTAGTAGGACAGGTCTAGAAGTTACTTATCTGTACATTCTTTGAGAAGTTATTAATCTCTCCAAACTGGAAAATAAAACATCATTCGAAAACAAAAAAATAAAAATTATACCAATAATAATAATAATAATACCTAACAATAATAACCAAAAGGTGGGAGGTGGACACTAGCATTAGACTGTTCTAAGGTCTCTGAACTGTCTTGGAAGTAATAAAAATATTAATTTATATTTCATTTTACTAAGTGAGTGATTCATTACATGTTGTAATCTCTAGGACAATCATTAAATGAAAGTAAAAAATGTATAAATAACAAATATATTCATGAAGTTGAATATTAAAAATGATTAATTAAGTAGAGATTAAAAAATAGAGAAAACTTACACAGAAAAGGAATAATGAACAGAAAACAAATAGTAAGATGATAGACTTAAGTTAAATGTCATGGTAAATTACTAGAAGAAGATCACTCCAATTACTCCACAAAGATTGCATGACTGACTTTAAAAATAAAACAAACATTTTTATCTCACAAGAAACTATTTTTATATAGGAAACAGAAAAGAAAACAAAGATAAAAAAATGTACCATGTGAACACAAACATGGTACATTTCTTTGCTTGTTGTACACAAACAAAAGGAAAGCTGGTCCAGCTATACTAATACCAAAGACTAAGAAAGTATTATTAAAGAAGGACATTTCCCAACAATAATTGGATTAATATATCACAAAAGATTTATTCTAAATCTGTATGTATTCAATAATGGCCTAAAAACGTGTAAAGTAAAAATTCATAGAACTAAGAAGAGAAGTAGACAAATTCACAATCCTACTAGAAGATTCCAACTCATCTCACACAGTAACTAAGAGAAGAAACAGACAGAAATTAAGAATGATATAGATTTGGACTATATATTTAACAAATGTAACTCAATTGCAAAACGTAGAACACTGAATCCTAAATTGCAATATGTGTTATTTTCAAGTGCATAAATAATATTTATTAAAATTGGCCATAAATTCAGCCACAAAGCAAGTTTTCAAAGGACTAAAATCATATGGGGTATTTTCTATTAGTGCCAAGATTTAAGCTGGAAATCAATAACAATGATCATCTTAACAGATTCATAAAAGGATTTGATAAAACTCAAAATCCATTGTTATAGGTTGAATTACGTATTCCAGAAGAAAAAAAAATCTGCTCTTAAGCTGAATCCATTCCCACAGTGTGAGCCCATCATAAATGGGACCTTTTGAAGATGCTGTTTTTAGTTATGGTCCAAATGAGTGAGGTTGGACCTATACCCTATTACTGGTGGCCTTTTGAAGAGAAGGCCATGAGAAGAGCCAAAGCTAGAAGTCAGCAGGGACCCAGAAGAGAAAGGAAAGGACATTGCCATGTATAGTTTCTTATAACAGGAAAAGCCAAAGACCAAAGGATTGCTGACAGCTAGCCACAGAACACCACAGTCTTTGGGGAGAAAAGTGCTGCCTTGCAGATGCCTGGATACTGGGTGATTTCTAGCCTGAAAATTGTGAGCCAATAAATTTCTCTTGTTAGCCAACACTTTGAAATGGTATTTGTTTTAGCACTGGGAAACTAAGAGATACACTAATAATTTTAAAGTAATTTCAGAACACTTGAAATAGAATAATACTTATCCTAATATAAATCTGAGTCCTGAAATAAATAAATAAATAAATAAATATTACACTTGATTTACAACAAATATGGCTCAATAGAAATGATGGCCTGTTCCTCAAATAGTGGTATATGAACTAATTATCCAATTAAATCTTTCAAAATGGTAGCATTTACAACACCTTAGGAACAGCAAGTACCTAAGAATAAACATTATGAAAGGTTTGAAAGACCTCTACAAAGACAACTTTAAGACATTATTGAGAGACGATGTCATGAATACAGTGAAGTAAGACATCACTGAAAAACCTTCCCCAGAGATTCAGTGGGAAAAAAAGACAAATACCACTTGCTTAGAATCTTGGAGGCAGGCAGAGATGGCAGAAGGATTCCACAAATGCTAAATCAAAGAAAGAAAAATATTAGGTAGGAAACTTCAGTCCTGCATTGGTGGATCCTCTCCCCTCCCCCTCACTTGGTCCCATGCAGCTAGGGAAGTGCTCAGAAGCACCAGACAGTACCCTTCCCATCCGCCACCAGGGAGACAGATAATAAAAACTCTCACAGTGGTGAGCTAGATCCCCATGTGTATCCAGACCCAGAGACCCAAGTCCACAGACCCCCAGGGCAGAACACAGCTGCTGAGGAATACTGAACACGAAAATGCCCCAAGGAGAAGCTTCCAAAATGGAGGGTTAGGGAAGGAATGGCAGAGCCTACTTCTTTCCAAAAGCAGCATGTAGCCAGACAGAAATTGTCAAATCAACTGCTTTGGGATGAGGGGGGACAGGGAAGGACAATACAATGCCCAAGTAAGTTCAAGTAAAGAAACTGAGAAAACATGGGCAAAGGCTATCATTCTTTCCCCAGCTACTGGTGCCCATTCCCCACCCATGAGGGAAGCAACAGTGGGCAGCCTGTTTTCCTGAGGTATGGCTACAGACTGGGCCAGCTGTGGGAGTCCTCCACCCCAAGTAGAGAAAGAAACATAGACCAACACTCAGCCAGATATTGGCTGGCAAAATGAGAGCATAGGAACTGCACAATTTCAGACCTGACAGTCAGAGGCTGATAGGTGCCACTGCTTCACTGCTGTAAAGGAGGAATAAATAGCTGAACATTGCCATCTGCCGGGCAGACCATAAAGTGCACACCAAAAAAGAAGGACTTGCCTTTCCAGACCCTATACCAGGACCCATTGGAGATGGTCTGTGTCCCCTGCATGGGTACCTGACAGTGTTGTGGCTAAGAAATACTGATGATCCAACTGTCAAAGAAATGTGCTAATACAAACCAAAGCAACAGCAAAATCTGAGACAGGAGAGAGACAGTGATGAAAGAAAACCATCTAGATAATCAAATGACCAGATATCAGCAAAAAAAAAATCACAAGGCAAACTAAAACTCAGAAAGAAATGGCCTAGTAAAGTAACAAATTAAAAAGTCAGAGGAGATACAGAATTTGGAACAATAAATCAAAGACATTCAAGGAACTCTCCTAAACAAATTCAATGAGATGGCTAGAGAGATAAAATATAATAATAAATTACCAGGTGAGTATAAAGAAGAATTTGAAAGAATACGCAGAAAATTAACACACCTTATAGAAATGAGAGACACTGTAGATGAAATTACAAATATACTAAAGACACAACAGCAGAGTGGAAGAGACAGAAGAAAGGATCTGTGAGCTAGATGACAAAGCAACCAAATTCAAATGGACAAAGAACCAATGGAGAAAAATTGGGAAATCTGAGCAGGATCTCAGGAAAATTATTGACAACATGAAGTGAACAAACATATGTGTCATAGGTGTTATAAAAAAAAAGAAGAGGTGGGAAAAGAGCCAGGAAGAATATTTGAGGAAATAATGGCTGAAAATTTGCCAACCATTATAAAAGACATAAATAAGCAAATCCAAGAAGCCCAATGACTCTAAACAGAAAAAATCTAAGTAGACCCACTGCCGACACATACCATTCAGACTGTCAAATGCCAAAGAGAAAGAGTGAATTCTAAAAGCGATCAAGAGAAAAGTGATTCACCAGATACAAGGGAAGTCACATAAGACTAAGTGATGATTTCTCATCAGACACCATGGAGGTAAGAAGTAAGTGGTATATTTACGATACTGACAGAGAAATATTGCAGAAAAGAATTCTTTATCCACCAAAGCTGTCCTTTAAAAATGACAGTGAGTTTAAAATACTCATAGATAAATAGAAGCTGAGAGAGTTGGTTAACATGAGACCTGCCCTTCAAGAAATACTAAAGGGAGTTTTGCTGGAAAGAAAAGACAGGAGACAAAGGGTTGAAGGAGAGTATGGAAATGAGGATTATCAGTAAGGGTAACTAAAAAGCTAAAAAGAAAGAAAAACTAGTTCTGACAAATAAAAGCCAAAGGATAAAATGGTTGGAGTAAGTACATCCTTTATAGCAATAACATTGAATGTTAATGGATTAAACTCCCCAAGCAAAAGACACAACTGGCAGGATGGATAAAATTATACACAATCCATCTATATGCTTTTTACAAGAGACTCATTTTAGATCCAAAGATACATATAGGTTGCAAGTGAAAGGATACAAAAAGATATTCCACGCAAGCAATAACAAAACAAAAACAACAACAACTGGGATAGCTATACTAGTATCAGAAAAATAGACTTTAAATGAAAAAATGTTATAAGAGACAAAGAAAAACATGTTATATTATAAAAGGTGAAATCCACCAAAGAGAAATAACAATCATAAATATTTAAGCACCTAATCAATGTGCTCCAAAGCACATGAGGGAAACACCGGCAAAACTGAAGGGAAAAATAGATGTCTTTACAATAATAGTGGGAGGCTTCAACACACTAGTCTCCTCAAAAGATAGAACATCTAAACAGAGGATCAATAAAAAAAATAGAGAACCTAAATAATATGATAACTGAATAAGACCTAATTGACACATATAGAATACTGCACCCAAAGAGTAGGATATATATTATTCTCAAGTGCCCCTGAAACATTCTCCAGGATAGACCACATGCTGGGGCACAAAACAGATTTAAATAAATTTTTTAAAAATTGAAATTACACAGAGCAATTTTACTGATCATAATGGAATGAAGCTGGAAATCAATAAAATCTGCAGAGCTGGAAATTCCACAAATATATGGAGGCTAACCAGCATGCACTTAAACAATCAGTAGGTCAGAGAAGAATTGCAAGAGAAATCTGTAAACATATTGTAATGAATGAAAATGAAAACACAACATATCAAAACTTATGGAAGGCAGTGAAGGCAGTGCTTAGAGGGAAATTTATAGCTCTAAACACCTACATTTAAAGAAAGAAACTGCTAAAACCAAAGCTCTAACTGAATACCTGGAAATGCTAAAAGAAAGAACAGCAAACTAATGTCAAACAAGCATAAGGAAAGAAATAAAGATTAAAATGGAAATAAATGAAATGGAGGGGAAAAAAAACAATAGAGAGACAGAATCAATAAAACCCAAAAGTTGGTTCTTTAAGAAGATCAATAAAACTGACAAACCCTTAGCTAGACTGGCAAAGACAAAAAGACGATGCAAATAAATAAAATCAGAAATGAGAGGGGGATCATAACTACAGACCCTGAAGAAATAAAAAGATCATAAGAGGATGCTATGAACAATTGCAAATCAAAAGACCAGACAACTTAGATGAAATTAACAATTCCCTAGAAACGCAACTAACAAGTTCAAACTAACTTGAAAAGAAATAGAAGACCTCAACAAGCGAATCACAAGTAAAGAAACTGAATGTGTCACCAAAAATCTCCCAAGAAAGATAATCCCAGGCCCAGTTCACTTCAAGGTGAATTGTACCAAGCTTTCCAAGAAGAATTAATACCAATCCTGTTTAAACTCGTCCAAAAAAACTGAAGAAAGGGAAACACTGCATAACTCATTCTATGAAGCCAATATCACCCTAATACCAAAGCCTAATAAAGGTACCTCCAGATAGGAAAACTACACACCAACTTGTCTAAAGAATATAGATGCAAAATCCTCAACAAAAATGCTCACAAATCAAATCCAACAGCACATTAAAAGAATTATACTCATGACCAAGTGGGTTTTATAGCAGGTATGCAATGGTGGTTCAATATAAGGAAATCAATTAACGGAATATACCACATTAACAAATCGAAAGGGAAGAAGCACATGGCCAACTCACTTGAATCAAAAAAGGCATTTGAAACAACAAACAAAAAGTCATTTGACAAAATCCAGCACGCTGTCTTTTATAAAAACACTTTGGATGATAGGAATTGAAAGAAATTTCCTCACCATGATAAAGGGCATGTATGAAATACTTACAGTTAACATCTACTCATACTCAATGGTGAGAGATTGAAAGCTTTCCCTCTAAAATTGGAAACAAGACAAGGATGCCCACTGTCACCAATGTTATCCAACATTGTGCTAGAAGTTCTAGCTAGAGCATTTAGGCAAGAAAAAGAAATAAAAGGCATCCAAGTCATAAAGGAAGAAGTAAAATTTTCACTATTTGCAGACAACATGAGCCTATATTCAGAAAATCCACCTTCCCCCCCCCCAAAAAAAAAAATCACAACAAAGCTACTAAAGCTAATAAACAAATTCAGCAAAGTGGCAGTATACAAGATAAAAACACAAAAATTAGGGTGGGCCACGGTGGCTCAGCGGCAAGAACGCTTGCCTGCCATGCCAGAGGACCCGGGTTCAATTCCCAGTGCCTGCCCATGTTAAAAAAAAAAAAAAACAAACACAAAAATCAGTAGTGTTTCTATTCACTAGTAATGGCTATCTGAGGAGGCAATCAAGCAAAGAATCCATTTATAATAGCAACTAAAAGAATCAAATATCTAGGAATAAACTTAACCAAGGATGTATAGGACCTGTACACAGAAAACTATAAAATATTGCAAAAATAAATCAAATAAGATCTAAATAAATGGAAAGCCAGTCTGCGTTTATGGATTGGAAGGCTAAATGTCATTTAGATGTCAATTCTATGCAAATTGATCAACAGATTTGATGCAATACCAATCAAAGTTCCAACAGCCTACTTTGAAGAAATAGAAAAGCTAATTATCAAGTATATTTGGAAAGGTAAAGGGCCTTGAATAGCTAAAGACATCTTGAAAAAGAAGAATTAATTGGGAGGGCTCGTACTTCCTGACTTTAAAGCATATTATCAAACCACGGTGGTTAAAACAGCATGGTACTGGCATAAAGATCAACATATTGATCAATGGAATCAAATTGAGAGTTCAGAAATAGACCATCAGATATATTATCAATTGATGTTTGACAAGGCTCTCAAGTCCACTCAACTTGGGACAGAACAGTCTCTAAAAAATGGTGCTAGGAGAACTGGATATTCATATCCAAAAGAATGAAAGAGGACCCCTACCTCATATCCTATTAAAAAATTAACTCAAAATGGATCAAAGACCTAAATGTAATAGCCAGTACCAGAAGAAAATGTAGGAAAGCATCTTCAAGATCTAGTGATAGATGGTAGTTTCTTAGATCTTATACCCAAAGCACAAGCAATGAAAGAAAAAATAGATCAACTTGACTTTCTCAAAATTGCATACTTCTGTGCTTCAAAGGACATTGTCAAAAGGGTGAAAAGGTAGCCTACCCAATGGGAGAAAATATTTGGAAAGCACATATCTGAAAGGGTTTGACATCCAGAATATAAAAAGAATTCCTACAACTCAACAATAAAAGGGCAAGTAACAAGAAAAAAAATGGGCAAAAGATATGAATAGACACCTTTCTGACAAGGAAATACAAATGGCTAAAAAGCACATGATAAGACGTTTTGCTTCATTGCTATTAGGAAAATGCAAATCAAAACCGAAATGAGATATTCCACACCCACCAGAATGGCCACAGTTAAACAAACAGGAAATTGCAAGTGTGGGAGAGCATGTGGAGAAACAGGAACAGCTGGTGGAAATGCAAAATGGTACAGTTGCTGTGGAAGATGGTTTATCGATTCCTCAGAAAGCTAAGTACAGAGTTGCCTTACAGTCTGGCAATTCTGCTACTCGGTTTATATCCAGAAGAACAGAAAGCAGGGATGCAAACAAACATTTGCACATCAATGTTTATAGAGGCATTATTCACAATAGCCAAAAGATGGAAACAACCCAAGTGTCCATCAATCAATCAATGGATAAACAAAATGAGGTATATACATATGATGGGCTATTATTCAGCAGTAAGAAGGAATGAAGTGCTGAAGCACACAACAACATGGATGAACCTTGAGGATATTATGTTGAGTGAAATGAGTCCAACACAAAAGGACAAGTATTTATGATCTCACTAATATGAGCTAATTATAATATGTACACTCATAGACATAAAATCTAGAGTACAGGTTACCAGGTGATAGAATAAGGCTAGAGATGAGAAGTGGTTGTTTAATATGTGCAGAAGTTTTAACTAGATTGAATTTAAACGTTTGGAAATGGAGAGAAGTGATGATAGCACGTTATTGTGAGTTTAACTAACAGTGCTGAATTGTGTGTGAATGTGATTAAAAGAAGTTTAGAGTCATGCGTGTCACCAGAAGGAAAGCTAGAGGTTAAAACATGGGATTGTATACAACAGTGAATCTTGTGGTGGACAATGCCTATAATTAAAAACACAAATACAAAAAAGTCTGTCATGAACTAGAACAAATATACAACACTATTACAAGGAATCAATAACAGGTGGTATATAGAGGGAAATGCATGTATTGTAAACTATGGACTACAGATAAAATAATATCTTAATAGTCTTTCATCAACAATAACAAATATACCACACCAATACCAGGAGTCAATAATAAGTTGGGATAAAAGGCATGGGCAGTTTAGGGTTTTCCTTTTTCTTTTTTATAGGCGTAATGAAAATGTTCTAAAATTGATTGTGGTGATGAATGCACAATCCTGTGATGACATAGTGACTCATTGAATGCATACTTTGGAAGGATTGTAGGGTGCATGAATTTATCCCAATAAATTTATTGGGATCCCAATGAATCTGCACTAAAAAAAAAACATGATTGAGAGAAAACTAAGGAAGACATCAATAAATCGTGGGTTATATCATGTTCATAAATTAGAAACTCAATATTATAAAAATGTCAAGGTAATCCCTAACAAAAATCCAACATTCTTTGGTGGGAATTATGCAAGCAAATTCCAAAATTTATTAAGGAAGAACAAAGCAAAAGAATAGCTAAGAGAATCTTGAAGAAGATCAAACGACATCTACCACTGTATATCAAAAGGCTATAAAGCTACATGAGAGAGTGTGGTACTAATGAAAGTTTAGGCAAATAGATTAATGGACTAGAAGAGTCCTGTATAATAAATGAATATATATTTATTCATTAATATGAATATAAAATGAATATAGTTATATGTATATATCAATAAATTATTGCAACAAATGTGGAATTGCAGAAATGATGGTCTTTTCAATAAATAGTGCTTCACAAACTAAATACACATATGGAAATAAAATGCATCTTGTGCTTTTCCTCAAACCATACAGAAGAATTCAGTTTCAGGTGAATTATAGATCTAAATATGAAAGACAAAATAATAAAGCTTCTAAAAGATAACAAAGGAGAGGATATTCATTAACTTGATGTAGGTAAAGAGTTCTTAAAGAGGATACAAAAAACCACTCACTTTAAAGGAAAAGACTGACAAAATGAATGATATTAAAATTAAGAAATTCTTTTGATCAAAAGACACTTTCAAGAATGTCAAAAGGCAAATCATGAGGAAAGAGAAGATACTGTAACATATATCTAATCAGCAAAAGGCATATATTCAGACTAAATCTGCAATTCCTGAAATTAAGAAGAGTGACAACCCAGTTGAGAAATGGGCAAAATACTTGAACAGGAATTGCACAAAACCATACCTAAGTACTCAACAACATGAAAAAGTGTTCAGTTTCATTAATCAACAGGGAAATGTAAATTAAAATCATGAGACATTACTACATATTTACCAGAATGGTGAAAATTGAAAAGAAAACAATCAGAATAAATGTTAAGAGTCTGTGGATCAATGGGAACCCTTATGCACTAATGAAAGGAGTGTAAAGGGGTTCAGCCACTTTGGAAATCAGTGGCATATTTACCTCAGTTTAATATATGAATATTCCATAAACTAGAAATGATGCGAGGAAAGCAGGCATGGAGTCAGGGATTCATTCTAGTTGGAGTCGCAGACTCTAGAAAGCAGAGAGGCAAGTGGGTAGAAGACAGCTGGGAAGGTAGCTAAGGGCCAGATTAAGGAGGGTCTTGGAAGTCAAACCCGTGAATGTGCATGCATGCATTTTGTAATGGAAAGGCAGTTATGGTTTTGAGCAGAGAAGTGATAGAGTTGTTTTAAGAAAATTAATCCCGTTACATGGTGTGAAATGGATTGGAGACTGAAGGCTAGGGGCGAGGAGACTGCTTAGGAAGCTGCTGCTATATGAATGATCTACTCAAAATTCAGAATTGGGGATAGAGGAGAAAGATATGGCCTTGGATAGGTGCTGAAAACATCATTCATTCCTCAATATCAGCATTAATTTCTCCTATCATCCCAAGTAATCATTTTGCAAACTGTGACTAAGCTACTCTAGTGAATTCACCTACTGAATTCCTAGGTGCTTATCACCTGAGGCACGCCTTGGTTGAGTCATCTTCTCCCATTTCACCACTTTTTTGAGGAGAGGATTCCTATTGGACAAAACCTTGGCCCTTATATAATGTAAAATCAAGAGGAAGGAAAGGAAAAGGAGTTTCGGGAGCTTGGGAAACTGAGGCCTGGAATTCTCACTGATACAGGGTGGGGAAGAGAGTAGGGTAGCAGTTGTGGTATGAAGAGAAGGAGTCAGAAGAAGAAGAAAGTGGATTTTTAAGTACCCCCCTTCAGAAATATTTCTAAAACACAAGTAATGCCCTCAAGTAACTTTTCGTTGGTGACCTGTGTTCATTTAACCTTGCACTGAGACAGACCTATAAGATTACAGTGAACACACAAAAGCAATTTAGATCTTTTTAAAGGGGTGTGGGGTCTGGAGGTGCCCGGTTGCATTTCAAATCAATTCATAAAAGGAATCAACCACACTTGACTTAAGACTTATGACCAATAATTTAAAAGGTTCAGCTCAAAGGAACATAATAAGATATTTCCACTAAAGAAAAAGTAACCTTTCAAAATAAATGCTGTTTCCATGTATATTATTTGGCTAAAAAGTGTTTATACTTAGTTACATCATTTTTGCTGTACTTAGCTTTGCAAACTCTAATTTGGATTAAACATAAAACGGAGTAAACTAGAGAAGCAGTTATAAATAACTTCGTTTCATCAAGCGGTTGAAAAGAATCAGCTGCCAATACACAAACCCACAAACCACCAACTTTTCCAAACTTCAGTTCCACGATGTCTCAATGTATTCAAAAGAAAAAAAATTTCACGGACCACACTGAATACCACTATTATGATGTGTAGTCCTTCAAATATAAAACAAACTACTATCTTATAGTTTAATCTTTTCTATAAATGACTCACATTTTTTTTTCTTTTTTTTTTTTTTAGACAGAGAGAAGGAAGGAAGGATGAAAGACAGAGAGAAGGAAGGAAGGATAGAAGGAAGGAAGGGAGGAAGAAAGGGAAACATCTTTTAAACATTTTCTTGTTTTTATTGTATTTTGTTTCTCCGTTTTTGTTACATGGGCTGGGGCCGGGAATCGAACCGAGGTCCTCCGGCATAGCAGGCAAGCACTTTGCCCGCTGAGCCACCGCGGCCCGCCAAATGACTCACATTTTAAACTCAGAGTATTCATTTTTCCTTTTTATAAAAGAAAGGTATTTTTTCATGTTACTTATGAAGATTCAACCTACTTGCTATGCAACTAAATGAAAAGAAGGCCCATTCAGAAATATATTGGCAATTATTGCAAAGGTGATTTATTGTTGGAAGTAAAGAACATGTACATTCCAAGATGTCACAGAAATGGCAAAGTCTGTTCAAAAGGGCCAACTATATTTGGAGATCTCACATGCTCCAAATTTGCCAGGACTATTCTAATTTCAAAAAGTCTGTTTTGTTGTCATATTATGTGCCTCCAATTTTTAAACTGGAGAGTATAACCCAGCATATCCCAGCTATCACATGGCGCAATACTTACTGCTTAAAATATGAGATGGGATAGAGAATAAATAAGATAAAATAATTACATAGAAACAATTTTAAATATTTATCTACTAGTTATTTTAAAAAAGTCACTAAACTTATGTCAATCTAATGGCTCCAACTTTTTAATCTACTCAAAGCTAGATAAAATGGCAAAAATAGTGTGGAAAATCAACTAGTTTAGTGATAAACCTCTTCTCATAGGACAAAATCTCCATATTGAAAATAGAAATATTGATTAAACTGAGTGATAGAACTGATTTCAGATTAATAAATGATCTCTAAAAGACTTTAGTTCTCTATCATTTTTATTACTATTAAATCTTTGCACTGAACACAGCTGTATGTTTACTAAATCAAAACCAATGTGGAATGTGGGATAGGGGCTAAGACTAGGTGGAGAGTAAACAAATGGACATTTGTTGCATGTACATAATTTTTCCTATAGTCACTATTTATTTGGGGAACTTTCTTCTGAAAACTTCTGAGTAAAGAAAATGGCAAAAAAAAAAAAAAGTCAAGATTTATGCACATCTGTCTATGTATTTAAGAAAAAGAGTATTCAATTGGGCATTGGTCTATGGGAAAGCCTGCACAACATAATCCAGCCCATCAACCACACTGTTCGTTTATTATTAAGAAAAATTCTAGGTTAGATTCTTGCCAAGAAATGTCTTTTTTTCCAAAAATTATTCTTGGCCATACATTTGATTTCCTCCCCTCAGTCCATAAAAAAAAATAAAAGACCCAGAGTCCAATGGCAGCAGTTGGAATTTGTCTGAATGCTGGTAGAAGAAATATAAATCTATTCAAAATTGTTTTGTGATGCAGTATCATTTTATTAAAAGTACTGATTGCTTTTTTATTTTTATTGTACTATAAAATACATAGTTGTTTTGTTATAAGCCATTTTCAAAATATCTTCCTGTTCTAGTTTGCTAGCTGCCGGAATGCAACACACCAGAGACGGATTGGCTTTTCCACTGAGGTTCTTTCTTATGTGGAAGGCACAGGATGGTCTCTGCTGGTCTTCTCTACAGGCCCCTGGGTTCCAACAACTTTCCCCGGGGTGATTTCTTTCTCCATCTCCAAGGGCCCGGGCTGAGCTGCAAGTGCTGAGATGAGGAATGCCAAGCTGCTAGGCTGTGCTACGTAGCGATCTCTCATTTAAGCACCAGCCAATTAAGTCAAACGTCACTCATTGCAGCAGACACGACTCCTAGCCGACTGCAGATGTAATTGGCAACAAATGAGGTACACATACCGTTGGCTTATGTCCGCAGCAACAAGATTAGGTATGCTCACCTGGCCAAGTTGACAACTGAATCTAACTAACACACTTTCAAATCAGCATAATTCAATAAATCCTATCTCTTATTTTTATTACCAACAGCAGTGACTTATATTTTAAACACTGACAATAATTTATCAAAATATCCTTCATGTTACTTCATTTACTCATATGGGTCAATTAGGGATATATTCACAATATTATTGATATCTCTTAGGTTTTGGAAATGTGCTATTATGCAAGGTTTTTATTTAGAAGCCTTAAAACATGTTACCTTGAACTGTGAGGTAAATCATATTTGCTTTTGGAAGATACTACGGGATAGAATTGGCCAATGTATTCTGGGAAATTACACAAGAAGTATATTCTTAGTTAATTTAGAATAAAGGGTTTTAGACAATGAAACTTAAAGCCCCACATTTACATTTTTAATATAAAAATATTAAGCAATATTTTTAAAAATAAATGCTAGTTATAGCTAAATAAGAGTATACGTATGTGTTAACAGATATTTTAGAGTCATGGGATCAAGGAGGATTTACTTTGGGAAAGTAGAAAGGAAAAGATTTTTGAATGATGAAAACAAATATGGGTGGCAAACAGAGGAGTACATGTCAGATTAAGTAACAGAATGTTACTCCTTTTAGAAGGAACATGTAGAAGACTAGAAACAATTTTATCCTTTAGGCATAATAAGTAGAAAAAGTGAGTGCAAATAAGCTAGTTAACCAACTAGTAGAAAATCTCCCATTACTTGAATTTAATGACAGATAAGGCAACCTGAAGTTTCCATATGCTTCTGTAAATAGAAGTGATGTACTTAACTGAACCCTAATTTTATGAAGCCTATAATATACTACCATGTGTCCCACTTAGAATATCCATGTCACATATATGATACTTTGGGATTTTATTTTAACATCCATAAAGCAAGAATTTGATTATTAAAAAATAAAATGTGAAATATATTGAAGTATACAAGACACAGAACTTCAAAACAATTATAATTAGTAATTATCTTGTTTATTGGGCACAAAACACTGAACAGTGCCACTGAGTTTTAAATTACATAAAAACAAGACAGAACTTTTTATTCTCATCAGCAGTAGCAGAAGCAAAAAATTTAAACGCCTTTCTATGTAGTGTCTGGTTCCTAACAGTGAAATCACACTAGTAACAATTCTCACCATCTAGAAACTTTCATTAAGTAAGACAAGAGATGTAGGAGCCACGGGTAAGTAAATAAGCATCATTCTTTTTCAAAAATTTTTATTGTGAAATATGATGTATATGCAGAAAAGTGATAGATTTCAAAGCATAGATAGTTTAAACAACTACTTTAACAGTTTAAAACAAACTTCAAGACTCCACGGGTATATCCCTCTAGCTGCTTTAAAGAGACTAAAAGAAATACCAATACAGTGATTCAGTAGTCATATTCATATGTTAAATTCTATCTTCTCTGTTACAACTCTTCCCTCTCATTTGATTTTTCTCAATCTTTAGGAATATTTGGGCAATGACCATTCTAACTTTTTCTGGTTGAGAAGGGGTGTCAACATTATGGGGTAGGGGGATGCAATTGGTTGATGTTCTTGGAGAGACTGGTGCCTCTGGGTTTCAGGGCTTATCTGGCATAGGAACAATCTGGAGGTTTTAGGTTTCAGGAAAATAAACTGAGTGAAACTATTACAGAGTCACAGGTTGAGCCCTGGGTATTCTTTGGGGTTTTCAAGAATACTGTTGATTGGGGCTTGGCATACCATGGCAATTTGCAGTATCCAGCTGAAGCTTGCATAAGAGCAACCTCCAGAATAGCTTCCTGAGTCTATATGAATTGTCTTAGCCAGTGACAAATTATTTTGTTACATTTCTCTCCCCCACTTTTGGTCAAGAATGCATGGTCAATCCCATGATGCCAGGGCCAGGCTCATTCCTGGGGGTCAGGTCCCATATTACCAGGAAGACTTAATCCCTGGAAGTTATGCCCCATGTAGTGGGAAGAGTAATAAGTTTGTCTGCAGAGTTGGGTTAAGCATCCTTCTTAAAAAGACAGGGGAAAGAAAAAGAGTGACAGATGGAGAGGATGTTTCCCCAGAATCACTAGCTTTATTCAAATGCTCTGCATTAAAGATTAAGCTTCTCCATTAGCCGAGAAAAATATGAATTATGATGCCATAGGCTGTCATTCCCACTCAAGTAACAGTTATGAGTATTAATTTGTGCACGTTCCTACACAGAGTTTAGGAATGAGGTAGTCATTAAAGATATTCACAAAAAATACAGGTTCCTTTCCTTACAGGTATGTGATAAAATTGCATTTTCCTACCTCCTTTAACTCAGACACAGCCAACTCAGTTGATCTGACTGATAAAAGTGAGTCAAAGTGGCATGTGATGCTTTGAGAAGTGGTGTTTCATTGCAAGTGTGAGACCCTGTAGCTCCCCACCCCCGTCCCGCATGTCAGTCACGGGAGCAATGGCTGCAGACCAAGCCTCTGTCAGCTTTGGCTCATGAGCAAAGCTCCAAAAAACCTATAATTGGCATGTGAGCAAAAATAAATCTTTACTGTTTTGAGCCCCTGAAATTTGGGGATTGTCTGTTACCACATTCTAACTTAGCCTCAGACTGATATGTGTGACATGGTAATGTCACACTATATGGATAGAGTCCACTACACTCTATCTCCTTAGTATAGACTTTCTTAGTTCAGTCATCCCCTGGAAGGTGCACACATACTCCTAAAGAAAACTAATCATCACCGTTGACCACTTGACTAATGTAAGTTATTACTCTCCTATGGCAAGCAGTGATTTGCAAAGATGACTTATTCCTAACTGAATACTCAGGCTTCTAGCTCTTTTTAGAAAAGACAAGTAAATTCCAGTGAAAGTAAGGAAAGTGACCTTTTCCACAAAAGGTTCCACCCAAAGTTTAATACTCTTTGGGGCAGTGGGGGTGATTGCATAGTTGATTTGAAGCTCAAATCATATGAACCAAGATCAATTTAAGGCCCTTGATGTCCAGATAAACTAATCAGAAAAACTAGCCTGCAGAATGGAAAGCATTGCCCTCAAGGGTGAGATCTGGAGTACTTTTTTTAACTGACATGGTCTTGATATAATAAATACAAATTTAGAAGAAACATATAATTGCACTGAGGTACCAAAATACATACATACATATAACAAAGCAAGCAAGGAAAAAGCTAAAAGAAAACAAGAGAAAGAATGCAGGCAAGCAAGGAAGCATAAGAGCAAGAAGGAGAGTGAGGAGAAAGAAAACAAAAGAAGGAAGACAGTTGGATGGAAAGAAGAAAGAAGGAAAGAAGGCAGGAAAGGCAAGGCAAGGCAGGGCTTGTTAGGGCTGGTGATTTTTGTTTTTCTTTTGTAGGCTGTATGGTGGGGTTACATTTCATTATTTTTCCATATGAATATCCCATTATTGCAGCACTATTTATTGAATTCATTGTTTGTTTTGCTTGTGTGTTTATTTGGGGGGAAGTGCATGGACTGAGATTCGAACTCAGGTCTCCCGCATGGCAGGCGAGAACTCTACCACTGAACTCCCCTTGCACCCCCTTTTGTTAGGGTTTTAACTCAAACTATGGAAGTGATGGAGAAGATTTAGGAGGTCTGGAGTTTAGTGATTACTCAGGAACCACCATTCTCTGTTTAGGAATAATGGGGCTGCATAAACTCAGTAAAATGTGGCAAACAGCTCTAGGTGCTTCTATGAAAACGAAGTTCCATAGGCCACTTTTGGCTATTCCAGGCTACAGGAAATTCTTCCTCACCCTTGTTTCTGCCCTGTCAATCATGGGTCACAAACTAATACGACTACAGAAACCAGTGTGATACCATCAATGAATAATGTAAATCAACAATATTCTTTTATACTTTGTTTGTATCTTAAATACAAAATGCATTTTTCACTTATACAGGGAAATAAACTCTCTCCTAATTTTCATGTAAAACTACCCTCTCAGGTTATGATTTATATATATATACATATATATATAAATATGTATATATATTACATGCATGGCCCAAGAATCGAACCCTGGACTCCTGCATGGAAGGTGAGGATTTTATCATTGTACCATCCTTGTATTTTCAAACTCTTTTCTCTGGTATAAGAAAATACAGCAATCATAATGATGAAAGCCAGATAACATGCAGACACAATAGGGAGCAGTGTGGACTGCAGCAAATTGAAAAGAATAGATTCTGTTCTAAAGGAGAAAACAATTATTCGGCTTCTGCTGGTGGCTGTCATGCAGGATGGAAGTTTAATAATGCAACATCTCCCATTTTTTCAGGAAAAGAAAATAGGTAAGGATTGAGGAGAAATCTGTCAACTTTTAAATGTTCCCAATTTTTTTAAAAAATGTGAAGATCATATAAAATAAATCTGCTATCTGGATGTAGCCCATGACACCCCCCTCTCCCAGTCACCCTCCTAGAAAACAAGCCTGGTTCAGTCAGCTAGCATAGTGGATTTCACAGTGCCTCTGGAGTGTGCTGTGTGTTACCTAAATCATCCCATTCACAAGAACCTCACGAGATGGGTGCCGACAAGGAAACTGAGGTTTACAGAGTTTAAATCAGCAGCTCTAAGCCCACAGTCAGTGGCAGAGCTGCAATTTTCCCCATTGCACTTAAACCACTCGGTTCTATTAACCTTCTCTTAAGCACATATACAGACCACAGAACTGAGGCTGTCACATTTACAGAGTACCAGGTAAAAGACTAATAATTTACTCACAAGTAGTAACTATGCTATATTCCACACGGGGTGTGGGGGGGACAACTGTTTTTTTTGTTTTTTTTGCCTTTCACTATTTTCTTTACTTAAATACCATGGTCTGATTTTCCAGAAAGACTATTACAGTTTTCCCATTTTATCAAAAATGTCAGAAAAAGAAGATGGGTATTTCTGGTTGAGATCCGAGCACTCGACTCATCTCAGGAGCATCTGCTTGTGCAAGCAGGCTGGCATTTCCGATGAAAGCATATTCCTGACATGCTCAGGATGAATGCTGCCAATGGAGGCATGGATCACTGACAGAAATAAGAGCATTTAATATTCCCCAAGTCTCCTTCCTCACATTCTACAAAGATCTCATCATGCTTAATCACATTTTGTGCTATCTGGCAGGGGTGACACATGTATTCCACCTGTGGGTTTTGACTGACCAAAATCCAGCAGGTTAACTATTGAAACCTTTTTCATTTCCGTGGGTCTGACAGTCTTGCAGTGTGTACTGAAGCTTGCAGTGCCTCTGGTTCAGAACTGTGATCTTTCTGCAAAAGTGACAGCTCAGGCCTGTGCAAACCAAAGATGTGCCACCAGAGTAAAAATCATTTTTCATTCTCAGGAAAGATTTAGCCCAAATTCTTTGCCAATAACCTGATATTCATCCCGAAAACTACGCGGGGTTTTCTTCGGAGTCAAAGGAAGATTTATGTTTGACATCATTTATCAGTAAAATGCCCTAACAGTGTGCCAACGCTGCCTTCCCCCTTACATTCTTCTCAGAATTGATTACTTACACCAAGGGAAGCACTGCAGGAGGGTCTGGTTATTTCAGATGTGAAACTTCCACCCTCAGGACCACAATTCTAACAAGCAGTCTGTGCCTCGGAGGCAGCTGTGCTGAAGACCCCCAAATCAATTCACTGAAATATCTGGAATGCACTTATTTGGTTAGCTGAAATTATTAAACCTATTTTTGGTGAAGATGGAGAACGATCTGTAGAGCTTCATGCAACTGACTTCCTTTTTAAGCAACTGTTACATAAAGGAAACTTATAGGCTTTGGTGTTTGCCTGTCTTGAGGTTGAGTTTATATTCCTGGTGCTACCACTGTCAGGAAAGCTTAGTGCCTGCCTTTCAGCATACTGCTTAGTAAAAGAGTAAGCTTCTGTGCGTATGCGGCCATATGGTGTTTTACAACTTTTGCACATTAGAAATATTCTTTCAAGTCTTAAATGTGAAAAGATTGAACTATAAAATCATTGGCGATTTAAAACTGTTTTTAAATTACAAATAAATTAGCCCACATGGGAATGATTAAGTCACTTATGGCATATTGATTTAAGGGAAATCATGAATTCTTTAAAACTATTATTATAAAGACTATAACAATGTAGAAAAATTTAATGGCATGATGCATAGTTTTAGAAAGTTAAATATCAAGTTTTATAGATATTTACATTTACATTTACAGGTACATATGATAAGAACTGGAGGAAAGCATGGGAAATAAAAGCAGCTCCTTCATACATGTTGGGGTATTTAACTTTAAAGTATTTCCTCCATGGTTGTTCTAAAATAAATATTTTTCCAATATATGTCTATAATTTAAATAAAAGATTGCCTGATAGTCTTTAATCTAAATATCCCAATTTATATTTCTGGCAATTTCAAAGTATTACCTAAAAAATTTTTTTGATCACTGCTGGAAATGTTATTGTTTATGTCTCCAAGCAAAGAAAATAAGTAAAAGTAAACTTATTAAAGGTTTTAACAGACAATTTTCTTCCAAGGATGAAAATGTCTGTTTTTTAAAACAATATACTCATCTTACCGCAGAAAGCACTATCAAATAAATGCACTAAAATATCACTGGGCAGCCTAATAAGAATTTTCTCAAGTGTTTCTTTGAAGCAAGTCAGCTAAATTCAGCCCCAGACATTTGGTTTCCAGGATCACTTTAAAGGAAAACGGTGTAATAATCAGACAGAAACTCAATCTGGTTTGCGAGGTCTCTTTGAAATGAAACAATCTAAGATTTTCACATGAGTTGTCATTTAGAAGGAGCACAGATTGCTTAGAAATAGCCGTAGGAGAATGCTTCCCATCACTCTCCCCAGCAGAGGCCAGCCAAGTGCCTTCCTAGCTGACAGAGGTGTTCTAGACCCACTGACTTTCTTGAGCCAAAGTATGTTTTCCTGGATGCCTTAGTTTGGACACTTTTATAGCCTTAAAACTGTGAACTTGCAGCTTTCATAAATTCCCTTTTTAAAAGCTGCTCCACTTCTGGTATATTGCATTCTGGCAGCTTTAACAAACTAATATAGTAACTCATTCAGGATGAGACAGCATGGCTCATTCAGGCAGACAAATGTAGCTCAGTTACGTTAAAGCCCAGCATTTGAAGGTAGAGGAAGTTAAAGAGAAACCATGTTCTGAATTACATAATAAATCATAATAAGAAATTCTGGCTTTATCCTGAGGCAACGGGAAGCACTGGAAATGTTAAGTAGGAATAGCATAATCAGTTAGTGCATTAGCATGACAAGTTAGGGTACGATATAAAAGGATTTTTAGTGAGTTAAAGCCTTTTCTTAACAGGGAGGAGTTGTGGGGGTCTTTTCTTTATCTGATAAATCCATTACTACTTACAGTTTTTCTAGGGATCAAAAGTCTGGGAGGTGTGTATCATCATACTCAATGGTGAAAAACTGAAAGCTTTCCCTCTAAGATGAGGAAGAAAATAAGGATGCCACTGTCACCACTGTTACTCAACATTGTACTAGAAGTTCTAGCAAGAGCAATCAGGCAAATTAAAGAATAAGGCATCCAAACTGGGAAAGTATGCGTAAAACTCCTTCTGTATGCAGATGACATGATCCATACATAGAAAATTCTAACAAAGCTAATAAAAGAATTCAGAAAAGTGTTCCAGAATATAAGATCAACATGCAAAAATCAATAGTGTTTCTATACACTACTAAAAAATATTCAGAAGAAGAAATGAAGAAAAAATTCCATTTACAATAGCAACTAAAAAATCAAATATCTAGGAATAAATCTATCAAGTCCATACACAAAAAATTGCTGAAAGAAATCAAAGAAGACTAAATAAATGGAAACACATTCCACATTCATAGATTAGAAGACTAAATATTGTAAAGATGTCAAACCCAAAGCACTTTACAAATTCAATACAATCCCAATTCCAATAGCCTTTTCTGCAGAAACAGAAAATGCAGTCATCAAAGTAACATTAAAGAGTAAGGAGCCCTTAATAGCCAAAACCATCTTGAAAAAGAAGTATAAGATTAGAGGACTCACACATCAGATTTTTCACAAAGCTACAGTGATCAAAACAGTGTGGTTCTGGCACAAGGGGAGACATATAGACCAATGGAATCAAATTGAGAGTTGAAAAATAAACCCGTACGTCTATGGACAGTTGATTTTTGTCAAAGTTGCTAAGTCTGCTCAATTGGGAAAGAACGGTCTCTTCATGAATGGTTCTGGGAAAACTGGATGCACACATACAAGAGAATAAAAAAAGATTCCTATCTCACACTGTATATAAAAATCAACTCAAACAAGTTCAAAGACCTCAATATAAGAAAGAGAACTATAAAACTTCCAGAAGACACCATAGGGAAGTATCTTTAGGACCTCATTTTAGGCGATGGTACTCAGAGTTTACATGAAAGAATGATCAATAAATGAAAAAATAAATAAATGAGACTTCATCAAAATTCAAAACTTTTTTGAAATCAAAGGATTTCATCATGAAAGTAAAAAGACAACCTACAGAATGGGAGAAAATATTTGGAAACCACATTTCCAATAAGGGTTTAATATGCAGAATATGTAAAGAACTATAACTCCACAACAAAAAGGCAAATAACCCAATTTAAAAGTGGGCATAAAGCTTGAATTGATATTTCTTTAAATAAGATATGCAAATAGCAAAAAACACATGAAAGAATGTTCATGTCATCAGCCATTAGGGAAATGCAAATCAGAAACTATGAGATACCATTCCACACCCATTAGAATGGCTACTATTAAAAGAAAAAGAAAGAAAGAAAATTACAAGTGTTAGAGTGAATGTGGAGAAATAGGACTAATCCATTCATTGCTGGTGGGAATGTAAAATGGCACAGGTACTGCAGAAAATAGTTTAGTGGTTCCTCAGAAAGTTAAGTATAGAATTACCAAATAATCTGGCAAACCCACTTCTAGGTATATACCCAAAAGAACTGAAAGCAGGAACTCAGATATATGCACACTGATCTTCATAGTGGCATTATTCACAATTGCTAAGAGATGGAAGCAACTCAAGTGTCTATCAACTAAGTAATGGATAAATAAAATATGGCATATACACATGATCAAATTAATGAACCACACAAAGGAATGAAGTTCTGATACATGTGACAACATGGATGAAACTTGAAGACATTCATGCTAAGTGAAATAAGCCAGACACAAAAGCACAAATATTGTATGAACTCACTGATATGACATAATTAGAATATGTAAATTTATAGAGTCAGACAACAGAATACAGGTTACTTGGGGTGAGATGGAATTGGGGATGGGGAGTTTGTGCTTAATTGGTATGGAGTTTCTGCTTGGGGTGTCGGAAAAGTTTTGGTAATGGATGGTGATGATAGTAGCACAGCATTTGAATTATATGTTAGAATGTGGTTAAAAGGGGAAATTTTTAGATTGATATATGTTACTTAACTTTTAAAACACACACATAGGACTGTACAGCACAAACAGTGAACTCCAATGTAAACCATGGTATAGTAATAGTACAATTATAATATTATTTTTCATCAATTGTATCAAAGGGACCAACTAATGCAAAATTTTGATAACAGGGAAAACTGTGTGTGAGGGGAGTATATGGAAACTTTGTATTTTATGCATGATTTTTTTTTTAAAACCTACGACTTCTCTAATTTAAAAAAATCATATGTAAAAAGTGTGCAAGAGGACAGTGTAACGGTGACTCAGTGACAGATTTCTTGCCTGCCAAGTCAGAGACCCGAGTTCAATTCCTGGTGCCTGCCCATGCGAAAAAAAAAAAAAAAAGTATGTGAGAAAATATGAGAGTTGTAATCTCAGGGTGGGGGGCCTTGTAGGGAGCTCCTGGCAAAATGAGCTGGGTTACTGGTATACATGGAAAGGGGAAAATCACCCCCCTGCTCTACTTCACTGTGCTGCCTCAGAGGGCATTGGTCTAAGGATGGGAGCCTTGGTTCAGAGGAGGAATTCCCTTTTCTCCTTTCCTGCTACCTGCTCTGATAACAGAGGTGCCTTAACTATGACTTTACTGCGAGTGAGCAGAAGGGCTTGAAATCCCTTGGTCTTTAAGACTTGCTTACTATCTTCAAATGAGACTAAACATAGTCTGGGTAAGAGGTGCATGTGTGCATTAAAAATATTAGCTTGTTCAAAGAAAACCAACACAGGCTCTACTCCTTATGACCATGCCCTTTCCCACGTGACTTTGCAGTTTTTCCCATAAAATGGCAGGGTATACTTCTTTGACTTCTGATTTGGTTTCAGCCATGCCACTTGATTTGTCAGCTGCAATACAATCAGGTCTTGAAATATTCATGTGCATTGTGCCTTGCCCTCTGTTATTTCCTCCATCCCTGAGAACATGTCTGTATAGCCTGTGTGCCCAGGACAAAGATTATACTCCCGACTGATGGACCTTCCAAAGCCCTTGGTCAAGTCAGCTTAACCACAGCCAATCCACAGACACAAGAGTCACTACAAAGATTTTATTTTTTGAACCAATGAATTTGGAGGTACTTTGTTAAGCATCAACAGTTTATCAAGAGATCATATCTAGTACTGGTTTTGGCATTCTTTATATTGATTTTTTTAATATACTTGGAACCTCAAAATTGGAAATGTTGTAGGTGCCTCTTACTTCTAAGAGGCACTGTTCAGCAGCATCTCAAATTATCAAGATCAATACCAAAGTTTTTCTTGCCCATATCCCTTCTGGGCAGCATCCACAGAAGCAGTGGTCTATCAAAACAACCAGCTCACTCCACGTCCAGTATTTGCTAAGCAGCATGTGACGCTTCCAGCTAAGGGTGCTGGCACAGGTGATGGTTTTGAGGTTGCCTGGGTGCCATCTGCCTATAGCTGCCAACGGGAACATGTTACCAACTCTAACAATGTGCTCAAAAGGAGAGTGAGGAGAATGCACGCTGTCCTCTTTAAAGCCACACAGCCCTCAAGATCAAAGACAGCAAATATCCAGTGGGAAAATAAGGAAGAAAAGTCAGCCCACTGCCAATTTTACAAAAGGCAAGCCCCCCCATTTATCCCAAAAATCTGAGGTTTGAATCTGGTTTTATTTGAAAATAAAATTTTCTCCAACCAACAAATACTATAACTTTCCCCAGAAAAAAACTGAATTAGTTGAGGAATATAACTGGATAGAGCAAAGATAGAAGGGAAAATGCAGAGAGGAGAGACACTAAAATGAAAGGAGTGTTTATGCAGTGATGGTATTAAGAGTAATTTCTACTTTCTTATTATTGAAATGAGTATATAAAATGTAAGTAATGCTTTTACTGTGGTGTGCTATAAACTATACACACTTAGCAACCATCTCTTAGCTGACCAGAATGTTAAATGAAAGGAAAACATTAAAAGCTCAATCAGTGGAAGAAAGCTGACTGCACTGGCTTTTCACCTCTGGGGAAGTCCTTTACATCCTTGAAAATACAATTAAGGTTGATATTACCCTTCCTTGAAAAAATTATCGTACACTCAAGATTTTGCATCTGTATCAAGTAGAAATATATTCTCTTTATGCTGAAGACAGCATTTCTCTGAGAGGAATCAAGAGTCTTTGCTTACCAAAAAAGTTAATGCAAAATCAAAATTTTCCTGAAAAATAAAATGAGAAACCTCCTATTTCAGGTAGTTGAGAGAGAGAGAAGAATTGACAGAGAGGAGAATTGGATGGAAAGTGAGTAAGTACTACCAATAAGCTGTGAGGAGATGGTGACTCCAAAAGAAAGCACAGCCATTGAGAGGTATTTAGTAATTAGATACCAAGAGTCTTTTTTAAACAGAGAAACAGAGTACCTGGTTTTAAACTGCTCAAAACCTTTAATACAATTCTGCTACTCACATAGCTGTGACAATGGTACTATAAGAGAATTAAAAAACAAAAAAACAACAACTGAATAGTATTCATCATTAGCTGATGTGAAGTAGAACAATAGGTGAAGGAGAGAAGTTGTGGGCAAGTCAGAGCTAGAGGTGATGGGGAGAATTGTAAGTCCCCAAAGAATCGCCCCCGAGATATTAAGAGAGTTCTAGGTTTATGGACTACAGCCAAGCTTAACAAAACATTAAAAGACAAGACAGTCTCAATAAGTTCAGAAGACAAGACAGTCTCAGTGAGTTTGGCTTGTAGACGTCCAGGACACTGATGCCTGCGTTATATATACAATATCAATTGTTCACGAAACTTACAAACTCAGCCAAGGATCCTAGTTTTAGAACCACCAGCCAAATGGGAGTCTCTTGTGGTTTACAAGGAAAGTATTTATTGATCTCCTACTATGTGTTTTGCTAGAACCAACGTGATAGAAGAGTCCTTCAAGCCTAGGTCACAGAAAGTAACTCGTTATTCTAGTCCTCAACTGAGAATAAAGCAAACAATAAATAAATTCTAAAGGGAAAAAAAATAGAATGATGAGGTGCCAAATATGAAATGTGAGTAAACAAGTTTTATGTGCTGTCAGTACTTTTTCAATTACCTAATTTGCTAGGATAATTTTTTAAAGATTTCAAAATTTAGATCAGTGCTTACAACTCTATTTAGCTGAATGATAAGGCTAGAGGGAGGTTTCTGAAATTCTCTTATACTTAAGTTATACCCAAAAATGTTTCTTAAAATATGAAAAAGAAGGCTGAAACTAAAATGGCTGAAAAACCCTGGGACTGTTTCAAAACATGAAACAATTTAATCTGACACATGAGTTTTAAAACCCCTTGTGTTAAATATCATTGCAGCCTCCTAGCTATAAGCCACAATTTGCACTTCTAGTCACCAAAAAAGGATGCTTTAAGTTATGTAGGTTGACAATAAACTTCAAGTAAAGTCTATGCAGAAGAAAGCCTGAAGATTCTCTTACATATTATATAGATGGTAATATTAAGATCAAATACAAATGAAGCTTATAATTGTGTATCTGCAACCACATCCCTATATTGAGAACAATACGTCGAGTCAGAATCCTAGCCAGAAGGAAAATACTGTTTTTGTTAAAACCTATAAGCAGAAACAGGTCCAAATATCTTTAGCTGTTAGCTGGGAACTACTTAATAAAGGCAAAAGAAAAAGGAAAAAAAAACCAAAAAACTTAGTTCTGGCCTGAACTACTTACAGAATGGAAAAATAATAAAGTCAAACTTTTAAAACTCCGAAGTTCACAAGTTTCTGATTAAAATAAAATCTGTATTTAAAAAAAAAACACTCTTGCTAAATTTAAGTGTGACACTATTCAACAGATTATCTCTGAATGGATTCCTTGTAAATGGAATAAATTTTTTTTAATTTAAAAATGCTTTTAAGTTTTTAAATAAATCTTCTGCAGGTATTGGTCAATGCCCTGTCTTCTGAGATGGGTTTTTACATGGTCTGATACCTACATACCAGTGCTTTTATTTTCTACTTTCTAAATTAATTTCTGAGGCAGATTCATCCAAGATAAACTTAAACAAACATAGAAATGTCCTCATCGTTAAAGAGAAGTTAGAATTTGTTTACATTAGCTGCAGGTCATTTCCTCATTGAATCAGGTAATTCATTCTTTCTAATATTCCGCCCTGGGTGAGCCAGCTCAGGCATCACAGGGTCCAGGGTTGAAATCGGGTCCTCGTCAATAATTCCTTCTCCTCAGAGTGGTTAAGCAGACTGAACACAGCAGTGTAGGAAAGTCACAAGTGTGTGATGGGCTCTGTAAATATTAGATCCTGCTCTTCCCTCCTAAAATGTGCAAGACATAGAGGTAGAATACTTTTAAATCATAGCACAGTTTTGGAATTGGATTCTCTGACTATAATTCACGCAGTCCCAGGTAGGTGTACACAGGCCCCGATTTACTAAATCCCCTAATGAAAAATGAAGGTTCTGTTTTCCTTCCATTGCTTCCAAGGATTTTATTCTAAAGGTCAGTGGGAAGCATGGAAGCTCTTGGTGGAAAGCGTGAAGGAAAATGAAGTCAAGGGAAAAATTTCCTCTCCCTTTCCTGGCCTCCTCTTCTTAGTCCCCAGTCCCAGGCCTGGGCTGCTTTTGAATTTGCCCTGTCCCCCAGGCCACCCCACCCCACACAAAGCTTAATAGCCTTCCTCCAGGCATGCACAGCTCTAAAGAACAAACTTCCATAAGAACTTTCAGAATAGATTTTTTAGCATTATCTACGAAAATAATAACTTTCATTCATCTATACAACAAATACATATTGAGCACCCTTTAAGAGCCAAGCAGTGTACTAGAAACTAAAATTGTAATGGTGAAAATAGCTAGGACCTCTGTTCTCATGGAGTAAAAATAGTCTGGAAGAACTAAAAAAAAAACACATAAGCAGAGAATTATACAGGCAAACTCTGTAGGTATAATAGGGATTATGGTAAGCAAAGTACACAGTACCATGACAGCACCTTAGCACTTTTAACAACAGTGATTTTAATATATGAGTATAAGGGAAACTGTATGAATGTTATCGATATGAGAAAACTTTAAATTTATTTTTGTAAACTTAGACATCATGTGAGAATTCAAACAGGAGGGAAACCCTATAAATGCCATATATATGGGAAAGAGCTAAGGCAATGTTCTGTCCTTAGATGATATGACAGCACTCAGTAAAAAATGTTTTCATTATAGAAGATTTAAGCCATAGAATTAACCTTTCACAAACTGCAGCGGCTGCACACTAGAGGAACACTTTGGAATCAAGCTTTTTGTCACCCTTGCTACTTCAGCTAATCTAAGAGAATTCATACTAAAAAGAATCCAGTCAAACGTCATCTCTGTAGCCTTCTGTTGGTTTGATGACATGCAAAATGAGCGAACGCACAATATAAATGTAATAAAAGTGGGAGAATCTTCATCTATCATGCTACAAGATAAACAAACCAGAGATATCACGTGCTTGAGAAACTCTATATCTATAATCAGTGTGAGAATGCCATAATTTAAAATTTGTCCTTTAAATGAAACGAGTGAACTTCACAGGAGAGAAATACCAGGTCTGTACTCCACATGCACAACCCTTTAGCCATGCACAAGCCTTGATATGTAAAAGGAAATTCAGTGTAGGAATAATCACTAAAAAAATAATCATGGAAAGTCTTTATTAGTAGGCAAAAATGCCTAGGGAATGCCAGATAATTCATACTGGGAAAGTTTCGGTGAAAATCATGAGAACTCAATTACTCATATATCACCATTTCTAGGTTGTAGGAATTCACATTCTTTAAAAACACTCTCAGGGTTATAAGTGTAGACAGATCTTCACAAGACCAATTCACAAGTAGCATCATTATTGTCCAAGGGAGGAGGCATCAATTCTGAAGTTAAAATAGGTAAACCTTCAGCTGGGTTTCTCATAAGAAAACTGGAAAATGAAATTCGTTATAACCATTCAATTCAGCTAAGGAACTAGAATTTTGAAAAAGCCTTTTGACTGAAATTTCATCGTATAGTAACGTAGTATTGTAAAGTGACCTAGGAATAGTGAAGGAGGAATTTTGTAAGAGTACTGTATTAGATTGCTAAAGCTGGCAGAATGCAGTATACGAGAAATGGAATGGCTTTTAAAAAGGGAATTTGTTAAGTTATAAGTTTATAGTTCTAAGACCAGGAAAATGTCCACATTAAGGCACCAACAAGAGGTGATCTTCACTCAAGAAAGCCTGATGCCATCCAGAATGCCTCTGTCAGCTGGGAAGACACCTGGCCGGCATCTGCTGGTCCTTTGCTCCTGGGCTCCACTGCTTTCAACCTTTGTTTCCTGTGGGGGTTTCCTCATTTAGCTTCTTCAGGGCTAAATTTCATGTCTTGGCTTCCCTTGGCTCTCTGGCTTGCTCAGCCTCTCATGGGAAGGCACACCGTGATGCGTGCTGGGCCCTCCCTGCCCATGTCTAGGCATCTTCTCTTTTTCTGTCGGCACTCCAAGCGTATCCAAACATTTGTGTCTCTGTCAGCTCCAAAGCAACCGTTCTCTGAGCATCTGCATCTGAGGAGTCTTAAAAATGTTTCCCCTTTTAAAGGACTCCAGTAAACGAATCAAGACTCATCTGGAATGGGTGGAGTCACATCTCCAGCCAATCAAAAGGTCACACCCACAATTGGGTATGTCACATCTCCATGGAAACAATCCAATTAAAGTTTCCTACCTTAAACAATAGGTCTGGCCCCAAAAGATTAGAACAGAATTAAAATATGGTTTTTCTGGAGTATGTAATAGTTTCAAACAGGCAAAAATTGGAAGCAAAATTCAACTAAGTAGATTTGTATTTGTATATGTCGAAGCAACAGAAGTTGTTGCTGAAAAAGCTAATAAACTGGCCAAGTTCCAATGTTTATACATAGCTATAACCACCAATATTTGGATAAGCCAGAAAATAAATGTGGATGTAAACCGAAACATTTAGAATGGAAAATGATGTGTCTTACTCTGATCTTAATGTTACAACATGTGGAGCGACATGGATAAATAAGCACGGTTAAGAAATCTGAAGATACATACCTTCTCCTCTTTTCAAATACAATTTAATATTGGCATCAAAACTTAGGAAGGAATTAAAAGTTAAATACTTAAATTGAAAAAAATGTTCCATTCCCTGAGAGCTATGCATCTGTTGACAAGAAAAATTCCCAGAATCTAGAATCTGGCAACGTGTCATTGCATACATGAGAATTTTGATATAAAAGGGCTACTGTCTGCAAGAACAGAAAAGTCACAACACAGACATGGAAGTACATTGATGATGTGGGGTGTGTCCAATCTCCAGAATGCCTTAAATACTTCTACTAATTGATGTAACCATAAGGAACTGCTCCTCTTACGGACTGGCAAAACACTTTGGAAAAGGCCAGAAAGCAGAAAGAAATCATGAGACTCCGATTTAGCACAAATTTCCCAGGCCCAAAACCTATGACTCCTCAGATCACTCCCAGCTGTGAATCCCAGCCTCTTCTATACATGAAAGTAAGAGGCCAGGAAAGAAAATTGTAGATCTCTCTCTACTACCAGAATGACAAGAGCAGCCTGTTTCTTGTAATCATTTGTAATTGATAATTATCCTTGTTTCTCATGTGGGAAAATGAGAACCAGATGATTATAATTATTTAGCCCCTATGTTTATGAAGGATCATGCAATGCCTTCATCCATCCTTTTTTATCTCTGTGATTTTCTTTGAATATTTTATACTGACGGATATTCAATTTCAATAAACTCGGTTCTATGCATATTGTCTCTTGACCCAATCCATTGAGCATACTTACAGAAGAAAGTTTGCTAAGCCCTGAAAAAAATAAATAAGATGTTTTAGAAGAACATTTAATTACATGGACAGGCACTAATTATATATTATTCCATGAAAGAATAGGCCAACAAAAAATTTTTACATTAAGATACTATTTTTGGTTTTTTTTTTTAAAAAAAGATTTATCCATAGAAAAACAGAAGATAGATATATAACAAAAGGTTAGCAGCTATCACTAGGTAGCAGGAAAAGTGATTCCACTTTTTAAAAACTTTTCTGTAGTTTCTAAATGTTCCACAAGAACATTAAATTACATTTTTATTAAATTTTTTTATTAAATTAATAAATTACTCTTGTAATTTAATAAAGATACATTTTGAATTTAAACATATTTTTAATGAATTTCACTGAACAATGCACATTTATCAAGGTCTACTATCAATACTGTGCTTGATATATATCGATGCAGCTAGAAAATAAACCCTCTGTGCCACTGAGTAGCTCCCAGCACAGCAATGCAGACATGTAATAAATACCCACAGACACACCATTACCCAAGTATTATATGTGAAAAGCCTGATTATTGATCCAGACCTGGAAGACCTAATGATGTCTTTGTCTTTTGCGACTGACAGATTATGAAACAACAGAATGTTGAGAATACCCTTCTGCTGTCTCCTTTACTAAGTTCCATAATTATCAGGGGAAGAAACAATTAATATTGTTAATTGCAATGTGATAACCGAAATTTGTTGCGCGTTTATTTCACATGATCATCAAACAACCCTATGAATTAACTAGTGCTATTATTCTTATTTTTACAGGCATCATATTGAGGCCAAGAAAGGTCAAGTAAGGTGTTTAATTTGCCTGCTAATGTATAGGGGAGTCAAGATTTGAATAGCTAGTCTGAAGCCAGAGCCCAAAGTTCTGACCATCAGGCTTTGCTGCGTTCTTTTATTACTTTTAGCGTCATCTCTGGCCCCTTCCTGCCACATAACATTTTCAGAATTCCAAAGAATTCCAAGAACAAACCATCACATAAAGCTTCTAGTAGAGAGAGAAGGTTGGGGAGAACGACCTGGGGGGCAGAGTTGGTGTCCACAGTATGCAGCATTTGGATTCAGGAGGGCCCAATAATTTGCTGAATGAATGACTCAGAAAACAGTTCATTTTTTAATCTCCCGCTCTCAATATTATCTTATTTTTAATGTTCTCCTCTTTGTTCTAAAAACTCTAATGCAAGATGGGAAAAGTCTGTTTAACTGAGGGTTAAAAGCTGTATTGTTTTCAATTTCATATAGCAATTATTATAGTTGGCATAAAGTTATATATCCAATAATATTTTATATATATATAATTTAGTACATTTTATTTTTAGGGCCAAAAATTTGTAAATTCTAAGTAAAACATCCCTCTATCTAGCATACGTATCACTTAAGTATTTTTTAATTGGGGCTAGTTTTTATTCAAGTATTATGAGAAATCAATTTTATGAATTGTGGACAAAACCAAATTGCCATCAGATGACTGTACAAATTAAGGCTTTTATAAAAAAGACATATGGATCATTGTATGTGTCTAGAAATGGCAGAATTGCTGGCACAGGCTGTGAAATGCATGATAATTTTCTGTCATATTTAGATTAGCATAAATCACTGAAAAACTACTCATTATTCCTTGCCTGTGGACTAGATAGCACCTCACTTCCATTAGTTCTTGTCCTGATGGACTCCTCAACTTAACCACTGTTCAGAAACTGCAAAAGAAATTATCACATTTCCAAACCCACAGGAAAATTAATTAAAGTATAGAGAAATATATTATGGGCCTTACTCTAGGTTCATGAAGAGTGTTTGCCACAGAATAAAAACATTTAAAATAAATTAAAACTTTTAATTTTCAAATGTGACTTCTTACCTATTTCACTTACAAATGACTGCACCTCTTCGCCTCTATTTGAACTCTCATAATCATTGTCTACAAATATCTCTTTGCCTCTGGTGTAAGGTAATGCTGTGTCCTATATATACTCAAAGTAAGTTAAAGAGGTACCCTCTCAAGATTTAAATATTAAAAGGGACAACAGAGATGATGGAAGCCATGAGAATAAATGAACAAACTTGAAATCAGAGCAAACTTTAAAATACATAATGGGATGAAATGATTAAACACAGTGTGTTGGGAAATTTTCTCTCTTTCCTTCCTCCATGTACTCACTCAGATTAATAAAAAAATGGCCTTTAATTTGCAAACATAGACCTCTTGTGAGATATATTTCTGGAATAATTTTCTTTACTAAGCTTTGAAAACTATACCTGCATGAAATACATGTTTTAAAACAATTCTTCAAGCTGTGAAATATGTGTAGAGGACTGTGTGGTGGATCCAAAATACTTATATACTGAATACTGCAAGGCAGTGCCTAAATTAACCAAGTTAAATGACTCTTGCCCTGCTATCAAGAGATGGAACTAATTTATCCACTTCGTCTCTTCTCTCCTTCAACAAGGATAAAGCAAAGCACTGTGGGTAAGGGTACACGTCATGTAGTCAGGCTGACTTCAAATTCTGGCTGAATCATTTATCACTTACTAGCCAGGAGGTATGTAGATCATTACTTAGCCTCTTCAAATCCTACCTTCTTTAGAATAGGGTTAGGGTAATGGTTGTCCAGTTAGCTTTCAATAAATGTTTGCTGTTATTATAATTATTCATGAGAGTGCCGGTATCAAAAATGGTAAGGGGGCATCATTTCTGCAAGGATTTGCTAGAGTCAGTATTAGAAGGATGAATCAAGAGTGGTCATCCAAATGGAGATGTCCTATGGGAAGCTGGACACAGGAGACAGACTCAATGATCAGAAATGGAGTACATTGGGAGATAGAAGAAATATAAGCTTAAAGAAAGATGAGCATCAATAGCAGGTGATATAGAAAGTTCAAGGACAGGAGGAAAAGAAGGAACAAAATAATTGGATAACTCATTAGAAACTGGGATGGAGATGAGATCTCAGAATGACCACATATACACATACACACACACAATAACAATAATAATATATATGTGCTTACATTAAACACATGCATTTATCGCTATTGTCTCCTGACAGAAAATATACTAAATTCAAAGTACCATAATTTTTTAAAAAATCAACCAAGGCAAAAATGATCAAAGAGAAAATAACAGCAGATGAGAGTTGTCAGCAGAATTTTGGAATAAAAAAATGGAGGGGCACGCGAGCTGGGTACGCCAATACTGCAGAAGGGTGTGCCACGAGCAGTGTGTCGAAGGACATCAGCAAGACAGGAATTGAAGACAACAGGTACACAAGGCCCCGTCCAGCCTGCTTGTTTCTCTGCTCAGCAACAGGAGTACTGGATGCTTCAGCCATCCAGGCAGGATCTCCAGTTCCCCCACTCAACTTAACCAGAGTTAAACCCACCAGTTTTAGTGTTTCCCATGCAAAGCATCCAACCAGTTTTAAAATATATTTATGTTTCATATAAATAATACTCTACTGTTTTGTAACTCATTACAATAGTGATTCACTAAGTTTTCTTGGTTCAATTGACAAAATATCTGAAATCACCGGGTTAATTACTTTCCTCATTCAAGGTCTGAGAGTATATATTTTCTTGCTTAACATCCCCTGTAATAGTATATGGCATATGACTACATGTTATAATCCTTCATGTAGTACAAACCTATGTTAGCAGGAAAAGAAGATAGATGGGCATCAGACAACTTTGCCATACTGGCTTTGTGTTCTTGTATAAATCACTTAACCTCTCTGAGCCTTAGTTTTACCTTAAAATTGAGTCACTATATCTATTTAGTAAGGTTTTAATGATGAAATGAGGTACTACACGTAGATAGTAAAAAGTAATTCTTGGGTGTAAGGGTAGTTCAGTGGTAGAATTTTTGCCTGCCATGTGGGAGACCTGGGTTCAATTCCCAGCCCATGCCCTTCCCAAAAACAAAGAAACAAGCAAAGAAAACAAACAAAAAATTCAATAAATAGTGCTGTAATAATGGGATATTTACATGGAAAAAGAATGAAATGTGATCCCCGCCATTCAGCATAGGAAAAAAAAAGCCATTACTTGATGCATAATAGCCACTTAAGTTTCCTTCTCCCCAATTTTTCCCACCCACACCCTCCCCTCGACTCCAACTGTTATGCTTAGAAAATAAATATTATCTACTGGGAATTGCCTGGTTTATATCCATTCTAATGCATTTATTGAAAATCTGCCCTCTTTTCACCTCTCTCCTGGAGTCTCTGAGACTAACCAGGGAAAATGAAAAGGATATTGTCCTCAAGAAACATTGGATTGAGAAAGTCAAAGCTCACACAAGAGAAAGAGCTACAGCTGAGCTATTTTATGAACAGGATAAATATGCCTCCAGATAAGAATAGCCTAGGGACTTCATTCTAATTATCTTCTATTCATCCTTACAAATTCCCATCAACCAGCTAGGAATTTGTTAGATGTATGACTGAATTCTGAAGGGAAGATTTAGAAGGCTCATCAATAAATACTTTTGAAAATGGAAGTAGAGTCAAGATTGATCTTTCTCCGATGATGTAATCCCTTTAAGGTGGAGAGGCACTCTAGTAATTGGGTGATCTGGAGTCCTTTCCCACAAGTGTCATTAATTGCTAAACAGATTAAATACAGTGGATCAAATGGAACCTTCTGAAAATGAAAGATAGCTCTTCTGAAAAATGTGCACATATATGTCTGTCTTTGGTTATGAAGAGTAGGTCGCATTAGAAGGTATTTTCTATCATAGTGAAGTTAAGCAAATGTTAAAGGACAAGTCACCATTTGGAAAAAAAAATCTGATCCTCTGAATCAATTTCCCCTCTGATCTTGTAATATTATTATAATTCATGCAGTCCCACTCAGTAGCAGGTGAGCAAGATCTTGTGATGATGATTCACATATTTACATCTTAATGCTTTTAAATAGTCTAAAGTGCCATCATTCCATGAAAGGGAAAAATCTTTATTTGAAAGAAGTAGTTTATGGAAATAAATCATCCCAAGATTTCCCACGCTAATACAAACCTAAAGATAAATACAAGTTCAATTTATTCTTTATCCAGCAATCAATTATTGAACATCTACTATGAGGAAGGCACCATAGAAAGAAAATATACTAAATGCACCAAATGACTTGTATTTCTCTAGTTCTAACAACCACAACTTTTTTTTTTCTGCTTCCTCAATGCCAGTCGAGTGTTGGAAAGTGAGAGGCATTATCTTAATTAATCTTCTAAAGAGTTCCAGGAGATAGACGATGATGTCTTCATCATCCTCCTCATTCCCACTGTGCTCCTGAGAAGTTGAATTGCCCCAGTTTCCACCGCCAGTAAACAGTGGTGCTCTGATGTGAAGATAGTCCAATTTCACAGCTCACACACCCACGTTAGTATAATGTTTTACCCATCCATCAAAGCCACGGTTTCATTGAATTCTCATGACAATTTGATGAACCGGAAAACAAGTTAGTTTGTTTCAAAACAAATAAACCAAGAACGAATCAAAGTGACTCATCCAAGGTCATAATTTGTTCGTGTCACAGTTGGAACTGGAACCCAACTCTTCGGTCTACTGTGATTTCAGTAGCACCTGCTCCCCTACAGCTGAACCCAGTGAGCACATTCTGACGTATGTCTTCTAATACATTACATAAAACCTCACAAGAATTATGACTTCTGACATTCTGGCATAAGAAATTTGGCAATAAAGGAGATTGCAGAGCTGACTTAAAAAAAAAATAGTTACAGGCTAATGATACGGACAGTTAAACTCTGGGTGCTGAGACCTTTGTCAAAAAAAAAGCCATTAAGCAAAGATGAAGAGAATGCTTCCAGAGCAGCAGTCGCTGATCTGGTGACACAGCCCTTGGTTATAATGACTTCATTTCTGTGATGCCAAATGAATAATACCTGTGTGGTCATGCTGTGTGATGGATATGAGCGCAGCCAAGTGACCTTGATCACCTCCCTGTTACTGAATTGTTGCCATAAAGGTTGTCTTCATTTTCCTAGCCATTATTTTGAAGCAAATTCCCCCAAGTGAAATGGCAGCTTGTGTTTTTTGTAACCTTACACTGCAAATCTAATATCTGACACCAAGACTGAAATAATAAGATGGCTTTATCTAGTATCTTTCCATTCCTAAGAGTTGTCTACGGACAACTATATAATAGATGTATACAGTCGATCTAGGAAGAAAGGAAGTCATCTTGTGTTCTTCAAGAGGACAGATTATTTTCTACGTATAATTTCAGTGAAAAATAAGCACAGACAGATACTACCTATAGGGTTTTTATGAAATAAATTTAGAAAGGCAAGCTATTTAGGAGTACATATTAAACTATGGGTTTATATTCTGAAAGGATCTAACATCTGACTGAAAATGGCTGCAAAAATAGAAAACAAACAAAAAAGTCACACATTATTTCTAATGGAAAATTGCCATGGCTGCTTTTGTCTGCCTTCCAGGGTAGGTGCTTCTTACTTGTTTGAGCCAACAGGATTGGAGAATTCCTGGGCAGGTTTTGCTTCACTTTCCATCTTTGGTTTGATCTCCTGGTATCCTATTCGTTATTCTTCCCTATCGATTTTCTATCTTGCCTCTTATTTCTTTTTTATCTTTCCACTCCCCCTCTTTCTTTTTGCTTTCTGAATTCTTCTTATTCTTCATTTTTCTTTCCTGACTATTCTTTCGTCCTTCCTCAGCAATAAGATTAAGCAGTTTATTGTACTGTTTTCCCCTGTTGTTCTGCCAAGCTCATGCTTTGCTAAAGGTACTGGGCTTTCATTGGAAACATCAGACAAAGCAAATCCACAGCTACTGGCTGACTAGCGTGTACTGGCATATATTGAGTCGGTGCCATGCAACTTTGATAAGGTCCTAACGTTTGCCCTAAGTCACTAGATTCAAAACTAAGGAAAAGTCTTTTATGCTCTCTGATATTTAATTGCTTGATTTCATTCCTGACTGCCAGGAGGAAAATAACTTGGGGCTTCCTCAAAGACATTTGCCATTGGAACCTCTGCATTTCAATAAATCAGTATATCTGGTTTTTAAACCAGGACATATTATTTGTAGGCATAATATAGGGTACCAGAGCTCTTTTGTCTTTCTCAGATATTCATTAATTTCTTCTTGATGGTTTTAAATAACAGAAATAAGGTCACTGGAATAGAGCTGCTTCACTAGAAAAAAAGATCTTTCATTTTGATTGTCTCAGCCCTGCCTTAGTGTGTTTATCTGTGATAAATGCCCTGTCTTTGTCTAGCATTATCTACCAGAAAGAAATCAACTGTATATAATTATTACAAACAGGAAATAATTTCTTTTCTGTTTGATGTTTTAAAGAATGAAAGGCTGTCAAAATGAGCTGACAGTGAGGACAATTAAGGAGTTTGGTTCCAGGGTTGCATACAAGAACTAAGAGAATTAAAGAGCAAAATATGCTGGTAATGAATAATTACTTTCTACTTAGTATGGCACCATTATGATCTGATTGAATTAATGGTCTTGAAAATTTGGGTATTTTATTTTCCTGTCTAACAGCAACTCAGAAGATTAAGGAAAAATCAGAATGTTCTCACATATTTTAAAGCTCTATTTGCCTTAATCTTGGGAAAATGCTGAAAAATAGCAAGATTTAATGATAATGTTTTTGATGTGATCATTTCATTTCTATTAGAAAATTTTGCTACAAATTAAATTTTAGGTAGTTGTAAACAAAAATTAGGTTAATGTAAATAAATCAATGAAAGTCTGGTAAAGGGATATGAATAAGTACCAAACTTGTTTACGTAATAATCCTATTCATAAAACTCTCCAGTGCTCTATAATCAAGGTAGAGGAGTGATCTCTTGATTGAAAAATCCAATGAATACTAACCTTTCAAAACAAAACATTTGGTCACTTTGAAGTAGTGTAGTGATACAAATAGCACCTTATTTCTTCCTTGAAATACACAGAATCAATAAGATGGTAAACCTACTAATAAGAATTTGAGGCATTCAGATTCTCCAATGCTATTTCCCCAGCAGCATGCTGTGGACCAGCTTTGTGGACATGTAATCTATGAAGCTGCTCAGAGCCCAGACTTAGAAGGACCCACACTTGGTTACATGCCCAGCTGCTGTTGGCCTCTTAAAGCTCTCAACAATTTCTGAAGAAGGAGCTGCATCTTTGCTTGGCATTAAGCCCCACAGTCCTAGGTCAAAGATTTGGGTCCAGACAGACATGGACTTGTTCTGGGGCCAGCACTGCGCTAGTGAAATGGGACAAGTTACATAACACCTCTGAGCCCCTATTTTCTCCTTGGAAAAGGAAATACCACTTTCAGAGTTGTAACCACTGAGAGATAATGCATAGAAAATGTGCAGCATGGTCCCAACGTAGTGTGTAAATGTTAATCCTTCGTCTTCTCCACACTCTCATTCCCCACTGTCACGGATTGCCATATTGCATAGATGTGATGGCTCTGATAAGCTATTCCTTTAAGTCAGAATCCTGAAGTTATCCAGTTAGTGGCCTGACCCGGGAAGATAAGAGGAAACAGAGATGATATATAAGGCACATCTGAGTATCTAGCCTGGACTCAAGGCAATGTGGGTCAATAGCTGTCACTCAGTACTCTTGTCATTCCCATGATATGAACAAACGAATGTGGCTGATTGACCTTAGGTTCCAAGAACCCTCACATTATAAAGTGAGGTGGTAAACTATACAGACGAGAGCGGTTAAAAATCTCTTCTGTTAATTGTAGCTGATCATCCACCTCCAGCTGATACAAGTGGGTGACTTTGGGGAGGTTGAAAGAGAATTTCTTTGGCGTTCTCTGTTCCATCCCTATCCATGGAGGCATGGGAGAGGGACACAGGATGTTTATTCCCCTCCCTCATGCCAACTGAAAAGACCTGCACTATGGGAACTTAAAGAACTTTGCCTGTTTAAGTTCTAATTATTCTATTTGTTTATTATGCTAAAACATTTTGAAGTTTGATGGATTTGAGAGGTCTGAGATGTCTAAAGTGGTGGCTGGAGCAGCTTCAGCCCGATGGCAGAGTAAAGGTTGCTGCACTGGAACATAGTTCTACTAACAGCAGGACAAAGGTGTGCAGTTTCAGGGAATGAAACATGGAGCCAGCCCCAAAGATTACCAGGATGGGCAAAGGGACACAGGCAAAGCATCTGAGTGGAACAGAGGTGAGCAGTCAGCCAGAAAAGAAGTGTTGCCCCCACCCCCCCCGCCCCACCCCCATGAAGAGAGTTGCTCAGTGAGGTTGCTACCAGGGTGTCTCTGAAGAATCTGAACAAGTACATGACGGAAACAACCAGCTTTGGACATTGGCCTCGATTAGAAGGTGCCACTATCCCGTAACAGCAAAACTAGCCACATAAGTTCAGGCCCTCGCCTGATCAGACTCAGCAACTGGACGGTACGGCAGCAGGAGAAAAGCAAAAGCAAAGAAGCCAGACATGCCACCCTTTTTCCTGCAACTCTTAAGCATGATAGAGGCTAACATTGGAGAAGGAGGAAGTTTAAATTTGAATGAGTTTGGAATTTTGGTATTTCATTAGGTGGGGAAAATGTTACTGGGACTGTTCTTGTGATTGAAACAGCCCGAAAAGGTATGCCCTTTCCCAATATTTCATCCAGGGGAGGGGAAGAACAGGTGTATGGAGCAAGTTTAGAGGGGAGTGGTGGAAAGGGGCTTTTACGCCTACACCCTATCAGTCCAGCTGGTTTAATGACCCAGATTTGGACCTTAGCTTGTCCAAAGGTGGAGCAGCACGGCAGGCAGGAGCTTAGTGATTATGGTTTTCTACATATACATATATTTTTCAAATCATGTCAACATTCAGCCTCAGTGTTTCATCTAAAAAGAGTCTACTTCATAAGGTTGTTATAGAAATCAAATTAAGTAACAACGTAAAGTATGTAAAATTTAGCATAACTTAGTAAAAATGAGTTGTTTAATGACATATAAGGGGAAGATCCTGCCTCTGATCAGAACAAGGGAGAGGAAATAAAGTTTGCTCTATTTAATACTGAGCTCCAATATAATTAACTGTACATCTTTAGCTAGAATTTTAGCTTCAATAAGAAAATATTGATTATTGATATAATTAAGAATTCACTGAAAAAGTACAATTTATTATAAGTATTGAGTTCTTACAAATAACTGAGGAAGATCCTGATTTAGATTTGGAAACATTTCCTTTATGCATAAATGAAAATCAGAACCAAGCCCTACCTTGGACACGAGCAGTTATGGCTTGCTTGAACAATATCGAGCTCTGATATGGAAGCTGCGTTTCATAATGGAATGTTAAGACTTGAATATCGTTTATTAGTCTAATACATTGAAAATAACAGCATAAATTTAAATGGCATAAATGTTTAATTAGTCAAAACATAATGCTCAAAGCAAGGAATACTTCCCTAGAACTCTCTGGAATATCAGAAACGCTTCCAGTTCTGAATGCTCTTGACTAAATTTTAAGGCGAAAATTTTGTGCTACTTTATTTTGTTTGCTTTCCTCAGAACACAGTGAAAGTATATAAACTACAAAGACAGTTTGGTAAGAATCAGAGGGAATATTTGGCTTAAATTCAAATTGGAATGGAACTATGAAAAGCAGTGAATTTTTAGAACCCAGAGAAAATGCCCAGGTTATGCATTATTTTTATTTGTAATCTGATTTCCACATAACGTATGATTAATCCAAACAATTTATTATTATTTGAGTCACTAGAAACCATCTCTGTGAATTTGCCCAGAAATAAGAGAAAAGGTAATGTGGAATGATTTTGGTGCACAGGTCATGATTTCTTCTAGCTTTCTGGATATACTTTTGCTATCATAGGGCTGACTTTTCACACAATGACTGTATCCAACTTCTCAGTGACTTATCGATAAATCTCATTAGAAAGGTCACTATTTTTTATAGATGGAGGGCTACAGCTTTCCCTATGTCCTTACATAAGGGTTGGGTAGAATCTATAAAAGTGTGGTATTTGGGTTGAATATTCCCATGGAAAATTTAGACAATTGCCCCTTACTTGATATACGAGGTATATGAAGATCCTAAGACCTCTGCACAACTCCAAGGAAGAGAGAACTCAACGACTAGAATTGAGTGTCCCAATAGGGTCTCTGAGTCATAAATGATTTAATAAAAATAGATTTGTTTCTTGCACATCTGAATTTGTGGAATAAGATTCATACTATTTGAACCAGGCTTTTATTTTTAGTTACTAGATCTGTAGGCAATTAGATAAGGAGAAAAAGAGACTGTTTTATGTTTTATTTACTCTGCAAACTGCCAAATCTAGTAAAGAGGGAAGGCTTCCAACGAAGGCCCTTGACTGAGCTGGAAAGAATTTGTCCTGTCTTTATGGAAAATGGCTCAGCATTATTAACTGAAGACAGAATTGCGATGGAGGGACACATTAAGTAAACAAATAGAGATGTTTCCTAGGTTTGATAGCAAATTCTGGCAAAAGTTATATTTGCCAAAAACGCCATGGGAACCAAAAAGCTCAACTGGTCCCTGGAAAATTGTGAAAGTGGTACAGTTTCCGCTTTGTCATCAGGACCTATTCATAACTCTCTGGGACTCTTCTACCCTATTATATTTCCATCAGAAACTCTAACCCAGAAACTGTCCCCATAAAATTTGGACCTTGCTTTTCTCCTTTCTCTATCAAGAATTGCCTCTTTCTCCAGATCCCTTAAAAAAAAATTGGATCAAGCAATAAACTATATTTGATAACTTCTGGTATTATTTTAATGGATTAACTTTTCAGTAATAAAATGCACATTTTAATAGGGATCTTCGCTGCTTTAACATGCATACTTCCCTTAAGTAGCAATTTCAACAGGCGCAGCATTGAGAGGCAGGAAATTCTTTATTAAACCCCAAAGGTGTTTTCCAAATTCCAAAGATGGTCTCACCAATATATCGCATCTTTCATGTTCTTCTTACAAAGTGGCATTGATTTGCCTCCATCAATAGACAGGATTGAAGAGTTTTTCTCTTTTTGGATGCTCTACCTTGAGACCCAGCCATCAGGCTGTGAGGAAGCCAAACAGCCACATGGGAAGGCTATATCAAGGTGTTCCAGCCACAGCCTTAGCTGAGGAACCAGCCAACAGCCAGGATTCACTGACAGATCTGTCAGCAAGTGAGCCCTCAGATGATTCCAGCTCCCAGCTGACACCAAATGGACAGAGATAAGCTATAATGCAGATTTTGTGAGCAAAATCAATGCTGTGTTTGTCATTAAATTCTGGATTTTTTTTATATGGCAAAAAATGTCACTATAACACCATCAGTCTTAATGTATGGATAATTGTCCAACTTGCTTATCATTTTGACTAACCTTTTCAGGTTAAAAAAATCAAAGTGGGGGCGATATGATGGTGGCTCAGTGGCAGAATTCTTGCCTGATATGCCTGAATTCTTGCCTGATATGCCTGAGACCCGGGTTTGATTCCAGGTGCCTGCACACACAAGAAAAAAAAATCAAAGTAATAAATCAAATCACATTTGTGAAGGTTTAGAAGGTCACATGAGTCTTAAATCCATTTAAGATTTATTTTCTACCTGCGTGAAGCTAGGCACAACAGTTCCTCTGTTAGACAGTGGAAGAAGAGAGCTTTCTTCCAGAAGTTAGGGTTAAGTTTGAGAATGATAGTTAATCAGTGAATATAGATTTCAGAGCCCTTACGGTAGTATATTGAGTAGTTCTGAGACAGGAAGATGTTTTTATATATAAGACAAGTGGAGAATACTCGGAAATTATGACCTTGGAGAAAGAATCATCAACTAAAATAGGCTGAAGGAGCTATAGATGCTGAAGTAGCAAAATGACTTCATAATTCTATTTGTTAAATAGGGCCCCTAGAAAGTAAGTGCCTCAGTGCCTGGGCTGTGGCATACAAAGCCACAGGATAAACACAAGCACACATTTTCCAGGCATGAGGGAGGGAGAAAAAATATTTTATACTAAAACTAACATAAACATGTTATAGATTGGGATACAGAATGTATGAAAACGGATTTTTAAAACAAAAACAAAAATCCTCAAAGAAATGTCCTGTTTTCAAAAAAATATTTGGTTCATATCCCAGACCCTGAGTATTTTTCATTCTGTCCTTCTAATCTTGCAAGATCCCTCTATGCTTTACTTAAATCTCTAGCTAACCATTCAAATTACAGTTGAAACAATGAACTTCATCTCACAATTAATTATGCTCTATATTTGACATTTTTAGTATGTGATTTCACATTATCTTTAGCAACTTCTATGTTCTATGATATTTTGAAAAATCCTGGTTGAGAAGGGCTGATTCAGGACATACTGTCTAATGGTAGTGAAAGGAAAATTCCAATTTTCAAATCTTCCTGCATAAATAAATTACTCTCCTTCATTTCAGTTTTATATTTCAAAACCATGGACCTGGCAATGTTTAATTCCAGAAAGGTTCAGCCATCTTGCATTCCTATAACAGCACCAATCTAGATGGATGTTAATGGAATTGAGTATTGAAGAAAGTTTGAAATTATCAGTTAAATTCAATGGAAAAAATCACTGTTGACCCAGGATGTCAATTTTTCTACTCCACCACTTTCTAAACCTCCAGAGCCCCCAAGTGCAATCATGTGAGAAAACTGTCTTTATGAGGACTTGCTGAAAATCGCACTGATTGAACGAACTGATGTTTGAGTTAACTTCTGAGGCACGACCCTGGTATCTTTCAATTTATGGAATCTTCCAGAAAACCACTAATATTGTCAGGAGACATCTTTGAGTTTACTTCTAGAGCACGGAATGAGATATGAAGTTGCTGTTAAAGTTTTTGTACTTTTTATGTATTTTTAAAGCATCAGTTAGAAATTTTACATAACTATCCTACCCCCTACAGACTGTAAGCAGGGAATTTTGTCTATTGTATTCACTGTTGTGTCCCAAGTATCTAGAATAGTGCCTGCCACATTTTTTGTTGAATGAATATGTTTGTTGATAAATGTATATATTTTGCACATATACAATTATAGATAGATGGGTGGATGGATGGACAGATAGATGAAGAGAGACAGATAGATATGATAGGCCATCTTAAATTCACTTTGTGGGCATCCATATTATTTTCAGTCCCTGGAAAACTATGAAGAACAAAATGCCAACCATAATTCTTTTGAAATGACTGCTAAGGAAGAGAGGGAGATAGCCCAAACCATGAACAAGGTTTAAGATATTGTTAAAAATTACAAACAGAGCTTAAATAATTATAAGATACATAGTTCACACTCCTGATTGCAGTTTGGAAGGTCAATTACAGTTATGAGTAAAATTGTATAGGAATCCTGCGAGACTGGACAACTAAATTTGGTAGAAGTCCCACTGTTCTGAATGAGGAAACTCCAACCTAAAAACGGATATTGAGAGTGGATGGGGAAAGGGAAAAGAAAAAGTATACAACAATGAGACGCAAGCATGAAAAGTCACTTATACTGTAAATTTACACTATGATTATCTTCCCAAGGGTATGTTCTCATAGGACACCAATTCCTTGTAATGAACTGAAATCGGTGCATTATCAGAGTTTACAGAATTGTCTCATGCAATATTTTACCAAGAAATTTTCTACTCAATGCTTGACAGCTCTGGAAAGTGTAATTGCACATACAACATGCAGACACTTGAAATTTCTGTAATTTTCTGCAAGACAGCACTAAAAAATGCTGCCTTGACTTGGTCCTGATTTTCAATTGCTGCTGTTCTTTTCAAAATGAATTACCAGCATTACGAATGCATCCTTATTGTGAATTCATTTGTGATGGGTTGTTTAATCCTTCAATGATACATATTTTACAATAACCAGACATGGGCCATAATTTTACAATCATTAGATTCCAAGACATGTATGCAGTGTGATTCAATTATGGATCATCTATAACTATATTGAAAATCTATAAATAATACCTACCATCCATTCAGTTTTAATTGGGCCATGACACTTCTTTAGTAATGCGTAGCTTATGCATTTATGCTGGTTAGACAAATTGTAGCATAATATCTAGGTGAGCATATCAAAATTTATGGGGTTATTTTTGTGTTTAAATCTATTTTTATTATATAAAATCATGAATACAAGCTCATATTGCAAGACTCTTTTCCAATTATTTCATAACTTATGTTCTTCTACTGGAAATGGGACTAATTTGGGACAGGAGGTAAGGATGAGCTGAAGTTAAAAAAAAAAGTTTTTGATGAGCAGTCTCAAAAGAGGAAAGAAATATTGAATGGTAAATGTTATCTGGACTTAATTCTGGCCTTCCATTAGGATAGGCAGTAATAAAACAAACCTTAGAACTAAATAACCTTTCAAATTTAGAGTTTATAACAGCAAACAAGTTAAGACTCTAGACCACTGATTTCCTAATAAGTTCACCATAATGGATCCTTTCATAATATTTAATTATTCATATCGTTATTTAAAAGTGCTTTTCCTACAAACTAAATTTTATAATTATTTTCTTTTTTCCCTAAATTAATCATTAGAAACATATGTAAAACTACCAATCAGAGTTTCTGATGTGCTTAGGAAAAATAAGATTAGCATACTGAGTTGACTTAACCCCATCACAATATTTTAGTAGGCCTCAATCTTTTTATACTGAGTCAATGCATAATTGAAAACTTTAAATATTGAAACTTCCTTATAGATTCCTATTCTCTAGAGATTAAGAGAACACCAGGTTACACGCAATTTTCCTCAACTTTTTCAAAACATTACAAAATGTTTAGGAGATAAACATTTGGAGAGAGTATTCAGTTCTAATTATGGCCCTGATTTACTACATTATCTCGGACATGACACTTAAACTCTTTCAGCTTCATGGTCCTTATTAAAAGAGAAAAAAAAACTGGTGGCTAAACTAAAAGAGACAACATAGGTATTGGTTAAGAGCACGGCTTCCAGAGAAGATTGCCTGAATTTGAATCCTGGCTCCATGAAATCACTTAATATCTTTAAAGCCATCATAATCAAATTGCTTAAAAACCCATGATAAGAGAAAATATTAAAAGCAGAGAAAAAGACACATTGCATATAAAGACCCAAAGATAAAAATTATCACAGACTTTGTTTCAAAAACAATACAAGTCAGAAGGCAATGGAATGACACTCTCAATGTGCTGAAAGAAAAAAAATTGTCAACCTAAAATTCTACATCTAGCAAAAATATCCCCCCAAAATGAAGGGGAAATAAAGATAAGTATTTCATCTGTAAAAGATATAACGTAATTGTATCTCACTTCCTAGGGTTGTTAAGGAGATTGATTATTTAATATAAGTAAAATACTTCAAGCAATGCCTGCAAGTTAATAACCACTATGGTCATAAATTTAAAATATAACACTAAAATAAGCAACTGAGACTTTTTCAAATCTTTCATTTTACCTGGAAACTAAAAATAGTGATTTAAAATGGCATGTCTTCTAGTGAAAAGAACAAGATATCACAGAATAACAGAGCCCCAGGGGAGAATCAGAGGTCAGTGCAACTGTTTGTCTCATAACTGGGTCATACCAATAACATATCCATTGAACCAGAAAGTAAATTCTTTGAAGGTTTGAAACTACATCTTAATATAGTGCTTTGTTTTCAATGATATGATGAAGAATATTTTATACCCCAGTTCATTTATAAAGCAGTCATGCCCATTATCTCTTTTTATTATAATTAAGACTTGCATTATAACAAGGTTATTTAGTTGTCTCATTCAGTAAATGCTTATTGAAAATCTTCTCTGTGGCAGGTACCCTTCTGGATTTGGGGATTCGATGAGAACCAAGACATAATACTTCTCAAGTTGTTTGGAGGAATGCAGGAGAGAGACGTGTAAGAGGGCAAATGCAATATTGAATCCAAGATAAATGCAGGATGTTATGGGCACACAAAGGAAGGACATCTGGCCTAGAGTTGAGGGATTAAGGAAGCCCTTTTAGAGGAGATGCACTCGAGCAGCATTCTAAACAAGAAACCAAATAGTTTAATCAAGAATGAGGGAAACTGGAGGAGTTAAATGAAGAGTTTAATATTGGACATTCAGCAAGTCACTTAATCTCTCTGAGCCTCAGTTATCTCAAATCTAAAATGGGGCAAAAAATACCTTCTTCACTGGGCTTTGGTTAAAGTTAATGAAATGAAGTAATAGAAAAGTGCTTTAAAGGCCATGCAGGTAATACACAAATGTACAAATACTGCCAAAAGGTATTGCCTACTGGTCTTTTATTTAAGCAGGACTTTATTCAAAACACAGTGGCACAAAAGTATTAACTTCAAGATTTTTAAGGAGAGATTGTTTATAAACTTAGCACACTATATACATACTGCCATAAAAGAACATTAAAATAGGATCAAAATCTTCTACAAACTATAAAACCCAACCTAACTTATTTTAATGAAAATACCACCCACAAAGCTAAATAAGTTTTAAAAGCTATCTGGAGGCTTTTGTTTTCAAACCAAACAACTCTATTTTTGATTGTACAATAAGATGATTGACAAGAAAGTCAATATATAAATTTAACTTTTAAAATAAGCATTTTATAATCCAGCATACTATGCGATAAAAATTTTTATGTACTAAATTGGGTACTTCAGTTGCTAAAAAAGAGTAAAATGTTAAGTTTTTCGGAGGTTCCAATTCGTCCACTGAACTTACCCAAGAATTTTATTTCATTCAGTTGTGTAACTATTTTAGTTTCTCCACAAATAATTTCATAATTTTTATTTTAAAATCCCAAAGTCTTATACTTTAAAATAAAAAATAAAAGTAGTAATAGATCCAGTAATTTAAATGTGTCCCAGTATGTGAACATAACTCCAATTAATTTGCTGACATCAACTTGGAAAATACTTACAAAAATTCAAAACAAAGGGGAAAAGTGTAGATAGCTGAGTGAGCCCTCCATGACAAAAACAGAGGTGTACTTGTCTACTCATAATTTATTTGGTAAACATATAAGGAACATATACACGCACACTCACACTTATTCCAAATATTTTTGTTTTTATTTGATATCATTTGAAAACAAATTTCAATTTTAATACAGATTTACTTTCAAATAATTTTCCAACTGCCTATTATATTCCAATTAAATGCTGTAATATCTGGTGATGCTTTATAACTATAGGGAGAATAATGGAAAATTAAAAATACTTTGCAAAGTAGTATCCAAATCACTTGGGGAGCAAATTTTAAAATATTGTCTTGAATGTTTCATTAATTATCAACAGGCAATTGTTCTGACTTTTGAAGAACAAAGATGCTACTTCCAAAAACCCGCCCTGCTTATTTTCTTCATCCTACAAATGCAGTCTACACACACTGTCAACCAAGAGGGGGGATTTACATTAAGCAGAACCTGTTACATTAAATGGCATGGATAATAATATTTGGAGCTGAGAAAACAGTCAATTTCTTTCTTTCACTTAGTTGTTTAAAACTAAGAGATAGGTTGCGACCAAGACTACACATTTTCCTGGGCATCCCCAAGTTTCCAAATTCATTTTTGAGATAGAGGAAAGTGAAAGAAGAAAGGAAGGTGATCATAAAGGCGTTGCTGAAATGAAAAAGAATGCACACCCAAAAACAAAACAAAATAAACCCTTGGCATGTCATGATCTGCAGCTTGAAGAAAAACTGGCTCACCTTCTTGTCTCTGAACTTAGTATAAGCAATTTTCCCTTCAAAAATAAATAGTCACCTGGATTCTCAAAGGTTTCAGAAGCCTCCACAAAATCCATAAACTCCATCGTTGAATACAACCTTTATGATTCTGCTTCTCCTGTCCAAGTTATCATGTGACAAAAAGTACTCAAATCAAATACTCTAAGCTGAAAAAAACGTCATTGTCTTTGAACTAAAGTTTTCTGGGTCACCTCTAAAAAAACCAAGTTATCATTCAAGAGACTATTGCCATTTCACATTAAAGCCAACTGTTATTTCAATTAGTTTATAAACAACTTTAAAACCTTATGAATGACATGTAGCATACTAAACCTGTATAAAACAGGCTAAAAATGACTAATTCAGTGAACGTGAAAAATTAAGAATTTCACAATGGGGTCAATGAAAATATTTCTCTACATACAATATAGAGATTAATTAATCTCATTTGGAATGATAAAAAGGCAAAAATAGTAAAACCCCACTTTTGCTATAAAAAGTTACACATTATCTTCAGTAGAGATAGTTATCATAGAAGAAGAAATAAAGAGATTGTGGTCACTCTACCGTAAACCCAGGAACATTCGAATGATCTAAGCCAGTCTTAGAATGATCTCGTTAGCTTCTTCCGCTCCATCAGCTTCAGCATCTTGTTCCCTCTTCTCCCCTCAAAGCTTGTCCTCCTCTTCCTCTTCCTCTCCTTCTTCAACAGTCATCGTCATCCTCTTCATCCTGTATTTCTTCTTTCATGAAGTAAGAGTGTCCCACCTCTCCCTCTCCCAGTTCTGAGCCTGCTTCATCTTCCTCCTCCTCTTCTTCATATACTTCAAGTGTACCAGCTTCCTCTTCCTCTCCCTCATCTTCATCTGCATTCTCCTTCTCCTCCTCTTCAGGGTCTGGTACTTTGTTATCATCCTGATCACATCCCTCGAAGCGTGTGATTTCCTGCAGTAGTTCAAAACCATTTTCTCCATAATCTTCCAGGTTTGTGATCTCACATTAAACAAGTCAAGACTTTTCAAAGTTTTCAGATTTTGCAGAGCTTCTACTATGCTGAGATCTTTCATTTGGTTTCCACTCGGAGTGAGGTAGGTAAGATTTGGACATTTTTCAGCCAGGACTTCCAACGCCTCCAGAAATTGCATTGTCACTAAGTTAGAGCTTTCGAAGTTTATTTAAGCTGAGAAGCTGGGCCAGTGAACTTAGTTCCACATTAACCATACTCAGAAACTAGTTCTTTAAAAGTATCATTCAGGTCCTAAATTTCTCCACTGATGCCTTGGCAATGATTGAGGACTAACTCTTACCACTTCTGGAGCACTGTTCCTTAACTCCAAGTTAATCGTCGTCTTCTCCATGTCCTCCTCCTCTCCTTCTATCACTATTCTCCTCCATACCCTTTTCCTGTCTTTCCCACCACCCCCAACTCTAGCATTTAAAAAGATTTGGAAATGAATGAAAAGAAACCCAAATAGAACACCACCATCCACAGACAGGTGTGGGGAAGAAAGAAGACAACAGCAAATGGAGTCCAAGGTGTTGGGACTCGGTGCTGGTTTGAATCCATGGTGGACCCCAGAAAAGTCATGCCCTTTAATCCTCATTCAGTATTGCTGGGTGGGAGCATTTTGATTGTTCCCATGGAGATGCAACCCACCCAATTGTGGTTGGTAACTTTTGATTAGATGATTTCCATGGAGGTGTGTCTCCACCCATTGAAGGTGGAGTTGCTTACTGGAATCCTTTAAAAGAGGAAACATATTGGAGAGAGTCCCTTTTGGTAGAGCCATGAGAAAGCCAGCAGACGCCACCATGTTCGCCATGTGCCCTTCCAGCTGAGAGAGAGTCATTGAACGTCATCGGCCTTCTTGAACCAAGGTATCTTTCTCTGGATGCCTTAAATTGGACATTTCTATAGACTTGCTTTAATTGGGACATTTTCTCAGCCTTAGAACTGTAAACTAGCAACTTATTAAATTCCTCTTTTTAAAAGCCATTCTGCTTATAGTATATTGCATTCTGGCAGCTTGCAAACTAGAACAGACTCTAACTTGGCTGGCCCCATCTTCTTGTACAGAAACTTGTGCACGTGTGCACACACACACACACACACACACACAGTTCCTTCCCCTTCTAGGGCTGCTCAGAAACTCTGCCTATTGGCCTTTGTACTGCTTTAGGAAATAAATGATATTCTGAAAAAGTAGGAAAATAACAGCATTTTCCATTTATTATAGAAGCCTGAAATGATGGGTTAGTTAAGCATTTTAGCCTAAAATATGCCCTGCATTTCCATCAGAAAAAAGTGAATAATTTTATTCAATAATAATTACAAAGATTCAATAACAGTACATACCCAAAAAGCAAGACAGGGCCACTGGCTAAGAAAAGGGCTAGGAACACAGGTTTTGAAACTTGCTGATGAAACATTTAAAACAGAGCATTTAGTACACACAACTTGATAATGCTTTAATGCTTGACTGAAAAATGAGAAAGACTGTGGCTCACTCATATCTAAATCTATATCCCTGCTTCCTTGCCAAATCCAATGCATTCAATAATATATGTCTATTAACTGTTTGTTGAATTAAAATAAATTATTTTCTGAAAGCTTCATGTCCTAAAACATATGTGGAAGTACATATCACTCAAGTGATACGTCAGTCCCCTACAGGAAGCTTTCCTGACTTCCCAGTTGGTAGACACAATGCCCAGCTTCTCTGTTCTAGCCCCCTAATGCCCCCTCCCCCCTCAGCATGCTTCAATCATAGCACTTAACACAGCCTGTAAGAAGACTCTCTTTAGAGGGCTCCCTCCATTCATTTCTGTGGACTCCTCAACAACTGTATCTGGTGAATTTGTTTCCTCAGAACTTAACACAGCATCTGGAATATAATAGACACTCCTTTAAATATTTACTGAGCCACAGCAGCTCAAAGCAGAAGGAAGACTGGGGTTCAGGAATGCCTGCCTGACTGTGGAACTAATGGGGATCCTCTTTTCCAAACCTAAAATTAACAACAAAATGAAATGTTTAATATTGATATTAAACTGTCTTGACCGTACTAGGCATTAAATAAACATATAATGTAGATCTAGTGAGAACCAATGCGGAACTCTTGCAAGAGCCTGGGAGAGAGATTTAACTGCAATCTGGAAATTCTTTCACAAGTAAAGACTTTATTTTCCCTTTTTCAATAAGGTTGCAATGAAAGCATTTTTTAACTAACGCAAATTTTATTTAGCCAGCAAACTCCGTTCCATAGCACTACTGATGCAGTTTCGGCTGGATTGCTTAGAAATCACTTTGAAACATACTGAACACATATGGTGGGAAAAGTACGATGAGTTCCCATCATATTGTAATCAAGTCTCATCTGCTGGAAGAAGTAAAAACATCAGCCTTACTCTATATCACTTGAAAAACAGGAAGAACAGGAGCCAAACACTTCAACCCAGTCTCCGTACTGTGTTTACTTTTAGCCCAGAACCTCATCTAAATCAGAATTGCGGGATTAAACAAGTGTGAGGTCACAGGCCAGCTTTCTCAGGCGTTCATCTCCTCGGCCTCCACTGCCCTCGACGATATGTTCAGTGAGAGCACAGCGTGGCCGCTGTGTGCTACCTACACATGCAGCGTCAGCCCTATCGAAACACCACTATGACTGCAAGTCTGGGGGGAGAAACATGTTTTCAAGAAAAGTTTCTACTACCAAAGCCCCATCACGTACAGCTGGGATCTGATTACTATCTTTATTCTTTGAAGAAATGATAATGCTCTCTGCCAAGCTACAGCAGACAACTCTAGTTCATAAAAATAAAGATAACACCATCTTACATTGGCTGATATGATGAGAAACTGATAGTGTCCTTTGGGGCATCTCAAACACTGAAGAAAAGGATGCCTGCACCCAGCGTGGCTTTCAATAAAGCAACAGCACTCTCTTCTGTCGACTGCAATCATTAAGCCTTACCGCCCTGGCAGGCTACTGTTAGAAAGTGGCATCGAGGGTTTAATAGCAGGACCAAAAGCAATGGGGAGAGAAGATGCAGCACACCTACAAATGCAGCCGTACAAAATCCAATTACCATACATTAGTCACGTTTACCATCAAAAGAAACTGCTTTCCATTCTTCCATAGCTTTTAAAAATGTCCTTTGTGTTTCTAAAGCGCCCAGGCGTTTGTGCTCCTAAAGCTTGGACTTCATTATACAAGTATCCCTTTTTGCATATTATTGAAGCTGTTCCTTTGTAAACCTAGAAAACTTGTTAGAGCCATTGAATGATATGATATGAAACAACCTGTACATTTATTGAGTAGCCTCCCTATTATCGCCAAATGACTCAGATCACTGAAGGGAGAACATCTTAAAACTAAGGTTACCCTTTATAACTACTGTTTTGTTGTAAGATGATACATTGACAACCTTAAGATGAGGAATTACACTGCTTCTCTTATTAGCTTCACATTATTGGTTCTTGTTTAAAAGTTTTATAGAAAGGTCCAAACGAAAATCTTCAATGGCTTTACCTGCCATTAGGACAAAATACAAAATCCTTTACACCATCTTCAAGGCCAGTGGTGAGAGCAGTGACAGAGCAGAGTGGTGACAGTAACAAATCCTAACATCCAGAATGGCCAAGCACTGTTCTAAGCAATTCCTATATATCAATTCAGTTAATCCTCATAGTTATTCTATGTGGCATGTACTTTCAGTGGACCATTTTGCAGATGGCACAATAAGGAAAAATTAAGTAATAAAACTTGAACTCAGGTTTTCTGACCCTTTGGTTCATATTCTTAACCTCAAGTCTTTACTGCCTCCCTCGATCCACTAGAAACTCATGCCACTGTCCCTCTGTACTCCAGCGACAGGCCCTTCTTTCTGTACCTCCAACATGCCAAGGTCTTCCCCCACGTAGGTCCTTTTACACATCTTCTTCCTACTGTCTAAAATGCTCTTTCCCTTTCAATTTACTCCCCACCCTTTAGTTCTCTGTTTAAATGGCACCTCATAGAAGATTCTATCTCCAACCACCCTATCTAAAGTAGATTCCTCCCTTTCCCATTTTCTGCCCTAGCACCCTTATTTATTAACTTCCTAGCATTCATCAAATTTGAAATTATTACTTTTTTTTATCGGTTCCCTCATTCGTTGTTTGTCTTTACAACTAGATCAGAGTCTCCAGTTGGGCTGGAACAACTGTATTCTCAGTGCCTAGAACAGAGGCTGGGCATACAGTAGGCATTCAATAAATGAACAAATGAAAGCCCTTTAAATATGTTTTTAAATGCATGCTTTCACTCTGACCTTTGGTGGCATCCTCTCAGCCACTCGTTGATTGTGCACACATGGGTGACTGAAACAGATGGTCTTGGAAAGAAGGTGCTGCATTATCTGGTAGCGGAAGTGTTCAATCACAGATGAACTGACTACTCAGGATAACTGATGTAGGGAGGACACAATACTGAATGAATAAATACGCACATTTCACTTTTCGAGGAATTTCTAACCTTAAAATGCTAAAATTCTAATTTCTCAAGGCCATTATCAACAAATCTCTACTTTAACATCATCACTTGTTGCTCCTCCCTAAGTATCTCAGTCCAGACCCTTCAAGAAGCTCAGGAGAAAGCTCCTCTTACCCTGAACAGAAAACCGCCACCTGCCATTTGCAACCAGTTGTCTCCATTCTGCCTCCTGAAATTATGAAATGCCTCTGCTCCAATACACACAGAACGGACCTTCTTAAAGTACTGAGGTTTGAATACAGTGTCCAAAGCAGAGCTGAGCAATTGTCTACCAGACAATGCAGCACCTTCTTTCCAAGACCATCTGTTTGAATCAGACAAGAATATCATGTCTTCCCATAATGTTCTACACTTTTAAAAACGGTTATTGAATAAAACAAGATAAACTAAAAATAAAATATCATAAACATTTAAACAATATGTCTGTGTATTTAACTAATAAATATATTTTTAGTAACCACATCCCTGGTTGATTCATAGATTACTTATACACAGCACCTAAGTCTTTTCACACATTTCTATGCAGTGACCTCCTGAGAACCTAATTATGAAGATTGTTTCCTGGTTCCAGGGGAATCTTTGCCATTAATTCCCCATTGAACATATTTTTGTTCAGCTTTATAGTTCTCAGTTGTGGGTGAACTTGACCCTACAGCTGTAAGGTTGGTATTGTCTGGAGATGATGTTTTTTTGGTGATGGAAACTGGTGATGAGGAAAGATGCTATTGACATCTCATGGGTAGAGTTCAGGATGGGGCAAAACATCCTACAGAGCACAGGACAGCCCCTCACCCCCTGCATCTGTGACGCACATACGTGCAATAAAGAATCACCCAACCGGTCGCATCAACGCTGCGTAGCCCAGTGGTTCTCAGTGGAGGTGGTGCTGCCCCCGTTGTGGGAATTTTGGAAATGTGGGAGGTCGTTTTTGGCTATCGCAACTGGTGGAGCAAGAGGAAGGACGCTAGATGTCCTACGATACACAGGAGAAACCCGCACCCTGAAGAATCGTTCTACCTCCCGCACAACTTCCAAATCTCCCACGGGTCATTCTCGTGGACAGAAATCTGGCACGTGATTATCGCAGCCTAGAAACCACATCTATTTTACATTTAAACAAAATGCTTACTCTTGCATGGTTTTAAATTACGTTATGTTCAACAGGAATGCAAGCACCATGCAAACAAAGGGAACTGGGTACTTTATTTAGTTTCTCATTTTGGAAAATAAGGTTATTTTGCAGCAGCCCCACTAGTGGCCCTGGAGTCACCAATACAACACTGCAGTATCAGTATGTGTCTTTTGTTGTTACATACAGTGATTCTAGGAAGAAGTAAAAGCACTACGTCTTCAGTTCAACTTCCTATGTAGTCCTTCTCCTGTGATCATTCCCAGCTTGGACAGTCCAGGCACTTATTATGAAAGCATAAATTATTTAATTATGTTTTTATTTTACGTATTTTTCTTCATATTATAGTTAGGGTGCTGTATACACATACATACACACACAATTGTGTATTCGAATAGTTTATATTATCTGTGAGCTTCATTTCAGGGTAGTCAAGAGAGAATTAGGAAATGCATACTATGAAAAGGAGAGCATTTGGTATAAAAGGAGCCACCCTCTGACCCCTCTCCCACTACCGAAGGCACTGGGACATTTCTAGTCCATAACATGAAATGAGAATTTGAATCATTCCTAAGACCTCTTTCAGCAAAGAGAAGACAAACTTTCTAAAAACATCTGATACCAGGTGGAAGAGGAAGACAACAAAGCAAAGGAAGATACAGTCTTGAGAAGAGTGAAGAACAGATACTTCTGTCTGGGTAGCATGAGTGTTCTGATGGATTTTCCTTTCCAAAAAGCTTCAGTGGGTCCATATTGAACAATACACCGTGAAATAGTCTACATCATCAAGAAACCCAAACCACTACCAGAAATCTGAATTATTTAAAGCATCTTGGATGAGAAGATCTCCCAAAATGATATTATTCTCATAAATTTTTTTTAATTATATTTTGAGAGCTGGACTTCTATATATGTAATTTATTTTATTTTAAAAAATGCCCAGGGGCGGGCCACGATGGCTCAGCAGGTAAGAGTGCTTGCCTGCTATGCCCGAGGACCCGGGTTCGATTCCCGGTGCCTGCCCATGTAAAAAAAAAAAAAAAAAAAAAATGCCCAATATGGCTACTTAACTAAAACATGTCGTTTCTTGGGTTTTTCTTAAATGCTTAAGAGAAAGTTTAAATTCTCAGGGGCAATTTTTAGGAAAATAATTTCTATTATAGGTCACATTAACAAAAAACCCTGTTGTTAGCTCACAAAGTATGTGTGTGTACATCTTAGCTTAGAGTGGAAGTGGGAGAACTAGTTAAATTCTACCTTTAAATATATAAAGTAAGAGTAGCATAAAAATAGTTTATACCTAAATACTACCCTGCTGTTTTATAAATGGGTCATTTTAATCGATTTAAACACCTAAAGCTTTCCTAAAATAATTTGTATTTTCACATTACTTAGATAAATGTGATGAAAATTTTTCTGTATCATAATACCTCTCTTTGAGGTTTATTCACTTGCTCCTTTTAACTCTAAGGAAACAATTTACCAAAATTATAGGGAAGTAAAGTGTTGAAATTATACCATAATAGTTTAATTCCCTCCTAAAATTACAGGTAAGTAAACTAAAGTCTACAGAAATGAAAATCACTGGTTGTCTCGTGCCTTAAGCCCAGTTTTAGTTCCCTGCAAATCTTTACAAAACTTATACCATGAAAACAAGAAAACTATAAAACACCAGAGATCTGCAACATTTCATGAAATCACTAGAGACTAATCCTTTCACATGAACCAAAGAACTATCAATCAATGCTGTATACTTTAAAAAATAAGAAAAGGGAGGGGAGAGGGCAGATGGAAATAGCAGGTAAAGAAACCCCTGCAAAATCTTGCCTCATCAATCAGATATGTCCTTCACTCTCCTTATCTCATTCAAAACCTCTTCCACAAAGCCCAGGAGACTTCAGAAGTCAGACCCCTACATTTTGGGTTTGAAGCAAGAGAGAAAGTTAGTGCAATTGCTCACTTTACAGGATGCACCCTTTTTTTTAATTTTCCAATAAAAAGCTTTATTGTTTGCACTTGGTTCACAGCTTGTCAGGTGTTGCAAGGTAGTTAAAAAGATGCCTCCTGGTTGGATGCGAGGCTCAAGCAGAAGACCAGAAAACAAGGGAATGCAGAAAGGTTTCTCAAGGGTGGACTGGCAAATTTTCTGGACCAGAATTTCCAGAACCATTAAATCAGAATCTTTGGGTTTGGGATTTGAGAATCTTCATTTTTAAGAAAGAGCCCCCATGAGATTTTTCAGTGCATTACAGTTTGAGAGCCAGTGGGAATTTGAATGATCTGAGAGTCTTCATAATACCCATTCTCTTCAAATTACTCCCTACCCATCTGCTATGGATTATCATCTAGTAAAGATTTAGATCCTTGAGCCAGACAGTCCTAGAGCAGTGAGCATCTGAATAAGCCACTTTATGTGTTTGGGTAAGTCTCTTAAATGTACAGAAGAGGTGGAATAGTTCTTGCTCAGAGGTACCATGAAAGAACCATCAAATAAAGCAGCTGAGTTCATGCAAATGAAGTACTCTTCACAGAGTTAGCTCTTACCAATCCTGTTATCTCTTACTGTCCCACTTCATCTAAATTAAAATCATTTTTAAATCACATTTTTAATTTGGACAACAAATTTGACTTTGTCTCCAGAAAACTAGTATTAAGGCTATAAACCAATAGCTCTCATTTACTGCATGCCTATGACAAGTCTTGTGCATACCATTAAGTTTTAGGTGGGCTTTATTATGCCTACTTTATAGAAGGGAAACTGAAGTTCAAAGAGGTTAAGCAAAATGGCTAGGATATTACAGACTTTAAAATCAAGCCTGGGTTCGGCATCAGGTGATACGTGAAACTCTCCCCAACCAGCTCAGCTTCTTTCAAAATGTCTACCATTCATGAAATTCTTTGCAAGCTCAACTTGGAGGGTGATCACCCTGCACACCCAAGTGCTTACACCAACTGTGGTGCTGAACAGGGTGCTCTGAACATTGAAACAGCCATCAAAACCAAAGGTGTGGGCGAGGTCACCATAGTCAACATCTCGACCAAACACAGCAATGAACAGAGATAGGACGTTGCTTTCACTTACCAGAGAAGGCCCAAAAAGGAATCTGCATCATCACTGAAGTCAGCCTTACCTGGCCACCTGGAGTCGGTGATTTGGGGCCTAATGAAAACACTTGCTCAGTTTGATGCTTCTGAACTGAAAACCTCCACGAAGGGTCTGACTGAGATCATCTGCTCAAGGATCAACCAGGAGCTACTGGAAATTAACAGAGTCTACTAGGAGATATACAAGACTGACCTGGAGAAGGACATAGTTTCCAACACATCCGGACTTTTGCAAACTGATGGTTGCCCTTGCAAAGAGTAGATGAGCAGAGGATGACTCTGTCATTGATTATGAACTGATTGGCCAAGGGGCCCATGATCTCTAGGGTGCTGGAAAGAAGAGAAAGGAATTGATGTTCCCAGTGGATCAGTATCATGACCGAGTGGGGCATGTGCCACCTCCAGAAAGTTTTTGAAAGGTACAGGGACAGGTACTGTAGCCCTTATGACACGTTGGAGAGCATCAAGAAGGAGGTCAAAGGCCACCTGGAAAATGCCTTCCTGAACCCGGTCCAGTGTATTCAGAACAAGTCCCAGTATTTTGCTGATCGACTATATGACTCCATGAAGGGCAAGGGGACTCCTGAAAGGGCCCTGATTAGGATCATGGCCTCTCACAGAGAAGTGGACATATTAAAAATTAGGTCTGAATTCAAGAGAAAGCATGGCAAGTCCCCGTACTACTCCACCCAGCCAGACACCCAGGGTGACTAGCAGAAAGTGCTGCTGTACCTGTGCGGCAGCAACGACTGAAGCCCGAAATGGGATGAGCATCCTCACGCAATTCTCCCTATGCTTCCAGCTAATGGTTCTAGAAAATCAGCTTGTGGCTAACACCCCCTCGTGCTCATCTCCATAAGGATGACATCAACATTGGTTCCTCACAACCTTATTTTAGTTGCCCAAGAATTGCCTGACTTTCCTGACGAGTCTCTCCTTTCAGCCAAAGAAACAAACATTCCAGGGAGTTGGAAGTGAAACACTTAGCCTCTTGTGTACTGTGTCATAGACAGATGAATAAACTGAATTTTGACTTTAAAAAAAAAAAACAGTCTGTCAGATTCAAAGGCCCTGCTCTTAGCTTCTACATTGTACAGCTGGGTACACTTATTACCTAGACAGGAAAAGAATACCAGAATGTTTCCTCTACGCTTTCCTAGATAATGAGGTTATCTTATAATGCAATCCATGCTGATGTAGCACTAACACATTAGCTTGCATTGGTATGGCACTGTACTGTATAGAAAGCTTAACCTGAATGTCAAAAGAGAGAAATGAGAAAAGGAGAAGAAGGAGCCAGAAAACATAAATCATTGGTTAATCCCTTTCTATGTAACGATGTGCAGACCAGCAGCAGCTGGGAGCTAATTAGAAATGCAGAGTCTCAGGCCCCACCCCAGACCTGCTAAATTAGAACCTGAATTTAATAAGATCCCCAGGTTGGTTATGAAAATGAGAGTTGAAAAGCACTGGGTTCCTTCAACTCAGAGAGCAGATTACTGCAGAGGAGGTCCTGACATGACTAAATTTAGTACAAGAGCGATAGGGGGCAGTGAGTTTGTGGTGAGGGATATGCAGAAAGAAAACTGAGACCACACCACGAATGAAAACATAAAGGCAGGAAAACAAGTCCTAAAAGTGGCCTATGATAAAGCATTGTCTGCGATTCAGGAAATGACTCCAAAATAGGGTCTGTGTTACTTGAGTTTGCAGAATTAGAACCAGGTATGGAGATAGAAATAATAGCAAGAATATGAACGGCAGAAGGCTTCTGACACGAAGTTAAAAGTCATTACACTTATATATGTAATTTATATACTTGGCTAATGAAGTTAGAATCAATAAATAATAACAATTATAGCTAACACTTATTGAATGGCTACCCTGTACCAGGTACTAAACTAAATCTGTTATATGCATGAGTTCATTTAATCCTCTCTAACAACTGAGTGAGGTTTTTCACAACTGAGCAGGTTGAGACTCGGGATATATTTTATATGATTATACCAGGCTAGTAAAGGCAGAGCCTGACTTTAGACTGCCAAAATACTTCACAGGTTTTCCTCCATATTAGTTGACTGACAGACACATTACATTTCCGTGGGAGAAATACAATCTGGAATAGTATTTGTCCAAATCAAAAAGCTCATATACCATAACATCAGTCTCTACCTTACGAGCAGGCCTGGGAATACACAATGGTATAAGATGTTCCCGTGTCATGAAGAAGCTTTAATCACCCTGGGGAGATGGACATATGCATAGAAAGTCCAGTGTAAACGCTCTTTCCTCCTGCACCCTTCATGCTTGGAAACTGAGGTCTGCTACGCTGTTAGAACTTCTACATACAGCCCCATTCCAGTTTCTAAGCCTACAACTCATTTACATCTCAGATATGAAAAGTTTTGCCTTCATCATTTACAAGGACTGAACAATGAACAGACAATGAGAGGGGGAAGACAAAACCTATTGGGAAATAAGGCTTCCAGCCCCACAGAATATGCAATTTTCCATAACCCCTGGCCATACAGATGCTCCAGTCGTACAGAACCTCTGCCCTAAGCAGCAGTTCCAGGGCCTCCAATGTGTGTCCTTGAGCTTGACCCCCTCAAGCTGGTCCACTCAAGGTGCCTGCCTTATTATCATACCTTATGGGTCACTCATGGGGTGTTTCATTTAAATCATTTGCTGGCAATGACTGAACCTACCCAGGGCCTCCAAGAAGGAACTCTTCTAAGAAATTCACTCAAAAATGGTCTTCTAGAACTGTTTGGGATGCTAACCTGAGTAGTAGCATATTTTGTGCCCTTTCTTTGCCAGGCCAGGTTTTTACATGCACTTATTATATATATATTTTTAAAAGCATGGAAACAACACCTAATCACCTCACTTTCACTTGTGCCACTGCTCCATTCAAAAAAGGTCTAGCTTTTCTCATTTCACACATCACTTACAATGCTAAAGCAGAGATTTAAGGAGGGTTGGAAATGCAAACAGGTTTTGTCACTAATGAGCTCAGCATCATTAGCAAATCACAATCTTTCTGAACCTCTACATTTTTATCTGATTTGTTTGTTTGGTGGATGAGCTATGTGTTGTTTGGCTTTGTTAACAGAGGAATTCATGAGAATATGTACTAAAATCCTTTCTAGGAACAAGATGAAATAATTTGTTCATGCCAAAACTAAATTCTTAAAAATCTCTAAAACTTTTTAAACCTTTCATCATTACACACTAGCTAGCACTTCTACGTAGCACTTCACATACGTCATCTTTTGTTATTCCACAAACCCGAATGGAGTATCCCCTGTGGAAACTAAAATTCAGAGAAATGAGGTAATTTGACTAAAGTGACACAGCTGGAATGAGGAGGGGCCAGACTTGAACCTAGGACGTCCACATCCACAGTTTTAATGATCACGACTCATTCTCAGGTTATTCTTTGTCCTAGTTTGCTAGGCTGCTACCACAGTTGCTTCACCATGCGCTGGCTTAAACAATGGCAACTTATTGGCTCGTGGGTTCGAGGCTAGGAGAAATCCAAACTCTAGGCCTCGGCAAGGGCTGCTTTCTCCCCAGAGCCTCTTACATTCTGGTGCTGGCTGCCAGCAGGTCTTGGGGTTCCATGGCTGTCCTGCCACGTGGTGATGTCCTCTCCTTTTTCCTCAGGGCTGCACTGACTTCTGGCTTCCAGCCCCTCCCCGGGGCTTTCTCTCACTGTGTCTAAATTTCTTCAGTGTATAAAGGATTCCACAATCCAGATGAAGGCCTACCCCCATTCAGTGGGCCACACGTTTACCTGAGTAACATCTTCCAGACGTCCTATATGGGTACACACCCAACTGTGGGTCAAGACCAACAATGCGTCTAAATTGGTAGATAAGTCAGTCTCCCACACGGCTTTGCCACAGGAGGCTGATGTTTCTGAGGTCACTCTCCCTACTCCCCACTGGTTCAGTTTTTGACTTTCAACCTCCTGATCGCCCTTAATCTGACTGAAGTTTGATCCAAATAAACGTATGCACAATTATCTTTCAGTAATCTAGCTCAATATAGTTAAAATGAGGGAAAAAGGAAGGAATAGAAAACTCTACTGGAGGCGGTCATCCTGTAAGAAAAAAAAAAAAAGATCCACTGAGTGGTTCCAATTCCATATAAGTCCAAATCTTCCCACTAGCCTTTTAAAAAAAATGTAGTTAAGAGACTTGGAATTTGTTATTTTCCCAAGTGGGAGCAAGTTCCTCAGGATCCTTAAAGAATCAAAAATGTATTTTGAAGAATGAAAAGAAAAATAAATTGTGATTCTTAAAGAGGGCTTTAGTTATTTTATTTAAGAGCAGTTTATATAAACAATTTTATCCTTCCTTTAAAAATCATGTTGTGGGACTTTGGCAGTTTTATTCAGCATAAAAATAAAAAACATCAAGCAAAAAAGCACAATATGGACTTTATAAATTTGAAAAGTTAAAGGGCATGTCAACATTGCTTCAAATGAGTGTCTCATGAATGCAACTCAAGTATAAAAAAGAAACAAATAACAACCTTCGCATGTTTCTGCTTTGGCTTTATGTTTGCTTTTTTAAAATTCTGTCTTCACTGTAGAAAATTAACCTTGGTGATGCCATCAGCATATCTTTTATTTTTAAATAGAAAGAGTTATATATCAATTATCTGATAAAGCAAGTGTACATAAAAGAAAAGTCATAAACCAGAAAGTCACATTTTTTTTTCCCTAGCACTCTCACATTTTGGAATTTATCCCACATAAATAAAAGACATATTAGGAAATGCATGCAAGGATATTAGTTGCTTGCAAGAAACAAACAAAGCAAATAACTATCACTATTATAAGTTGAGGTACATGACTACTATGGAACACTACATGTCTATTAGAAAGACTGAGTGAGACCAATATGAACTGATCTGGGTAGAAGCCTAGAAGCTATTATTAAGCAAAAAACATCAGGGTGCTTTTGGAATGATTCCACTTCAGTTAAAAAAAGAACTCAAGGAGGGTAGGGAAGTTCTATATATGTAACAGTTTGCATAAACATACAGAAAGGTTAACACTGGCTACCTGCTGGAGTGCAGGTGGGAAAATTTGGACGTAATGATGATTGTTTAATAATCAGCATGCATCACTTTTGCAATTAAAACAATTAAGGTAGTAGACACTGCCTAAGAAAAGATTAAATCAGTGACTTTGAGATGCAGTGCATCTTCTTAAGCATCATAAGCGTGCCAAGATTTTTAACATGTCGAGAGCAGACCCACACCAAAGAAACGATTTTCTTCTTGCTCTACCATGACAAAAACCAGTGACTCCACAGTCTTTCTCATCTTGCATGGACTACATGGAGCCTTGGAGTCAGATGCTAAATCCAGATAATCAAAGATTTCTAGGCAGGATGCTTCAAACCCTTCTGCTATACTTCAGGAATTTGTCTTGCCTAGAAAAAGGAAAAAACAAAAGGTATTACTACTGACCTCTTGCTTCACCATGTCTAATGGAGACTAGATTTTCTCTTGCAGACAGTACAATGCATGCCCTACGTTTGATTTATCGTTGATCCTTTCCAGCAGTCTATCAGAGACTATATAAGGTTTTTTGAACCTAGGAATAATGTAAATTACTGCCCCAAAAAGCATTTTTATATACTGACAGCTTCAAATAAATACATCACGGAGCTCCAAAACACTTTATACAGAGGCAATTTTTTTGTCACATAGGGTACCAAAATGCGCATTGTTTTAAATGCTCTCAATTTCTCTTCTTGTCTGTTTATCTAATTAAAATTTATCACAGTACCTGAGAAAAGGGGCCAATTAAGGAGACCAAGTAATAGCTTAATTCAAAACTGACTTCTTTTTATCCATAGTACAACTTCCTTTTTTTACCGCTGGACTTTGGTTGTTGCAACAAACCAAAATAAGTACATTTCTCTTCAACGTTAAACTACAAATGATGCCATCAGCAAGACTTCACTTCCAGTCCCCTGGGGGGTTTCACATGAGTAGGGCCACAGACTGAATGAAATAGCCTTTTACGGGAAGGCTGAATGGCATTTTCCAAGGGAATATTGATTCAAAACTTAGAGTCCATTAGATATGACTCACAGTTTATCCCCTGTGGTAGGCAGACTACTCTGGTTTCCGTTTACCCTAAAATTGTTGAAAGGCAGTTTATACTTAGGACATTCCGTGATGTAAATAATCACATTAACTAGATTATTAATTTTTTAATTAAGGATCTCAGACTGTAATGAGACCATATTAAGATTTACTTGCTTATGTTCTAGAATCATAAAATCATCAAGGAAACTATTAACAGTTTAGAAACTACTAGAAATTTCATTAGCAGCTGACCTATCTTTTGCTTATAATAATTTAGCTCTTTCTTTTCTTTTCTTTTTTTTTTTTTTGTAATGGGAAAGAGGATGAATATGAGGCCATTCTCTTTATTATTCTAGTTTCGCACACATATATTTTTTACTACTACTAATTTTCCATTATTACTCTCAGTTTTCTCCTCTCAGTCAAATATGGGTCCAGAGCTGTAAAAATACAGCTTTTAGGAATTTCCCTCAGACTGATAATGTTCAGAGAACTCCCCAGCAAACACACACTATTTGTTTCTCTTTCGTTTAAGACAATACTGGAGAAGAACACTTCAGTTTGGCTTTTCAAACACACTCCCTAAAACTCACTACTAATTGAAAAACTGTAAGAACGTATCTCCTCAATGATATGCTTTCCAAACATGATCTTTGTTATTAAGAAAGTCAGGTACTTGAGAATATATTTTAAAACTTAACTCAAAATCGCACACTACTCGTCACACCTAGATGTTAAAAAAGTGTACTCCTGCTGCCATCTTGTGGTCATTTTTGAAACCTCTCTCTCTGCAGGAGGGGATTTACATCCCAACTTTAAGTTAGAGTCTCTTTCTTAAGCATGTGGAGAGGTAACCTGCAGTATGCTCTAGAAAGAAGGACGCACTGTTTCACGTTCCTCGTCCTGCATGTAATATTTCCTCTTCTCCTTACATGCTTTTCTCTTTTTACCCACAAAGCCATTCTTCTACTAACAATCATTTAAAAACCCTTTGTCATCATTTGAATTTAGTCCCCTCCAGGGAAAGAGAATACGGGAAAAAATTCCTTAAAGTTGCATTTTTTCAAAGATAGTCCCTCAACTTCCTCGATTTTCTTCTTTTGACAAAGAAAGAAGTAAAGCATCATGTACCTCTGGTTATTAAAAGCCACATACAGAAGAGCCACTTGCAGCCATGGGCACTTCATTACCGGCATGAAGAAGGGACCTGGAGGAGATGAGAAATCACACTGCAGAGACGCTCCGGGAAGAGTGAGCTCCCCGGGGACCTTGGACTGGATGGAGACGAGAGTCCCCACATCCCTTTACTATTTCCAGGCTGTCCTGTTCAGCTGTGGACGCTGCTGCTGCAGGGCAAGGGGATTTGTAGATCTCGAGGGAAATCAAATGTTTTTCTGGTGACCTATCAATGTGAATATTTCTTAACCAGACTGATTTCTCATCAAAATGCATCAAGTATGTTTTCTAAGAGCCACCATTCCGGTCTACCTCTGTACTCCTTGGACAGTCATTCAAGGAGTCATCCAAAGAAGAGCAGAGAGACAACTCAATTAGCCAGAATCCTCCAGAACAGGGAGGGGTTAGCAAGGGGAAACATGAAAGCAATCCACTGCCCTCCTTGTTAAAAATGGCTTTCAGACCATCCTCTCTAAACCTCTTCAGTTCATATCTATATCCACACACAACTACATTTTAATTTTCTTAATACTTTTTCTTAACATCTATGAAACCTTAAAACTTGGCTTTTTCTGAAGCAATAATAGCCACAGACCACGGATTTGGTGTGAGCCAGTTATAAGCTCCTAACCATTACTATTAAATAAATTCACTTGTGTACCACCTAAAAGCACCCCCTGCACCTCCAGTGATAGGAAGAGAAGTCTTTGACTAAATGTGGCTCTGAAATAGATGTGTTGGAAGTAGAGGCAAGTACATCTAAGAACCATCATTCATAAATGAGAAACTTCAAGTGTCAGAGGACCAAGATTCTAATTTTTAGAAACATAGTTCAGATCAGGGGTTCTCAAACATTTTTTCAGCAGTGACTCACAAGATGGCTGATGTTTCCCATGTGCAGCACACATTTGTGAAAGACAAAACTGTGGATGATGAGCAGTTTCCTGCCATATAACTGTAATCCTCCCAGCCAAGAACGCCAACTGGAATGCAAGTCCAAGGCAGGCCCCCGGAGATGCCTGTGAGGGCACTCATTTTTTTAAGACACAAATAATTCACAAATTTAGATTTTTCAACCTCATCTAATCAAATACACACCACCGAGTGTCATGACGCCATAGCTGAAAACTTCCAGAGTCAGTCATGGCAAAATGGATTGACTATTTGAGAGTGATATTATTCTCTGAGAGGAGACTGAGTTGAATTTGAACTGATCTTATTCCCTGGAAGGTTCATTTGTTTATCTTAGATAAATTCTAAGATATGTGCTGGTCTTGCCCTTTCTTCTAAAAGTAATATGTGGGAAGAAAAAAGTATGGCAAGCTGAGGGGTATAGTGGTCGGAATTTTTACAGTACACAGACCTGGTTTCTACCCATGGATTTACAACCTAAGATATAAAAGAATTTTCTGTTTTGAAAATTGTTAGCATACTAGTACATGCAGTCAGGTTCCTTGGTGGCCACGTGATACATGGAATTAGCATTCTCCACACTATACATGCAATAAGAGGCATCAAGAAAAAATATTAATGTTTTCCCAAAGGCTTTAAATTTGCTCCTTAGACAATAGTAGTATCATCTAGTTGAACAAACAGACCCACGAATATTCATAAAGGCAAACATACATTTATTCTTAGAATCCCTATAAGGTTTGCCAGCAGCTCTTTTGCAGCATTTGAGGCAAAAGTGCTCAAAAAAAGACAAATCTGGTGAATTAAAACAAATTTTAAAACATTCCATATATTTGACTAAAAAGGAGGAACAGTCTGAATTTGTTATAAATCAACCAAGAGAATAATTTAAGAACCACAGTGGCATAATCTTTATTACAAGTAAAAGAAAAAATTCTAATTAATTCTATGTAGAAGCCTTACAGGACTTGCTTTAAAAAATGTACACTCAGGTGATAGCGGCCCATTCATGATATCACTCTGCATACCAAAATGCTACAGAAGTGTTTATGTGCATAATCAATTAAGCTTCTTTTTCTTACAGCTCATCTTGAAATTCCTAATCTGTGAAGTCTTCCACTTTGGCGTTTGCTTCATAAATCCCACCACAACCTTCCAGCAGAACGAGCATGAAATGAAAATCCTAGGACTGGTTTGGCAATTACCTAGTTGTGTGACCTTGAACAAATAATTTAACTTTTCTAAGACTCACATACCTTATTGATAAAACGAATTAAATTCCCCTTCCTCTCTGAAATTCTAGGCATCTGCATGAATGTAATGATCTGTCTTCTCAATTCCGAAAGGAATATTGAAGGTCATCTTGAAAATTGTTGTCCCTATGATTTCTAATGAACTGCCACACTCAAGTGGCTTTTGTTAGTGTTTTATTTGCACACTTCCAGTGATGGAGAGCCCACTCCTTTCCTGCAGTAGCACGTCCTGGTTTGTGGCCAGTTACAGGAAAGCAAAATTTTATCTCCCCTTTATTTCTACCCATTGGTCTCAGTTCTATAATCCAAGGCAGTGGGTCTCAAACGGTAACTTCTCCACGGAGGGGATATCTGACAGTAAGTGAACCATACTTTGGTTAACAAGACTGAAGATTTTCTACTGGCATCTAGTGGGCAGAAGCTAAGAATGCTGCTAAATATTCTATAATGCACAACACAGCATCTCACAATAACAAAGCATTATCTCGCCTAAAATCCCCAGTGCCATCTCAACTTGCTGCATAGGAAAAACTTCCAGTAGTTAAAGTAACTAACAGCTTTCTCCTCTTAACATCCTTCATTGCATGCCTTTGTTTCAATAATTCACTGGAATAAAACCGGATATGTCTCCTCCCTCTTTTGAGATAGTATTTCTATTGGTAAAGCCTAAAAGGAAAATCAGCCTTTATTTAGCAGCAATATTCCATTGCTAATGCTGGAACCCTGCCTCTAGAGATACTGATTTAGTTTTTTTTGGGTGGGTCTCAAGGGTTTGCATCTTAAACAAGTATCCTAAGTGGTTCTGAGGCAGGTGGTTGGCAAATTACACTCTTAACTCCTGTTACACAAGATGTGATGCCAGCAGCAGTAGCATCAGTGTCACCTGGAAGCCAATTGGAAATGCAGAACTTCAGGCACCATCCTGGAGCTGCTGGACCTGGGCTGCATCCCTGTTACGGGCATGCACGCCAAGGTTGGAGGAGCACTGCTTCAAGACACTAGCTCCCACACTAGGTTGAACAGTAAAAGCACCTGATGAGTTTTTTCTTAAAATCTGATATCCCCAGAGATTCTGATATATTTGGTATGAAGTTCAGCCTGAGCTTCTGAGAGGTTTATTAAACTCTCCGACTGATTTCAATGTACAGAGCCGCTTGAGAAGCATCGGCTCTATCCCTCAGTGGTTAAGGAAGTTTAAGCAGTCGCGTTTAGACATAGTCTTCCTCTCAAACAAAAGGAGCTTTTAATGCAGGGGGATTTCTAAGACAGCCCCTCACTCACACATCAGGATTTTCTCTAGCATTCAAATACAATGTTGAAGAAATTTAATAGGGGATTGTATGGATTTGTAAAGAAACAACTAGAGATGTGGTTATTCTCATTACAGAAAGATTCAATTCCTAGACCTTATATACTGAAGTGTTTATTAATGAAAATTAACTGGAGTCAGAGGGACTTCCAGCTCAACTTTTCGGCAAACTACTAAAGAAATATCAGGAAAAAGAGTTTATACCATATTCATAAAATGATCGTGTACTTAGTTCACAAGTTTCCTTAAATAAAATGTTTTTAAGTAGTGATAGAATTGTATCACTTGTCAATTCAACTAATATACTGAGATTTTAAACCCAATAATGTGCTGATAGATGTGTAACAATGGGCTCAGAAGTGGGCACCCTGATTTGTATTCTTTTCTGATTTATGTGGTATGAAAACTTCCACCAGAGCTGATTGCAAGTTACAAACATGGCAACACTGCACACAGATTTAGGAAGATATGCTAAAAATCTGTTCTTGCAAGCTGTGACTCCAGCACACCATTCAAGAAATAAAGAAAAAAAGTTTTAAGTATACACACACACACACACACACACGCATACACATATACACACACATCCATACATATGCACATATAGACACAACACAACACTATTTCCTCTAAGCATCCATAGTATGAAGTACATATTTTAGCTTCATATTAATTGTAGACTTTAAATTCTATAAATTATATTTTTGTAGTAAGTAATCTAAATTCTCAGTATCGATATATTAACTACTTAGGACTAATTTCCAATAATATTCCAAATCAATATTCACTAAAGAAAGGTTAAATGCACCTAGCACATTGTACAGGACAAATTACAATTAATCTTTTAAAACTTTCTTTGTCAATATAAATTTTATATCCGTTGAATTTAAAATTACAGTATTTTCTAAGGTACTATGGGCTTCTATGATATTCATATATAAGAAACAATAAAAAACGGCTTAAAATAAAACCAGCACAGTGTCCCCTGAATTCTGTGATCTATCGATGATGTTGGCCAGTAAAGGAGAAAAAGGTTAAGCACTTGAAAAAAGAACTCTGTTGTTTAAGAACAACAATAAATAAAGCAGGGGAAATTAGTTCTACTAGCGGGTTTTCTATAATAAAACAAACCTATGTAAAAGATATACATTTTCTTGAAATGTCAAATTTTTTGCTTTGAGTAAATATCTTAAAGCATTATAAATTTTCAGTATGAACAATTAATAAATAGTTATTTTTAAATCTTCAAGAAAATTAAAATTGCATAATATCTGAAATATCTGAAGGCCAGGAAGATTTAGAGAGGTTTACAGTGAGGTTAGAGTGATATTTTGAGCCAGAGTTTTCCTGGCAGAAATCATCTGGCAGAGGTGACAGGTGTCAAGACAAAAAGAAAAATACAGGACCCAAAAGAGACAACACAGACAGATCCAAGAACAAATAAAATAGATAAAATCTGTCACTAGGTAAAAGTGAAAAGTAGTGCTTCTATAAGAAGCAGCAAACATTCATTCCAGTACTCTGTTCTGGGAGAAAAAAACAGGCTGTGTGCCCCACACAAGCACAAGCATTTGGCACACTACAAGATGCTGTGATCTGTTTTATACCAGACTATAGAGGTGACATCTCTTGTCCTCAAGAAACTGGTTTGGAAATTAGAGGGGTTTCAGAATAATAACTACTGTAAGAAGATGTAAGTTTGCAAACTGAATAAAAAGGCAGTTTCGTGTATACACACATCTCTTTTCTCTTCAGGGACCAAACAGCACAGCACAAGCTACTCTCGAGGTCAATAATACTCTTTTCTGGCAATTCCCAAACTTCTGAGCTTTCACTTTTGTGAAACAGGATATGCTATCCCTGGTTTATCTCAGAGCTCACAGTAACTTCCAAGAGCTACAAGAAACCTAGATAACACTGGGCCCTAAACTCTGATAAGCAAATTCTCAATGGCAAATGAAAATAATTATTCATACCCTGAGCAACTATGAAATCACCTGAAAATCTTATCGAAAGAAAGAGTTTGAATGCATTCTCGGCACCTCTTGCATAGTAGGTGAGGGGGCACAGGGAAACAGGCTTTTAGTTAAGAAAGGCAAAAGATCTGACATCTTTTGTTTATTCAGGTCTGTTAGGAATTGTTTCATGCGGGTCACATTTCTAAAGAATATGTAACTAAATGCAAAACCATCAGCTACACACACATCAATGACTCAAATGGAACAAGAACTCTTGGTGTACTACAAATACATGTGGAAAATGTACCTGATTTGGGAACCGAACCAATCTCAAAGCAAGTGAATGTGTCTAATAACAAGTAGAAACAGATGATTAAAAGTTAAAGACATCAAACCTGAATTTTCATTCTGGTATCATTTCTGAGATACTTTAAAAAGAACTTCAGCAGTAATTTGCTCACTTTTCTCATCACTAAAATCAGGGTATTAAATGTCTCCTGTACAGCGTTAACTGAAATTATATATGAAGTGCTTATATCAGAACCTGCCTCCTGCAAAACACACGTGGCAAGATGAAAAGATGTAAAGAAGCCCTTCTGCCCCCAAAATGCCCCTTTTCCCCATCAACCTGGTTCCCCTTAAACTGCCCCGAATACTTATGCATCGGAGTAAATTAAATGAATGTTCTCTCCCTAAAAGCCCCTGTTAGAACATTACTATGTTAATCAGGAAAAGGTATCAGATCAATGTAATAATATATCAATCAGTTAGTGATCAATTCATTTCGATGGTAGGAATGGTAGTGATGAAGGGATTAGCATAAGGGGCTCACAGGGAAAAGGCAAAGGGTATATATGAGCAAAGGCTATATATCCAAAGGAGACTAGAGGAACCGCAACTAAGATAATTTTCACACCCTTCATAACTGCTATTTGTCAGCCCTGCCTACGTGACACCGAGCTAGAGAAGTTGGGTGGTGAAGGAAGGAGAGGAGAAGGTTGGTAAAGGACAATCCCAGATGCAGGACTGCCCAAGGAAATTCCCAAAGTTTATATGTGGGATATCAGAGTTCATTGGTCACTTTCCCATGAAGTCAGTTTAGTGCCCAGGTTCTAAGACTTTTTTTTTTTAAAGTCCTATTGTATTTAGGGCAGTTTCATTTCTTCCTAATAGAAGAGATTCCCCAGTTACTAGGATGGACTGGCCCCATCCCAAGGCTGTATGATTCAGTGCGTTAGAACTTGGGCTCCAAACACTGTCAGATTTGAGTTTGAAACTTGTCTCTGACATTTTTTAGCTTTGAGACTTGAGGCACGTAACCTCAGATGCCTCACCTGAACTCACCTGAAAAGGGGGGATTATTGTGAGAAAATAATGAGCTACTGTGAAGAGCTTAGCACACTGCAAGATGGATAAGATTAAATAATTTTAGTATTGCTCTCATTGTTATTTTGCTGATGCTGGGTCCAGAATCCAGCTGGGACCAACTCGCTTCAAAGAAGTAGCAAGACTCACAATTAGGCCAGTCTCGTTGATTTGGCTAAATATCTTTTATCAGTAGGTCAAACCAGGCCTGAATTAGATCAGAGATACAAAAAGCAATGCGTGTTCTGGGCCATCCATCCCAAGAATCCATGTCCTAGTAGAAATTTCAAGCTCCAAATGACCGAATTGACATCATTATTAATCAAGGGATTTATGACAAGAATAGCTCAAATGGCTTTGGAATACAGTCTATGATTAATTCCCCAACAGATTAATATTCATGCTTGCTTTGCTTAAACTTATTTTTTTTTTTATGCGTGCAGCTCCCTGAGCACACACCAGCCAACTGGACAGCCAAAAGAAGGAATTTGGGTGGGTGTAAAGAATGAAGGGAAAGATTATTCGGACATTTAAAATGAGGAATAGCTAATTCTTGAAGTGGAGTATATGCACGAAGCGAATAAAGAGTTCAAGAAATTATGGCGTTGTTTGGTGAAAAATGATATATAAATTTAAAATACAATCATCATCATCCAAGATGCCACCTGCAGTTTTCAATGATAATTATTTGATCCCTAATGGGCCTTTCTAAGGGGTCTGAAAATGAGCACTGTACTAAGTCAGATGTTTTCTTTTTAAACACGATCATCATATTATACACTTGATACTTATGCTAAGAGCTCAGATCTTCCTTTTCCCTAGTATAATTTTCATCTAAGCATTCCTTAGATACTTATCAATTTGAATGGAAATTGTGCATTATACCCTCTTCGAACACATGGAAATCTGGCTAATTGGGCTAACTTGATTAAAATAGTCCGTGAATTCTACCATCTCCTTCCACTGCAATAAATGCTTAAGTTATTTTTGTCACCTCATGAAAATATTTGAAATTGCAGTCATTTGCTAAAGCAAAGTCTATAGGCAAAAGCTCTTTTACCATTCTGCTCACCGAAAAGAATTCATATACATTCAAAATATTTTTCCCTAGTATAAAAACTGGGCATCCTAGTAAAGTATGATATGAAGCTGTGGCATGAAAGAGCTATCACTCAAATCCTATAGCAACCATAATTGTGCATTAGCTTTGCAATAAAGCAGTCTCTTTCAGCCCCAGAACTCATCATGACCTTTACCAAAGGACACAGGAGGTGATGGAATATCTACTCCCCCCCAAATCCAAATACCTAAAAATTTAAAAATACACTTTTTTATTTTGAAAGCCTCTTGATTGCTGTTAAATGTTGTATCCCGGAAGTACTTTTTAAAAGTATTTCCTTTTTATGGCCAAAATAAACATGTCGTATCTTTGTCATTGATAATTAAAGCTGGCTCTTTAAGTGCTAGATGAGTACCTAATTCCACCAGTAACAACTGCCATACATTATACCTGTCAAAATTCTGAGTCAGCTTGCTGAAAATAAACTCCTCACTTCCATGTGAAAGTATGAAACCAAGCGCTGAGTGGGAAAAAGTTTGCCCTCACTCCCAGCGTTTTAAATCAGCGCCGAGAGGAAGTAAGAAGGGACTCCAACTACACGCTGCAGAAATATGCGCTTAATCTCTACTGCGCATGATCCACGCTCCTGATGGGTCCTTACCCGTAACCTGAAAAATGTGACATATTAAAAGTACAATGTGGACACACGAAAGATCAGCCATTTCTCTCCAGTAAATATAAAAACTCCCTCATACTCTTAGAGAGATTCTTTGTCGGAAAGAAAAGAAAAAACAAAGTGCTTCCTTGAGAGTCAGTTTCTGAATGAGAGTGGACTCTGGCGGGAGGGTGTCCTCCCATTCTCTCCAGACCCTGGTAAAATCTCCTCTCTACTGGGAAGACGTACTGCTACCCCGAGGAGCACTGCTCAGACACAGAAATCTGAAATTTCAAAAATGCGATAAAGCCCGAGCCGGGCAGCTCTGGGAGGGAAGCAGCTGCCGGGTGACCGCTGATGAAGCGGCTTATTAAGGAGATGGGCAGATTGATTCCAGCTGCTGAGTGCGGGGCAGGGCTGCGGCCGCGGAATGCGCAGCCGGGCAGAGGCGAGAAGCAGCAGCGTCCAAACGGAGGGCAAGGCCAAATATTAGCTCCGTTTTCAGTCCCGGCCTGAGAGAAAGAAGAATGCCATTGTTCCATCCGAAAGGGCCATTCAAGGCAGGCTAGGCCAAAAGGTGCCATGTGGACAGCGTCACTTCCTAAGTGGAGTGTCACTCGAAAAATCTGAAAGCGTTCAGAAGGGACCCGCATTTCCTAAGGGGGAATCCTTTCTGCCAGGTTCCTCGTTTTCTCTCTACCTCTCACCACCACCACCACCGGCCCCCACCTCTCCACACCCACCCCCACCTCGCCAGCTCCGGCCCTCTTTTAATCGATCGCAACTCCTGCCCAGCCTTCTTTACCACCGCCACACACACCCACTCCCATCAATATACCGGAGGGAATTCAGAAACGGACAAAAAGAGTGGATGACTGGCTTGCATGGGGGGTCGGCAAGAGGACAAGCTGTTCAGAAGCACCGGCATCAAAGAGAGCTAAAGGGGGGTGGAGATGGGGGTGGGGGCTAGTTTAGGGGTTCCCTGAGGGCCCCAAACTCAGGCACCAAATGATCTAAGTAAAGGGAAGGGGTAAGAGGTAGGCGGGCACGAAGGCACGCCTAATGGAATATTCAATATCCTGCGAAATGCACTTTCTGCCGTGTACTTCCAGCGACTAAAAGCCAGTAATGGGCTTTGGAGTCTGCACTTCCTCTCCCTAATGTCCAGAGGCGCTTTAATGCTGGAGCCAATCGATCAGCCTTCTCCGGTGAAGGCGGCGAGTAGAGTGCAAAAGCTTCCTACTTGTGGGCAAAATCCGCCCAGCCTCCTCTGCACAGCCCGAGTGGGCGACACACAACTTTGAACTGTCAAGATTTGACTCGTAACGTGTCCGGGAAAAGGAAAGGAAAGAGCCTGGATGCGCCGGAAAAAACAGCCTCCCTCTCCCTTTATCCCAACTTTTCCTGGGGAGGCATATTCATATACAACAACAGGGAGGGGGTGTTATCCATCCTGAGAGAGGGCTGACCGATAACTCCGAAACTTCTTTAGGTGCGCGGTTACCGAGCCACCTCCAGGCCCAGGGCGGTTCAAGGTGTGGCATTTCTGGAAAGGACACAGAGCAAATGAACACCCAGAAGGTGGAGTTTCTTTGCAATTTTTTGCTGACATCACAGCTGCCTCGAAAGTGACCCTGTGAATAACCGCCCCCCCCCCCACACACACACACATGCCCACACACCCTGGGTCCCCGAAGCCGGATCCCTGGCGTGGAGCAGCGCCCCAGTTCCGCCTCCCGCCTCCCGCGCACCCTCCCTCCAGAACTCGGCAAGTTCAGTCCCTAAACTGAACCCAACCCTCTGCAGCCTCTTCCCGCCCCACCCTGGGAGGCGCCGACCGCCCCACTGAGCATGCCCGGTGGCCTAGATCCCGGGGTCGTCTCTGGGAAGCTCCCCCAGTCCCGGGGCAAGCAGAGCCGGGTCCCAGCGTGGAGAGCAGAGCTGGGTCCCAGCGTGGGCGCCCCCAGCAGGGCGCGCGGAGGAAAAGACAGCGCGCTGCGGCCCGGTGGCCAAGTTAGCCCGCGAGAGAAAACTTTCCGAGCTGTTCCTCCCCGCCCCCACGCCGCAGGGGCGCGTCTCCCTGAGGAGCTTGCGTTTCCCAGCCCCGGAGAGGCGAGCACTGCACGTGATGGGCAGAAAGGGAAAAAAACAAACACACTTCCCATTCCCCGGCTGTAGTGGCCACCCCCACTCCACGCGCTACAGCAAACGGGGGGCGCCCTGAGCGGACCGGCCCCCGCCACGGCATCCTGGAGCCCCCGGCCTCAGAGCCGACATCCGGAACTAGCACCCCGACCCACCGCCCTGAGCGGTGGCCTGCGCTCTTCTCGCCGCGCAGGGCTGGGGCTGGGGCTGGGCTCGCCGCGCCCGGGCGCCTACCTTTCGGATTTGGTGAATTTCCGGAATGCCTGTCGGAGGTCGTGGAAGGACCTGTAGGTCTGTGGCTCCGCGGAGATGCCCTGCGCCCGGGTAGTCCGGGGGCCGATGTGAGTCGAGGGCACGGGCAGCACCGACTGGCATTTGTGGAGCTTTCTCTTCAGCTCCTGGATTTCCTCCTCCTTCTCTGACAGCCGCTTTTCCAGTTCTTTGATCCTCTCCTCCTTGAGCATGAGAATTTTGGCAAAGTCTTCCTCCAGCTCGCTCATTTTTTCCTCGAGCCTCTCCGCGAAACTTTTTCTCGGGCAGCGGCGGCGGCGGCGGGGACAACAGCCGGGAGAGGCGAGCGCGAGTGAGTGAATGGGGCGCTAAGTACCGGCGCGCAGCGGACTGCTGCCCCTAATGCAGCGCGGGGAGCCGCTTTCTTCGATCCACTTCTGCTGAATGGACTAAAAGCACCGAGGAGGGGATGAGAAGTCTAAAAGCGATGGAGAGGAGAGGCAGAGTGCTAATTCCCAGTCTCTCCGGGGAATAGGTGATTATCTTTCATTGAGAAACCAATTAGAGCTGCCCTTCCTCCCCTGAGACCCCCCCTCCCCCGTCCCCCTTCCCCAATCAGTCCGTGAGAACACGCGCGCGCGTACCACCCCACCGAGAGGTTGGTTTGTAGCTGGGAGGGTTGGTTTAGAGAGCCTGGTCTCACCCCATCACACAATAATCACTCGTCCACGCTATATGGTACCAAAGAAAGGGGGGGTGGGGGGGGAGCTTTCTGCCACTTGATCCTAGAAATAGCAACAATTACCATGTGATCAGGCGGATGACGCAGCGCCTGTAACTGGATCCTAAAGACCTCGTAGTGTGTGTGAGAGTGAGTGAGTGTGTGTGTATGTGTGTGTGTGTTGAACATTTCATAAATATTAAACTACCATTAGACAGTAGCCTGCATAAATTCATCCGTTCGTTCACCTTTTACTTCTTTTCAACTCTGGATGCCTGGATGGATTCAGAGGGGCTGTCTGTTTGGGTGTCTCTGTTTTTTTCTTTGATGTCCTGCGGTTGTGACCCAAAGCAATAAGAATGACAGAGCAATAATAGTTCCAGGGTTTTTGTTTATTTTTCAGCATGAAACTTTACTGGAAATAATGAACCAAAATTGGTAGGGAAGTTGGGCAAATATGCATATGGTAATAGACCAAATGCTTACTGAAAAGAGAAAGGAAATGCATTGATTGCAAACTTCTGAGATTCTGTATTTTATTTCATCTACCAGAAGTGAAATCTTTGTGTTGAGCATCCAAATTATATGACCATATAGTTTCCCATGGTTCTGAAGTGGCCCCCTGCAGTGCGGAACAGCTGGGTATTCATACCAATTCCAATTTTAGGGAGAGCTTGGGTCTGGAATCGTCTGTGTTTCTTTCTTAACTTTGTATCCACTAGCTCAGTCTGTGCTATAGCAGTGATACTACTTACATGAGTCCAGATATTTGCTTATTTCTACACTTGCCTTTTTTATATGTATATGTCACAGGATGCATTTTTCATAGCATAAATCACTGTTTAAGAGTGTGTTAATGACCATTTAATCATATATCAATTAGTAAACCTTTCTTCTTAAAGGGTAAAAATAAAGGCAAGATACAACTCCCCGAAATAGTAACTTTTCTTAAGAAGAAAAAGAAGTGATGTATAATTACTGGCTATTTACCAAAAAAAAAAAAAAGAAAGAAAGAAAAAAAAATTTTACTTCTCGAAACACCTGAGTAGGGAGGACAGTGGTGGCTCAGTGGCACAATTCTCGCCTGCCATGCTGGAGACCTGGGTTCAATTCCCGGAGCCTGCCCATGCAAAACAAAACAAAACAACAACAAAACACCTAAGTGAATGAAAAACAGGTTTATCTATAAACCCTGAAATATATCTTATTCTAGAGATGTCTTTTTCATTTACCATTAACTGTACACACCTGATTGTTTAAAATTAGGCATTTTTGTAACCACATCTGATTTCTTAATTGCACCAGATGCTCAAGTCTGCCATCATCTACTCATCTTTGAGAAACGCTTCTCCGTCTTGTTTATAGTTACTATACTCTTGCTTCTATCTATGAACAACATGGTCTGCTAGAATCCTTTTTGAAACCCTCAAAATAACTGACCTTTAAAAATAATGCATTAGAAAAAGAACTATCACATCCAAAAATCTGGGCATATATTCAGCTTTATTTATGAAAGAGGTTTAAAAATGACACTTAATAATGACAGTTTCTTCAGATTTTATGCTATCTTAAATGCATGTTATTCAAATGTATGCCTTCTGCTTATTAAAAAAAAATGAGCATTTAGACCACGATTTCACATATACTTCAAAACCCTAAACTCACCTCTAACTTAAAAAAATAAAGCTTTTTTTTGCATGAATCAATTTTAACTTATATAATGACACTTAGTGACATTAAATCTTGTCCATTACTGAAAAAAATATTTCATTTAAAGCCTAAGGGAAGCTTGAGAAAAGACAGCCTGGCAAAAGAATAAACATGGAATTACTAAAAATCATGGCATTTTAGAGCTGAAAGGAACTTTGGAGATGATCCAACCCAACCACCTCCTATAATAAAGGAAGAAAGTGAGATGGGATCTTGAGAGGTGAAGACCAAGACTCGTGCTGCACATGCAGTATATTTCCCTCCCCATGCTGCTCCTAGCTGGAAATCTGGAAATCTCGAGGTTCTATGATTCTGACTCTCAGGTTTGCAAAGATGTGACTTTACCTTTTGTTGTCTACATCTCAGCAGTATGTTTCAACTGTCAAGACAGAAGTATTAATGAAACTAATTTTTTTTTCTTAAAGGAGAAGATCGCCATCTAGTGCCTGTAGAGAAATTTGCTAAATAAAAATCTTAATCACCATGACGTTGTGATTACATCCTTAAATATCTGTAACAATATTTTCATGATCTATATCTGATTTTAAAATAAAGAGAATATGCAGAATTTTGTGTCAAAATGTTTTATTTAATTTGACATCTTTTAGTTACTGGACAATGATGACAGTTTAGGTAAACATGTATTGGATGTTTAATATGTAACAGTGCAGGACAGAGCCCTTTATGAGACGAACTGACTTTAAGACCATGATAACTGTGTAAGGCAGGTAATATTACTCATTTTTGTAACGGATGCCTAGACAGATTAGGAAATTTACTGACCAGATTGCTTCAGGCTATCTTAATTCCTAGGTAACACTGCTTCTACCTGAAACACATTCAGATGTCCAGTTCTCTATGAACCCAGTGAAGAAACTGAAATGTCTTTGTTAATTGGGAGACACTGTGTTAAAAACGCCATATGAACCCAGATAAATTCCTAAGTCTCTGGCTTCTTAATAATCAACCTCTTTACCAAAATTGTTTTCATTGTGATACTTTGGGATATAGTATACATTTAATACACAATTTCAAACGATTAATAAAAAACCTGAGGTGTGCTTTCAAATGTTGTGGTGGTGCCTTGGCCCTCTCTCTCCCCCTGCCCTCTCTCCCTCTCTCTTTCTGTCTGTCTCTTTTATAAGGAATTTTAAATACTTTATAAAAAACCTGAGGCTTACAGATGCAAGTAGCTCTTAGGGGTTTCCTGTCCCTAAAGCTTAATTCAAGTCAGTGTCATAAAAGGCGGTGGGGAGAAAGTGTCTATAAAAAAACTGAAACAATAAAACTGACCAAAACTCAGTCTGCTTTTTATTATCACCACACACCAGAAGTTCTAAACAATGTCAGTGAAAAAATACTCTTCCCCCTAAAAATATTCTATTGATCTAAGTTCAAACAATTGCTATGTTTACAGTTTTTACTGCAGAGGGGTGGACCACTCCCTTGGAACAACATTGACCCTGGTGCATGTTTTGAGGATCCAAAGCAAAGAAAGTAGACATGTGCAGATAAGGTACATATGGAAGGTAGAGGAGTGCAGAAGAGAAATTTGGGAAAATGAAAATAGAGTCAGATCCCTCCGAACATTTCAAGTGGTGGGGAGGGTATTTTTCAAATCATCTCTTTATTTTCAATACCTCCACATCCAAACTCTTCTCTTGGTTGCAAAATGACAGTATTTGTGAAAAGGCACATGCAGTTCATTTCAGATCAAGGAACACAGTTCATGAAGTAAAAAGAGTACTGGACTTGGAACCAAAAGGTTTATATTCATGTTTTATTTCTGTCACTTTCCAGACTGTATGCTCTTCGTCAAGTCACTTAACTTCTCTGGGATTCACTTTCCTCTTTTATAAAACGAGGAGGGGGAGTTACCTAGGACCTATCAACTTTCTACTGTCATTGTTTCTTTGAAAATCTGTTTTCCCTGTGACTCGCATTTTGAATTTATCAATCTCCACTTACAGACAACAGTTATCCATGAATTTCTGCTGAATTTAAAACGTTGAGAGAAGAAAGACTTAAGATGGCCTATAAAGATTACAATGTCTTTTTGATTAATAGACACTTGGAGGATTTTTCAGGTAATACTACATCATACTAGACGTAGCTTCAACATTGTCAGCTGAACCCATACTGTCTGGTCTTAGTGTGGACGCTGCTTTTGGCAACATAAAAGTCTGAAGTCCTAAAACACATCCCCATTCACTTTAACCACCACCTAAAACATGAAAATAGCAAATGAAGGGTTGACTTAGATAAACTTCAAAATTAGTTTCCATTGTGCTCACTTCGGCAGCACATACACTAAAATTGGGACAATACAGAAGATTAGCATGACCCCTGTGCAAGGATGACGTGCCAATTCGTGAAGCGTTCCATATTTTAAAAAAAATTAGTTTCCATTTACAGAATTTACTTAACAGAGAAAATGTTATGTTTTGAAGGAATAAATATGTTCCTACAGAAAAATATTCATGTTTTTTCACGAGGTGGTTCTATTGATGGAGATATCTGAAAGAGATGAGCAATTTGGAAAGAAAGTAAGAGACAGTGGCACTTGAAAATATTGTAGAAATCAAATTCTGCAGCATATTAAGACCGGAATATGGAGTCTAGGATGCTATGTGATTTGGGGCAAATAATTTTGTCTTCTTAACTCTCCCAACTATAAATTTCCCTCCACCTGCAGTTTTATTTTAGACTCAAATAAAGATGAAAGAAAAATATCATTTAAATGTCACCCTAAAATAAAATGGTATGGATCCCCTATTTTGATAGTTGAAGGGAGGGTAACTCAGCAGGGAGGAGACAACAAGGATGTGTTTGTAATAGTGGAGGGAATGTTTATACTAGTTTGGGCAGAATCCTAGGAGAGTCCCCAAGAGTCCTGTGCCCAAACTTCCCATACACCTACCTTTTCAATCAAACACTAATTTAGGTGCTGCTGTGAAGGGATTTTGCAGATGTTTAATTAAGATCCCAAATCTTAATGTCCAGAGAGTTTCTGGGTGGGCCTGACCTAATCAGGTGGGCCCTTAAAAAGGATTGGGCTGTTCCTGGAGACAGAAACTCAAAACATGAGATGGATTCCACTTAAGGGAGATGCTGTTGCTGGCTTTGAAGATGGAGTGGGGCACCTGGCAAGGATTGTAGGCAAACTCTGGGATGGGAGAGTAACCAACAGCTAACAGCCAGCAAGGAATCAGGGTCCCTCAGTCCTACAACTGCAAGGAATCGAGTCCCGCAACAACTGCATGAGCTTAGAAGAGGACCTTGAGCTCTAAATGAGAATGCAGCATGGCTGTTACCTTGATTGCAGCCTGGTGAGATCCTGAGCAGAGGACACAGTCATTCTGTGCCCAGATTTCACCCCACAGAACTGTGAGATGATAAATGTGCATTGTTTTAAGTTGCTAAGTTTGTAGCAATGTGTTAGGCAGCAAGATAAAACTATTACTCACCTAGCATTAAAAAAATCCCCATTAAAAATGCCAGCATTATTTTACCATTCTCAGTGTCTTTCCAAAAGAGTTATTTTCAATGAAATTCTTTTAATACATTTCAAATGGATACTTGGAAACATAAAAAGTTACCATAAATTGTAAACCATTGAAAGCATGCTGGTGACAGTATGAATAGCCTTCTGAGTATGACAAACTTTCTTCTATAAAAGACATTTAAAATTGTGCTTTATTATGACTGAAGTTGTAAATCCTCCCACCTATAGGTTCTAGAAAGGGTTGAACTCATTCAGTAGTTTGCTACAGAACAGAAATCCTTCTGTAATTTCCATTCTGTAGTGGGCTACCTCTGTGACCTTGAGCAAATTATTTCATCTGCTGAGCTTTAATTTTTTCATCTGTAAAATATCAATAATTCACTTTCATAGTATTATTTGGTTTTGATAAAGGGCTTGGTTCTAAGAATGTAATCATCTTGGATTCTTACTGATTAATTAAATGTTTCCATAGTGATCCATCAAAATTAAATGGTCTTACATCATATTGCTTTCCAAGTTCAGATATTAATCTCAAATATTTGAGAAGAGTAGACGGAGAAAAGAATACAAATCCTCTTTTGAGTTTAGATTTTTATTTCATTTCATTTTACTTTTTTAAGTAAGAGAAACTGGAATCTCTGCCTGGAACAAATTTTTATGAATAGTTTAAATAGAAAATACACACAAATAATATAGAATTCAAAAAGCACAAAGTAATATATAATCAAAGGTAAGTGCCCCTGTTTGCCCACTGTCCTAGTTACCCAATTCCCCTTTACGAAGGAAACTATTTACCTTCTTGGGTATGATATCTTTCATGAATTATTCTATTCATATATAAGCATATTTGTATATAAATATTTATTTTTTTACATAAATAGGATTTAATACCTGGTTCATATGTTAGTCTGTTGCTTAACTTGGTGCTATTATTTCATGACTTTCAGAACCATTAATTCAGTGCAATGTGTAACAACTGCCCCACTTTGGGATATCGTGCTCAATCACAAGACAGGAAGATGGATGAATTTACAGACTATTGTGCCCTTCCTTCCTGTAGATATTTATTTACAGTTTTTCTTTTCCTTAATAAAAAAGTTGAATACTTGTTTTTTTATTAAATATATTTAATAACAACTTCAGGATGGTCCGGTATTTTAGGAGAACAAGCCAAACATCATTAAAAATTTATTTGTTTAAAGGATATGGCGAAATAACCTCTGGTCCCGATCCTCACCATGCTTTTTATTGATGGAGACACTCATCTGTGCTTATCTCAGGTATTTCTAATTAGCAGTTACCATAGAGAATAGCTAACAAACCACTAATGGGCATAAAGAGTGCTGTATTCCTGACAGTCTCTCAATCCTTTATAACTATCATGGTTTTCTTGGTCTCTAATAAAAGCTGAATAGTTTGAGTTCGTTTTTATTCCAGATTGAATGAGGACATATTTGGAAAGTATTCTATCAAAATGTCTGGTCATTTATTATAAAAATAAATTATAATTTACCTTTAGATCTTAAAAAAATACATTTTCATTTAACCTACAGTGCTCCAGGAAATATTAAATCTCTCATATTTACAGGCAACACTTGCAATTGTTATTGATTATATTTTTCCACTCTATTATACATGGTTCCATTTTAGTAGCCTTAATAGAGGTGGAAAGTTACAAGCACTCAGAGCTTTCCTATACTAATTTTAAATAATTGAATTAGTTACAATGAAAAGTCTTTCTTTGAGTTGGAAAGTGCTTCGGCTCAGCACTCCTCTCACCTTTCCATGGCATCCTTTTCAATATCTGACAGTCTGCAGAGAGCCAGGAGGCGGTGTAAACAGAGACGATATTGAACTAGGAAGACTCAGTACCCGCTACCCTTCATTCAAGACTCATCTAATAAAAGAGATCACTTTACAACATGCAGGCAAGCAGACATTACTCAGACTGTGGCTGAGATAATTAGCAGGAAATTCTGCCAGGAATACCTTAGGGTAGTGTAAGGTGGTACTGGAGGATGTGTCCACATGCGCGCATCCCAGTGTATGGATTTCAGTCACTGTATTTTCTTCTCAATCATTTCTCCAGCATGGGGATGCCTGCACAAACAATCTCTTCCTTTCAACTCTCCATTCAGAAAATTTTGATATTTTGACGTTTAAGAACAGAAATGTGGCAATATTAAGAACAGATGGAAAATGTCACTAGCAGACTCTAACACAACACTATCAATCACGAACCACAACTTCCCCCCTCGATAGCCAGACAACTGATTTACCTTTTGTTCAAATGTCAAATTAGCATTCTAGGACAGACATGGGAGAAGAGCCAAGGATATCGGGGACCTGGCATTCTTCATTTGAAAGAAATATTTGTATTACCTTAGCAGATGTACTTGCCTTCATACACTCAACAAATATTTATTGCTCACTTTTATAGGTCACAGGAACTCTTCTAGGCAATGAGAATACATAGAGATGAGTAAAACAGAGTATCTGCCCTCAAGAAATTTCTAGGTGTGTTGGAGGGATGGATCGGTGTGAAAAAATACAGATAAGCAAATGACTAAAGAGGCAGAGGGTGTGGCGTGGCCAGAGGAAGGCACATGCTTGCAAAAAGCACAAATGGAGGGCCTTTGAGGAATGCCTCTCCAAAGACTCTGAATTTTATCCTTGGAGGCACAGAGGATTTAATAAACTGCCATAACCAGGGAGATTTAACAGTAAATAATATACGGAAAATTCGAAAGTGATATCTGAAAGCAACCAAATATTATCTGTGGTACTACAGCCTCCTCACTGGTTTTATGGTTTTTTAAAATTAGTATCTTTTGTTAGTTCTCCTACAAGGATTGTGTCTTCTTTGTGGGTGTGAAAAGCCATTCACAAGGGAAATTTGGTTAAAATAATTCGATCGCTTAAAGAAATAGATAACCTTGTTAAGCTAACCTTGCAAATTCAAATATGTTGTTCTTGTTTAAGACAAAAACATGCCACAGTTGAATTATCACTATTGTATTTCTTAGCGTATCAAAATTCTATTTTGTTTCATAAAAAAACATTATTTCCAAATAATGTAAAAACTGATAAACAGTTTATATAATGTATCATAAAAATGCTTATTAGCATGCAGTACTCGAGTAAGAAGTTTTCCAATTGCTGTTCTTGATAAATACTACATGTAAGTGAATTCAGAAAACTAACGGATTACAGGCATAAAACAATTACAATACATTTTATCAAAAAGAATAATTTTATTAGTAAAAGCTGATTATCTATGCTTAGAAAACTAAGATTAGTGCAATTAATCAAAGTTTCCTAGATAATAATTATATTTCCCTAGATAGATGTATCTGTGAATTCAACATAATCCTAACAATATTTTTTTAAAAAAACAATTAGATGAATTGACTCTAAAGTTCATATGAAACAGATAATATAAAAGAATAATTTAAAATATTTGAAAACAAAAAGTGTGGTCCCAATAATACTAACCATCAAGTGTACTATAAAGCTATTGTAATTAGACCAACATTATGAATAATAAAATATGGGTCAATGAAAAAAAGATTTAGAAACAGACCCATATCTCTATGGAAATATAGCTTATGATAAAAGTATAATTGTAAATTATTGGAGAGAGAACTAGTATTCACAGACTAGGAGAAAATATTATGTATGCAATATATATTTTAATTATATGACATTTGTTTATTTAAATACCTTATATTTATGTAGATAATGTTTTCTACATATATAAAACAGATTTGCTATCTATAATACACAAAGGGCTCCTACAAATCAATAAAAATACCAAGACTGCAATACCAAATGACAAAAGTAAAGATGTTCCTCTTAACTAATAAAATTCACTTCTGCCTACCAAACTGATAAAATTTAGAAGACCTGCAATATTCCTTATGGAATACTGCACCCAGAAACACTGATTGGAGCATAAATTGTCAATGCCTTTTATAGCAAGCAATTTAACAACACCCATCTAAATTTTAAATGTGTATTTGCTTTTACTCAGCAATTCAAATTCTAAAAAGAAAGTTTAAAAAATTATTCCTGTGTATATACAGAAATTTTTTTGCTGTTTTGTAAAATAGAAAACCTAAGTTTAAAATGCACAATTAATTGATAATCTAGTCACATTATGAAATGCTATATAGCCATCAAAAAGAATGAGGTAGACTTATAGGAAAATCAAGACAGTTGAAAAGTCTTGAAAAGATAAAAGCAAACAAGACAGGGATTCCATTATATGAACGTTTTTACATGACATCTGTAAAATACATGTAAATGGGTTTAAAAGGAAAGTTTTTAGATCACAGTCTTAACAGTTGTTACCTTGGGGGAGAGGAGTAGAAGGAGGGAAGGAGGATGGAGGAGAACTATAATGTTTTCAACAAATTACGTTGCTTGAAATTTTCACCGTTGGAATGTATTAATATAGTTTTACATACTTTTTACAATGTCACTGAGAAATAATTTCTTTACTTTGAACTTCACAAATTTAAATTGTACAATCCAATAAGTTTTGACAGATGTGTGAACCCACGAAACCATCACACTCTCAAGATACCAAATTGTGGGTACTTTGGAAAAAAATGAGCTTCCACGCTTCTTTTCATATGTGAAAACCATGAATAAAATGTCTAACCCTTACTAATAAACAGTATTCCTGGAGCTGGAAAGTCGTCCTTTCTTCGCCCTCCCTTACTGTCAAACTTTACTCTATGCCGCACCATGTGGAGATGAACTCTATCAGCCCTCTCACTGACACGCTGCATTCCTCTAAGCCGTGCTCTTTATAGCTCTGGTCTTCATATTTGTTGGTTTTCACTAATTCCTTGGGTTTCTTCTGTATAGCAGCCTCCAGGAGAGTGAAAGTAAATAGGAAACATAGTATGTTATATTAAAATGGATTTTAGGAATAACCTAATATAATCTCTTGCACAAAAGTCCCTTCCAATGCATCCCTGAAAGATAACCATCTATACCAATGGAAAATATGGAGCTCTCTAAATTGTTCATGAACTCAAAACTGGAACAATATTCATATTGAATAAGTTAATTCCTCAGCTCAGTACTATTGACATTTTGAGCTGGATAATTCATTGTGTGTGCCCTACGCATTGTAGGGTGTTTAACATTCCTGATGTCTACCCACTAGATGCCAGGAGCACACAGACACACACACACAAATTGTGACAACCAAAAATATCTCCGGGCATTGACAATATCCCTAGACCACGAGGTAAGAGAGTTAAGGCTGCTCCCAACTGAGAATCGCTAGCATATATTAATGCTGAAAGTTAATCATCAAAACCAATTTTTACGTAGAACATTTCAGATCATCTTTATCCATATTTCTTTGTCTTAAGCTGCTTCCACTTTCAATAAGCACATGAAAATAATAGAGAAGTAGAACATGCCATTTTGCAACACTAACTTAAGGGGCTGATTGTTAAGATAGCATTAAGGTCTAAAGGCCAATTTGACGCCTGGTCACAGCCGCCTGCTCCCCACTTCCCTGCCATTCTTATCTAACAGAGATTTAGAGGACTAAATTGGAAAACTCCGGTCCTTATACCATACGTTATTCCTTCTTTGATTTCAGGTTAAATATAAGAGAACAGAGCACCCAAAGAATTAATGATTCATTCATACTGAACTTAGATATGAATATTATTATTCAATGACTAGATGCAACATCTAATATTTTCTTGAACTCTATTCAGAAAAGTGGAAGCGTGTTACCAAGTATAACAGAAACCTGTTTCTCATTTCCTTAAGATACCCTTTCAGGATTCTTTTTTATTTTTACTTTTTATTTTTTTCAGAATTATTTCTTAAACACGATTTCTAGTTCTTGTCTTTTCTCAACATGTGATTGATACAGAGACGATATATATTTAATAGATGGATTTTAATCTCCCTCCCTCAAATCAATCCTTTGACTTTAAATAAAAATAAATAATACATGGCATCCATAGAGATCTGATGGAGACATCCTTTTATATCATTGAAGAGAATAAGAAAAAGAGATTACCCAATCATTTAGCATTTTGGAAATGTAGCTTCAGATTTAATGACCAAGCTGAATAGCGGTGCTTAAAAAGCTTTGATTATTTAGTAGTGAGCAAAGTTATCTGACTTCTCTGAAAAGTGACGTGTACATTGCATTTGTAATCAGTTCCAGTAAAAGTAAAATATAGAACCAGTTACAGAGATGCCCTCCATGGGAAATTTAAAATGTTAGTGAGTTCTTATTTTCACAGTTACACATTGCTGGACTTTTAAAATAAAGTAACTATTCATACTCAATTCTTACTATTAATATTATAATACTAATAAGTGGGTCCATATACTTACTGAACACTATGTGGAAGCCGCTATGCTAAGTCCCTTTTATATGTTAAATTAACGTATCCTTAGAGTTCCCCAAATGTCAGTTCATTAGCTGTGGTGACTCCGGGCAAGTTCTATATCTTCTGTCTCAATCTACTTATGTGAAAAATAGGAACAATAGTACTACCTTCATAACTGAGTAGTTGAGACCATTAAATATTTATTACTATTAGTGATAACATTAAGAGTAATAGCTCAACACAGGATTCAATTTAAGTAATAATATCTCATATCTGTGTAATATCTAAGTAGAACTATTATATTATAGTAAGGTTTTTCTGAAAAAAAATTATGTGAATATAAGCATACTGTTTTATTACCATATACTGTCATTTTGAAACTGTTTGATTGTGATAGATTGCTTCCAGGAATGCCCACAATAATTCCCTTCCCATATCCACACTCCAGAAAAAATCCCCTTTCACACCGACTCTGGGCTTTAACCATGTGACTTACCTCGGCCAATTTGCAAACAGCAAATGCGACGCTAGCTGAGACTTGAAAAGTGCTCATCCTTTGGGGCTTACGCTCTCTTGGTGCTCTTGAGACTGATGTGACCACCATCAGATGAATGAGTCTAGCTGGAGGGAGGGCAAGTGGGACATGACCCAGCTAGCCTCCCCTGTCCCTGCCAAACGCTAGACTTGTGGATGAGATCATCATCCTCTAGCTGACTGCCAGTATGTGAGTGCGCCCAGCCAGGACAACCGGGAACAGAGACCCATCCCAGCAGAGCTGAGCCTAAATTACCAACCCACAGAACTGTGAACCAATAAAATGGTGGTTGTTTTAAGCCATTCAATTTTTGAGTGTTTTTTTTGTTGTTGTTAGACAGCAAAAGCTAACTGATACAAAAAAGAAAAAAAAAGAACTAACTGATACAATCCCCATGTGTAACATAAATAGAATAAAAAAGCATAATTCAGGGGCAGTGCAACGGTGGCTCAGTGGCAGAATTCTCGCCTGCCATGCTAGAAACCCAGGTTCAATTCCTGAAGTCTGCCCAGGCGAAAAAAAAAAAAAAGCATAATTCAGAATGCAGCAAATCTTCTAAGTTTACATTCCTAAATAAAAATACTGGCTTACTAATAAAACATTATCAACAGCATTTAATAATTCAATTAATAAACTGAAACCAGTCCTACTTAGTTCTATATTCAGCGTTTAAGGAATTTTTTCTCCATAGAACAATAATAGAGAGACCTTTTCTTTTGTGCTAGCTTCAATCCAGCAAATGATGGCATCTTTCAGGATTATGTTTAGAGATTCTGAGACCATCTGTAGTTTTGATAGAGGTGTGGGAAGTACATGCATATCATATATTTGCAAGCCTTGCCATAGATTATATGTACACTTGTTGTATTGTGTCCATAAAAGGTATTCCTTATTTACTCCGCATTGCCTGCCTCTCTGAAGAGCTCACAGTTAAGACTTATTTCTCACTTACTAGCACTTTTTTGGCCAATTTTAGTTCAAGTTGTGAAGCTGTCATGAAAACATCATTCTGTGCAATTGTTCTCACTGGGAAAACTCTGTTTTAAGAGCATGGCCAAAGATGCTCTGAAGCAAACCTACTGGTTCTGCTTTCTCCTACCCCAAACAATCCAGCTCTACCAGAGCAGCTCTGTGGGTCATGATGGAAAACAAAGGTTGTCTTCACAGGAATTAACAGCCAGGGGCACTGCTCATGATAAAGTCTGCCATTTCTGTTTGTTAACCCAGACCACACTGCCTAGAGAACCTCTGCACACTCAAAAGGATGGCCAGAGCCAAGACAAAAAAAAAAAAATAAAACAAATGCAAAGGAGAACTCAAGAAATGCAGAATGAAGCCTTACTTGTCCACTTTAAACCATGAGTTCCTCCCCTTTCCCTGAAACCTTTTCACTCCAATGTCTTTTCTAACCATGCAGCATTCTATTAGTTCCTTTGCATTGCCATTACTCTTTCGATTACCATTATTATTACTGTTCATATGTATATTATCTTTGCATCAGAATATAAGCATTTGGGGTAAAGGTACCATGTACAAAATTTTTCTCATATAGTTCCAAATACTCCCCTTAGTAATAGCTTTTATGATAATTATCTTCTTTATTAGATGCCAGGCAGTATGCTAGCACGTTACATGAATTCGCTCATTAATTCAAACCTTATACTATTTCTAAGATAGGTAGCATCCTCATTTTACAGGTGAAGGAGCTGAATCTTAAAGAGGTAAAATAAGTTGACCAAGGTTGCACCACAAGTAGGTTGCAGAGCATTTTGGAAGCCAGCTCTACAATTGTAACCACAGTGGCAATGCACTTGTCCCCAGCCTTCAAATGCAGTTCTGTATGTGCACAATGTGGCAGCTAAAACCTTAGACTTGGATACAAACACCCGTGTCTGCATTTTCAGAGAGTGACCTTGAGCATAACCTCTGTGGGCCTCCATTTCCTCGCTAGTCATGTGGTGAACTCTTACATGGTGTACCCGCAGCAAGATACAGATGGCATGCTCAAAGTAATATAATTTGAGAGGATTTAACAAAGTAATTGTTTACAAAGGTGAAGGTTGTGTGTTGGGGAAACTTCCATGAACAATGGACCCAGGAAGAGCGGTCTCTTACCACTGGGTGGATGCAAGGGGAATGGGGAGGGAGGGAGCATAGGAGGATGGAAGTGGACTCTGGAGAAAAGGGCCCTCTTGAGAAGAGCTGTGAATTTCAGAGGAGGATCCTAGCCTGCCTGAAGGAACACTACAGAAAAGAAGCCAGCCTCCATCTCCCACCCTTCTCTCCCTCTGACTCCTGACAACAAACCACCCCCACCCCCAGCCAAATCCAAGCACAAGCCAGAGGGGCAGGTGGCCCCACTGAAAGAATCCACGAAGCCTCCTGATGCAGAGAGCAGCTGGAGAAGGGTGGAGAGCAGATCTGCAGGAGCAAATGGAAGATATTGAGAATTAGAAAATAATAATAGCTCAAGTTTAATGATGATTAATCAAGTTAATGAATGTACACACTATGAAGGGTGTCTGGTAGTCAAGTAATATTAGCTGCTATAGTTATTATTTTAACTCACTCATTGATTTATCCCATAAACATTTGTGGAGAGCTCACTATCTTGGCACTTATAGGGGATACTACAATATATGAGACTTGAGCTCAGCCTCCGTCAAGAAGCTCCTATGAGAGGTCAAGAGAGAGTAGAGATCCCAGCAGGAACCTTACTCACACCTAAGGCTGGGATTCAGACATGTCTGTAAAAGTCTGGCAAACTAGTGTAGCAGAGAGGTTTTATCTTTTTAGGGGCCCCTGGGATCTAATGGGAAAAGCAGTAAGTCCACAAAGGCTTCATTGGTTACAAAGCCTTGGTTATCAGAAGGAAGAAGTGGTGAGGAGAACAGCATGTATTTGCCAAGACAATTTGGCTCCCAAGAACTTGAGACTAAGTTTTATAATAAAAGCTATAAAAGTTGTAAGGAAAAAGAGCTAAAAGCCTATGGGTTCTGTAGTCCCAGTATAATCATAAGTGGAGAGAGGTGTTGACCCCCCTTTTGCCATGATATCCCACATTTTGGCAGCGGCAGGGGTGGCACTGGGCAGGCCACAATGCGGCAGGGGGTGGGGGACACAGGGGACATGGGAGCCATAGCACCTAGTGTCTTTAGCAAGTGGAAATAGCAAAGGAAATGGCAACAGTGGACTCCTTGGTACCCATCAAGATGGGATTAAAACAGAATAAGAGGGTAGATCATGGTGGCTCAGCAGGTAGAGTTCTCACCAGCCATGCCAGAGACCCAGGTTTGATTCCCGGTGCCTACCCATACGAAAACAAAACAAAAAAAACAGAATAAGAGGCTTACATGCCTACACTCCATGGTAACAGACCAAGGGAAGTCCATCACAGTTTAACGTAATAGCTTGTTAATAGAAAATAAATGCATGTGATATTATTTTTAAGGCCAAACACTATCATTAATAGCATTGCAATCATAGCTATCATTTGTTGATCCCAACGGGACATATTCTATATCATCTCAATAGCCCTGTGGGATAGATATTTTTATTTCCATTTTGCAAATGAAGAAACTGCAGATCAAGGAAGATGTGGCCCACACTCACATGTGGAGTCATATTTGAACCTCAGTCATGTCCTTCATTGCTATGCAGCCAAAAATTCTGCTGAGGAAAAGACTGTGGGGCAGGGGTGGGGAAGAGGATATTTTACTGAAGTAACTGCTTCAAAAAAGATCATGAACTCTGAATTAAGTAAGAAAAAAAAGTGGTAGAAGTTGTTAAAAAAGTAATCATTAAAGTATTCTTCACTACTTGAGACTGCCAAAAACAGCTTAGGAAAGCAAATGAAAACCAAACCACCACTCTGATTCACATAACAAAGCAAATACACAGTATTTGAGAGAGAATGAGCTGAATTATACTGGAAGAATTGAAGGGTCTTGGATGTGAGGGACGACATGAACCTGCTTCCTATGCCCCATGAATGTTTAGATGTGGGTCTCCTCTCTAGACCACAGGAGAATATCCTCCAGGCCTGGCTCAAAGTGAGTGTGCAATCAGTTTTCATAAGTGAATAAGTTTATAGGGTAGTTAAGTGAAAAGGAATACCAGCGGGGTTATTTTGCACTAAATAAAGGCTTATAAAATAATTGTTGATTTGACGTAAATAAATCATAGTGGTTCAGAGGTGATACCAGAGAGACACACTTCGTCTGTGCTCTGCTTGCTTCCTACAACATCTCATTCACCCCTACCACCCACCCTGGGTACGCTCACCTTGGCCTCTTGGGTCCTCGGATTTCAGGCAAACCGTTTTCCCTAACCATAAATTTTTCTTACCTACTGAAACACTCACGAAGCTGAACAACATAGTCAGAACTATTTAACAATGTCCTTAGAAATAGTTCACGTCAAAGCTATTTTTCCATCAGAAACTACAGTGTTTTTTCAGAATTTTTCAAGAGCTAAACAAGTGTGAAAAAATTTGTTAGCTTTACCCATATAAGTAAAATATATAAAATGCAGCATTATATCATATTGCATTAGTTTCATTTATAATTAGATTTGGTGGTTTTACATTGTTAAATGTGGATTTATTGTTAGATCGAGAGAGAGGAGAAAGAGAGAGAAAATAATAATAATAGCTAATAAATGTAAAGGGAGTAGTGATATATAAAATAGTGACTATAAAAGATCAATCTTTTATAAGCCCCAATGGAATAATCGATTCAGGCAAGGGTCATAACAAATGCTAAAATCAGTAGGTAAAAGGTTATTGAGACACAATCTGTTTTCACAGTCCCCAAGTACCCTCCAACACATTGCTTAACAACTGCAAAAGCAGAAATGTCCTTCCCAATGGAGAGAGCATGCTTACCAGGAGTCCGAGTTTAGAAGTCTGACAGTGGGACACCTTGAAATGAGCCTTCCAATGTGATGCAATACAAAGTTCACAAAATCAGTGACATGGTCTTACAAAAATATTGGCAGTGAGTTTAGTCCAGTTTATCAGAAACAAAGGAGATGTAAGTACAAGTTAGAGAACACCAGGCAGAAATAGAGAATTCCAGATGGAGGTACCCTCAAAGACCACTGACCTGGATTCTTGAGAAAATCAGTATCATGAGAGGGAAAAACGATTCCATGTCAAAAAAGAAAAAAAGACATACCAAATACAATCCTAAAACTTCATTGAACTATGGTTCAAAAAACCCATCTACACAAGACATTTGAAAACGGACTGGATATTAGATTATATTAGACAATTTGTATTGATTTTCTGATGCAGTAAAGGACTTGTGATGATGTAAGCAGTGGATCCTATGGTATTTAGGGGTGGAGCGTTTTGATAACTGGCAACTTACTTTCAAATTTTTTGGCCAAAAAAAAAAAGGGTGTGTGTTTGCATGTGCATGTGTGTATGTAAACAAAATATAAATGATCACTGAATCCAGGCATTAAGGTATAAATTGAACTATTTTATTAGAATCTCTGTGGGTTGAAAATTTTTCATAACAAAAAGCTAGAGGAAACCTCCCCTGCTTACATGAAACCTAAACAGACATACTGCTATTTATTAAATGTTATTAACTTGGAAACAATCTGTAGATTTGACTCTTCACAAGGATTTCAGTGTAAGCACAATGACTTTGAAGATCCCACAATGTAGATTAAACGAATTTCTAATACTAAATAACTTCAAAAGCAAAGCCATAAACTACCAAGTGCACCTGAGTTGCGTGAAGTCACACAGCTAGTCCGTGGTAGGGCTGGGACCGCCGTCTACGTCCGTCTGACCCTCTGGCCGCTATGCATCACTGCCGGTGGACTGGCAAAGGCAGCAGCACCTGACGTGGCCACTGACTCACACCTGGAGACTGCTGGAATGGCCAGGTAGGACGAAGGGTCTGGGGACAGTTGGCAAGAAAGCCGGACATTTTGAAGCAGCGTACTTTCATCGTGTCACCTGATTCACGCCTTGAGAGGCACCTACCCTTCACATCAGAGACCTGGCCCAGATCTGAAATCGTGTTCTAAATTTGGAATACAGAAAAAAAAAAATACAATCCAAATTTAGAACTATTCAAAAGCATACCATGTGTGTGAATGTGTGTGTGTGAATGTGTGTGTGCACGTGTGTGCGTGCTGGGGGAGGGGGGAGGGGGGGTTTCTCAGAAGACGTGGTCACCATTCTGCAGACAGAGAGACACAAGCCTATGAACTGATCTTGCCATTTCTCTTCTTAAAAGTATTTAATGAGTTTTATAGCTTGCAGAGCAACAGCGACTAGCTGTGGCAAACTTATGCAGAACTGCCTGGAAGGCTGGAGAACTGGAAGATCAAGGGAGACATGCTGTGGCCAAGAACTCATGCCTGGACACTGGCTGCTTGGCTGCCTGGTTCCTCCCCCATGGTCTCCCGGCCACCTGCCCCTGGACTCTCCTGCTGCAGCCACTGCAGACCATCACTGATGGACTCCTCAGCCTTGGTCTCTCAAGATCCCCACCAAGTCTCAGATGGAGCATTGATTGGCTAAGCTTAGGTCATGTTCCCAGTTTCTAGCTGCTACGGCAGGGAAAAGTTCATTTGTTCTACTCAGCTTGAACATCATGTGCAGGCCTAGAATTTTTATTTCTTTTTGATTACTTGTCAAAATGTTCGTCTGTCCAAATCCAGAAAGACTTCATGCATCCTTACTTTTTTTTCCCAGAGAATCTCTTCGGGTCTCTAACGTGTGTGTGTGTGTGTGTGTGTGTGTGTGTGTGTGTGTGTTTGGGGGAGCATGTCTCAGTCCCAGCTTCTCTCACTCCCTCGGCTGTCACAGCCTGGCTATTCAGAAGCCCAGCCTCCATGGCCATAGCTAGGACGTGAATCACTGTGGGCCTCAGGGACTTTGCCACTTGCTGGTCAATTTGCTTTTGATTTCTCTGCCTCTTCTGTTATCTAGGGGAATGCTCTGTGTTTTGAGTTCAGGTGGACACATGTTGAAACTTTAAAAGCTATTACCACTTACCTGGCATTTTTATGTAGTAGAACTCAGGACCTTCATAAATGGACTTCGTTGCCAGAAATTACCTTATATTTCAAATATATATTTCTTTGTATTTAAGGCAAATAAAAGTGACTTTCCTTGTGTGTGTGTGTGATAGTAAAGTGTTTACTTTTAAGAAAAATATATTTAGGTTTAAAAACAGTTGATATATTGGGCGGGCCGCGGTGGCTCAGCGGGCAAAGTGCTTGCCTGCTATGCCGGAGGACCTCGGTTCGATTCCCGGCCCCAGCCCATGTAACAAAAACGGAGAAACAGAATACAATAAAACAAGAAAATGTTTAAAAATGTTTCCCTTTCTTCCTTCCTTCCTTCCTTCTATCCTTCCTTCCTTCTCTCTGTCTTTCCTTTAAAAAAAAAAAAAAAAAAAAACAGTTGATATGATTTAAAGGAAAACAACATATAAATAGCAGGACAGATGTTACTCAGACATGACACATATAAGGGGAACAATAAGATCATGAGAAACTAGCACATGGACTGGCAAACAGTAAGCCCGTGGTGATTATTTGATGACTGAATGAGTAAATAGGAAAAAATTACTGACTATTCTCTTATCAAAAGTTTTCTGGGCAGGGCCATGACGGCTCAGTGGCAGAGTTCTCACCTGCCATGCTGGAGACCCGGGTTTGATTATCAAAGCCTAAAAAAAGTTTTGCTTTTAGACTTTTTTCATCAACTGTATAAGCTTTTAGAGCAGCACTCTCCTGTGGAAATTTCGGCGATGGTGGCTGAACTCTGTGCTGTCCAACACAGAAGCTGCCAGCCCAGCCACATGTGACTACTGGGCACTTGAAATGTGCCTACTGATTGAGGAATTCAATTTTTAATACAATTCATTTAATTTTAATTCATTTAAATTTACATTCACACAACCCCATGTAACTGGTAGCTAACATATTCAGCATCACAGTCCGACCCATAGCTGTATGCTAAAGTCACTTGAGAATCTTTAAAACTATACCAGAGCCTAGAGCCCCTATTTGCTGTGGTCTAGGCATTGGAATTTTTTTAAATTATGGGGATTCTGCTTTTTATTTCTTTAATGTTACATTTTTAATTAAAATAAATGAATAAGAAACACATTATCGACTAGAGGTAAAAAACCTAACATTATCTCATTGGTAAAATACATGGAAAATCTGGCCACTAATTCAAGACAAAAATCTTGGTGGTAAAACTACTAAATAGATTAAAAATATTTCCAAATGAATGTTTTATGATTTCTTTTGCTTCACCTGCCATGGGTTACTTAGCCCTCACGTGGTCTGTGAGAGAGGCAGAGTCAAACACGGCCATCCTACGGGGGAAGATGCGGGGAAGACACAGTGATTTGCTAAAGGTCACACAGCTAATGAGGGGCCAAGTGAGAAACACGCCTTCTGTTGGCTACTTGAGTGTTATTTTCATCTCACAGAAAGGTGTACATTAACAAGAAATGAATTAATACAGTGTTAAGGCTGGAAATTCTTTCCCCACTTCCGTTAATATTTACAGTTCTAAATATGGAGAATGGAAAACGCATTTTCCAAATTTTTTTAAGGGTCATGCTTTATAAACAGAACACCACTGTCTAATGTTATATATTCAGTTCAATTTGATTTTACCCAGTCAAAAATTAGGAACACCTGAATTCATAAAAAAATAAATAGATATAACTTTTCCCAAAGGCAATTCAGAATGCATATCAAAAGTCATAAATGAATTCAGTAATCCTGTGAATTGTCATCTATCCTATAATGCAATCAGAGATTGATTAATCAAAGATAATAATCAATGATTTTCTTACAGAATTATCCAAAGCCTTGGGAGCAAAGCTATGGTCAGCAACAGGGGAAGAGTCAACTACAAGATGATGTATCCTTACAATGAAATACTATGCTGTCATTCAAAATCTCATTTTGAAAGATTAGCGAATGATATCAGAAATTATTCATATTAATGTTAAATAAGAAAAAGGATACAAAATTGAATATCGTATGATTCACGTTTGTAGAAAAACAAAGAATGAAAATAAGGTGTAGAGTGACAGTAATTTTACCCATTCTTGGTAAGTGTAAATTAGAACAGCAACTTTGGAAAATACTTTGGCTTTACCTAAAAAAGTTAAGTTTGAGCATATTCTTTGACCCAATAATTCTGCTATCAGGCATGCCCCCTACATCTTAAGTTTTTCAGTTGTGAGTTTTGGCTGATGAATAATTTGTGAAATCAATTTAGGGGGTTGCAAGCACCGATATTTTTTAATACAGCAGAATGCATAACACATAGAAAAGGATAATATTATTTTGTGAAATGTTTGTTTCAGATAAGTTCACACACATGTACACACACGTATAAGTATGTTCCAAGGGTATGACAGAAAATGTTTTAATGACTGTTGGTTGTGATTAAGAGTTTGAAAGTCATTGATTGCCCGAAAAAATTCTTGCAGGTATGACCCATGAAACGAATCTTATCAGAAGATGAGTACAAGATGTTCATAATGACAAGAAACAAACCTCAATGTCCATTAGCAGTAGAATGGATTGCTTGCTTGGCCCCCAACCACTAAATACCAACAGCGGCAGTCATGGTGACATAAAAAAATGGACCTACATGTTTTTAAATGTCCTCCCAATGGGGGGAGGGAGATGCCACCATCCCCCATTGACAACTCCTGGCTAATGCTCTGCAAGCACTTGGCAATTACTTCTTAAAGGAACTTGGCAAGGAACTAATGCAAAGATAAGCAAAACAGGTTGTGTCCGTAAGGAACAATGGTTAATGGGACTCAATTGGGCTAAAGGGTGATAAGAGTCTGAATTTTAGGAATAAATTTAATATAACATTATTTGCTTAATTTCTGAAGAGTTCTTTATTCACCTATCCTTTCAGGAATCATTAAGAAAATATTTGTTCTGTGTTTACTATGTGTTAGACCTTTCCTAAGTAATGGATGAACGAGACAGACAAGTTCTTGGCCTCAAGAAGCTGCCAGTCTGTAACAGCACCTATTATCCAAGGAACACATGGACAGGATGACCTGCAGCTGCCGTGTACTAGGAGTGTCCTACACCATTCCATTCCCACCCTCACTTTATCCTTTCCAGCTGCTTATGTGGGGTAGAATAAAAGATGTGCCCTTTCCAGGGTCCCTGTAGAATCAAGCTAAGTCACGAAGAGAGTTAAAAACACTTCATTTTTCTTGAATAAACAGAAAATTGTATTTCTCAAATTCCATTAATGCCTATAAATACTGAAGTATTGTGGGTTCAGAAATAGCACTAACTGTAAATTGCCATATGTACTAAATGAAATAATGAATTCAATGAAGATCATTCACAGGCCTTAACCATGACCTGGTAATCATATTTAATATCCTGACTCTAGATAATAATGAAGGAGAAATATGAATAAGGCAAGTACAATATATGGGCTGCATTTTAAAATTCCAGCCCCTGCCCAAGAGGTCTCTTTACCCCTCTCTCCATATTCACAAATATATGCACATATAAGCACAGTTAAATTTGGGGCGTTATTTTCCATAAAGTATATTTTAAGAAATTACAAAGCAAAATTTTAAAAGATAGTTTATCTTACTGAATATAATTTCATGAACTGTTGCAGAAGTACAAAAAAATTATTCCAGGCATGAGCCATGGACATGTTTGGTGCTTTATGGAAGTCCACACTAGCCCAGGTTAATTCAACTTTCAACATGCTTTTTACTGAGCTTTCACTTGTGCTAAATGACTATCACTCAGACCTCACCAATAAAAGCACAAAATCCTAAGCAAGGTATTTTCAGATCCTGCACTCACACTTAGTGACCACTCCAGCTTCTGGTTCAAAATTCTGAAATTAGAGGTGATTAAAAAGGAAATAGCTCTTCTCTAGTATTTAGCTTTTTAATTATTTAACAGCATTGAACAGTTTAACTGCTTATCCATGAGGCAAAATATCAACCGTTTCATAAATAATTGATAAAGAAAATCCAACTTGAACTGGTTAAAGCAGAACTGGGATATTTGTGGAAAGTCTGTAGGTGAATTTGGCTTCAGGCTTGACTTGGATCAGGGACCCAAATCATGTCCCCAGAGTCAAGGGTGTGGTACATCAGCTCTGCTGGCTGCTTAGGTTCCATATGGTCAGCAAGCTGGCTGCCCATAGCTGAAGTTCAGTACATTTTCCCATAAACAATGAAAGTTCTGGGCGTCTTTTGGACCATATTGGGCCACAGAGAATGACACTTTTGATTGGCCAGTTTGAATCATGTGTTCGTTCCTGGAATCAGAGGTATGGACAATTCTCCTTGAAGTACTTAAACTGAGATTAGAAGGAGCCGTTCCTCCAGAATAAGATCAGATTAGCATTAACCAAAAGAAAGGAAAATATATGCTGGTAGCCAAAAAACACCAGATTTTCATCACAGACAATAAGCTGTGTCTTCCAGAAGGATATAAGAGTTTCCATTTGTAAATGGGGTGCTACAGCAGAAAGAACAATGGATTAGATGTCCAAGTGTCTCAGTTTTAATGTTAGCTCCACTGGTTTCAGGCACATGACAAGGATTGTTTAGGAAATAAATGAATATGTAGTGAAAGTCTTTCATAAATATTTGAGCAGTACTTTGTTGTTAAATACTATCATTATTACCCAAGAGGCAGAGACTGTATTCCTCAGAAAGGCAGTCTTTAAATTTCTAAATTCCATCAAGGCAACTCAAGTAATAAAGTCTATGAACTTTACTGCCTGCTGTTCTGGTTTCCTAGCTGCTAATTGCTATTATGCTAAGATAAATACCATACAATGAGTTTGCTTAGACAATGGGAATTTATTGGCTCATGGTCTTGAGAGTAGGAGAAGCCCAAAATCTAGGCATCAGCAAAACAATGTCTTCTCAAAGATTGCAGCACTCTGGGCCTGGCTGCTGAAGATTTAGCTTTGGCTTTTCTGTCATATGGTATGGCACAGGGAGGCCTCTCCTGACTTTTCTCTTAGTCTTTCATTCTGCCTATAGAGAATTTCAGTAACCTGGATTAAAGTCAACTTGATTTAATTGGGCCTCACCTCGACTGAAGTAATACCTTGAAGAGATCTAATTTACAGTGTGTTCACACCTGCCAAATGTGGACAAAGATCAAGAACATGTCTAAACTGGGCACACTATTCAATCCACCACACCTACCCTCCTTTCAAAACCCGACTTCCGTTAAAGAAATCTACTCTCCTCCATAGAACCACGTGCTTTTCTAAGCTATGGTCTTTCTAGTGAGTGGATTAGGAAAGAGCATGTGACACTCTGGCATGTGATACAGGCCGAAGAGTTGAGGAGAAGTATCTTGAAGAAAATTTCAAGAATGATTTACTAACTCATCAAAAGAAACAAACAGGAAGAAGAATCTCCTTTCTGCTAGCTATGTTGCTGTCTGTGATACTTAGACTTGTGCAGTCATTTTATGACCATGAAGGGGGCTAGCATAAGGATGGCAGAAAACAAAGGTGAAAAGGATAAGTCATTGATTAAAATGCTGAACAACTGAATTAAACAGCCCTGGAATGACCTCACTCCAGGCTTCTTATTATGTCATTAAGATTTATCCTTATTTGAGCCATATACGTTAAGGGTTTCTCACACTTCCAGCCAAAACATCTAAATTGTATTCATTAGTGTGAAGATTCATTTCTTACCCTGTTCAATCCGGGTGCTCCTGGTTGGTGGAAGGCTTTATTCCTCATGGTGATTCAGAAACTCTGACTTCTTGTACTATATGGCTCTGCCATCCCCCAGAACCCTCGAGTCTTCTAATCTAACCAGTAGGAAAGATTTGATAGAGTAGAAAAGGAAAACATTCTTTTTAACCACCTCACCTCAGAAGTAACACACCTCACTTCTGCTCATGTTTCATTGGTGAGAACTAGACATAGGGCTCCACCAAGATGCAAGAAAGGCTCAGAAAGTTCAAGGGCCGATTCCATGGAAATTGGACCACACAGTTAGTCGTGTCTACCATGTTAACTGAGACAGTATTCAACAATGAAGCAAACTGTCACAGGAAAGGAAAGAATGTGGTTATTCTGTAAGTCAAGACCATCTTTTGGGAAATAGATGGTTTACGTTTAGTTGTACCTTGACTAAATAGGGTAAGTTCACTAAGTTTCATGTAATTGAGGTGCTACAAAACCAGTTCTTCACACAGAAATGTGGAGTTATTTTATACAAGAGTGTTAGTTATCATGATACTAGAGGAATATCTACATATATAATTGACAACAGTTACCTATGCTATTTATTCTGGCTCCTATTATTAATTTATCAAAATTTTTTATGTTTGAGAGGCAATGGTGAAACAGGCAAAACTTCAGACATAAGCTCAGACACTTACTAGATGTCTGATCATAGGGAAGTTACTTAACCACCTTAAGTCTCAGCTTCCTCATATATAGAATGGGGATAATTGCATGATATCACACAGCATGGTTTGCTCACAAGGAACAGAAAATAAAGGTCTAAACAGTAAAAAATGTCATTATATCACATATCTCTAAGTCTGGTCAAGGTGAAGTAGTGATTTGTGTGAAAAAAAGGACCCCAGGTTCTTACCAGCACTGCACTCTGCCATTCTCAACATCAGCTTCCATCCAAGGCTGGTTCTTTTCATAGTGACAAGACACAGCAGTTTCAGACCTGTATCCAGACAAGAGAATGTCCAGAGACTATTCTTATGACTCTTTCTAATGAGGAAGGAAAGTTTTCTGATAACCCACTGAATAGTCTCCCCCTCATGTCTGAATTAGGTCATGTGCCCACCAGTCTACCTCCGGTAAGGTGATGGAATGACCTTGAATGACTTAGGATCATCGAATCTAGAAAACATGTTAGGGATTCAACCACAAATATCTAATAATATCTATTCTCAATAGAGTAGCTGTGGAATAAATACATATTCACCTCAGATGCTTCCTAGCATTTAGTAGGCATTATAAGCACAGTAAATTGTAGTATGTGATATCATTAAGTTTACAAATGCAAGAAATATGCACTATTTTATCAGTCCCTGCTCACTGTCTATATAAATCTTTTTCTTCTTTTAGTTTCCATCTTAAGACTTACTTTCCTCTATAAAAAATTTTTAACCTCTCCTTCCAATCTGGATTTTCTGCTGCCTGCAAAATCCTATATCTGTAACTCAAAGCAGCATGTCTGTTTTCCAAATACCTATTATTATTTTAGGTTTTTACATATGAATGCCTTATCTTGCCCTTAAAAACTATAAACTGTTTTTTGAGGCATAGGAGCATATTTTCCAATGTTCTGCATCTGCTTTACCATCTTGATGTTTGCTAGAAAATGAAGGATAATTAGCAATTAAAATCACCGAAAAATTGTTTAAAGCACATACCTAAAGCATCTGCTCTCATATGTGAGGAGAACCTGCCCCTTAGAAACAATGATGTCAAATCGAAAATAAATCTTCCAATTCTCTCCAAGCAAGGTCTAAATAATACAGTGCCATTGTATATGTTCATGGTGTTTCCTGCTTACATAAATATTTACATGCACATTTTTAACCTAAGTTCCCCTCTCCCACCCCACATCTTGTTTTCTGTGCCAAATAATCAGTGTGTAGGATTAAAGTTTCTAGGAGTTGCACACAGCTGTTAGGTGCCACAAATATATTAAACCCCAAAAGTCTATTTGAAGGCAACATTTCTGAAAAAGGCTCACCACCTCATCTGTGATAAGCCTCAGAGCCTTTCACTCATTATAATTAGGTTCAACAGCCAAATAAAACTCCACATGTAAGCCTGGTGACTGAAGGTCATTTTCAAAGTTGGAGGGTGGACATAGCCAAACACGTGAGAGGGAGTTTCTATTAAAAATTCCCTTACTCTTTTGAGTCTTAACACACATTATCATGTTTCGGGCTGGCTATTTCTTTTCAGTCCTACAGATGCAGAAACAAAATCAGCTCCAAACTGGGAGAGCCTACACTAAGAAGAAAAATGAGCATTCAAAAATTAGAAATAATGGCAAACATTACACTTAATTGAATACCTACTAGCAGAGTATTTTAAGGCATTAAAATTCCCTATCACATCAAAGATATCAAAACATATTCACAACCTACATTAAAAATAATTTGTGACTTTTACATGGACTTTATAAATTTTATTAATTTTAATTAACACATGATTTTTCAGATACGCCCATGTAAAGCTAATAGGCTATGAGTATTGGGCCTGTCCTAGTTAACGAATAACATATTCTATAAGAGGTGATGTGTCAATATCATCTCACATACTCTAGAAGGTAAGAATCATTTTTTTCATTTTACAAATGAGGAAACAGAACTAGACACACCTAACGAACGTTCTCAGGGTCATCAGACCTCCAAATCCAGTGTGGCTGGCCTCAGACCCTGTGCCCTTTGCCTCCACCCTCTGCTTTTCACGGGAACCTGGTCTCCACAAACCTCCTTAGCCTCGACTAGAATCTGAACCTTCTAATAAACCAAATTTTATTGCCTATAATTCACAAGTAAATTAGTCATCTGTCCTGGGACTGCCCTATCTTTATTTCTTATATGGTTAGCTAACTTTTGACACAGGTGTTACAACTTCTCACAACTACACAGCAAACAACATGAGGGCCCAGACAGATAATTCCCTTACCCTAGCCTCACTCGCCCCAGGATTTGACCTGATGCCCCATGGGGGGGGGGGGCAAAATAACCTTATCAATTTACACAAAAATTTTGTTAACAATAAATGGAAATTCTCTATGTGAAAGTCAAATGGACCCCCAGTTTTCTGTAGAAATAATTCTATTCAGCTAAATATTGTCATGTGAAAAATTATTGCATGTATCAAAATTGTATAAAAATAAACACAATTCTATAAAAGCTAACAAATACAGGCTACACTCCCTTCCCTTAAGGCTTGGGCAGAAGGTAACAATCTGGTTAATCTCTGAAGGGAGATCCAACCTAGAGGGATAGGTGAGAAAATGATGATTTCTCCGAGGAAGATAACATCTCTCTGGCAGGTGGGCAAATATGAATTTAGTGAGACTATATCTCTAAAAGAGTCTACACAGTAACAAAGGTAGAGCCTACTTTTTCTTTTAAATTTTTATTTTGACATAAATTCAGTCATAAAGTAAAATTGCAAGAATAGTACAAAATTTTCCATAACCCTTCACCTAGATTGTCCAAATTAATATTTCACCAGTTTGAAATTAATGTGTATACTGGATACTTTTTTACTCCTAAAAATATTAGTGTGTAATTTCTAAAAACACTGCATTCTCTTAGATAACCATAACACAATGATAAAACAGGAAATTAATATTGATGGAATACTATTATCTAATCTCGGAGCTTTCTTCATATTTTTCCAATTGTCCAAATTAAATCCTTTCTAGGAAAAGAATCTCATGAGTTGTCTTCACTCATGTCTCCTTTAATCTGGAATAATTTCTCAGTATTTCTCATGTTTTACGACATTGGTATTTTTCAGGAGTACAGGCCAGACAATTTGGCCTTGCCTGATGTTTCTTCAGGATTGGATTCAGGTTTTCACTTTTGGCAGGAATAAGTGATGTTGCATTGTCTCCATGCATCATTTTGGGAGACATTTGATGCCCATTTGTTCTATGAATGGTGATATTAATTTAGAACAAGTGTTAAGGTGACAATTTCCAGATTTCTCTACTGTTAAGTTACTATCTTCCCCTTCGTAATGAATAATGATCTAGTAGTGAGATATAGAGCTATTTTAAATACATGATTTTAAATCCCAGGAATTATAAAATGACTACCTTCTCCCTTTTTGTTCTCATTAGCATAGTACAAGCTATCTGCAATTCTGAATTTTCAAGAGATTAAAAACTCCACTGTATCTGTAACTCTCATGTGTTTAAAATGCTATTAAATTATTGCATATCTACTCTATCTAAAATAGGCAGTTTTCCATATATTATGATGAGTAAAAATGCCCTCATGGTTATAGGTTAATAGCTGCTTGATGAAGGAGAAAACATTTCAACTTTATAATCACTCATTGTTTTTGGAAACAAGAACCCAATTCATCCAAAACAATTTAGACTTCAACTGGTCATAATTCAATGTAAGGCAGGGTCTATTAATAATTTTCTATGAAGTGTTTCTTTTGAAAAAGTTCCCAGTGGTACATTTTATCCTATATCATTAAAATTGCCAGCAGAAAAATTCACCATTGGGGATAGTTCAGAATAATTACGACCTTCTGTTAGAGAAAGTAGAAAAACATTTGCTGTGGAAATGTCTGTAAACAAACTCTTCAGAAACCTTATCTAATAAAGAAATTATGAATTTTGTAAAGATCGCTCTGATTGCTCCATGAAGAGTATTGAGTAGGGAAGGGGTGGAAGCAGGGAGAACACATAGGAGGCTATTGCAATAATCCAGAGAAGAAATGATAATTATAACAATTCCAGACACAATCCAGAGGATGAATCAGGATCTGATGATTGGTTGGATATTAAAAGTAAGGTACAAAGAGATTTCAAGACAAAGAAGAAACTGCATGGGCAGGTTGGACTTAATGAGTGAGAAAGACTAGGAAGGTAGGACAAAATTTTGCACATGTTGCTTTTGAGATAACATGGAGGCATCCTGATGGGTCTGTCTAGGAGGCATTTAGATGTACAAATCTGAAGCATAGTAGCTCAGGTTGGCTCTACTGCACTAAGTGTTCTCACATACTACATTAGCCTGGAACTTTCTATTTCTCAGTGAGCTTACATCAAATGTGCTCCTTGTGTCTGTTCTTAGGGCTGCCCCTTCCTTGACAGAAGTGGTCCAGTGTAATCAAATTGACATGAAGTAGCTGGCTGATCACCCCAGAGAATGATGCCATATTGGGGACTGAGTTTTGGTCTTTGCTGCTAGTAGATTGGGGCTTAGCACTGGCTGTCGCCAAATCAGCCTTTGTGGGTGGGAGTCCATGTTGCTGAGCCCATGCATAGCCTCAATCCCTGCCACTATGGACACTCTGTTCATGAGTCCATTGATCAATGACAAGGAGCGGCTGGGGAAAGAGGCTGACTCGTATGGACAGAACACGTCATCCTAACCACCTGTTTATCCTCTGCTACTGAGTGAGTGCTTTGGTGAGCATTCACATGGGATGCAAATATCCTCACGTTCTTTGCCTATTCAGAGAGATATAACCATATAGCTCTTTCAAAAAAATAATGGGGGCAATCCCCCAAATTTGGAAAAAGACACAAATTTATAGATTTAAAAGGCAAGCAGAGAAAAATGACATCACCTATAGGGAAAAAATTTTTTGAATGACTATAGGATTTTCGTGAGAAACCATGGAGACCTAATAGAAGTGGCATGACATTTTTAAAGTACTGAAAGAAAAGAACAGTCGCCCCAGAGTTCTATACCTAATGAAACTACTCTTTGGGGGAAAAAAGCAAAGTAAATGTGTTCTTAGATGAAGAAAAATGAAGAATTCAATCTCAGTAGAACTGCTCTAAAAGAAATGCAAAAGGAAGATATTCAAGTAAAAGGAAAATAAAAACAGAGGAAATCATGAAATTTCAGGAATGAAAGAAGAAAAAAAAGGTAAATATAACAGACTATTTTCTCCTTTAAATTTCTCTTAAATGTTTCAAAAGTGAAAAATATAACATTGTCTGATGGGGATTTCAATGTATACAGATGTATAGATATATATATATAGCTGCAATGTATATGCCAACTGTAACATAAAATGGGGAAAAAGATAGAGTGGTAAGGTTTTTAAATTTTACTTGAAGTATGAAAATATTAACTCAGAAGGTTGTTAAAGTTAGATGTGTATATTGTAACCTCTAAAGTAATCACTTTTAAAACTCTGCAGAGAGATATAGTCAGAAAGTAATTGAGCAAGTAGACAGAAAATCAACAGACACAGAATACCCGAACACTATCAACCAAGTTGATGTAATTAGCACATTCCCCTGAACAGTATTGCTCTGGTGTGCTAGCTGTCGTAATGCAATGTGCCAGAAACGGAAAGGCTTTTAAAAAGAGGAATTTAATAAGTTGCAAGTTTACAGTTCTAAGGCCATGAAAATGACCCAATTAAAGCAAGTCTATAAATTGTCCAAATTAAAGCACCAACAAGAGGTACCTTCACTCAGGAAAGACCAATGAAGTTCAAGGTTTCTCTCTCAACTGGGAAGGCACAGAGCAAACATGGTGATGTCTGCTAGCTTCCTCTCCAGACCTCTTGCTTCAAAGGGGGGAGTTCTCCTTCTTCCTCTCCAAAGGTCGCTGGCTGGTGTACTTGCTGCTTCTCGTGGCTATGTTGTTCTCGTCATTCTGGAAGCTCTCTCAGATCTCAAACCTTTTCCAAAATGCTTCCTCTTTTAAAGGACTCCAGTAAAGTAATAAAGGCTCACCTGGAATGGGTGGAGTCTCATCTCCATCTAATCAAGTTTAATACCCACAATTGATGGACCTAATCAAGTTTCCAACCTAAAGTACTGGCTAGGGATTAGAAGAAACACTGCCTTTACAAAATGGGATTAGCACTAAACATGGCTTTTCTAGGGTACATAAATTCTTTCAAATCAGTACAAGCATCAAAATATGCACTCTTTTCAAGTGCACATGCAAAGTTCGCTGTAACAAACTGTATCCTGAGTCAGAAAATAAATCTTAACAAAGTATGAAGAATTGAAATTGCACAACATGTATTTTCTCTAACCATTGCAGAATTAAAATAGAAACTAGCAATGAAAAGAAAAAATGAAAAATCCCAAATAATTAGAAACCAAACAAAATACTTCTAAATAATCCAGGAGTCAATGAGAAAGTCTCAAAAGAAATTAGAAAGCATTTTTACTGAATACAAATGGAAATACAACATTTCAGATTTTGTTGGGGGCAGCGAATGCAGGCCTGACAGAAAGATTTACAATATCAAATTTTTATAGTAGAAAAGAATAAAGGTCTCTAATTACAACTAATGTTTCCATCTAGAGAAAGTAGAAAGAGAAGAGCAAATTAAATTCAAAGCATGCGAAAAGAAGGAAATAATGCAAAATCAGAAATCCATAAAATTGAAAACAAAGTGATAAAGAAAATCAATTATACCAAAAGTTGGTTCATTGAAAACATCAATAAAATTGATAAATCTCTAGCTGGAGTATACAAGAAAAAAGATGCACATTGCCAAAACCAGGAATGAAAGAAAGAATATTACTATAGACCTCACAGAAATTTAAAAAATAATAAAGAAACACTACAACTAACTCTAAGCCCAGAAATTCAACAATTTAAGTGAAATGTATGAATTCCTACGAAACACAGGTAGCAAACCTCACTCAGGAAGAAATAGGTAACATGCATAGTTTTATATCTAGTAAAATAATTGAGTTCATAATAAAAACCTTCCAACACAGAAATCTCAAATCCACCAAACATCTAAAGAAGAAATGATGCCAATTTTATACAACCTCTCCTAAAAAATAGAAAAGGAAATACCTTCTAACTCATTTTGTGAAGCCTTGATACCAAAGCCAGAAAAGACAGTACAAGAAAAGAAAATGAAAAACAATATGCCTCATGAAATTAGGTATAAAAATCCCCAATAAAATATTACCAAACCTAATCTACCAAAATACAATAAATAATACAACATGATCACATGAGTATATTGTAAAGGCAAGGCTGGTTCAACATTCAAAAGTCATCAATGCATAGCACCATATTAATAGATTAAAGAAGAAAAAAAACCTGTGATCACAGCAATAAAAGCAGAAAATGCATTTCATAATATTAAACATCTATTCATAATAAAATCAACCAGCAGACTAGAAATAAGGAACCCTCCTTAACCTGATGAAAGTCGACTACAGAAACCGAGAGCTAATATTGTACTGAATGGCAGAAAAAAATGAATGGTTCCTCTTAACATTGGGAAGCAAGCAAAGATGCCTATTCTCACAATACCCCTATTAAAAAACATCCTGGAAGCCCTAGCAAATATAATAAGGCAAGAAATAGAAGCAAAAACATAAAAATTGGAAAGCAAGAAATGAAAGTGCCTCAATTCACACACAATACGGTTCGCTACATAGGAAACCTAAAGGACTTGACTAAAAAGTTCTTCAAGCTAATTAATGAATTTAGTAAGGTTACAGGATACAGTTAGCTATACACACAAAAAAATCATTTATAATTACATATATTTAATAAATAAGGGAAACAAAGTTTAAAAATAACTTGACCATAGTTCTAAAACAATGAAATATTTAGGATAAACCTAACAAAATACATGCAAATCTGCACAGTGAAACTGAAAAACACTGATGAAAGGAATTTTGAAAGGCCCCCAAAATGGAGAGGTAGACCCTGCTCTCGGATAGGAAGACTCATGAGGAAATCAATTCTCCTCAAATTGACATATAGATTCAACGAAATTTCAAACAAAATTTTAGCACGATTTTTTGTAGATATTGACAATCTGATTCCAAAATTTGTGTGAAAAGGCTAATAAAGTAAAATAGCCAAAAAATTTTAAAAGAACAAAGTTGGGGATCGCACTACCTGATTTTAAGACTTGTTATAAAGCTACAGTAATTAAGACATTTTTGTATTGGCAAAAGGATAGACTCAGAGATCAGTGGAACAGAATAGAGTCCATAAAAAGACCCACACAGAGACAATCATTGGTTTTTAAACAAATGTGCAAATGCAATTCAATAGAGAAATGATAATCCCTTCAACAAATGGTACTAGGAAATTTGAACATTCCTAAACACACCAAAGAACTCTGACCTGTTTTATTAAAAAAAAATTAGCTCAAATTAGATCATAGACTAAAATATAAAATGTATACTATAAAACTTTTAGAAGAGAATCTGCATGACCTGAGGGTAGATAATTATTTCTTAGATATGTGATCAAAAGTACAATCTATCAAAGAAAAGACTAGTTAAGTTGGATTTCATCAAAATTTAAAACTTTTGCTTTGCAAAAAGCACTGTTAATAGAGTGCAAAGAGAAGGCAGAGACCAGGAGAAAATTTTTGTAACTCACAGATTTACAAAGGCTAACTACATGTATCCAGAATAAAGAATTTTCAAAACTCAATAATAAGAAAACAAGCAGCTCAATTAAAAATAGACAAAAGTTTGAACAGCTACTTCACCAAATAAGATAGTTGATGGCAAAGATAATCAATATTTTTAGTCAGTACGGAAATGCAAGTAAAATCAAAATGAGAGACTATTACATAGTTATTAGAATGACCAAAATATAAAAAGCTTTACAATACCAAGCATTGGTTAAAACATGGGTCAGTTGGAACTCTTTTACATTGCAAAATAAATGTGAATTTTGGAAAAGACGTAGGCAGTTTCTTATCATGGTAAAATATATATACCACATGATTCATCAACCCCACTCCTACATATATATCCTAAAGAAATAAAAGCCTGTATTTACACAAAAACTTTTATACAAATGTTTCTAGGAAGAATAATCATAATTATCAAAACCTGGGAACAACTCAAACGTCCTTCAATAGAGGAGTGGAAGAAACCAGAGGTATGTGCACACGATGGAAAACTACTCAGCAATAAAAAGGAATGAACTTTTGATACATTCACCAATATGAATGAATTTCAAATGAATTATTCTAAGTGAAAGAAGCCTGACTCAGAAGGTTGTGTGCTGTGTCATTCCATTTATATGTCTTTCTAGGAAAGGCAAAATGATAAAGTACTGACCACGGGTTATGATTGGGGAGCGGGTTTGCTGGACCTAAAAGGGACAGCATAAGGGAATTTGGGGGGATGATGTTCTCTTCTGTATCTCAACTATGGTGGTGGTTACAAACCTCTGGATTTGTCAAAACCCACAAAACTGTATACATAAAAAGCAAAGTTTAATGTAAATAAACTTTTAATGGTCATTAAAAGGACTTTAAGTAAAGTTGTTTGTTTTACAAATATCACTCTGCCTCCAGTATGAAAATAAATAATGCATCAAACACAAGAGGAATGAGACCCCCTTGGGGCTGTTGCATTAATCCAGCATGAGATGACTATGGCCTGAATTAGGAAACAGAGTGAGGCTGGAGAGAAGAGGGTGGGTTTGAGAACTAGCCACAAGGTAAGATGGTCAGGATGGAAGGAGCAAGAGATCATGTTCATGATCTTCACTTGAGCAGGGAGATGAATAGTGAAGTCATCCACCAGGAGGAAACTGGATACAAAAAAGGGATTTCAGAGGATCGTAGCTTCAGCTTTGGATATGTTCAGGTTTTATGGCAGAATTGTCAGTTTCTAAGCAGAGTTTACGTGATATCATAATTGAATTAAAATGCTTGCATTCTATGCAGGTAATGGTGCTGAAGAGTGACACACTACACTCCAGTTACACAACTGACATTTCCAGGAACTCAAAGCAGTTCATTAAAAATGCAGAATGTATCATTTCAATTCACTGAATTATCCCTCCTGGAGACCTTCCTGGTTTGTAACTCAAAGTCTTTGCACATTAATTTGCTGTCCACAAAAGGTGCAAAATTGATAACTGAAGTTTGAGTAAAGAGGACAATTACATGGCTCCCTACAGTAGTCTGAATCTCTCTTTAGTTCATGCCAATTATCAGCTCTACTGAGAGAAGGTTCTTCTGCTTAAGAAAAAAAATCAAAAGCCAAGAGTAGGAAGACATTTTCCAGAAGACTTTGAAAGCCTTCCTCCAACAACAGGGGATAAGATAGCTTTTAATTTTACAGCTCAATGAGAAAAAACATATCGGCCTCTGTCACATAATACATCTTCATAGGCTTAATTATGTTTATGGTACTTAATTCTTAAAATGACTGTTTTGATTTTTGTTCTCATTAGTGGTACAAGAGCTGATACCATCCCTGCCTTGCAGAGCTAGAAATAGTCATTTCCTTAGTGTCCTCTCCAAAAAAAGCAAAAAATAAGCCAATAAAGCATTCGAATTTTCAAAAGCCACAGATGACAATACTTGGTCCTATGTTGTTTTCAGTTCTTTAAATTGTTTCGGTCATATAGATCCGATCTTCAAGAACATCATGGGCCTTCAGATGCTTTTATCTATCATTTCTGCTGTCTTTTCTGTTCTTTATACAATGCTTTATACACACTCAGAATTCGAAGAGCCAATTGATTGTGATGTATAGTGATGAGAATCTTAAAAGTTCTTGGTTTTGATTTTCTTTGAATCAATATTTAATATTTTCTTTCCCCATTTTACTGTCCATTCCTATCATGCCTACCCTTCATCCTAACTCACACATAAACCATTTTCTCTACTTCAGTGTCTTTTTCTCTCCCTCCTTCCCGAGTTCCTAAAGGCATGGAGGAGGCTGTTATGAATGTGAGGGAATGCGTTAAATTCTTCATGACAGGCATTTTCAGTGTTTGGGGGATCCAGCTGAGTCTAACTAGGATTCAGAGTCTGATAGAGGGTGAGGTTTTCTGATCCTCCAGGAAAGTTGTGATGTGTGAAGAAATGGGATCAGAGGGCCCAAAGGAGAAATTTCCATACGCAAATAGGTCTATGGCCAAGGGGAGAAATGGAACAATTGAGAGGACAAGATAACATTTGTTCTCTAGCCTAAACCCCAGAACCAGGTCTGATTCTTGGGAAGAAAGACAGTTATAGTAACTATGTAATAAATATTTGTTCATCAAATGAATGATTTTAGGAATTACGAGACCCAAGCAGAGCTTCTTTGTAGCCAAGGTAACAATGCAGCATAGGAGAGTCATGACCTTGATTTAACACCCTGAAACCTTTTTGAAAATATCACCAAAGGGACTTTCAGAATATAATTCCAGGGATTCCATCCTCATTTAAAAATAGGGATAAAGAGACAAATAGGAGTTAACTAAGTGGAGACTGCAGAGGGTGGGAAACAATTTCAGGCAAAGCAGACAGACTGAGCAAAAGTACAAGAAAGATCTCAGTGCTCGGAAGAAACTCAAGCAACGTATTATTGATGGAGGTTGAAGTTACGAGTCAGGGAGAAGCAAGGTTTGAGAACCAAGATTAGGCAAGTTTAGCTCACTGTGTAAGCCACGGATTGCTAACTTTAGTCCAGTGGTTGTGACTGTCTGCAGAGCTGGGTAAAGAAGGAGTCTGGGTGAGATTTGGTGTATCAGGAAATGACATAATCAGAGGAAAGTGATGGCACCAATGCCAAGTTTTGATGTTCCTGATTCAGCAATGAAGAGCCATTGATGGTTCTTTGCCCATGGCAATTGTGGCCTCAGACACACGTATTATGTACCTTCATTGTATCTTCATCGAATATGAAGATTTTTTCTAGATCCTGAGAGATCACTGATCATTATTGTTGATTATGTTCACAGCATTCATTATGCCTTCTTGATTCTGGTAAGGCTGAAATATCAGCATGTTTTCAGCAATAACAGTATTCCTTTTTGATTCCTCAGCAATTGACTGATTGATACAAGGCTCACCGAGGACTTAAGTCTACCATTTCAGTCTGACCTGCAGCTAATGAAACTTCTTTAATGTTTATCTCCCAATTTGCAAGTCACACATTTGTTCAAATTTAGGCCACATAGACTTGACTTCTCATTTTTTATGTTTTGCCTTGGGTTTTCCTGGGATTTTAAGTCCAGGACAGATTTCCACTTGAATACACCAGGTTAAAAATGGGGAGAAATTTATAGTATAAAAAGCATATGAAAAATCCTAATGTCAACTATGGACTAAAGTTAATAGTATAATAGTGGGTGCATCTATTAGTTCCCATACCTGCACCACTGAGAGAAGGGTGCACATAAGGGGACTCCATTTTCTGTATGAATTTTATGTAAACCCACAGCTTCTCTAATAAAAAAAAAACATTACCTTTAATGCTATTATGTAACAGAGCTGCTATGCTGTAGTGGGAAGGGGATACCAACATTAAAGCTAACTCTGAGGTGTATAGCCTTGTTTGCTTGGTAGGCAATGTCCTATTGAACCATAACAGAATTCAAGAGAGGAAACAGAGGGACAAGACAACTGTTTCAGATTAGGAAGATTTGGTTTAACATAACCAAACCCTTACCTTGTACTACATCATTGTAAAAGTATATATTAAGGACTAATCAATAGCCTATCCATAATATACCTCTTTGCAGCTATATTAAAATTAAGTATAATTAAGCATTTAAGATTTCATCACCTGCAAGATTTTATTATTTGATAAATAGTCACATTATTTAAATGCTTTTGTAGGCTTTCCTTTCCAATCTTTAATTATCTTTATGGCTCTCCACACCAAGTTTTCTGTTTCTCTTAAATTTTGGTGCAAAAAATTGAACATAATACAACACCCAGAGCTGGTGTATTAGTCAAGGGTTCGCCAAAGAAACAGAACCACAAGGGTATACAAATATGTAAATATTAAGAGGTTTATGATAGGAATTGGCTCACATAACTGTGGGGATTGGCAAATCTGAATTCTGTGGACAGGCTGCAAGTTGAAAACTATAAGGGTGATGTTGAATTCCCTAGGAGAAGCTACCTGGAATAGAGAGAAATTCTCCTTCTTGACTCCTGAAATAATCAGTTCTCCCTTCAAAGCCTTCAACTGATTTGATGAAGAGACTTCTCTCATTGCTAAAGGTAGTCTCCTTTGTTGATTGTAGTATAATTACCCATAGATAAGATCAACTGCCTAATGATTAAATCAAGAGAAAACCCTCAGAGTAACAATCAGGCCATGGCTTGCTTGACCAAACAACTAGACACTATAACTTGGTTAAGCTGGCATATGAAATTAGTCATCACAGCTGGCAAACTGTTTTTGTTTTTTTTGTTTGTTCGTTTGTTTTACTTTTCAATTTTTTCTCAGTTCTTTGGAAACTCTCATTTTTTCTCACCTCGTAGACAGTATTCTGTTCTTTTATGCCACCATTCTCATTATATTAGATTTCATCCTAAGGCTTCTCCCCTACAGTAGCCTTACTGTAGCCACAGCTCCAAGCATCCTATTCTTATATGACAATATCTCAAGGAGGAAGAAAGGAGACAGGGACAAAGTGCTCTTTTCCTCAAGTTTATCAAGTAGAAAAAGCTCTCCAAGAGGCCACCCAGCTGATTTCTCATCACTTCTCATTGCTCAGAAGTGAGCCGAATGGCCATTTCTAGGTACAAGACAGAATGGAGAAAGGAGAAATGAGTACTTGGATTTCTAAGATTAACTTAATCAATCTATAACATTTCTTGAAATAGGCAGGTGGCTACTCCCAAAAAGTCAAGGTATTATCAATAAAGATGTCAGAATTGGCTTTAGGGTAGGCAGTCAATGGTTTCTGACACATTTCCCTATCAAGAAGGGGCAGCTGAATATAGAGGCAAAGGGTTTTCTTGATTTATAAATTTGGTAGATAATCGAGAAAATGGAAAGATGAGCAAGTTGGAGGGGAAGGAGAATGATTTTAATTTTGTATACAGCAACTTTAATATGCATGTGGTACATTGAGGTGGACGTTTCCAAGCAAATGGGAAAACGGGCTAGTTCTTGGGAGAAAGTTGTGTCCTGGAAAAAAGACCGGCAATCCATCAGGTACCTGATGGCAGTTGAAGCCATGTGATTGAATGTGACCATCTGGGAAAGTATAAAGAGAAAAGGAGCTAGTGACAGAACTGTGTGGAATGTCGATATTTAAAGAATAGAAGAGAAATTTATGTCCTGAGGAGCAGCTCAGAAAGAGAAGACAGAGAAAGAGGAGGAAAATCAGGTCAATGCAATGTCATAAAAGTCAAGCAAGAGTTTCAAGAAAGGACTAATAAAGAGAGTCAAATACTGTGGAAACTTCAAATAAGATGAATGTGGAAAATGCCAATAATGCAACTTGGGCAGTTAGGACATCCTTGCTTTGGTAGCAGCATTATCAATAGACTAACTAGGCAAAAGGCCAAATCATAGTAAGTCAAAGAATGTTTGGGAAAAAGGGAAAAGCAGAAAAGTGTTTAAATATTACAAAATACATAAATAAATGTCATCATCGCTTAGGTTTGTGACACCTTAACTTAAAAAAAAAAGAATGAAAATGGTAGAAATTCTAAGCACTGTGATTTTTTCCTTAATCTTTACACTTTTACTACAGAAGATTTCAAAAATAAACGTGGTAACAGAACAGAATAATGAACTATGTCTATTACCTAATGACACTATGATTTTTGAAAAAGAAGCTGGAAGCAGGTGTCCTTTCAACACACCCTGGAAAGCACCAGTGGTGTCTAATTTGTCTGTGGGTGGACATGTGTGTTGAGTATGAACTCTTCAATCTGCTAAATGCTGTAATTCAAATGAGGATCTAATCTTGAATCCAATCCTTGCTAGCTTCATGACCTTTAGTTACACGGTTTGCCCAAAGCCACACATTCTAGTTTATAAGGCTTTAAACTCAGGTCTGACTCCAAAGACTGTATTCTTTGCCATTGAGCCCTCTGGTAAGCTTATGAAAGTTATAAGTCAGCTCTCACTTTTATTAATGCCAGTGACTTTAGTTTTTCCACATAAATCTTTCTACCTACTCTCCCTTCCCCAGTGTACAGACAAAATGAAAACTATGCAAGAAGAGATTGGAAAGAGGTCCTTTGGTCAAGAATTCTGCCAAGAGGCAGAAGTAAGAGGGATAGTGTCCATAATCCTAAGGATTAGAAATGTATCCCTTCCTCCGGTCCAATCAGCCCTTTCCTGGAATTCCCCGACCAGCTGTAGCTGAGAAAGATAACCTGTTAAACAGAGAAATTCTCCAGCAAAGGGTGGTGTAAAAAAAGGAATGCAATTATGTGATGCCAATAATAAAATCAGTCATATGCAAATTTTATCATTTAATTGATATAGGAGAAATAAATTAATACAAAGAGTTTCAAAAAGAAAAAGGACTTTTATCTGAAATTTCAGGTATTTTTAAGGGTTTTTCATTGACAACAGCCTTATCTTTCTCTCTTCTATTAGTGAAGAAACAAAAACTGATAACAGCTAACACCAGATCCTTTGAACCATTGCTTTATTGCAAAGCAATTTAGGGAGGCAGACAGAGGATAGAGTCAACTTTTAGAAGAAAGTTGCTCATGTGTTCCTTGGATACAACATTTCCATTCAGATGTTTTATGACAATACAGTCTCTAAGGACTGACAACAATACAAAGTTAGAATTGACATTCTTAAAAAAGACTTCCTTTATTACTTAAGCACTGCAAACTGACAATAAACCATCTGCCTCCAGTGGGCCAACTCCACAAACTATTCAGGTCCAGAAAGCTGAGTATCTAAAAGGACTCATTGTTTTATTCAGGGAGGCCAAATTTTACTTCCAGAAATAAACTTTGACTCTAAATTTTCTTATGCCATCAATGGGATGAAACACTTTGATATTTTTCCACTATAGACAATAGTCTAAAATGTTACAAATCTGATTGCTTTTACATTAAATGATTGAACAAATCATCATCAGTAGTGCTTAGAATGATATAAATTCTCACATTTGGTATACTTTTGTTATTTTCTACCATCACAATAAAAATAAGTCCTAACATTTACAGGGACATTATGCTAGGCAGCACGCTTTCCATGCAAATTAATCACTGAATATATACAAGAACTTCGCAAGATAGGAATTATTATTTTATCCATTTTAAAGAGGAGAAAACTAAGATGTAAAGCCACTGAGGAAGCTTCCAAAGTCACACAGTTATTAAGCAGCAGTAGTGGGACTCAAACCAAGGTGGTTTGAGACCAGATTCCAATATGCCCAACCTTTAGTACAAAGAAAACAGAAAATCAGAATTACTGTCAATGAGAACCCTCACTTAGAGAGGAAAAGCAAATGGTTAATGAACAAAAGTAACAGCAAGGAAAGGAGCTAATGAATATCTATTAAAACAATATACAGCTTTCAAGAAAAATGTACATATAAGCCATTTGTTTTCATTTTTCTTTTTTGTATAAGAGAAATTTTTCAAAAATAAGCAAATAACTAAATGAATAACATGAGGTCAGATTATTTTAAGGGGATCAAATCTTGGTAAGCATTACCTGTCATACTAGGCACTTAAAAAGGTTTCTATCACTTTTATAAAAAAATTTATGCCCAAAGCATTTAGTTTTTAAAGACTCAAAGAAAAAAGAAGTGTGTATTTTTGTTACTAGTGATAGGCTTTCCAATCATGACATCTGTTTCCGGAAATGATGCACGGAAACGAGGTTAACAGGCTCCTTGTGTAACAAGTTGCTATGAAATGACCAGTTGATGGTCTATCATTGACCCACCCAGAATGGAATAGTTGAATGAGACAAAGGTCATGGCCTCTGAGGTGCCCATGCTTCAGCAGTTGGTTTCTGTTTACATTTGGATTAACAAAGCTTATCTAGTCATTCTGAGTGGCCACATCTCCTCCGTAATTCTCTTCAACTTTGTGATTGACAACATTTTCAAGCTTTTGCCTTCTTTATAAAATACAGTATGAAATTTATAGTTGCAGTGATAAGCTTCCCACTTTTCTCATTCCAATAATTCAAAGTTGTTCCTAGAATAATGTTCAGTCCATTTTACTTTTCCTCTAGATCATTCTATTCGCCTCATGGGGAAGATATTTAATTTTTTTGTGGGATGTTGGGATGTGATATATTCACCACATGGAACCATCTGTGGGGCTCACTTCACTTGGCTCAGAAGGAATCTCTGCTCTGGGGATTCAGTGGCTAACCATATAATCATTATTCCTCTTTCCCTATTTATGCCCTTAGAAATGCCAAGCAATTTACAGGTATTTCGGCTATAAAGAAGAAGACCTGTCAACAGCAAGTCCCCTTTCCGTCTTGAACCACACTTTTCAACCAAAAACCCACAACTGGCTCAGTATGAACTTGTGAAAGAAGACAACAATGGTCCAATACTGGTGAAGATGTAGTGGAGCATAACAGTTAGAGGCATGATTCAATTCAGGAAGACTTAGGTTCTAATCCTGGCTCTACAAGTTGGCAGCTATAAGATTTTGGATAAAGTACTTGCATTCTGCATGTCTCCATTTCGTTAGATATTTTCAACATGCTTATGTTTGAACATGACTTCCAAAGTGACTCTTTTACATGCCCCCTCAGTACCAACACTATTTTCCTAAATTATTTTCTTACTTATAAAATATTCTGGAAATGAAGCAATTTTCGAGTTTCCAAAGCAGACTCACTGGAATATACGCAGATAAGGAAGTCTGAGTGATAGGGAAGTCATTGCAGGGAATGAGGACAGTCTGTTGGTCTAAGAGCACTGAAACAGGAAGAAGAATGAAAGGTTCTGGTGCAGATGAAGTTGACTATGGGGGTCAGTAAGAAAGACTGTGACCGCTTTGCTATATGTGTTTAAGAAAAGATATGAATACAAGAGGAGTCATGGTAGGCAAGGTGCCTATGAAGTAAAAGTACCTGGGGGGTGACGATCAGGCTCAAAGAGTTCTCTGAACATGAGAAAAACAACAAGAAAGTGGTCTTATCTTCAAGGAAACTACAAATAGTCATGGGGATGTTAAACAGGGGCAGGTGACAGCAGTGATCATTTAAAGATGATGGTTAAAAACAGCATGGTACCCACAGCCAACCTCATACTCATGGGGAGTGACTGGAAGCCTTCCCTCTGAAATTGGGAATGAGACAATGATGCTCACTGTCATCATTGTTACTTAACATTATTTTGGAGGTCTGAGCAAGAGCTATTAGGCAAGAAAAAGAAATATAGGGCATCTAAATTGGAAAGGAAGAGGTGAAACTTTCATTATTTGTAGACAACATGATCCTATATTTGGAAAATTCTGAGAAATCCTCAGCAAAGCTACTTGAGCTAATAAATAAATTAGGCAAAGTGGTGGTATACAACATCAATGTGCAAAAATCAGTATTGTTCAAGCACTAAGAATGAGCTAAGGAGGCAATTAAGAAAAAAAATCCATTCAAAATAGTAACTAAGAGAATCAAGTACCTAGGAATAAACTTAACCACAGATGTAAAGGACCTGACTCAGAAAACTACTAAACATTGCTTAAAGAAATCAAAGAAGACCTAAACAGGTGGAAAGACATTTCATGTTCATAGGGAGGAAAACTAAATGTCATTAAGATGTCAATTCTACCCAAAGTGATCTACAGATTCAACACAGTACCAATCAAAATTCCAACAATCTACTTTGCAGAATTGGAAAAGCTAGTTATCAAATTTATTTGGAAAGGAAAGGAGCAGTAAATAGCCAAAAATATCCTGAAAAAGAAGAATAAAGTAGGAGGACTTACACTTCCTGGCTTTACAGCTTATTATAAAGTCACTCCCCATGAGTATGAGGTTGGCTGTGGGTACCATGCTCTTTTTAACCATCATCTTTAAATGATCACTGCTGTCACCTGCCCCTGTTTAACATCCCCATGACTATTTGTAGTTTCCTTGAAGATAAGTGGTACTATTGAATGTAACAAAGGCAATATGCCAAAACAAAAGTCAATAAATGGGGAATATGGGGGAGGAAAATAGAATTCTTTGCAGAAGAAAAGGGAATATCCCCATTTGGATTGCGGTGGTGAAGGCATGGTGTGCCAGTTTGAAAGGATGTATGTACCCTAGAAAAGCCATGTTTTAATTCTAATCCTATTTTGTAAAGGCAGCTATTTCTTCTGATCCCTATTAAGTACTGTATGTTTGAAACTGTAATTAGATCATCTCCCTGGAGATGTGACTCAATCAAGAGTGGTTGTTAAACTGGATTAGGTGGAGACGTGTCTCCGCCCATTCAGGTGGTTCTTGATTAATTTACTGGAATCCTATAAAAGAGAATGACAAGAAAGAAAGCTGGGAGATGCAGAGAGAGTAGGACAACATAGCCACAAGAAGCAGAGAATCCACCAGTCAGAGACCTTTGGAGATGAAGAAGGAAAACGTTTCCTGGGATGCTTCTTGAAGGGAAGCCAGGACAGAAAGCTAGCAGATGACACCATGTTTGCCACATGACTTTCCAGATAAGAGAGAAACCCTGACCCTGCTCACCATGTGCCTTCTCACTTGAGAGAGAAACCCTGAACTTCATCAGCCTTCTTGAACAAGGTATATTTCCCCGGATGCCTTAGATTGGACATTTCTATAGACCTGTTTTAATTGGGACATTTTCTTAGCCTTAGAACTATAAACTAGCAACTTATTTTCCTTTTTAAAAGCCATTCCGTTTCTGGTATATTGCATTCCAGCAGCTAGCAAACTAGAACACATGGCAATGTGATTATACCAGACATCATTGATTTTTCACTCAGGTTGAATTGTATGATGTGTGAGTAAATCTGTTTAAAAATGAACAGAGAGATATAAGTACTGGAGAAAATGAAGAGAGAGAGAGAGAGAGAGACAGAGAGAGAAAGCTGTACCTATCTACTGTTGGTAGGGAGGCAGAGTGATACCGCCCCTCTGGAGGGCAGTGTGGTAACTCCACAGGAAGCTAGGGGCGGGGTTGCCATATGACCCTGCAACCCAATTTTTAGGTGTATACTTGGAAGAACTGAGAATGGGGTCATGAATGGACATCTTCCCATTGGTGTTTATGGGGGCAGTGTTCACAGTTTACAATGGGTGCAGGTGGCCTAAGGGTACATAGACTGAGGAATGGAAGAGGAATTATACATATGATGGACTACTGAGTGACTGCAAGAAGGAATGAAGTTGTGAGGCATGCAACTAGGCATATGAACCTTGAGGACTATATGTTGAATGAAATGTTAGAAACAAAAAGACAAATATTATCATGTTTCACTCATATGGACTAATTATAATATACAAACTCAGAGTGTTGAAATCGAAAGAATAGATTATCAGGTTAAGGCCTGTTGTAAAGGGTCCTAGATTGTAAGCTCTTACAGCAGTCACATCTATTCTGGAGTGTATGGTACTATTGAATGTAATAAAGGCAATATGCCAAAACAAAAGTCAATAAGTGGGGTATATGGGGGAGGGGAATGGGATTCTTTGCAGAAGAAAAGGAAATATCCCCATATAGACTGTGGTGCCTCTGGGAAGCAAATGCATTCTCTTTTTATACCCATTTTGCTGAGGAGGATAGACAGACCCTGAGAGATTATGTAATTTGCCCAAGGGTACAGAGTTTATAAATGGTGAAACACCCAGGCAGCCTGACTCCAGAGTCTCTGTTTTTACCTACAGCCATACTGATGTCACCAAATTATAAACCTGGGAACAATGCTCCAGGAATTAAGGAAAGAATTTACTCTCTAATGAGAGTAATAAACTGCAAGATTTTTGCTAGTGAAAGGGAGATAAAGATTGTGGGATAAAAGAAATGTGATAATATAAAATTATTAATGTATGAGGTTCACAGATTTCCTACTTCACTTTCCTCTAATCCCTGAGGAGAGTAAGGACAAAAACCCACTTGGATAAATTCTGTGAATTCTTCCAAGACAAGCCATGAAGGAAGTATATTTCCAACAAGGCCTTTACAGTGACACAAACAGCATGAGGGGACTGTGAGCATCATAAAAGGATAGCGGTTGGAAGGAGCAAGATGGCAGGAGAGGAAGTGAAGAAGATGTGAGCAGTAAATGCTGGAAGTAAGTATCCAAAGCTTCTATGAGGAGAATGTCTCTAAGGAAATTGTCTTGAAGCTGAGTTTGTGTGGAAAACACATGTTTTTACTTTGGGGGAAGGCTGATAGAAATTATGGGTTGTGGGATTCATGGAGTGACTACACAATTTACAGTCTTAAGGTACTTTTGGGAGTGGAAAGGGACACAATTAATGATTATAGTGAGACCACAGGTAAAAAGCCATGAACATCTGATTACCCTGAAGCCTAACATCTTGTCACTCCTTGGTGCTTACCACTTTCTACTGAGGTAGGAGTGTGAGCCTTCCTTGAGTTTAGAAGTGCTAAAGAATCCAAAGAGGGAGGAGCTTTTAGGAGTAGCTGTGGACAAAGTGCTTGGATCCCATTAAAGAGTTAAGATTTAAATTCCTGTTCAGACCATGTTTTTTTTTAATTGCAATACCACTTCAGAGCTAGACTAGTGGGCCATGGTTTATAAGTTTTATCATAGTTTGTGTGTAAAGGAATCCACAGAATACATGGCATAATCATGGTGAGGCTGGTAAAGGTGTTGTGTGAAAATAAGAATGAGAAAATAAAAGAACGTGGGAGTTTATTTAGAGGGGAAGTGAAGGGGCAATTTGAGTTGTAAGGAAAGGACTTAGGTTTACTGATTGCCAAGTGGCCCAGTCTTGCAAAACCTTACAAACAGCCATGCAGATTGGCTTCATATAGAGAGAAACATAAATTCAGAAATTGGAAGTTTTTACAGAGTCTGATACAACCCTAGACCCTGGATTATATTCTTCCCCCTTGGAGAGCAGACATTACTTCTTCCTTCTCCATGACTGCTATTCATCTACATCTCTGTTTCTGCTCCTCTAGTAGATCTTTGGCTTCCACTTTTTTCCTACCAAGGATTCATTCCTTCTGTGGGTCTGGTATTCAAGATCTGTGCGGCAGAAAATATGATTTATTTATTCACCCACCATCATCCAGTAAGGTGTTCCTGCTGGGAAGAGTATTTGTGTCAGAAAAACCTCATATACTATAAAGGCATATATGAAAAAACTACCAGGAATATAATATTCAATGTTGAGTCCATGATAAGGAACGAGACAAGGATGGATGCCTACCATCCCCACTGTTATACTCAAAGCACTTGGGTAAGAAAATGAAATTAAAGTCATCAAACTGGAAAGGAAGAAGTCAATTTTCCCTATTTGCAGACGACATGATGCAATATGCAAAAAATACTGAAAAATATACAACAAAGAAACTAGAGCTACTAAACAAATTCAGCAAAGTGGCAGGGTACAAGATAACCTGCAAAAATCAATCTTGTTTCCATATATTATAAATGAGCTATCTGAAGAGGAAATCAAGAAAAAAAAATCCATTTACAATAGCAACTAAAAGAATCAACTGTCTTGGAATCTATCTAATTGACGATGTGATGGACTTGTACACAGAAGACTACAAAATATTACCTTAAAAATCACAGAAGACCTAAACACATGGGAAGGCACTCTGTGTTTATGGATTGGAAGACTAAGTATTATTACTAAATCAATTCTACCCAAAGCAATTTCCAGGTTCAATACCATCCAAAGAAATCTGTCAAAATTCCAACAGCCACATTTGCAGAGGTGTAAAAGCCAATATCATCAAATTTATATGGAAGTATAACATGCTCCCAATAGCTAAGGCCATCTTGAAAAAGAAGAGTGAATTTGTTGGACTCACACTTTCTGATTTTAAAATTTATTACAAAGTCACAGTAATCGAAAGACCATGTTGGCATAAACACAGACATATAGACCAATAGAACCAAACTGAGAGTTCAGAAACCAACCCTCAATTGATTCTTGACAACGGTTTAATTTAACAAGGGTGCCAAGTTCACTCAGTAGGGAAAAGTAATCTCTTCAACAAATGATGCTGGATGATGTCCATTTGCAAAAGAATCAAAGTGAAGCTCTACCTTACCATACACAAAAATCAACTCACAATGGATCAAAGACCTAAATATAAGTACGAGAACTGTAAAACTCAGAAGAAAACATAGGGAAGTATCTTCAGTCTCTTGTATTAGGCAATGGTTTCTTAGACATCATACCCAAGCATGAGTAACAACAGAAAAAATAGATAAATGGGATATAATCAAAATGAAAAACTTATTTGCATCAAAGGATTTCATCATGAAAATAAAAATGTAGCCTACACAATGGGAGAAACTATTTGGAAACCACATAACCGATAATGGTTTAATATCCAGAATATATAAATGCGACAACTCAATCACAGAGAGACAAGCCCATTTTTTAAAAAATGGGCAAAAGGCTTAATAGACATTCTCCAAAGAAGATATACAAATGACCAAAAAAGGACATGAAAGATGCTCAACATCATTTACCATTAGGGAAATTAAACTCAGAACCACTGTGAGGTACCATTTCAAACCCACTAGAAGGTAACCAGTTTTGAAGAGGGTATAGAAAAAGAGAAACATTCACTTATTGTTGGTGGGAATGTAACATGGTGTAGCCAGTATGGAAGACAGTTTGGCAGATCCTCAGAAAATTAAGTATAGAATGAACAACAATCCCACTTCTAGGTATGAACCCAAAATAATTGAAAGCAGAGTCTTGAACTGATATTTGCACAGCAATGTCCATGGTGCCTTATTCACAACTGCCAAAAGATGGATGTGACCCAAGTGTCCAGTAACAGCTGAATGGATAAACAAAAAGGTATATACATATGGTGGAATATTATTCAGCTCTAAAAAGGAATGAGGTTCTGAGACATGCAAAAATATAGATGAACCTTGAAGACATCATGTCGAGTGAAACATGCCTGACACAAAAGGACAAATAGTGTATGATCTCACTGATATGAAATAATTAGAATAAGCAAATGAATAGCATCAAAAACTAGATTATAGTGTACCAGAGACTGGGATGGGGGTAGGAAATGGGGAGCGAATACTTAGGCTGTACAAAGTTTCTATCTGTGATGATGGAAAAGTTTTGCTAGTGGATGGTGATGATGGTTGCATGAACAGTGAATTATAATTTTGGATGTGGTTAAAAGGCAAAATTTTAGGTTGTACACATGTTACTAGACTAAAAAATATATATTCACGTATGAAAAACCTATATTGGCTTTAAATGTGGAACATTCATTATAGTGATCTCCTCTATTAAGGACGCATGTCTCTTATTCAGAGACCAATTTCTTTTGGGGTGGTCTTTTAGAAACTGTGCACTTTTAAGATTAAAAGTTATATGATCTAGGGACTGTGTAGTCACTGGAAAGAAATAGACTAAAAACCTCTCTAGAAACTAGCCCAAATTTTAATACAAATGAATAAAATTGAAGTAAAAATAAATTAAAAGGACAAGAAGGAAATTTAGGTGGGTAATTTTATAATGTTGATGTAGAAATATAAACACAATACCAAAAACAGAAAGCATAAAGGAAAAAATTAATAGATTTGACTATATAAAATTATGAAACATCTGTCTGTCACACACATGAACATGCAAAACAATACGATTATTGTAGTATTAGCAATTAAGAGACAAACTAAGTAACAGTTTCCCTCACATAATACATGAATGATTAATATCTTAATGATAGAAGGTATCTGAAAAATCCATTGAAAAAGACAAATATTCTGAAAGAGTAGTCAGCAGAGAATTTGAGCATAAACCGAAAAGGGAAGAAACATAAAAGGTCAAAACCCTAAGAAAAAATGTTTTACCTTGCTAATAATTTTCAAAAACCTGCAAAATAAAACAATAAGATAACTTTTTTTTCACCTTTCAAATTGAAAAACACTCAAAAAAATGAGTGTGGGGAAATGAAACATGCATACATTCTTGGTAGATATGGAAATTAATCATCAGTAATCAGTAAACATTTTAAATATCTATACCACCTGGCGTAGAAACTTAATCAAAGGAAATCATTGAAAGAGCTTAAAAAGTATTGAGAATAAAGGTACTATTTGTAGCAATGTCTACAACAGCAAAAATCCTGGAAACTACCTCAAATTGCAGTAATAGATTAGTTAAGTAAATTAATATTATGGTAATTCTATGCTATGGAAAACCCGTAACCATAACATTTTTATGTTGGTTTATATTAATAACAAGAAAATATCTGTGATTTATTCAGTAAAATGTATATTACAAGGTAGCATTTCCATATATCTGTATCTATCTATATGCATCTATCAATGTTTATATATGCATCAAAACGTCTCAAGAACCTTTACCAAAAAGTCAACAGTGGTTATTCCTGAATAGTGGGATTCTGATTTATCTTTAATTTTATCCCTTACTGTCTGAATTTTTGTCACAAGCATTATTTCTTCTATACTCAAGTTGAAAAAGGGTATAATATACATTCAGGTAATAGTTTTCAAAAGCATAAAGATAAGTTACACTTCTACCTATAATAAGCTATATCCTGCTACTTCAGATACTTTTCTCAAAGCTGTCAGTTTCCATGCTTTGGAGTAGACTTCACTTTCCACTTTCCAAGAATAGCATGATAACTCCACCATGCCATCTAGTGTTAAGAATTTGTGATGCCTTGAGAAAGTTTTGCAACTCAAAAATTTTTAAGTATTCAAATATGCAATTTTAGAAACAAAACAAATACATCTTAAAATAAGGCACTCAGATTTGCTGTGAATGTATAGCTAAGTCAAAGTCCAGGTTGCAAACTCAAACTGCAACTGTCTTTCAATTCAGGGGTAATTGCAGAAATCACAGAAGAATACCCAATGAGCCAAGTTCGTTAGTTATTAATTTAAACTAGTAAAGGGTAGGGTATGTGTGTCTGCGTGTGTGTGTGTGAATCTCTACACCAAGCCTTGTCTCTCTCTCTCTCTCTGTTCTCCCCCTTCACTCCGCCCCCCGCCCCCGCCCCCACCCTTACCATCACCACCATCACGCACTAAACTTGAGAATCAACCAATCTTTAAAAGGTTATAAAGACGAAGGTTCTATTTGGAGATAGACCCAGAGCCTACTTACTTTTGCTTTAAGGATAAAAAAAAAACAACTAAAAGGTGAACTGCAGACTTATTTCCTTCTGTTTCCTCTGTACAAATTAGTATTTGAAGAAAGCTGATGTCCTATTGAGAGTTTGGCTCCTGGCACATTTGGGAATCATTTAATCAATGCAACTGTAAATACAGTCATATGGCAATCAGGCAAAAATAGTTATTGAGTACCGATATAGCAGTCTGTTCTAGGTATTAGAAAACTATTTTACGATAGGAAGAATTAGTTCCAAAAGATCAAGTCTCTGTCCTCAAGGAACTTACAGACTAGTGTGATTTTCTGAACTCAAGATGTTTCCAATTTGATGACATGTATCAAGTACCTTAAAAATATCCCTGTACTATGACTGATAATTTGATTTCTGGGAATATATCCTGAAGAAGTAAGGAGTATATCCAGAAATATATAATAGTGATAAATTTTGAAAGAACTAAAACATTTTGAAATGACCAAAATTAAAGGTGGGTTAGGAAATAAAGGAACATTCATACGGTGGGAGATTATGTTGCCCTTTAAAATGACCTATCAAAGGGCTTTTTGATACTTTTTGCAAGTGTTCATAATGGCAAATGAAAAGGGGAAAAAACAGTAATATATAAAAGATCATAAATACTTCTGCAAGAGGGGGTGGGGTGTTTGGGAACCATGGGTAGTTCAGCATGTCAGAGTTCTGTGATGAACAAGGAGTGTGGCAAAGTCCACCCCACATGGTGGGGCTTCCATGATTTACAGGGTTCCTAAAACCAAGCTCCAAAGACTATGACAGACATAGAGTCACCCAGATTCCTTCATGGTCCTTGGGATGGAAGGTGGTCTGAACTTTCTTAAACCTTCATCCCTCAAAACAAGACAGAACCAATTCTATGAAGGTTCCATGCACTAGAATAACCTTCCAGAAACCTACAACCTCCGATGGGTCCCTGGACCAGATAAGTCCTGAAACCTAGAAAGGTTAGCCTCTCCAGAACATCAGCTAGTTCCATCTCCCTACCCCTTATTATTATAAGGTCTTCCAGCATGAAAAATGTAGAACATGAAAAAGAATACCTCTAAAGAGTAGGAGACAGATCAAAGGCAATGATGGAGTTATACAGAGAAGGTAGGGTTAGCAAACAATGAGTGCTGAATCATTATATTGATATTTCTTTTAGTCTCCAGTATCTTAGAGCAGCTAGGAGTAAAAACCTAAAATTGTGGAATTATAACCCACACCAAACTCTGAAATCTATTCTATAACTAAATGTTGTGCTGTGCTTTGAAATGTATTGCTCTTTTGTACATATGTTATTTTTCACAAAAAAGATTTAAAAAGTGATGATAAAATTATATATATTCCTTCTGGCCTCAAAGGTTCTGGAGCAGCTAGAAAGAAAAATCTGACATGATGATATGGTAGCCCATGACAAACTCTGTGATCTGTCCTGTAACTACTTATTGAAGAGTGCTTTGAAAACTATTGCTTTCTTCTTTCTTTGCTTTATATATATGTTATATTATACAATAAAAAAGTTAAAAAAAAAAAAAAAAGAGAGAGAGAGAGACAGGAACAAATAAGTCTGAAGAAGGCGAGAGAGACTCGCATTAATAGCTGTCTGGAAATCAAATATTGTCCCCCCAACTCCAGTTTTCTGAATATTTGAATGTATTGGGTGAGCAGCAAGGCTTTGTTTCCTCTTCTGTAAAATGGAGAAAGTATTTTAAGAATATACAGAAAGAGAAATGAGAAAGGGATCAGTCAGATACAACACAGCACAACTATACAGAAAAGGAGGTTGCAATAAAGGAAAAGAGAGATCAAAACAAGATATGATATGTAAAAACCAAAGGACAAAATGGCTGAAGTAACTACTGCCTTTATAGTAATAACACAATGTTAATGGATTAAACTCCCCAATCAAAAGACACAGTTTGGCAGAATAGATAAAAAGCATGATCCTTATATTGTTTATAAGAAATTCACCTTAGACACAAACAGATTGAAAATGAAAGTTTGTAAAAAGATATTATGTGCAAATAGCAACCAAAAAAGAGCTGGGTTAGCTATACTAATACCAGACAAAATGGGCTTTAAGTCAAAAGCACGCATAAATGATGAAGGACGCTTTATATAATAAAAGAGATGTATTAGCTAGGGTTCTCTAGAGAAATAGAATCAGCAGGAGATATCTGTAAATATAAAACATAAAAATGTCTTGCATTTCCATGGGGATGTAGAGTTCAAGGTGTGTAGGGCAGGCCACGAACTGGCAGCTCCAATGAAAGTCATCAAAGAAGTCTCCAGAGAAGCTGGCTGGCTGAAACAGGAAGAGTGATTGTCTCTTCTCAGTCTTCCTTAAAAGCCTTCTGGTGATTAGATTAAGCATCACTCATTGCAAAAGACACTCCCCCCAGCCGACTGCAAATGCAATCGGCTGTGAATGCTGACACTGTGGTTATGATTTAAGTCCATAAAATATCCTCACAGCAACAGAAAGGCCAGCACTTGCCCAACCAGACAACCGGGCACTACCACCTGGCCAAGTTAACACATGAACCTGACCATGACAAGGAGCAACTCACCAAGAAGAAATAACGATCATAAATATTGATGTACCTAACCATTGTGCCTTAAAATACATGTGACAAACACTGGCAAAACTGAAGGAGAACTAGACACCTCTCCAACAGTAGTAGGAAACTTCAATATACCACTTTCATCAACAGAGAGATCATCTAGACAGAAAATCAAGAAGGAAACACAGAACTTGAATAACATGAGAAATGAACTGGACCTGATGGACATATACAGAACACTGCACCCCCAAACAGCAGGATAGACATTCTTCTCAAGTGTGCATGGGTCATTCACCAGGCTAGACCACAAAACAAGTCTCAATAAATGTTAAAAGATTGAAAGTATACAAAGCATCTTCTTTAAACATAATGGAATGAAGTTGGAAGTCAGGAGCTTATCTTAGGTATATGGGGGAAAAAGAGACTAGTAAGACTCAATAGCATTAGTCATTATTGTTTCCTTAGTATGGAACACAAGAAAACTTCCCCCTGGCCCATCAATACACTTTAATGTTCCCTACATTAAAACTGACTTGAAATGATGCTAAATGCTATTCAAATATTTTAATTTCCTTTTTTCTATTCTATTTGCCTTCTACTGTAGCAAAATGGGCTCAATGAACAATATCATTCTTTAGAATCCAATGCCACCTACTGTTACACACCCTGCAACTTAGCTGTTTAATTTTGTTTGGATTCTAACTCCAGTCTAGTACAGTTGTTTTAAATAGTTTTGAAGGGGGCTTAGTTTTGCTTCCCTCTCAGGGTGTATTTCTAAAAACACTTTGTAATGTTCTGCTATGGTTATGAATGTCAAGAGTGGAAGATTCTAAGTTTTAAATTACAGCTCAAGAGAAAGTAATTAAACACGTTTTACAAAAGTCAATTGAGTATAAATAATACTAATTTTCACCAACCGAGTTTTCAGACAGTTTTGCTGCTAAATTTAACTAAATCCTTTCAGTATGTTGTAAGTAATAGAAATATATGTGGACAAAGGATAGAGCTCAGTAAAATACACTGCATTTCTATCTTCCTACACAGTAAGCTTATTTATTATATCTTAAACAAGAAGTTGTGGTTTGAGTCTTGAATTTGAGGAAAAACAGTTTTCTAACAATTTTTCAATAATATCTAATGGGTTGACTCATATCTTGCTGCTTTGTTTGGTTGGAAGAAGGCGATCTGTGCTATATAAATAATATGGAATTAAAGTTCAGAAAGAAGTGACTTTTTCAGGTGCCATGAAAGGCCTTTATATACTGAGTAGAATGTAAAGGAAAAAAAGAGCCTTAAATGATGTTGGAAATATGAAAGAGAGAGAATTTAAACATGAAGAGGAGACAACAGAGCATTTTGGCTATGTAATTCTAAATTTATACTTTCCTCCAATTAGCTTTTTCTTTCCTCTTTTTCTCCCTTCAAATAGATAGTGAGGTGTGGCCTCTCTGAGGAAGGGGTGGGGAGGGGGGGTGTGCGTCAAAGCAATGGGTGGTTGAAACAAGCAGGATGTATATGGTGTGGGGATAAGCAAATGTCCATTTCTACCACCACCCCCCCAGTCTAAGCTATGCAGGCTGCAGGAGCCTGAGAACGATTTCTGTGCCATCTACACAAAAGCAGGTAAAACGGTACCAACCTCCTAGGACTGTTGTGAGGGCTGAAGTAAGATGATACACATAGCTTTGACAGCTTTGTATTCAGTATAATACTTAGAATGCTTTCATTCTTTGAAATATAATTTTACAACTGTGAAAGGATAGGGAAGCACTGTGGCCTCAACAATTAACAACATTAACAGATGAAGCTGTCAACACACTAAAGTATATTAAGAAGCAGCCCCGAGGTACAAAGCTGCAAATGTGATATTATTACTTATTACTAGGCATGAGTCATAACACATACCTGTGTTTATGACTCTTCCTATCACGATATCTTTTGATTTTGAACTTAAAAAAAAATTTGTATTAGAAAACTGAAAAGGATTTACCAGAGGTTTCCAGGAAGCTGAGGGAACTGAATCAAGGGGTAGTTTCTGTTGTTATACTGCAATCATTTGAGAATAAAGGGTTTTAACGAAAGTATCTATTTACCTGTACTTTTTAAAGGGATTAAGAAAACCGTTATCATCAGCTATGCCCATCAAAAAGTAACAGTTAATAGGAAAAATAAAGAGTGAAAAAGGTGCACAAAGTAATTCACAACAAAGAACTATTATCAACATATGAATCCACTTTAGCCTTTCTCAGAATTAGCAAAAATAATTCTAAACAGCTGCTTGCACACAGGCAGGCAAATATTAAAGTTGCATAATATCCAGGATATGTGTAACCAGCTAAGCTCATTTACTGTTGATATACTTTTTTCTTTCTTTCTTTTTGTTTTTTTTACATGGGCAGGAATTGAACCCGGGTCCTCTGGCATGGCAGGCAAGCATTCTTGCCTGCTGAGCCACCATGGCCCACCTGGTTGATATACGTTTGATACAAAGTTGGTGAGACCATTTTGGAGGACAAATTCTTGGATTAGTAATTCTACTATTAGAAATTTTCCTTTCAGGGATGCCTGCAAAATTATGCCAAGATATATATACACAATAATATTTACTGAAGTGCTATCAGTGATAGAAAGAAACCAGATATAACCCGAAAACTCCTTAAGGGAGGAATTTATTATATGAATTAAAGTACATCATCCAATGTACTATTACAAGGCCTATAAATGGGTGTTCCTGGGCAAGACAATAGCCTTTGTGGGAACTGGGCCACTTCAAACAACCACCTACATTATAAGATTTCCTGTTTTTGGTCAATAGGTCACTCCGTAAATAAACTGAAAGCTGTGAGTCTTTAGGAGGGAGATGAAAATCAATTTTAGTGCAGTCATTTGTAGGTTCATGCAATTGCCATGTTCAAAATGTCTGTTTATGGAGCTGTATGTAATAAGATTGGTTAGGAGAGCTTAACCCCTGAATCCCTACCTGCTCAATAACTCTGATAACCCACAGGGAGCTCCATCAGAGAGAGGGCCCTCTGGTTCTCTCTCCAAGGCAGCAAGAGGACACACGTGCAGTCAAAGATGTTGCTGTTTTCCACTTCTCCCCTGCAGCTGGGAAATGAACTCAGCCACTCTCAGATGTCCCCAAGCTATTGAGACAAAATCTGTGCTGGTTAGGTTCTGGTGTCAACTTGGCCCAGTTGTCTGGTCAGGCAAACACTGGCCTGACTGTTGCTGCAAGGTATTTCAGGGCTAGTTGATAAAACAGAAGGCTGATGTATTAAACCATCAGTCAGTTCATTGCATCTGTGGCAGATCACATCTGGGATCAACTAAGGCATGCCTCCCACAAATGAGATAATCCAATCAGTCAGCCAGTGGGCCTCTCCTGTGGAGTTTGTCCAGACCCTTCATCAGAGCTGCCAGCTTCACAGCCTGCCCTGAAGATTTTAGGCTCTTCCACTTCCACAGCTGTATCAGACACTTCTATAAATTTCATATTTACAGATATCTCCTACTAGTTCTGTTTCTCTAGAGAGCCCTGACTAATACTGCTTGATACCAGCTGTGGTTCTTGAGAAACAGAATCTTAAAAATGGGCTTTTGCAATTGATTATCTGCTCGGATTAAACTGAGAGGCACCAATGACTCTGTTTCCAATAATCAAGATGCACTGACAGTTCGTGGGAGGAACTGGGAAGAGAGAGACTAAAAATAGTACCACCAGATTCTGCTAATTGTGTGCTCATGCGAGGCAAGGCTCCAGGCGAGAGGTGTATGTTTGTTTGTTTGTTTTGTTTTTTTGCATGGGCAGTCTCCGGGAATCGCACCTGGGTCTCCAGCTTGGCAGGCAAGAATTCTTGCCACTGAGCCACCGTTGCACTGCCCTGGGTGAGAGTATTTTTTTTTTAACTTTTCTATTGTATAATATAACATATATGCAAAGCAAAGAAATCAAAAAGCAATAGTTTTCAAAGCACACTTCAACAAGTAGTTACATGGCAGATCCCAGAGTCTGTCATGAGCTACCATATGATCCCCTCAGATTTTTCCTTCTAGCTGCTTCAGAATATAGGAGGCTAGAAGGCATAAATATTTTATCAGCACAATTGACCTTTTTCTCCTTTGTGAGAAATAACATATATTTATAAAAAAGCAATAAATTCCAAAGCACAGCACCACAATTAGTTGTAGAACATATTTCAGAGTTTGACATGGGTTACAATTTCACAATTTTGGTTTTTACTTCTAGCTACCCTAAGATACTGGAGCCTAAAAGAGATATGAATTTAATGTTTAATGATTCAACATTCATATTCATTTGTTAAATCCTACCTTCTCTGTACAACTGTACCATCACTTTGATCTTTCTATCCCTCTCTTTAGGGGCATTTGGGCTATGGCCAGTCTAACTTTTTTATGTTGGATGGATTTGTCAATAATATGGGGTAGGGAGATGGAACTATCTAATTTCTGGAGAGGCTGGGCCCTCTAGGTTTCAGGACTTATCTGGTCCAGGGACCCAGATAAGTAGGTTTCTGGAAAGTTACTCTGGTGCGTGGAACCCTTGTGGAATCTTATATATTGCCCTAGGAGTTCTTTAGGATTGACTGGAATGGTCCTGGTTGGAGTTTCGCAGGTTATGATAGGTAGCAAGGTCTAGCTGAAGGTTGCAAAGAGCAACCTCCAGAGCAGCCTCTCGACTCTATTTGAATTCTCTCAGCCACTGATACTTCATTAGTTACACTTGTTTTTCCCCTTTTGGCCAGGATGGAATTGTTGATCCCACATGCCAGGAATGGACTCATTCCTGGGAGTATCTCCCATACTGCCAAGGAGAATTTCACCCCTTGATGTCATGTCCCACATGGTGGGGAGGGAAATGATTTCACTTTCAGAGTTGGGCTTAGAGAGAGTGAGGCTATATATATCAGAGCAACTAAAGAGGTCCTCCACAAATAACACTTAGGCATGCCTATAGGTAGTCTAAGCTTCTCAGCTGCCTACATAAGCTTCACAAGAGTAAGCCTCAATATCGAGGGCTTGGCCTATTGATGTGGGTGTTCCTAAGGTTTGACACAATGTCAGGGGACTCCCTGATGGTAAAGTTTAATAGTTCCATATTTTTTCTCCCATCCCTCAAGGGACTTTACCAACACCTTTTATTATCTGCTTGATACACTCTAGGATATACCCAGGCATTACATTAAATTATACAGGATTAAAGGACCTCTTTCTTATTCTGGGATCCCTGTGTTTCAGTTGTTCAAATGAGCTATACAGACAGGTTGAGTTAGATTATGTTCTACAGAAAATTTATGTTTCATACCAAATAATCTTTCTTTCTTTGGTCTCAAAGAGTAGGTGTGGTTCTAAAATATAGACAATGTCTTCCTTATCCCTGTGTTCTGATTTACTTTAGCCCCAACCTGATCAGCTGCATTCTTATTTCTAAATACCAGTTTATGTGTATATATATATATATATCAGCATCTCAAAATCCAGAAATAATAATTCCCACTCCTAACTAAATGTGTCTGCTATAAGAGCTTACAATCTAGGCCCCTGTTTTATCATAAGCATTTTCTAAAGGAGACCATACCATAATAGTTATTTCATTTCTGGCTTATTTTGCCACATCAAATGTCCCACACATTAATTCACATTGTTGCATGCCTCATGACTTTGTTCCTTTTTGTAGCAGCACAACATTCAATCATATGTATCCACCAATTTATTCTCAGTCAGTGCATCCTTCAGCCACCTGCATTCATCAGGCATCATGTATAAGGTCCAAAGTCCACAGTCCATCAACACTCTCAATTTTAGATAATTTCATTGTTCCCAAGAGAAAGAAAACCAATAAACACATCCTTGCCAAATAGGAAATCTAAACCTCATCTTAACTCTTGTCTCTCCCCCCATTATTTACCTCGCTGTTGCTGTGGTAGTGCTGATGGTTTCCCTTTAAATATAGCCCATAGCATGCAACAGAGGTTTTCCCCCATACCCTGGACCTAAACTAAACTCTTTGTACACAAATCATACCTTTGAAGTATTCTTGCAAGAACTAATTTATATTTCTTATCTTAAACAGTGGGACATATAGCTCTATACAACCCCTTTCAATCTTGTTCATCTTCAATATGTACTATTACTTATAGATCCACTAGAGAACCACCTTCACTGATTCTGAACTCAGTCTTATGTGGTTTCCCTTGTATGTAGTAGATTGCTTTTTTTCTTGCCACTTTCAGAATTTTCTGCTTCTTTTCAACATTTGACAGACTGATTAGTATGTGTCTTGGGGAAGGCCTATTTGGATTTATTCTGTCTGGAGTCAGTAAAGACCACCAGAAACAGTTTGCATTCAGCTGGCAAGGTCAGCTGTATACCTTCACTATACTGCCTCGGAGGTATATCAGTTCTCCTGCCCTATGTCACAATCTTGTCCACAGGTACCTTGATCATTTCTCCCTCCCACAAGGCATCACCCTAGCACATTATATTGATGATATCATGTTGATTGGACCTAGTGAGCAAGAAGTAGCAACTACTCTAGACTTATTGGTAAGGAATTTGTGGTTCAGGAGATGGGAGATAAATCAACAAAAACACAGGGGCCTTCCACCTCAGTGAAATTTCTAGGTGTCCAGTGGTGTGGGGCATCTCAAGATATCCTTTCTAAGGTGAAGGATAAGTTGTTGCATCTGGCCCCTTATATGACCAAAAAAGAGGCACAATGCCTAGTTGGCCTCTTTGGATTTTGGAGACAACATATTCCTCATTTGGGTGTGCTACTCTGGCCCATTTACCAAGTGACCAGAAAAGTTGCTACTTTTGAGTGGGGATCAGAACAAGAGGAGGCTCTGCGACATTTCCATGCTGCCGTGCAAGCTGCTCTGCCACTTGTGCCATATCATCCAGCAGATCCAATGGTGCTATGTCCCAGTGGCAAATAGCGATGCTATCTGGAGCCTTTGGTAGGCCCCTATGGGGCCAGACTGTGTGGTGATTCTCCCATAGGGGCCTGCCAAGCAAAGCCTTACCATCTGCTACAGATATTCTCCTTTTGAGAAGCAGTTTTTAGCCTGCTACTGGGCCTTAGTAGAGGCTGAACACTTAACCTATGGGCTTCCAAGTTACCATGAGACCTGAGTTGCCTATCATGAGCTGGGCGTTGTCTGACCCACCAAGCCATAAAGTTGGGCATACACAGCAGCACTCCATCATGAAATGGAAATGGTATATTAGAGACAAGGTCCGAGCAAGTCCTGAAGGCATAAGTAAGTTACATGGGGAAGTAGCCCAAATACCCATGGCTCCCACTCCTGCCACATTCCCTTCTCTTTCCCAGACCAGAGCTATGGCCTCTTGGGGAGTTCCCTACAGTCAGTTCACTGAAGAACCTATAATTCTTTACTTTCTCCTACTTGGGGTCCTCTCTTTTACTTCCCAATGGAACTAGAGAAGAGTGTGAGACTACATTATAGTTTTGTTTTCATCATACTTGGCCCAACAATAATAAAGGTCTACTTGGTTAGAAGAAGATAGTTTACTCCCAATTTCAACTTTGAATTCCACCTTTAACCTGAATAAAACATTGCTAAAAGGAAACTTTGAACATGACTAATGATTCATTATTTCATTCATTTATTGAACACCAACTAAGTGTCAGGAACTGTCAGCTGGGCTGCGGATGTATCTGTGAATCTGGCAAAGTCTTTGCCCTCTTGGTGCTAACATTCTCATGGGGAGTGACAAATAAATCTATAATGGATATTATATACATGATGAAACAAATAACTGTGTCATATTATATCAGAGAGGGGCAAGACAAATAAGGGAGGTCAAGGAATAAAGAGTGGCAGGGGTTGTCATTAGATGGAGCAGGGAGGGAAGGGCTCTCCTTGGAGGTGATTATTTGAACAAAGACCTGAAGGGGATGAAGGACTGAATCGTGCAACTAGGAGAAGACCCCTCAGGGCACCTGTGAGACAATGGCCAAGCCATGTGCAAGACATGTGCAGAAGGTCAACTATGAAGGATAGTCCAATCACATATTGTAATCTCAATATTTTTTTCTGAAAGAATATTCAGAAAGCTGTTGCTAGTACTTACTTTTAGGGGACCAGAGATGGGGGCTCAGAAATTTACTTATTTTGTACTTTTCATACTTTTTAAATTGTTTTACCATGCCACGGTTACTAAATTTTTTATAAGTCTTTATCGAGGTATTGGAATTATGGGTTATTTTAATTTTCCTCATTATACCTATTTGTATTTTAAAAATACCCAATAGTTAATACTTTTTTAAAAAGAATAAGCAATAGTCTTTGTAAATATCAATTTGTGGAACGTTATTGCATTTGAACTATGTAATAGATGGTGATAGATGTCATTGATGGTCCTCCTGGTTCCCCTGGGGCCCACCTGGGCTCTACGTGCAGTTGTGCTGAGCAGTGTCTGCCCATGTTGAACTTTCTGTCCCAAGCACCTAACCTGCTTTGGGGCACTTTCCCTGGCATGTGGGGACAGGTGCTTCAGGGAGGAGGCAATAACACCCCCTGGGACAACCTTCAAACAATGGGGGTTCCTGGATAAATGCTCCAGCCACCTTGTCCTCCGGTGGGAACATTCTGAGTCACATTCCACAGGCCTGTTCTCAGACAGTCCACAGTGAGACCACCTCTGGTGTCCACTGCAGCAACCCATTAATTAATGTGCCCTTTCCTGGATCTTCTCTCTTCCATGACTCACTTTCACCACTTCTTCATTTGTGTTTCCTGAGGGCACCTCTCAAATACACTATCAGCACCCAAGTTCTCGTCCTAGTGTCTAGTTTCAGGGGACTCCAGAAAGGGTAAGCAAACAGTGTAAGTGTCTGGCAAAGAGTGGATGCTCAATAAACACTAATGAATCGACTCTCCAGGCCCTGCTCCATACCCCATTATTCACTAGAAAGGAAGACGAACATGCAAATTCATTGAACTGTATGACAGCTTATCTCGCTGGGTACAGTGGGTGCATAATATGTTCTAGAAGCCACAATGAGAAAGCAATTCTGTCTTTAGAGACTCAAGGAAAACTACTCAAGGAAAGTGACATTTGAGATTTTTATTGAAAGATGAGGAGGAGTTTCCCAAGTAAAATGGAGATGAAAGGCATTCCAGACAATGAGAGTAACACATGCAAAGGTATGGAGTCAGGAAAAGTGCAATATGTTATTCTAGGAAAGGCAGTGAGTTATTCAATGAAGGCTGGAGCCTAAATTTAAAAAATTATAAAGGAGATAAATCAAATTAACTGTGATAAGAGATGTGAAACTGCCTAAAACTACGCCTAGAAGAAAGTATATGCTCAACCAATGTTGGGTTATTGCCCTTTATCCTACAGACCAGGAATGGGTAAACTTTTCCTATAAAGATCAGGTAAAAATGTTTAACTTTGTGAGTCATAAGCTTTTGCTGTCACTCACACAGTCATGGTAGGAGAAAAGCAGCCGTAGACCATATATAAATGAATGAATATGGCTGTATTCTAATACACTTTATTTACAAAACTGTGGTGGAGGGCGGATTTGCCTTATATACCATAATTTGCTGACCCTCGCTGTCAACTAGTGGCTCCCAAGTTTAATCAGAAGACAAAACAAAGCAAAAAGAAAAACAGAAATTTTAATATATAACATTATTATGATGTCCATGAAGGAATAATTTAATTTTGAATATTCATTGGTGGAGAAAATGCATAATACATACATGTACTTACAATGGTCAATAAATTTACATATACATTGGACAATGTAGTAGCGCTTCACGTATATGTGTGAAACATCATTTGTTCAGCCTAGAAATAATTCTTGTGAGTGTGAATTTGAAGGCTTTTACAGTGATGCACAGATTGCTGCAATTGTGGTCAAATGGAGCAGGCATGGAAGGCTCAGACTTGTGCATTTGTGGGATGATGTAGAGAAGACAGAAGGAAGAACATGAACATTATAACGTTTTTTCTATCAGAGCAGTTTCTGATGTGGTACAAGTGAGTTCAGAAAACAAGCAAGAGACTTAATTCCCTAGCAGTCCATAGAATTATGGGGCCCCAGAAAATCAGAGCATTTCTGGGTCTATGGGGAAGAAAAGCTTACAGAATTAAAATCAATAATAGAGTAAAAATCAATTCTATGGCCTCAGATAGTAAAAAATCTAGGGAATCAGAGATCAAGAGCCATCTGGTCCCATCTCTTGGTATTAAAGAAAGGAACAATTATCATCCTCATTTGACAATAAAATATCTGAGGCTGACAGTGTTACGTTAATGAAGATGGAAAAGGATGAGACTCTAATCATAGCTCAATATTTAACTCCTTCTATTACATCTGAATAGAGAGAAACTGAGGCAAAATCAAACACTGCTGTGGGTAGAGATTTACCAGGGCTAAACTGAAGGAAATAGCCATAATCGTGTAAGTGTCTTCATCCACAATGACTCCCTCTTGTCTGGTGGGTCACATAACTGTGATGTAATAAACATGCTATACTAATGTTGCGGTGGGGTGACATAATTATGGTGAAGATATGTTCACAGTACCTGCTTCCAGGGAGACATAGGCTGTATCTACATGTTTTTCAACATAACCGGTTAAATTATCTTTGAAAATCAGCTAAGAGCCGGTTCAGTTCAATTTAGACATGACAAGGGACCAGTTGTGATGTGCTTAGTTAGACTCAGCTTGGGTTTTTCCTGGTCCTGATTCCTCTGAACCTGAACTCCCCATATCCACATCCGTGCCGCCTCCCCAGGCAATCCTGCAGCATGTCTGCCCAGTTATCCAGGACACGGGACTGTTAGTAATAAAACTGGGTCAGTCCTGGGCAAACCACACAGCTGGTTACCCTAACTGCTTGTTGCTCATGGAGGAAAAGGCTGGTAGAAATGGGTAACAAGCTCTGCTCCCCAGGAAGCCTGATCCACTTAAGTTCTTTTCCATTGCTGAGAGATCCACAGACCTGCAGTGAAAAACTGGGATGAGAAATGGCGAAAGAAAATTGCATAGGTTCATAAGTGTTCCTAGATTTCTGATTCCAGCGATATCTGAAAGACATAGCAACTCTATCTTTTTGGTTATATAAAGTATACTTTTTTTTTTTGGTTTAAATTAGTGCAGGTTGGTTTCTGTTACTCAGAACTAAAATAACTCTGATTAATACAATATCCATTGCCAGTCCTGTCCAAGCAATTAAGAAATTTAAAAAAACCTCATGCCCTACTGATGGTGGGTCAGTAGTATCGTATTTGTGCACCACAGGGAGAATTATTAATAGTTTCTGGAGCAGTAGCAAGGTCTATCCATTAATGCTTCAGAAAGCAAAGTACTAATGGAAAAATGCCGCCTAGTTTCCACTTTTCTTTGTTAATAAGCACATTTCATTCTCAGGCCTAGAATGGCTAGTTAAGATTCCCTGAAGCCAGGAACGTTCTAATCCAAGTGATATCTTGATCTGTTCTGAAATCACAGCACAGAGAAAGGCCCACATGTCCAGGTTTAAATCAAATTTGGAAGTGAAAAGTAAAAGAAAAATAAACAAACATTTAAAAATATATATTACCCCTAAAGTCTCAAGTCAGGGGAAAGCAATTAACAACTCAATGCAGGATCATAAGAAAACTTATGAAACTGACAGGGCCTGTTTGGGCCCAGAGTGCCTCACACACAAGGGATAAGTAAAGTTCCCATCCTGGTCTCTAGTCCTGTCTTGGTCTCTCCTGTGAAGTATGGGAATAGAAGAACATGCATCACAAAAAAAGACAAAGAGAAGGCCCAATGTGGTTGAGAGAGCTCCTCACTTCCTGGAAGAATAAAATATGAAAGGACAACAACTTCGAAGTAATAATCATTTGTGAATCTAAGCACGTCTTGCCACTTTCTTGTTGGCAGCCTGGTCCACATCACTGTTCCCTCCAACTTTTACAACTGCCTCCTAACTAGCCCTCCTGCTTCCTCTTTTGTCTCCCTAAACACAACTCCCTATGAAACAGCCAGAGTGTGATCTTTTGAAACTATAAATCAGATTGTGCCATGCTTAGTTCAAAATAAACTTTGCTCCCCTTAAAATGGCTCATAACGCCTTACAAGCGCTGTCCCTTTCCTCTCTCCATCTCTCAATCTTACCTCCTACCTCTTTGTCCCTCACTCACTCTGTTTAGTGCTCTGGCTTTGGCCGTTTCCTGAACACAGTAAGCTCATTACTGTTTCAGGATCTTTGCATGGACTGTTTCTTCCACCTGGAATGCTCCTACCCTAAAGCCTTGCATCACTTCCTCAGAGTGTTCTTGACACCCTATCTAGAACAATAGCTTTGCCTAAATCCTGCTACTCACCTTCCTCCACCTTCCTTCTGATCTATTTATGGCATGTATTTTCTTAGTACTGAAATATAGCTATGCATGTGTAGAATCGATGAGGCCTATGCACATATATGCTCTCCATGCCTTACAAAATAAGCATCTACTCCAGATAGTATGGAAAGAGCAGGCAGTCAGAAAGATTTCAGTTTGAATTTAAGTTGCTGTTTATATTGTCTGTCTCCCCAACTAGAATGTAAAAGTCCATGAAATCAAAGCATTGTCTCCTCAGATACTGCTATATTCCCAGTTCCCCATCATAACTCAATGACTGAATGAATGTATGGATGAAAAAAACAAAACAAAACACACCTGGGTCAAGTCCCAACTCTCCCACTTCCAGGTTGTGTTGCCTTTACCAAGTTACTTAACTTCCCCCGACCCTAATTTTCTTTGTCTTTAAAGTGAGCATAATAACCATCACCTCCAAGAATTGTCATGAAGAATAATTGAGATAATTTATATAAATACCCTAGATAGTGGCTAGAAATTAGCAGGTATTCAACAAATTTTCTTTCCCCCAATCATTCCTCTACTATTCCAGGGAAACTAAAAATAATGCAAGGTGAGTCTCACAAATCAACAGAACAACTACTGGATTATGTGTCATGAGTTAACGACTTCACACGAGTGCTGAAATTCTACCATTTGCCAAACACACTTCTCTGTTCCTGTTTATTCTCTAAAAAGTCAAATATTCCCACAAGAAAATATGCATGAAGTCATCTTCATCTTAACAAAAACTTATTTTTCACATGACTTTTCTCTGTGATTGAAAATTCTGTAGAGGATTTCAGCTTTCTATGAAAGCTGAAACCAAGTTGTTCCAAAGAATAGACTCAAAGATGTCTACAGAGTTTGTTTAATCTAAAATCACAGCCTGAAATCAGAGGCACAGCTAAATTATCAGAGACGAAACAACTGCTTCTCGACAAGGAATGTTTAAAGGAACTTGTCTGAAGTGTGGACATTCCTCAAGATGGGCAGGTTTGATGCTATTGGACCTGTGGGTAGTCATGCTGGAAAATTTTTTGCTGACCGCAAAACAAACCAAATTGTTCAGTAGCTAGGAGAATGGTCATATTGAAGTCAAGGTAGCAATATGATTATTCAAAAAGACCTTAAGTTTTCTTTATAGTTTAGCTTCAACAACAACACAGTAAGATGCCCCTAGTCTTGCTAAGATTAGCCTAAGAGCTGTATTATCCATCTTTCTTTTACTCTCAGAGGGAAAAGAGTGAGGACATGGCCAGAATCGGCTGCCCTCTGTTTTTTCCCGCCATCCCTTCCACAAAGGATGGGCTGAAACAAGTCCATCTAAGCTTCCCATGCCACCTCCAAGGCCTTTGAAGTGGTTGGAGCTTTGATGTTGGTACTTTCTATTCTCACATCTCTTTAGTGATCCTGAAATACCGCTCCAACCCTGTCTCATCTGGCCCCATAATTTGTAGCCTAAAAAGCCACTGGGTTCCTCCCTGTATCATAGAGAATTTAGAATCAGGGAAATTCCCTGGAAGCCTACTTTTGGGAAATTTCAAAACCAGGGCTTCATTCATTGAATCTTCTTCAGTGTCCTGTTGCCTGGGCTTCATTCATTGAATCTTCTTCAGTGTCCTGTTGCCTATGCTCACACCTCCATCTACCACCCCAACACAGATAAGCTTTTGAAGTTGAAAGCCCTTCATAAAATTCTATCATCTTATAAAATATTCTTTTTCGGTTTTCAAGATTTATTTTTAATAGTGTGTCACATCCATCTGTGTACAATCATGGGATAGATTGTTAATAATTGACCTGGTTTAGCTGAGATATTAAAGCATTTCTTTTATTTCACATTATGTAATTTTGAACTCATGTTCCTAGAATGAAAGGCTCTTTATTCAATAAACAGTTATAAATAAGACTCATATTTGAATAGGCTTATATTTTATTTTTATGAAAGTGGTGCTCATTTTTAATACACCAAATGTAGAATCCAGCCAAAACTCTCCTCTGTTGCAGAAATCTGTGCTGATATTTCTTAGAGAAATAATTCTAAATTAGAGAGATAGGAATGACCTGAAATCTCTTTTAGCGTCCTAAATTTTGTAGCAGCAATTTTTGAACCATAATTTTAGATCATGAGATTGCACTAAGGAGCTAATAATACTACTAGAACTTGTTGCTGTCTTTTCTCAGCCTAGATCAAAGGTTTTATAAGCAAAGGACACTGAAACTCTGAAGAAATTAATCATTACTAAGCCATTTGCAAAACTATGCAGCTTAATCTTTTGTTTTGATGGATCACTTAGACTTCTCTAGATACTAAAAGTGGAAGAGGTGGAAATGAAAGCAAAGTCTTGCCAAGCAATCTCTACTGATGCTGAAAAGGAAAAGAAAATATTAGCAGACCTCAGTGTCATCATTTATTTGAAGGTTCTTCTATGGAATTCTTGTAACGCTTCAATGACAACTATTTCCCATTCATTGTTCTCTCTACATTTAATTAATATTTTTATTACAGAAGTTGTGAGTTTATGAAATGATCATGCATAAGATACAGGATTCCCATACCTTGCCCTACCACCAACACCTTGCATTGGTGTGGAACATATGTTACTATTGATGACACCACTTTTTAAAAGAATGCACTTTTTAAATATTAGTTACCTTTGTTACAATTGATGAAACAATATTAAAATAGTTTGATCTATTGTCCATTATTTTGTTTGATATGTTTTTTTCACAGGTACCATTCTATTATTACCACCTTGTATTAGTATCATATATTTGCAATAACTGTGAAAGAACATCCTTATACTATTAACTATAGACCATCAACTACAATAGGATTTATTGTGCTGCACAGTCCTATGTTTTATCATTCCATTTTTATCCTAGTAATATGTACATCCTAAAGCTTCCACTTTTAACCACATTCACCTATATAGTTTAGTGCTGTTGAGTCCCAACTTTCAGTTCTGCTGGGTTTATACCCAATAGTGGAATTGCCAGATAATTTAGCAATTCTATACTAAGTGTCATGAGAAATCACCAAACTGTATTCTACAGCAAGCTGTACCATTTTACATGCCCAACAGCAATGAATGAGTATTCCTATTTCTCTCTTTTGAGGAGGTCCCGTTTATCTACTTCTTCCTTCATTGCTTGTGCTTTGGGCATAAAGACTAAAAAACCATTGCCTACCACAAGATTTTGAAGATGCTTCCCTATATCTTCATCTAGAAGTTTGGTCCTGGTTCTTATATTTATGTCTTTGATCCATTTTGAGTTAATTTGTGTATAGGGTGTGATATGAGGTCCTCTTTTATTCTTTTGCATATGGATATCCAGTCCTCCCAGCATAGTTTGTTGAAGAGACTATTCTGTCCTAGCTGAGTGGACTTGGCAGCCTTGTCAAATAAATTTCTGAACTTTCAGTTCAATTCCATTGGTCAGTACATCTATCTTTATGCCAATACTATGTTGCTTTGACCACTGTAGCTTTGTAAAATGCTTTAAAGTCAGAAAATGTGAGTCCTCCAATGTTATCCTTATTTTTCAAGATGTTTTTGGCTGTTCAAGGCCCCTTACCCTTCCAAATAAAATTTATAATTAGCTTTTCCAATACTGCAAAGTAGGCTGTTAGAATTTTTATTGAGATTGTGTTGAATTTGTAATCATTTGGGGCAGAATTGACATCTTAATGATATTTAGTCTTCCAATCCATGAGCATGGAATGTCCTTCCATTTATTTGGTTTCTTTTATTTATTTTAGCAATGTTTTATAGTTTTCTGTGTACAAGTTGTTTATATCCTTGGTTAAATTTATTTCTAGAAACTTGATTATTTTAGTTGCTATTGCAAATGGAATTATTTTTTTATTACCTCCTCAGATTGCTCATTTGCAGTGTATAGAAACACTACTGATTTTTGCATGTTGACCTTGTATCCCACCACTTTGCTGAACTCATTTACTAGCTTTAGTAGTTTTGGTGTAGATTTTTTGGGACTTTCTAAATATAGGATCATGTAATCAGCAAATAGTGAAATATGTACTTCTTTCTTTCCAATTTGGATGCCTTTTATTTCTTTTTCTCACTTAACTGCTCTAGCTAGAACTTCTAGCACAATGTTGAATAACAGTGGTGACAGTGGGCATCCTTGTCTTTTTCCAGATCTTAGAGGGAAAACTTTCAGTTTTTTCTGATAGATTATGATGTTAGCTGTGGGTTTTTCATATATGCCCCTTATCATAGTGAGGCAGTGTCTTTCTATTCCCATCTTTTGAAGTGTTTTTAGTCAAGTAAGGATGCTGTATTTTGTCAAAAATTCCTTTTCTGCATCAGTGCGGATGTGCATGTGGTTTTTCCACTTCAATTTGTTAATGTGATGCATTATATTAATTGATTTTTTCTTGTGTTGAACCACCCTTGCATACTTGGGATAAAATCCACTCGATCATGGTATCTGATTCTTTTAAAGTACTATTGGATTTTATTTGCAAGTATTTTGCCCAGGATTTTCGTATCTATAATCATTAGAAAAACTGCAACTTTTTTTTCTTGTAGAGTATCAAGTTTCGGTACTAAGGTGATTGATGTTGATATCATAGAATTTATTAGGTAGTGTTCCCTCCTCTTCAGTTTTTTGAATGAGTTTGAGCAAGATTGGTATTAATTATTCTTGTAATGATCGGTGGAATTCACCTGTGAAGCCATCTGGTCCTGGGCTTTTCTTTTGGGGGTGGACTTTGATGACTGATTGAATCTCTTTACTTGTAATTGGTCTGCTGAGGCCTTCTATTTCTTCAAGCGTCAGAGTATGTTTTTCATGTGTTTCTAGGGTATCTACGTTGTCTAACTTTCTGGCATACGGTTATTCTGTATCCTCTTAGGATCTTTTTTTATTTCTGTGAGGTCAATACTAATGCTCGCCCACCCACCCCCATTTCTGATTTTATTTGTTTGCAACTTTCTCTTGTTTCCTTTATCAGTCTAGTAATGTTTGTCAATTTTGTTGATCTTTTCAAAGAACCAGTTTTTGGTTTTGTTAATTCTCTCTATTGGTTTTGTTCTCAATTTCATTTATTTATGCTCTAATCTTTATTTCTTCCATTCTGTTTGCTTTGGGGTGAGTTAGCTCTTCTTTTTCTAGCTCCTCCAGGTGTGCAGGTAGGTCTCTGATGTTAGCGCTTTCATTTCCCTTTCAGCACTCCCTTAGCTGCATCGGTTTTTTTTTTTTCCTTCACTGCATCAGTTTTGATATATTGTGTTCTCATTTTCATTCATCTCAAGATATTTAGTGATTTCCCTTGCAATTTATTCTTTGACCAAATGATTTTTTTCAGAATGTGTTTTTAAATTCCATACATATTTGTGAATTTTCCAGTTCTCCATCTTTATTATTGATTTCCAGCTCCATTCCATTATGGTCAAAGGAAGTGCTTTGTATAATTTCAACCTGCTAAAATTTGTTGAGACTTGTTTTGTGACCCAATGTCTGGCTTAGCCTGGAGAATGGTCCATGAGCACTTGGGAAGAATGTATATCCTACTGTTCTGGGCTGCAGTGTTCTCTGTACGTATCTATTAGGTCTAGCTCATTTATCATGTTATTCAAGGTCTCTGTTTACTTATTGGTCTTCTTTCTAGATATTCTCTAGTGTTGGTGAGAAGGCTGTATTGAAGTCTTCAACAATTATTGTAGAGGCATTTGTTTCTCTGTTCAGTTTTGCCAGTGTTTACTTCATGTATTTTGGGACACCATGGTTAGGTGCATCAATATTTATATTGCCATTTCTTCTTGGTGGGTTGCCCCTTTTATTTTATATAGTGCTCTTCATTGTTGCTTATCACAGCTTTTGACCTAAAATCTATGTTGTCTGATATTGGTATAGCTACCTCAGCTCTTTCTTTGGTTACTATTTGCATGCAATATCTTCACTTTTAACCTATCTGTGTCTTTATGTCTAAGGTGAATCTCTTGTAAACAGCTTATAGTTAGATCATGTTTTTTATCTATTCTGCCAATCTGTGTCTTTTGGTTAGGAAGCTTGATTTATGAACATTCAGTGTTATTACTGTTAAAGCAATGCTTACTTCAATCACGCTATCCTTTGGATTTTATATGTCATATCTTTTCTTTTGTCTCTCTTTTTACCCTATTAGCTACCCTTACTGATAAGCTTCATTTTTAACCTCTATTCCAAGCCTCTCTCTTCTGTCTTTTCCTTTCAGCCTGAAGAACTTCCTTCAGTATTTCTTGTAGGAAAGATCTCTTATTGAGAAACTCTCTCAGTTTTTGTTCATCTGTGAATGTTTTAAACTTCCCGTCATTTTTGAAGGACAGTTTTGCCATTTAAAGAATTTGGGGGTAGCAAATTTTTCTTTCAGTAACTTAAATATATCATACCACTGCCTTCTCACCTCCATGGTTTCTAATGAGAAATCAGAATTTAGGCTTATAGCAGTTCCCTTGAATGTGACGAATCGCTTTTCTCTGACTGCTTTCAGGATTTTTTTTTACCTTTGGCTCTCAGCATTCAAATTAGTATGTGTCTTAAAGTAGATCTGTTAGGATTGGACATGTATATTTATGCCTTTCATAAGAGTAAGGAAATTTTCAGCTGTTATTTCCTCAATTATTCCTTTTGCCCTTTTGCCCTTCTTTTCTCTTGGGACACCCATGACATATGTTTGTGTGCTTTGTGCTGTCATTCAGATCCATGAGAACCTGATCCTTTTTTCTCTGTGTTCTTCTGTCTCTAGGATTTCAATTTTCCTGTCTACTAATACATTAATTCTTTCTTCCTTCTGTTCAATTCTGTTATAGGTATTTTGTTTGTTTGTTTGTTTTAAATACTCCTTTGGTTGTCTCTAGCTGTTTTTGCCTAGAGGGCAAATTCTGGGAGGAGGATCACCTGGAGAGGAATTTACCAAGTAGGTATTTCCCAGCCAATACTGGCTCCAAAATGCCATGGGAAGATAGTCAGGAAAGATGCCATAAGCTTTTCTGCCTCCCCAGAGCTGTGCTTTCCTGGCCTGCCTAGCACATGGCACCCTCAGCAAACACTCTGTGCAGCCCAAAGGAGCACTGTGCCTTTAAACCTCCACTGCCTCCACTGCTGTCTGGGGTGGGTTGAAAGAGCAGCTGCAGAGCTGGGACCAGTCATCTGTATTCACTAATCAAAACCTGTGATCATTGCTTAGCTGTGCCCCACCCCCAGTCCTGGGGAAGAGGATTTTTATGTCCCTTTCTTACAGCAGCATCTAACCAGGGACTGGGTTCTGACGCAGTTTGCAGCAAGAGCGGAGGACAGGCACTGGCAGCAACCATGTGAAAAGCTATTCACCGTTCTTTACAGTAGTTTATCAGCCTCTTTCTCCTGCTATTCCTTGGATGCTGTCCAGTGTTTCACTGGCCTCCAGTGGTCCTGAACAGTTGTTTCAAACAATTTCTGTCTGTTTACTAGCTGTTTTGGAGGAAAGAGTGAGTCCTGGATCTCCCAACTCCACTATCTTCCCCTAAAGCCCTCTCAATTTTTAAATCTCTTGCATATTCACTATATGCCAAGCACTGTGTTAGGATCTGAGTGTGTGAAGTTGAATAAGACTCCATTCCTACTTTCAAGAGGCTAGCTCAGTGATAAATCTCACTTGTTCTAATCAATGCCTTTTCTTAGAAGGATAAAATCATCATTGATTGCTTCTGGAATCCCTCTACCTTCCATTTCCCTTCCACTGTTTTTCTCCCTCCAAAGGCTCGAAAAAGTAGCTTGAAATATAGTTCATATTTTATGTCAGTAAATCCATGTATAGCTTTTCTTTTCCTCTTTTTATTTTCACTTACAATTTCCCTCAATATATTAAGAATCTCCTGGTTATAAGATTTCAGGTATTTTATGGGCCAGAGGCAGAAAAAAAAAGTGAGCACTGAGTTGCATTTTTAACTAGAAATGGGAATGATCAAAAGTAGTTATTGTTCTACAACCCTCTTTCTCTCTCAGGGACTATAAAGTTATATAAGCAGAGAGAGTCCTGCTTCTCTCTGATTTTGGTCCACCTGTCTTTCTCAACTGACTTCCTCTGCTAATTCACTGTGCACATGGCTCAACACTGCCAACAGTCCTAACTCTACATCATGAGATTCCAGCCCATCCATCCATCCATCACCAACTAGTAACATTCCTGGTGCCTCAATTCAAATATGAGACAGGTAGAGAAATAGGGAAATAGTTTGTGAGTCTGTGTCTGACTGGCCAAACTCATTTCTTCAATCCAAGCCATAAAATTTACCTACTGAGCAATGAATAGGCAGATTTTGGGTAAAGTTTTCACTCCTGGCCCAATTATCTTGGCCCCCAAAGTAAGAAGTTCGTAGAATATATAGGCATGTCTACATGAGATCTGGATAGGACAGATTTATAAAAAGGAGTGTGGATATGGGCAGGTAATGTAACATGTTTTGTGGACCCAGAATTTGTATTTCTATCATAAAATATCTATAGGTCATTATATAGTATGATCAACTCTTCCCTTTTCCTTGTTTCCCAGTTTGTTATAGATTTCTTTGCTCAGAATCCATTTTACATTTGTTTGCTTGCCTCCCACATCTCTTTTATAATCCTTCATTTTAGGTCCTCAACTTTCAGAATTCAGTTCATGAATTAGTATTAAAATGAAACAAAAACTCCATGGATCCTTCAGAGACCATGATTGCCCACTTCTCTATAAGAGAGCACTCAGACAATTTCCATCTGCAGTGGCACACTGCGGCAAAAACTGAGGACCATAGAGACAAGTGGGCAAAGAGAATGTGATGTTCACAAATGCCCTTCACAAAAGATCCAGAGTGGAGCCAAGAGAACTCTAGATTGCCCTCTCTTCATTCACAGTTTTGGACTGGCCCTGCCACATAACAATATAATTTGATTTATTTTCTATGCATACATGACCTATTTATTTTTCCATCTCTCTTCATCTTTTTCTACCCCTTTCTCCTAGTATGTTAGCCCGAATCTCAGCAAATGAGGGAAAACAAATATATATATATATATATATGATGCCACATGGGCAAACTGTGTACTTATATGCAATTCATAGTGGCCCAAGAAATACGCTATGGAAAATATAAAATAAACTGTCCTGATATAAAATTCCCCACTATTTAACTATCCTATGGATTATGTCACAAAACTCATTTAATAGTGATGCATATGATGACATGGATAACTTGCAAAATGAATATTATTTCTGTCCTTCAAAAAGTCTTTTTGGGGAGGGCCATGGTGGCTCAGCAGGCAAGAATGCTTGCCTGCCATGCCAGAGGACCCAGGTTCGATTCCCGGTGCCTGCCCATGTAAAAGAAAAAAAAAATCTTTTTGACAAATAAGAATTAATAGAACATTAGAGAACCATTACGCAAAGTAGGAGTACTCAAGTTCCCTGACTCAATTATTGGATTTGTCATTGATCAACCTTGTGACTTTGGACAAATCACTTATTGTGGCTGGGCCTCAATTCCCTCAAAAGACAAATGCCAGGCTAGAGGTAAATGCAAACACTGTTCATTGCCAAGATCATTCTTTCCCCTCCTTCTTTTCTGATAGAGCGCATCTTACAGATAGAAACTGAAAATGACCGTTTTCACACCACCAGCCTCCTGAGCTGCTAGGATATGTATGTAAGAGCAGTCATATCCAAAGAAAACTCATTATTTTTCCTAGGATCTTCTGGGAAAGATATTCCTCACAACTGATAATAAATGTCTCTTCTAGCTGCCTTTAGAAGCTTGCATTCTTGGAACTGTGACAGCCATTATGCAACTCTGACATGAAAGTTAAGAGGATAATAGAGAATTCTACCTAAAGCCCTGCCACTTTTGAGCTGCTGAATTACCTACCAGTCTTAGAAGTCATTAAAGATTTCCTATTGTATAAGCTATTTTGATTTTGGTATTCTGTTACTTTTAGCCAAAAACATTCTTACTGCTATGGATACAATTATCTCTAAGACCACTTGCAGCTTTAAGAACATATGATCCTATAAAAAAACCAGAGGAAAGCAATGTAAGCTGTTCTCTTGACAAGCAAGTTGATCACAGGCCTTGATTTTAAGGATCAATACAGTGTAGTTTTGAAAAAGGGACACTCTAGTAAGTCAGACTTATAAAGTAGAAAGCTGCTGATATGGTGTGGTTTGAAAAGCACAGAGAGGAACGTATCGCAAACATCCCCAACTCTCTTTATGAGTTGGGGAAAAGGAGGGGAAGAACTTCTCATGAACACCTATATTTTCACTGCCCATCATTTGAATACCTTTCCTATTTTAAGGGAATCTGCCTTCCACCATGGAAGTCAAGGGAGATTTGCCCTCTTCCTACCCCTAACAGCCAGCGTAACTGAAGGTGACTAAGGCCTGGACAGTTGAATGCTCCTACACAGGACTGGGAGTTGGGAAGGAAAGGGCATCAAGGTAGTTTTATTGATGGCAGAGTCCTTGGTCTTGCCAAGCCAGTGAAGGTGCCATCAGGTGGTTTATGTAGTATGTCCTTAGATAGGAATTCCTGACACCCAGCATACCCTTGGTCCTGCCTATGTTGCAAGCCTGGTTTTCCAATCTTCCAGAAACATCTTAAAATACATTGCTTTCTTTTTGTTGTTGTTGTTGTTGTTAACCAGAGCCTGTTTTTGTTTATCAGAATGAAGAAACCAGAATTTCAACATCTAGATTTCATATAGATATAAAAATAAAATTCAGAAGAACAGCTGAAACTTTAGAAGAGCATCTGGAGCTTTACAATGGGACACCTGGCCCTGTCCAAGGAGGAATATTGGTATCAGGAGGCACAGTCAAGGTCCAAGTTAGGCCACCTCATAGCAGTTGCAAGGAGCTCTGCTGTTCCCTTCTTGAGCCCAGCTTCCCCAAAGATTTCAGAATAAACAGCTCATTCACAGCATCAGAAAACTCCCTCCTTTTATGCTTTCATCTTTCAGGGAGAGCCATAATTGTCCTAGAAAAATTGTTTTTGATGTATATTTAACAAGGTGCATGTTTTTGGCAACCACCATTGAGTAGAATTTGACTTTTATCAAGAGTGATACAGAAATGGCTGCTGTGATGGAGCCATGAAGCCATGATTCAGCTGCCCACCCCACAAAGACCAGACTTCCTGGCCACAATTATAAAAACAAGTGACACAAAAAAAACAAAATAAAGAAAATGAAAGGAAAACAGAAATGAGAGATAAAGGAAAACAATTTTAGGCCAAAGTTGGAAGTAGAAAAACATGGTGGACAAAATAAAAGCAAAAAGGATTATCATTAAAAAGAAAACAGGAATCAAGACAGTTAAATTATAACATGGTAAAAGAAAAATAAAATATTAAAATAAATAAAAGATTAGAACATAAAAGGTCAACTTAGAATGAATAGTGAAAAGAAAAATCAACTCATAAACAGAGATTTTAAAAAATGAATCCAAAAGAAGCACCATTTTTTTAAACCCTAATTTAAAATAACAAAGTGTACGGAACCAAAACAATGCTCTAAATTGTGTGTGGATGTGCATGTGCATGTTTTAAATAAAAGTCTCTCCATTTTCAGGGAAATAAGGAAACCATGAACAACTGATGCAGGCAGCACACAAGCTCTCAAAAATCAAACTACTCCCTTTAAGATAGGGTCTCTTGAGGGGCCTTCATGAGCAGAGAGCAAGCGGACAGAGAGCAAAACATGGATCATCTATGACCTTCCAGGACAGCTTTTCATTTTGAAACTCACCCAGATAAGAAGGCATCTTGCATCAGAAAACATGGTCCCAGAGATTAAGCCAACATATAGCCGACAATGTTTTCTTTTGATGTTTTTGGTAACCAAAAAACCCTTTATCAAGCGTCTTACTACATATCTCAATACAAATCTAGTCACTTTCATATCAGTTATCTTCTTTAATTTCCTCAACAGCCCTGGTGAGAACCAGTGCTTCTTAAACACTTTCCATAGGCTGTGTATTAGTTTCCTTTTGCTGCTGTAACGAATGACCACAAACTAAGTGGCTTAAAACAACACAAATCTCTTACAGTTCTGGAGGCCAGAGACCCAAAATGAGCCTGACAGGGCTAAAACCAAGGTGTTGGTGGAGCAGAGCTCATTCCTTCTAGAGGCTCTAGAGGAGAATGTGTTTCGTTGTCTTTTCCCGCTTCCAGAGACTGTCCTCCTTCCTGGGCCCGTGGCCCTGTACTGCATCGCCTTCTTCTCTAATTCTGACTCCTCCTTCTTACAGGGGCCCTTGGGACTACCTCAGGTCCACCCAAATAATCCGAGATAATCTATCTATATCAAGATCCCTAATTTAGTGACATGTTCAAAATTCATTTTTCCATATAAGGCAACAGTCACAGATTCTACAGTCAAGGATGTTGACATCTTTTTTGAGGGGAGGGGGCTTTATTCAGCCAACCACAAACTTGTTGCCCCAGAATTTTCTGAGGGGTCAGTAATTTAGTTAATAGTATTTTTTATCAACGTTAGCTTCCTACTTTTTATAATTATATAAAATCACATAAACCATTAATATCTGGGAAAGCTGGGTGTTGGGGATATGTGAATTCTCGGTACTATTTTGACAATATCTTTGGAAGTCTAAAATCATTGGGTACAAAATTGAGGATATGAACCACAGCAACAGCAAAGAATTTCCAAGGGGCTTTTCTTAAAAAGACACAGATGCCCCGTTTCCTACCAGAACTACAGAATCATATTCTTTAGAGGCAAAGCCTACAAATTTAGATTTTAAACAAATACATGATTCTGTTTCACAGCCAGTTTCAAGAACTGCTAATTTGAAGAGTATATCAGTATTACTCAAAGTGTGATCCACCATCAGCAGCTGCCTCTGAGGTTGTATTAGATGTGCAAATTCTCAAGCCCTACTATGCCAGAACTACCCAACACAACTTCTTCTACGAGTGGGTCCAGGAATCTTCTAATACAAGTTCTCCAGGTAAGTCTTCTGAACACTGAACTTTGACATGCATGAATGCTCATTTTTTGAGACATAGCTATTTTGATCTTTTGCAGCATGAGGTAACTAAGGTTCAGTTAAGTGAAATACTCAAAGTGAGATGGAGCATAAGTGCCAACACTGGGGCAACATTCCAGGTTTGGTTGAATTCTTCACTAAATTCTCTTTTAGTTCTGATGTTTCACTTTTAGCCTTTGAATTTATAGCATCAAAGTCTCTCTCAAACTGAAAATAAATTAAAAAGAGTAAAACGAATTTAGCCTGTTACTGGCAGAGTCTTGAGGCACTGGGACCCAGACTGCTCACTCTGAGGAGAAAAGAAAGATCTGATGTCATAAGCCCAAAGATAGAGCAACCCAACCACACAATTCAAAACTTTAAGTCCAAGCAGTTCTTTCTTCAAATATTTTATTCTATTTTCCCTATAACATGCTCATGCCTCTCAGGTAGAGCTTCCCAATAATGGTATCACCAAATATGATTATCTTACCGGAGGAATAGCCAAGGAAGCAGACTCACACCTGTGCTTGAGGAAAGAATCTATTCCCACCCGCAGCCTACTGCTCCTTTCTTGATGCCCAGCAAATTCAAAGACCTAGAGAACAAAAGGGGCATTTTTTTGGTGCAACTCAAAGCAAAGGAAGAGACAGAGTAACCAAACCAATAAAACCAAAAAACCACAAACATACATGCAAGCTAAGAAGTTAGCCATCTTAGCAGAGTCCAACATCTGATTGACAGGCAGATAATATACTTGCAGAGTCTGAACACCTTCCCCAGTACCATCTCCACCTTGACCCGTCTCAGGTTGAACAAATGAAATGGAATAACCAAGCACTGGGAAGAGGCAGGGCCCCATGGAAGGGAGCAGAGGAGGGAGAAATAAAGGGTCCAAAGGAAGCCAGAATTTTCTTAGTGCCCTTGAGAAGGATTGTTACTGAGAGTGCCCTGCAGTGTGAGTTTGTTGGTGGGCCCACCTTCACTGTGGTTGTTAGAACAAGTTGACGAGAATAGCAAGGCAACTGACGCACTCCACCCCACCTGTGATTTCCACATGAGCAATACGATACAAATCCAACCTAAAGGACTTCCCAGCTCATCTTTCTGGGCTCAGATGTGCTTATCCACCTGATTATAAGGATGCTGAATAATGAATTCAATTCCCACCCTACCTGCTACCACAGGTAAAGCTTTGAGTGAAGAGTATGGCAGGAAAAGGGGCCAGGTTGAAGCCCTGAGGGAAGTCTGCTAGAGAAGAAAACGAACTGAGCCTAAGGAGGCTTAGCAGGTGAGGCTAAAATGACCAGGCAGGTGTCAGTACCAGGCCATCATTTTTATGCAGGCTCCAGAATTTGTGTGGGAAGGTGGCCTGATGATGGTCAGAGTATTACCAAATGATAGGGACCTTTCAAACACTTGCTTATTTCAGAGTGCCCTTTTTCAGCCCATGAAACCTCTGGCCATAGAGAAAATCAGTTGATTTTTGAAGGGACAAAGGTGTTGAAAATAAATCCTAGAAATGATTCTGGGCCCTGTTTGACACTGATTCAACAGCTTCCATCATAACTACTTGTAGCCTGATTCAAGTGAATTTTAAAGTGCTTTGTAAACCACTCAGATACTTAATAGTTCTTGCTGAGGAATGAAGGCTAAAAGCCCACAAGCAGATTGTGAGGTAGGGAGGAACATATTCTGTCCTCTATGTGAGCTCTCCTGACGTGCTGGCTGCCTTCCAGACTACCTGATTAAATCAAGACCTAAATTTGTCACTGACCTGTTTTTCCATTTCTGGCATAGGCAGTTAATGGAAGCCCAGTGCTCTGCGAGTCATTTCTGTGTGAAACTTGCATTTTGCCTATCCTGTTTTTCATATATGAATTTTGCAAACAGTAGCTTGTGCTTCTAGTTATTGATAAAAGTAGGTAATGACCTCTTGTGTGGGGGCAAAAGAAGCCCAGGAAAGATGCAGGCAAAAAAACAACAAGATTTGCCATCATGAATCATCTCATACATATGCTACTGCTAGATTCCCGCTGAGGAAATAAAAGCATAAGAGGAAATCAGAAAATTACTGAAATGACCTGATTCCATTCAACACTTTTGGAAAGCTGTAGCTCTGTACTGAAACTGAGAATAAATCTCACGCCAGCACCACCCCAAAAATCTTCTTGATTTAACACTTTGGAGAGGTGTTCAATGCCTAGAACTCTAGAACAGCATATACGTAAATAAAATACACAGCTACAGGCCTCAAAGAATCCAGTGTAGTAAAGGAAATTCAAATAAACATTTTTATAGGGCAGTGTGATAAGTGTTAGAATCAAGGTAATCCCTTGTGCTGTGGGAGCTGGGAAAATGGATGACCAATGCAAATTGCTGTAGCTCACGGGGAGAGAAAGGCAGGTCAAAGACGGAAGGATACTTAAAAGGAAGGATGGGAGGAAAGAAGGGAAAGAGAGAAGGAGGGAATGAGACAGAGACACAGAGAGAGAGAGATCCCAAACCTCTAGGGAAATGATTCCTAAACTTTAGTGTGCAAAAGACTCATGGGAGAAACTCTTATTAAAATAAGAGACTCACAGCTACTCCCCTAATCCCCAGATTACTACTAACTAGGGGCCTGGGTAAGTCCCATGAAGTTGACTTCTCACAAGCATTGCCAGGTGATTCTTTTCAAGGGATCCCAAATCCCATACTGAGAAACACTTTACCCCCAACCTAAGATCACCCCACCCTCTCGAATATGCCAATCCTGGTCAGAGAGACAGCACCATAGAGTCAGAAAGTTCCATTACTGACCTCGCCTATCTTTTCTGTACCCTTCCTACTCCAGTCTCTCCTGAGCACCCTCCTCTCCCTCAGTCACTCAGGTGCCTTCCTTCATGGTAGCATGTTCTCTGGAAAGTGCATCCTTTGCATCCCAGTGTGAAGTGAGGGTCTTGAGTTACCACTGCCAGGATAAACCTGATTACTCTCCTGACCTTTGAGCAATGAAAATCTGTCTCTTCAGTTAACAGAAACTGAAACATCCTCTGGGAGGAAAAGGGGAAGGTTATTGTGGAGGTTCCAGGTAAGCAGATCTGGAAGGTGACCACTTATTCAGCTTATGGAAAGAGCACCCATATCTCTGGGGCAGGCTTACTCTGGACTGCTCACTCTACCCACGCTTCCAATTCTTACCATAGGATGTGGCAATGAATGAGACTTCATGTTTTAAGGTCAAATGAGTTTTATGTTTCACTCCACATTTTTAGAAGATAAGACATCAGAACAATATTTGATAATGTCCCTAGATTTCTCCACTAAACCTTGGTCCTGGAGAAGGCCTGCCATTCCCTGGAGCATCAGAGGAGAGCAAGAGAGGAACTTCCAAGGGCTGCTGCTTAACAGGGCTACAGTTACCAACCCACATCACCACCTGTAACTAACAGCACTACCCATGGAAGTGTTTCATCAACCCATAATTGAGAAATCCATCATTTGAAATGAGTAGAACTTTGTAACACAATTTACACATATAGCTAACCACCTGAGGAAAAACAGTTCATACACACAACTAGGCACTCCTTTTCCTAAATAGATTACTCTTTCTACTGCTTCTCTCCATAGCTAACCAATTTCTTGAGTCTGATGCATCCACCTGCCCAGTATCTCACCCAGTCGCTTGTTTTTGCCTCTGTTCTGGTTTGGACAATATCACTCAGATCTTCGTCATGTCTCTTCTGGTGGGTCACTGTAACAGACTCAGACTGGGCTGTGGATTCCAGTTCCTCACCCCAGTGCTGCCAGATGAGTATTTGTAAACCACAGCTCCTGTCCTCTCAGTGGCTCCCCAACACCTCTTTGGAAGAGTTGCCTCAAGAGCTGTGATAGATTGAATTACACACCCCAATTTTGACATAATGTTAATCTACCTTCCTGTGGGGATGAACCCATTATAGATAGGGTCTCTTGAAGATATTATTTTAAATTGAGGTGTGGCCCAACTGAATGGGGTTCGGTTTTGTGCTGGTTTGGAGCTGTAATGCACCCCAGAAAAGCCATGTTCTTTTAATCCATTCTGGTGGATTCTTGCAGAACTTTTGACTAGGTGTTTTCCACAGAGGTGTGACCCAGCCCATTCAGAGTAGGTCTTAATCTCCCTGCTGGAGTCTTTTATGAGAGGATAAAAGACAGAAGAAACTCAGAATGCTCAAAGATGAAATCCAGAGAAAAGCCTCTGGAAGAAAGAACAAACCATTTTGAAACCAGAACCCAGCAGGGAAAGATGATCAGGCTTCGCCATGTGCCTTCCCATATAACAGAGGAACTCCAGATGCCAGCAGCCTTTCCTCAGAGATGGTTTCTTGTTGCCTTAATTTGGACATTTTCATAGCCTTAGAACTGTACATTTGTAAACTAATAAATCCCCATTGAAAAAGTCAACCCACTTCTAGTATATTGCATTCCAGCAGCTTTAGCAAATAAAACAGGTCTTAATCCAGATTATTGGAGTTCTTCATAGGCAGAAGAAATTCAGATAGAGTAAGAGAAAGCCACAGGGAGGAGAAAATCAAAGAGAGGGCATTGCCATGTGATAGGAAAGACAAGGAACCCCAAGGATTGCTGGCAGCCAGCACCAGAACACTGCAGAATTTGGGGAGAAAACGTTGCTTTGCTGATGCCTTGATTTTGGACTTCTCTGGCTTCAAAACCATGAGTCTATAAACTTCTATTGTTTAAGCCCATCCATTGTGTGGTATTTCCAATGGGAACAACAACTAAGACAGGAACCAATATCACCCTATGGATCAGCCAGACAGATCTCCACGCTGTTTTCTTTCAGGCTGGCATCAAATGCTCTTCTTTGTTTTGGTTGTCATTGTTGCTTTTATTTTTCACATGAGCAGGCACCGGGAAGTGAACCCGAGTCCTCCGGCATGGCAGGCAAGCACTCTGCCTGCTGAGCCACCATGGCCTGCCCCATTGTTGCTTTTTAAATTTATTTTATGTTTGAAAATGTTGGTTCTTTGCAAAAGCAGCTACAGGAACTAGGAAGTTTTCCAACTTTTTGTAGAGTTTGCCAACCATTTCAGAAGTTTCTTAGGAATTCCAATCAAGCTGACCAGAATTCACAGGTGTTAAATTGAACAGGAAAAAAATTTTAAAGAAATTCATGGGCCTTTACAATATAAACAGTGAACCCTAAGGTAAACCACGGACTATAGTTAATAATACAATTATAAAAATGTGCTTTCATTGGTCATAACAAATATACTAATGCAAGGTGTTAATAATGGGTGGTCTATGGGAATCCCATATTTATGTATCATTTTTCTGTAAATCCACAACTCTAATAAAAAAATATTTAAAAATTGATTGGGGTGAAGAGCCAAGATGGCAGCTTAGGGAGGTGTGAGATTTAGTTTGTCCTCCAGAGCAGCTAGTAAATAGCCAGGAACAGTACAGAACAACTGCTGGGCCACATGAGTGACTGGACATACAGCATACCCCAGTCTGGACCAGCTGGACCGGCTGTGATCCCACCCAGAACGTGAGTCCTGCTCCCCTCCCCCACAGGTTGGTTCCCAGAGGGGAAAGGAAAGAAACTTTACTAACAGGAAAGAGCAACTCACAACCAAGCTCCAATTGTAGAATTAATTAACAAATTCTGACTACTGAAAATAGGCCCCCAGCTCAGTTGCATCTCGAGTAAAAGCTGAAGTTGCTGTGTTTTGCCCCAGCACAGGAGGGCAGGGCTGACGGGAAAAGAAAAAAAAAAAGAGGGCTTTTTTGATTAGACAGCACAAAATAGTTGAAATTATCTGGGCCCTGAAGGAAAGGAGGGGCACACAGGACCCAGAGATACACAGAGCAACATACCAACTTAAGCTCTTGATTGGCAAACCCGAAGAACAGGGATCCTACTCTGAAAAGGAATTTTTTTTCCTTTCCTTTTTTGTGGCTGTGTTTCTACAGCTTCACTGCTCTTTGGATACAACTGCAGGGCTTCTCAGGCAGAATTAAGCTTGTCTGAGAGCTTGTCTGGAGCCTGTGCCTTCCCCAGGAGAGGGGTGGGGCCAAGCTCAGGTGGAATCCCTCCCTCAAGGAATTCAGACCACAGGTTCTGGAAAACTGAAGCGATTAAAGCCAGCCAACAACCTCTCCTCTGTCTCCACCACGCCCACAGCAGGGAGAGTCTGCTGAAGTTAAAGGTACTGTATCACCTTATGCTGGTAGAACCCGCAAGCAGACAAGTGCTTCCATACTGGTCAGTATAGGAAAAACACAGAGTCTCGAGGCTTCATAGGAAACTCTTTCAACCCACTAGGTCTCACCCTTAGGGAAAACTGATGCAGGTGACTCTTTCCTCCTGAGAGGAGTCCAGTTTGGTCTGGGAAAATCTGACTGGGGTCTATAATACCTAAGAAGATCCTCCTAAGAAGAAACAAAAGGCATGATACAGGTAGGGCAAGAAACGAGAAAACAAGAAGTGAAAAATTCTGATCTGTTAAACAAAACCTAAGCTAGAGTTCTAGAATAAGCCAAACTGAATGTCAAAGAACAGACAACAAAGTCATCCGGCAAGAAAATTCTAGGTAAGAAAAATGAAAATAATCTCCAGAATAAACTAATTAAGGAAAATAAATGCCTAGACACCAGCAAAAAATAATAAATCATACTAGGAAAATTGAAGATATGGCCCAGTCAAAGGAACAAACCAACAATTCAAATGAGATACAGGAGTTGAAACAATTAATTCAGAATGTTCAAACAGACATGGAAAACCTCATCAAAAATCAAATGAGACTTCCGGAGAAGATGGCGGCTTAGTAAGACGCGCGGGTCTTAGTTCCTCCTCCAGAAAAGCAACTAAAGGAACAGAAACAATACGAAACAGCTCCCAAATGAGATACAGGAGCTGAGACAACTAATGCTGAATATACGAACAGAAATGGAAAAACTCTTCAAAAACCAAATCAATAAATTGAGGGAGGACATGAAGAAGACATGGGCTGAACAAAAAGAAGAAATAGAAAATCTGAAAAAACAAATCACAGAACTTATGGGAGTGAAGGACAAAGAAGAAAAAATGGAAAAAACAATGGATACCTACAATGGTAGATCTAAAGAGACAGAAGCTACAATTAGTGAACTGGAGGATGGAACATCTGAATTCCAAAAAGAAACAGAAACTATAGGGAAAAGAATGGGAAAACTTGAGCAGGGGATCAGGGAACTGAATGACAATATGAAGCGCACAAATATACGTGTTGTGGGTGTCCCAGAAGGAGAAGAGAAGGGAAAAGGAGGAGAAAAACTAATGGAAGAAATTATCACTGAAAATTTCCCAACTCTTATGAAAGACCTAAATTTGCAGATCCAAGAAGTGCAGCGCACCCCAAAGAGAATAGACCCAAATAGGCGTTCTCCAAGACACTTACTAGTTAGAATGTCAGAGGTCAAAGAGAAAGAGAGGATCTTGAAAGCAGCAAGAGAAAAACAATCTGTCACATACAAGGGAAACCCAATAAGACTATGTGTAGATTTCTCAGCAGGAACCATGGAAGCTAGAAGACAGTGGGATGATATATTTAAATTACTAAAAGAGAAAAACTGCCAACCAAGACTCCTATATCCAGCAAAATTGTCCTTCAAAAATGAAGGAGAAATTAAAACATTTATAGACAAAAAGTCACTGAGAGAATTTGTGACCAAGAGACCAGATCTGCAAGAAATACTAAAGGGAGCACTAGAGTCAGATACGAAAAGACAGAAGAGAGAGGTATGGAGTAAAGTGTAGAAAGAAGGAAAATCAGATATGATATATATAATACAAAAGCCAAAATGGTAGAGGAAAATATTATCCAAACAGTAATAATACTAAAAGTTAATGGACTGAATTTCCCAATCAAAAGACATAGAATGGCAGAATGGATTACGACCCAGCAATACCACTGCTAGGTATCTACTCAAGGGACTTAAGGGCAAAGACACAGACGGACATTTGCACACCAGTGTTTATAGCAGCATTATCTACAATTGCAAAGAGATGGAAACAGCCAAAATGTTCATCAACAGACGAGTGGCTAAACAAACTGTGGCGTATACCTACGATGGAATATTATGCAGCTTTAAGACAGACTAAACTTATGAAGCATGTAATAACATGGATGGACCTAGAGAACATTATGCTGAGTGAGTCTAGCCCAAAACTAAAGGACAAATACTGTAAGGTCCCACTGATGTGAACCGACATTCGAGAATCAGCTTGGAATATATCATTGGTAACAGAGACCAGCAGGAGTTAGAAACAGGGTAAGATAATGGGTAATTGGAGCTGAAGGGATACAGACTGTGCAACAGGACTAGATACAAAAACTCAAAAATGGACAGCACAATAATACCTAAGTGTAATGTAACTAGGTTGGAACACTGAATGAAGCTGCACCTGAAATATGTTTTTTTGTTTGTTTGTTTGTGTGTTTGTATCTTTTGTTTTTGTTTTTTTCTTTTTCCTTTTTATATATATATTATTAGTGTTATTATTTTAATTCTCTTCTCTATATTAACATTCTATATCTTTTTCTGCTCTTTTGCTAGTTCTTTTCCTAAATCGATGCAAATGTACTAAGAAATGATGATCATACATCTATGTGATGATACTAAGAATTACTGAGTGCATTTGTAGAATGGAATGATTTCTAAATGTTGTGTTAATTTCTTTTCTTTTTTTTGATTAATAAAAAAATTTTAAAAAAATCAAATGAATTGAGGGAGGATATAAAGAAGGCAAGGGACAAAAAAAAGAAGAAATCAAAATCTGAAAAAAACAAATCGCAGAATTTACGGAAATGAAAGGCATAGTAGAAGAGATGAAAAAAAAAACAATGGAAACCTACAATGTTAGATTTCAAGAAGCAAAAAATAGGATTAGTGAACTGGAGAATGGGACATCTGAAATCTGACAAGCAAAAGAAAATATAGGGAAATGAATGGAAAAATATGAGCAGGGACTCAGGGAATTGAATGACAACATTAAGTGCATGAATATACGAGTTGTGGGCATCCCAGAAGGAGAAGAGAAGGGAAAAGGAGGAGAAAAACTAATGGAGGAAATTATCACTGAAAATTTCCCAACTCTTATGAAAGACTTAAAATTACAGATCCAAGAAGTACAGCATACTCCAAACAGACTAGATCCAAATATATGTACTCCAAGACTAATCAGAATGTCAGATGTCAAAGAGAAAGAGAGAATTTTGAAAACAGCAAGAGAAAAGCAATCCATCGCGTACAAGGGAAGCCCAATAAGACTATGCAGATTTCTCAGAAGAAACCATGGAGGTGAGAAGACAGTGATATGATGTATTTAAGATACTAAAAGAGAAAAACTGTCAACCAAGGATTCTATATCCAGCAAAATTGTCCTTCAAAAATGAGGGGGAAATTAAAACATTTTCAGACAAAAAAATCACTGAGAGAATTTGTGACCAAGAGACTGGTTCTGCAAAAAATACTAAAGGGAGCACTAGAGACAGAAATGAAAGGACAGGAGAGAGAGAGGTGTGGAGAAGAGTGTAGAAATGAAGACTATCAGTAAAGGTAAAGAAGAAAGAAAAATTAAATATGACATATAAAATCCAAAAGGTTTTTTGGTAGAAGAAAGTTGCCCTTACAATAATAACACTAAATGTTTAATTGATTAAACTCCCCAATCAAAAACATAGACTGGCAGAATGGATTCAAAAACAGGACCCGTCTATATGCTGTCTACAGGAGACACATTTTAGACCCAATGATAAACATAGGTTGAAAGTGAAAGATTGGGAAAAGATATTTCATGCAAATAACAGTCTGAAAAGAGCAGGAGTAGCTATACTAATATCCAACAAATTAGAGCCATGTTTCTTGAAGATGATTGCATAATGATGTAGCTTTCGCAGTGTGACTGTGTGATTGTGAGAGCCTTGTGTCTGATGCTCCTTTTATCTATGGTATGGACAGATGAGTAGAGCGTATGGATTAAAAATAAATAAATAATAGGGGAACAAATGTTAAAACAAATTTAGTAGAGTGAAATGCTAGTGATCAATGAAAGGGAGTGGTAAGGGGTAAGGAAAAAAAATAGGGAAACAAAGGCTAAAGTATATTGGGTGGATGGAAGTGTTGGCAGTTGGTGGGAGGGAGAAGTGGGGGGTATGGTATGTATGAGTTTTTTGATTTTTCCTTTTTATTTCTTTTTCTGAATTGATACAAATGTTCTAAGAAATGATCATGGTGATGAATATATAACTGTGATGATATTGTGAGTTATTGATTATATACTAAGAATGAAATGAATACATGGTAAGAATGTTCATGTTTATATGTTGTTATGTTTAAAAAAATTTAAAAATTGATTGGCATATATTATTTCTTGTTTTAAGTAATATGAAGTTTAGCAATTCTGGAATCAGTGCTAACGGTGTAATTTTCCCCTGATATAATAAAAAAGCATAATAGAGGATTTCAGAACTGCATTTAAGCATTATGGTACATTAATCTTAGCCTCTTGGATTATCATTAGATATTAACTTGGTTCCACTCCAGCTAGTCCCTCTTTGCTTCCTAAAATCTCTATTTTCCCTCCCTTATTAACCCCAGTAGTTGTCTGACTTTGTTCTGCATCACAATTACCTGGGAAGTTTGTTAAAAACACAGGTTTCCATAAAAAAAAGATGCTCATTAGCCATTAGGGAAATGCAACTTAAACCCACAATGATATTCTACCTCACACCCACTAGAACAGCTACTTTCTTTAAAAAAAAAAAGAAAGAAAAAAATAATAATAAGTGCAGATGAGAATGTGCAGAAATAGTAACCCTCGTACACTGCTGATGGGAATAAAATTGTGCAACCACTGTGGAAAAATAATTTGGCATTCCTCAAAAAATTAAACATAAAACTACCATATGACCCAGCAATCCCAACTTCTATATACATATCCCTAAGAACTGAAAGCAGGGACTTAGACAGCTATTTGTAAATCCACGTTCATAGCAGTATAATTCACAGAAGCCAAACAGTGGAAGCAATCCAACGGTCAATCAACAGGTGAATGAGTAAACAGCAGGTGGTATATACCTACACTGGAATATTATTCAGCTGTAAAAAGGAATGAAGTTCTGATACATGCTACAATGTGCATAAACCTTGAAGATATCATGTGAGTGAAATAAGTCAGACACAAAGGGACAGAAATTGTATGATTCCCTTTATATGAAATAGCTAGAATATGCAAGCACACAAAAGACATAAATAGAGTGAAGATTACCAAGGACATTAGGGAGAGAGAATGAGGAATTAATTCATAATGGGTATAGGGTTTCTGTTTGGGGTAATGGGAAAGTTCCAGTAATGGGTGGTGGTGAAGGTAGAACAACATTCTGAATGTGATTAATCCCAGTAAATGGTATTTGGGATTGGTTGAAATGGAAAAGTTTATGTTGTATCTGTTTCTACAATTTTAAAAGAGCAATTAAGGAATTGATGACAATTAAATAAAAAACATAATCCTAGACTTGTTCTAATAATGGAGGATAAAAATCCCAAAAGGAAATTGATGGGACATATTAAAAATTGGAACACAGACTGTAAGCTTTATATCAATGTTAAATTTTCTGAACTTCATGACTGTATTCAGAGTGGTTTCATAAGCAGTATTTCCTTGTTCTTAGGAAATGTACATGGAAGTATTGTGTTTAAGGAGACTGATGTGTACAATGTACTCTCGTTTGTTTAGAAAATAGAAAGACAGATAGACATATAAATGCATTGATAGTTGTGTACACGGATAGACAGAATGATACAGTGATTGTAGTAAATATTAAAATTGATGGATCTGGGTATCTTGGGGAGGGGGTATGTTAGAGTTCTCTGTATGGGCTTTGTATTATTTTTGCAACTCTCTGTAAGGTTAAAATTATTTCAAAATAAAAAAGCTAAAGAAAAAAGTAGCTGTTGGGTGCATGGGTGGTTCAGTGGTAGAATGCTCGCCTATCACGCAGGAGAACCAGGTTCAATTCCTGGACCATGCACCCCCCCCAAAAAAAAAATGTTAAAAAATTTTTTTAAAGTAACTATCATGTATTGAGTTCTTTGTATGTGACAGCCATTGAATTATGCACTTAATATACAATGCCCATTTAATGCTCATTTATGAACTGGACACTCTTTAAAAATTTTAATGCAATTTTATTGATTTATTATATATTCATATACCATGTAATCATCCAATGTATGCAATCAATGTTTCATACTATCATCATAGAGCTGTGAAGTGGGCACTTTTAATATCACTATTTTATAGAAAAGACTGGGACTTGGAAGTGCTGGAGAACTTGCCTAAGGACCCCAACTGGGAAAGTGCTGGAGCCAGGAGATAATGGTGGTCTTCGCATCCCCTAAGACTGCTTTCCATTACACTTTACTGCCCCTCTTCAAAAGGTTCTAAGGTGATTAAATAAAACCAAGGGTCCCTTTTGATATTTTCCAAACAGCTTAGAAGCTTCCTTCACTCAACCTTCACCAGTTTATTGGATTAACCTTCACTGACTTAAATATATAGTTTGTGTGAATTGGGGGAAATGGTTGGAAAATGCATAATTTAGGCATTGAGTCAGGGAATGACAAAATTCTAATATTTTTTGCAAGTTATACTGACTTTTTGTTAACATTTTCAACAATATGATTATATGTAATATGGAAAGAGAGAAACAGAGATAGCAGTGGTAATAAACACATGAATACAACTGTATCATTGTAATTAGACTCAAGTAGCAGTATTCAGGGTTGCCAATGTACACAACATCAGGCAATTCTGGATTCAAGTTCTTACTTAATGGAACTGTGACCCTGAGCAACTTACTTAATTCCTCCATCTATGAAATAAGGAATAATACGTTCCTTTCAGAATTGTTTGGAAACTTAAGAATGGTATATGTAAAGCACCTTTCACAGCACCTGACACATTCATGTAGTCACTCATCCATGTCTTCATCCACTCAATGTTCACTGAGCACCTACTATGTTCCAGATGTCCTTCTGAGTCTCAGGGATACATGGATACAAAGGATACATTCCCTTCCCTCAAAGTTTAGAATTTTTTGAGGAAATCATACATTAAATCAAAGAATCATACAAATGTGTGCAAAATTACATCCATGAAATGTGCTCCTGGACACAGAAACTGACATAGAGTCTCCAGGGGTGAAAGCTTGAGTAATTTGAGCAACACATTAAAGAAAGTAGTATTAAACTGTAACCCAGGGTGGGCCATGGTGGCTCAGCAGGCAGAGTTCTCACCTGCCATGCTGGAGACTCAGGTTCGGTCCCCGGTGCCTGACCAAGCCAAAAAAAAAAAAGTAATCCAAAGTAGAAAACAAATATGCATGAGTCTAGAGTGATATAAACAAATTATTGAATAAATAAATAAAAGGAGAAGCAGAAAGAAATCTCCCATCAAAAGAAATCCAAATAACTTATGTAGACACTCCTCCCCAAAGGAGGTGGAACATAAGTCCCCACTCCTTAAGTGTGGGCTGTACATTCAGAATTCCTTCCAGAGTTCTGTATGGAAAGGGGAGAGTAAGGAACAACTTCACAGTAAAGAATCTGACAAATACTACCTCAGTCAACTGGCCAAGTTCAATATCAAGAGTGATACGTTATGTTGATATTCTGTGCCCTTGATATGTGATGAAAATGGCACCATACCTCTAGGGTCTTCTTCCCCAAAACTTGTAACCAAGTCTAATTATGAGAAAAATATCAGAAAAAAGAACAATTCAGGGACATACTAAAAAACAACTGATCAATAATCCTCAAAGTCATCAACAACAAAGTCTGAGAAACTGTAGCAGCCAAGAAAAGCCTAAGGAGACATGACGACTAAATGCAATGTGGCAGCGTGGATTGGATTCTGGGACAGAAAAAGGACATTGGGTAAAAATTAAGGAAATCTCAATAAAGCTAGAATTTAATTAGTAATAATGTATCAATATTGGTTCATTAATTGTAGTAAATAAATATACCACATTAATGTAAGATAATAGAGGAAAGTGGGTGTGTGGATATATGAAAATTCTCTCTGTACTATCTTCATAATTTTCCATAAATCTAAACTGTTATTAAAATAAAGTCTATTAAAAAAAACTTATAAAAGAATCTATAATGCACTTGTTCTAAACTTTAATAAGCATTCTTTCAAAGACTTAAAAAGAATGTCCCTAAAGAAAGATATGGAGCTGTTAGAGGAGGCAATTGTGTCTGCCTTCTGCATGAGTACATACATAAACGTAGAAATGGTTTTCCTGAGGCAGTATTGGCTGAGCTGAGCTTGGATTCATTAAAGATGAACTAATGTTTTTATTCTGATGGGTTTTACCTGTTCGAAACAGATGTCAGCCTCCCTAGCCAGAAATCTAAACTACTAGAGTCATTTATTGAATTATTCTAGACAAGGGCCATTGCCTGGGAAGAAGGATAAGAGCCCCTAGGTAGGAGGGTTTCTTCTATGACATCGCCAATAGCCCATCAGTCTATGAAGGATAATAACGTGTATTGAGTACTCTTGTGCTCAGCACAGTAGCAAGCACTTTACACAGAATATCTCACTTTCTCTTCATAGCATTATTGAGAGGTAGGTGTGGATACTTCCATGTAGTAGATGTGGAAACAAAGGTTCAAAGATTACATGACTAGACATGCCAGAACTCAGACTTCTGACTCCCTGCTTTATCTATCTAATCTAGAATAAATCCCTACTATGTATGACATGAGAGAGTAGAGCCCTGATGAGAGAAATTATTTTTAAGGGCCAGTTCTGGCCATAGTCAATGGAGAGGCTTATACAAGAATGTATAAAGTTCACAGAATGGAGAAAATGTCAATCAACTTCCCTACTAAAATTTTCTTTTAAAAACCAAAACCAAAAAAAACCTCCTCTGACAAAAAGTCAGTAGTCAGATATTTTAATTAAGAGCAACTCAGGAAAGTAAGTCTTTCTGGATTCAATGTGCGTTTAATTGGTGTTTTGTTTCAATGCCCTTTTTGCTACAAATGAATCCTCAATAACTACAATTAACATGGAGCTCATTTTCCAAAGGAGTGAACAGAATTGAGTAAGGTTGTAAAGTTTCATTGTTGCATTTTCAGTTGTACGCCATTGTATGAAGTTAATGGGTTAGAAGTAATCTTTGTGGACATGTCAAAATATTTCCAGAAACAGGATCCAGAAATCTTTTGGTTGGCCATAGCAAACACAACATGGGATGCATTTTAAACCATGAGCTGCCTTCTCCAATTCTCTTACCTCAGGATTCAGGCATACTGGTGCAACCCTGAGCACCGAGCACATGTTTTAATTTGTGCTTTAACATCAACTAAATGCACTGGGAGCCACTATTCTGCTTTTATATTTCTCTTCCCTTCCCCCTTCGTTAGTACATCTTTCTGGATAGTGAACAAATCATAGTACTTGCTCTAATAGTCTGTAGCTAACATGCAATGACCACTACCATATGCCAGAGAGTGGAATAAGCAGTTTGCAATCTTCAAAATATCCTTATGACATAGGAACCAATATTATCCTCATTTTAGAGTAAAGGAAATTAAAGCATTAAGAATTTAAGCACATTCACCAAGATTTCACAGTAGGGGCTAGAATTTCAAAAAGCAGGGTATCTAGCTTGACAGCAGGAATGCTTAGCCTTGTGAACAGGTACATAGCTGCTTTACCACTCGGCCATATCATCTCAAATGAGTTGTAGTACTGACCACCCAATTCAAACCTAGAACACACCAACTTGCCCAGGGCATTAAGTGGGAATTCAAGTTTGTGAGCTGCTTGTCCCATTTCTTCCTTTGGTGCTCTACTTCAGATTAGAGTTTTTTCCAGGCTTGCACAGTTCACTTCTTCCTGGACTCAATTTCCTCAATCACAGAAGAAGAGGCTCAGACTAAAGTCATTTCCAAATATCATAGTCTTCCTTTATTTCCCCCTGTGGATAGAAGCTTCTGATTCAGTGGTTCATGTGACAGTCTGCTGTGAGTACCTCTTTGTCAGAATTATAACCACCAGCAGTGCAGTTGCCTGACAGGGGCTCATATTTCAAAGAGTTGGTAGAATCATGATCATGTAACAAAAGGATCACAGGGTTTTATTGCAGGAAGAAAAGTTAAGGCTTAAAGGGCCTTGATGATGATGGTGAGGGACAAAACTGGAACTGAGGTCACATCTCCTGACGCCATTCCAGGGTCCTTCCTAACATCACTTTGAACTTGTCACATATTGAAGCATTTACCCAAAGTTGTGTACTTTTTTTTTTTTGCTTATTTTAATGGTGAAAAGTGCAAGAAAGAGTTTGGCGAAGGTTAAGTAGAGACCAGAGAGTTGAAAAAAAGTGTGGGGAAGGAAAAACACATTTGCCCACTCCTCGAGATACTCTCAGCTCTGCACAAAGTGAAGAACACTCTGCAACCAGCCACTTCAGTACCCTTCTATGCAGCTACTATACCTATGATGAGAGCAAAATTTAAAGTGAACCCACCCAGGCTTCTCTTTTCTTGACCCAACTCCATGTGACATATCAAATTCAGTTATGTTAAGCACCATTTTATCAACTACTTGGGAAAAGAGAAAAAAGAAAATAGTTGTGTGCAGTCTTCATTTTTAAAATAACCAAGATCCTAAATAGTATCTAAATGTATTCTTCTTGAAGAAATCCAAATAATAGTGACACAAATATTTTTAAGGTTTTCTTTATAGGGTCTTCTTTATAGTAACCTATTCTTTTTATGAATACTAATTTCTGTCAAATGTCTTTGAGGATAATAACTCCTGGACATTCCTCTTTTGTATTTGTTGCCTCTATTTCATTGAGTTGCCTCTTCTCAAATGCTTATTGATTTTGATTACTCATTTCTTAATTCCATTATCTATGTCATTATTGTCACATTGCAAATGTTATCTGTGTTTCCTATTATATGAATCCAAACGTAACTCAAAATAATTCAGTTTTCCCTAAAGTGACTTAGAAATATGAGTAAAACATAACACACCCATATAACAGTGTAGTTATCTCACAAGAGGGAATAGGAACCCCAAGGAGGTAAAAACAATAAGCAGCAAACAATTGCCAAGAGCTGGCATTAATAACTAAGGGGAATGGATTTTAGTAACCTTTTGTAGTCTGTGGACCTGACAGAGACAGGATGTTGATATTGAGCTCCCTCATAAAGCCAGGGCTCTTGAATGCATTTCTACTACCCAAACTGAAAATATATGCTGGAAAACATTTGCCCACTAGCAAAGTAAAAGGAAAGTAGAACTTGTGTCTCAACCTTAGATCTGGCTGAATTCAATTGCTCTTGATATTTATAACCACCAGCCTTTCCTTATGTGGGTTTCAAGGTCAAATGTGTATATACACATATGCATGTGCATATGCATACATATATATATATATATATATAAGCAAGTGCATATGTGAATGTGTAGCAAAGTAAAATTATACAGATAATGATATGCATATTATCTGTATAATACTGTAAGTTCCCAAAAGAAAAATTAATATAAAAATCATCCTAGACTGTTCTACACCTAATTGTATGCTGAGCTTTGAAATTTCTTGCTTTTTGATGCATTTGTCTTTTTCACAAAAAAGGAAAAAAAGTGATGATAAAAAATATATATATTCCTTCTAGCCTCCAACGTTCTAGAGCAGCTAGAAGGAAAAATCTGGGAGGATCGTACACTAGCCCATGACAAACTCTGGGATCTATCCTATAACAACTTGTTGAAGAGTGCTATGAAAACTATTGCTTTTTTCTTTCTTTGCTTTGTATATATGTTACATTATACATTTAAAAAAGTTAAAAAAAAAAAAAGTAGCCTAGAGGAGGAAGCAAATACAAAATCTCTTTGGAGGGAAACTCCCTCAACCCAGGTGGCAAACCCAGATGGCCCAGGAGTCTCATAGGTAAAAACATCTGCTGAACAATGACAAAACTACAAAGAAAGACATCTAAAAGAGAGCTGGCAGAAATAACAAAAAGAAAAATTAGACTAGAATTAACTTCAGGTACTGTAATTATCATATATGGATTATGAAATAAGTATATTTATCATGATTTGTGAAATGAAAGATGGAATTGAAAACAAGAGAAGCAAGAATTCACAGCCCAGTAAAAGAACCAAGAAGAACTTTTATGATGTTTAAAAGCTCAATGGATAGGTTATTCAGAAGATTGCAGTGCTGTGAAGACAATAGTGAACTGGGAGACATAGCTGAAGAAGTTACCCAAGTGTTAGTAATCAGAATTCTAAAAAGAAACACCAGAGAGAAATGATGATAGAGAGTTTTATAGAACTGATGAAAAGCATATGTCCTCAGATTCGGGAAGCAAAAGGCTTCTCAAGGAGAATAACTAACGATACAGATTTGTTATGAAAGAACCAGGATATGAGAAGCCAGTTCTATCCAATTTAGCTGAACCTAATCTGGAAGAATCAAGGTCTAGTAAACGGAGACCTGAAGAGGAGATGGGAACTTACTATGTGTCAGGGAGTATGTTCTGTTGATTCAATATGTATATTAAATACATGTGTATATACTAAATACAGTCTCCACAGTGAACTATGATCTCCAAGCACATCTGTATTGTGTACCCCACAATGTAAAAGCATATCTATGTGGTTAGCCATACCACATAGATAATCTTTGACCTTGTGGATAAGAAACACTAGAGTTTTAGAGCATTGTATCTTGAGACCACATAGAATCACACTTTTCTGTTTGCTGAGATAATGGAGGAAGTACAGCTAATCTTCAAGATGCCTTTAAAAAAACTGGTTAAGTAAAACTAATTAAGGTAAATATTTACTGTCAATTTAGCACTAGGCTAAGCATCATCCTTACCTTCTCTCCTTTGCATCTCACAGGATCTCTGAGGTAGATGTTATTATTTGCATTTCTGAATGTCAAAATAGAGGCCTAAAGAGGTTAGAAAACTTGCCTGAGGTCAGGAAGCTAGTGAGTGGTTGAGTGGGGATTTACAGCCCAGCCAGACTACAAAGTCCATGCTTTTAAACTTTGTTTTCCCACTCCTTATACTGTCAGGGTTGTTGTGAAGACCTAGCTAAAGTATTTTGAAAACTGCGAAGCACATTTGAAAGTAGGTTTCTATTTTGTATTAAACCATGATGAGAACAAATTAAGAATTAGCTTGCTTATCAAGCAGTAACTTCAGTTGTGTTTGACATGTTAATATTCTCTTCATAAAAATCTCGCCATTAACTTCAGCTTTCTTTTTTCACCCGACAATGTAGTAGCACATACAATTAGCATTTTATGATTCTATTTTTAAGTTATTCTTAGCCTCCAAGTTATTCCAGTATTTGAGAAAAATTGTCCTTTTTATTTCATTGATAAATGTTATCTTACTTGAATGTGGAAAGTGTGGATTTACTAAATTAGTCCTGATTTGAATTGAGATTGTTATAAAGGCCAGATCTAGTTTTTTTTTAACTGAAAAAATAAATAATTCCAACAATAAAAAAAGTTTAAAAATAGATAAATAATTCAAGAATGCTGCCTAAATTGCCATGTAACTTCTCAGACTCTTAGTTAGCTTGAAGAATGCAAAATAGCAAATGGTCACAAACAGTGTAAGAGGAAAAATGACTATGGTTATGCTGTATCTTGACTGGGTTGTATGTGAATGTAATGTGTACACATACACACCCACATATATAAATGTGTTTTAACTTTGCTTCCTCCAGAGTGTCCTCTATCTTTTGAAAACAATACACCTCATTTTGTCAAAACTTAGTAAAATATTTCAAGGAAATAGGTAATGACATGATCAGTAAAAGAAAGACCACGTGATAATTCCCTTTTAAGAAGTTATCTAAAAATTAATGGAAATTGTACTGATGAAATTATTTTCTTGATGGTAAAGAGAACATAGCACAACAAATATATTAAATCCCTGAAGATCAGTATTCTCTAGTATTAATGAATGAAAACACCAAATAGGGCCACTAGATTTAAAAATTTATTTTATAAAAATCAATGTTTGCTTTTGGGTTGGTTGGATTAAACAGTATTTCTTTACAGAAAAAGAAAGTGTTTAAAAACTTTATTTTCATTAAACAGAGGAATGGCTAAGAAAAGGAGAAAAGATTGAGAGGTGAGATACTGGGCCAAAGTTTAAACAACAGGCCAGGTTAGCATCCTACCTGCTGCCTTAGGCTTTAAATGTAGCATAGACTTCAGATAAATTCTCAAGTTCTTATTTAATGCTACAGTTACATCATAATGAAAATGAAATGCCATTCAAAATGCAGGAGAACAAAACACAGTTTCATAAACAGAAGAAAGCTAGAGGATGGGACTCGGCATGTGTGGGTGTGTGTGGGTGTGTTTGAGTGTGTGTTTTAATCAGTTCAACACTAGATGGCTCTAGTTACAAAACCAATACATTTTCAAAAGCCTAAAAGCCTGGAATATGAAATTGTGAGAACAGATGGGTTCTAGCCCACTGAAACAAATTCTGCTATCTTCCAAAGCCTTGTTGGCATAAAGAGTAGCATCAAACTTTTAGGTTTGAAATGCTATGAATTTCTAAGAGAGCAGGTGTGAATCCTAGAAGTCCCTATCTCACATATTAAAACAAGACGTTGCACTGACACAGCCTCAAAGATGTAGATTGAATCTGCTCTGCAATTAATCACTCTATACTCCAGTAATACTCTGCTATTTTCAAATCATTTTCACATCCAACAATTCACTTGGCCCTCTCAATCAGTGAGGTAGATAAAGAAGACAGGTGCTTCCCTTATTAAAGATGAATGCACTGGGATTCAGACAAGGAACTGAAACGTGCTCAAGGTTACACAGCTGAGAAGACGTGCTCTGACTGGGGACCAGGCTTCTGGCTCGGAGCTCTTTCTGTGCACTGCAGGGAAAGAGCTTTGGGCTTTTTGTTCTATGTTGTTGTCTCTGACATGGTCCTTCCATTCTGTAGAATACTTGCTCCCTTCCAGTCAGTTAAATCCCTTACCTACCACCAACCCAAACACTGAGTTCTGAATTGCTGGCAGATTGAAATTAGTGAAGAAGCATTTTGTTGGGGCAGGAGAGAGAGGATGGCGACATGAAAGAAAACTTCTTACTCTTGGTAATCTTTGACTTTTAATTATATTTCAGGTTTTTAAGACTTACATTTTACCTACTCCAGCAATAATCAATATTTTTTTTGCCTAAATATGCCAGTTTCATGGGGTGGTAAGTCAGTCTCACCAGACAATTAACATGTTAATAACTGATGATCGCTACCATCTAATGAACACTTACTATGGACCTGGTATAAGCCCACTCTGCAAACCTTTTTTTCCTGGAGCATTCCTATCACTAAATCCAACCAAAAGCTGCATCCAGCAATGTGGGGATTATTTCCCAGACTTTCTCCCTCCGTTCCCACATCCTCTCCATACAACATCTAGTTGATTCTACCTCCTGCACATGTCAATGACTTTCATCCTTCTCTCTGTATCCTTTCCCACCACCCCAGTGTGAGCCACCATCCCTGCCTAGCTGGTCTCCCTATGAGATGTCTTGCCTCGCTTCAATCCAATCAGTCTCTCTTATCTGAATGTGTAAATGAATGAAGGAATTCCAATGGTCATTTTTAAGACATGCATATTTTGATTTTAAAAAGGGAGGGAGGGTAAGGGGCAGGCAATGTCATTCCATGGCAATTCGTTTTTAATGCTGTAGCCAAAATATTCACAAATACATCATGGGGCTTCCTTTCTTAAAATCCTTCAGCGACTTCCCATTGCCCCATGAAAACATTCGAAACCAATAGCACGTCAGAGTCTTTTATCGGTTTGTCTTGGCTTCCCACCCACTCCAGCCACTTTTGTCCTCTTGCTTCTCAATGTCCTTCTATCAGTTACTCAAAAGCACCAATTCCTTCAAACGCAGGCCATCCACGGACACTGTTTCCACTGTTTAGAATGCCCACCTTCCCATCCACATATCCTTCAAGTCTCAGTTCAAATATCTTGTTTAGAAAGGCTTCCCTCAAGTCCCTCCCTGGCCCACACTCCCCAACCCAGATTAGGCGCCTGTGTCTTACGCCTGGTTAAAGCCAGTGCTTCTCCTTCATGACACTTAATACAACTGTAATACTTAATCATTGGGATAAGCATTTGTTTAATTTATGTACCCTTTATCTGGTTTGTTAACTCTGAATTCCTAAAGGCCAGGATGGTATTTTGCAAACTTTTAAAATTGTGATCCACATCAAAAAAAAAAAAAAGATGTTATACAAATATATACATATAGCCAAAACAAAAGTTTCATGAACAGTACTTACCATTTCTAGATGTAATTCACTTGGTTTTTCCTATTCTATATTTTCTGCTTTTCATATATAGATATAACCCATTTTATAGATTTTATAGCCTACTAATGGGCTCAACCCTCATTTTCAATAAACCCTGATCCAATGTAATGACTAGTATATAATAGGTCCTCAGTAATTGTATATGGACTATATCAGTGAAAAATAATATTTACTAGCCATTATTTAAGCCAGGTTTATTTTTACAAAAAAAAAGCAAGCTTTGCCATCCTGTGTACAGTTAGCAACCTTGATTAGACTCATGAGATTTAGGTCATGAATTTGATCCTATTCCAATCAGTTGGTTTCTCTGTCCTAGGCTTCAAGAAAAAGAAAGACCGATCCATTATTTTTCTTTCTATTGTGGTCAACTTATCCCTATCATTGCAGCAAATGGTTTTTTAAAAGCTAGAACAGAAAAATATTTCCAGCAATATTCTAATAATGCCGTTAAATTGATTAACGCTATTGGCACTTGTGAGCAATAACTGAATTGTCCTACCCTGCATTGCTAGTCTTAGGGCCATTTTCAGTTATTTCCAAACACTGTGGACTAACATGATTATGTTAGTTAGTTGAATGCCAGGACCCATTGAATAAGAAACTAACATTCTTTTCTAACTAATTAATGCAATTCATTCTTTTAGCTGTCATTTTTTGCTTGCCACTAGACACCTACAAACCCTAGCTTTCCTTCATCCTCACTCATTACCACCCAAGTACCAAAAACAGAAAATAATAAAGGCCCCCCTCCCAGGGCTGTCAACCTTACAAAACAGCAGTTCTTTGTAGGGAGCAGGCAAACTCAAGGTATGAACTCCCTGCACGTTTGGAAACCAGGAATGCAGAATGAACTTTCACTAGCAAAGCCAATAAAGACCATTTGGTCCTGGGGATCCACTCCCAGGGGGGAGGCACCGGGAAGCGGCCCTCCTACAGCAGTGTAGCTGGGTTTCCTACAGACCTCACTCCAGGAGTGCCATTTGTGCGGCAAGACAATTTTCCTGCAGTTTTTTTTTTTTTAAACCCTGTAATTCTAGTTTTGGGGCCTGTGGATTATAAGCCCTGCAACCAAAATTGAGTCAAAATTAGGGAAGTTTGGGTTCTCTTTTTTCTAAGTGTACTTTATTATCCCTAGGAATTTCCTCTACAGACTGGAGCTCTGAGCAGAGAATTTAGAATACAGCTGAGGTCTTTGAAAGTATAGTTTCTTTATTCTTCAAGAGAACAGATACTTCAACAATGAACAATGGTCTCAGCTCTACTCTCAACTCTCATATAAACCCACTATGTAGCTGATTATTATGCTCTCACAGCCACTGTTCCCACTTAAAATCTGGATGAGCAGCTTCTGTAAAAAGCAGCCTATTTTGACCAACCTGATCTGGCACCATTTACTTGATTATATAAATGCTTCATGTATTTTCTGTTTGTAAGCCAGCGTTTATCGACATACTTGACCCAAAACACTACACTTTATTCCATGTAATACAATGGCATAAATAGTATAAACCAGACATGAGAAATATTCTCCTAAATTATCTGGAGAATACTATTAATATTAATAAAGGGATTAATTTCCCTTTGGTATAGCAGCAATGAGGGAGCTGATATGAAGAAAAACTTAGCTACCCAAATTGCAATGAGTTCCAATTTTTAAATATATAAATCATTAAAACAGCTTTAAAATAATACTTGTATCAATGGTTTTTCATGCAAAATTCATTTTAATTTTGTAAACAAATGACAAGGGTGGTTTTGTAGATTCTGTCTGGGCAGTAGTAACCCAATTATCTGGTCAAAGGGCTACGTGGTTGTGAGAGACAGGATGAGTTAAAGTTTAACTCCCCAGAATTGTAAACCAAACCTTAGCCACTGAACCTTTGGAGTTTGATATGATGATTAGAATATAACCAGAGTGACACGTTGAATTCGCCATAATCAAGGAAACCTTTTCCGGGTGGGGATCTCTGAAATCACTCAGGTATGGTCCGTGTGTTTTTCTTTTTCTATTTCAACTCTGTGAAACTGTGTATCATGGTATGAGGGGGAATGCAGTGAAAACAGCTTTTTGCCCTCTTCTATTACAGAGCCTAATCCAAAGAATTGTCTAATTTGTTTTCATACTGGTGAAATAACCTGAAAGCAAACGGATATATTGGATTGCTCATGTAAGCACAAAATGAGATGTCTGCCTCGTATGCTCCTTGATTTAGTAAATTTCTGAAGCTAAAAACAAAACAAGTAGCTTTACCTCCACATATTCAAGAATGGGGCTAAGGTTCTGAGAAGTTTATTTAACTGTAGCCAGAGAATGGGGAGAGCCATGAATGACTGCCTGCCCTGGTCCTAGGAACCTGGGAAACATTAAAATGTAATTAACAGGAGAAATAGCATTAATAGTCACTGGAAGAATCCGTGTTCTCTATATGGTTATAACTCCTAATATATTTTAGACTTCACATAGTAATATCTCCCTCCCTCTCCTTTATCCTACCTCCACCACCCAAAATAAAAATCAAACCCATCTGGGTGAAGTCTTGCTATCCTGCTAACCAAAGGAATATCCTAAAGCTATTCACTTTTGACTCTAGTGAAAAAAAAAAAAAAAGACAAAAAAGAAGAGAAGAGAAAAGAGAGCAAGTGTAGAAAACAAGTGGCTTTGAGTACATTAAATCCCACCCCTGGGATCAATAATTATTAGGCCTTTTCCTTTCCGGGTGGTTTGGGCAACTGTGCTGCAGTGGATATATTTTCCGCATTATCATTTTGTTCACTTCATAAAGATGGTTCATAACCAGAAGATGATGGTATTTTCTTTAGAGACATAAATCAATCAGAACAGTTAACAGGAATATCCCATTCATTTAGGAAGTCTCCTAAACTTTCTGATTGGAATATGGTTTTTTCCATGATTACCAAAGTTCCAAGAATGAGCTCCAATTCCTTACTCTAGGAATTGTCAGATGTGTATTGTGTATCTCCAAGAGGGTACAGAATACCCTATGATTTGTGCATTGTATAGGGTTAGCGTTTTGTGAAGCATACATTCGTAAACTTGACTCTAATTATAATTTAGGAACATCAAAAATGAATTGATCTGGCGCAAAAACCTCCTCTATCCCGTGTGCTGAGGAGCATGTGATGGGAGTGTAGCTCTGGACATAAAGGTGAAATCACTGACTTGTCAAAGTGCTGGGGCCTTCCCCTGCCGAATCAATATACAGATTCATCCTCACATGTTTTACTGGCCCAATTAATGATTTTTCAAGTATAAGGGAAGTGAGAAGATTGTTGGCAGGGAAAAGAAATAAATTGCTTTAGGCATACATAACTAAATGATATAATGGGTGTGAAAACACTGGATATTTAGTCATTATTTCCAAGTGGACTAGTACCAAGTTAGTTTTGTGTCATCTCAAATATTAACATCTTATACTGTATTCAGTGAGCATTAATGAACGAGGCTCAAAAAAAGTGGCTCCATTGTCAAGTAAGTTGACGAATAAAGTGGTTAGACATATATAGCGGGTGATATTACTAAATGAGCACTTTGAATAAGAATCGCAAAAACAGACATTGATTGAACACTTACTGAGCACTGTATTGCCAAGAGCTGTTTGATGCCCTTTCCATGCCTTGTCTCATTTTATTCTCAGAAGAACCATACGAGGTAGCTATTATTGTAAATTTCACAAGTCAGAAAGTTGAGGCACACATAAGGTACTCAAGACACTGAATGACACCGAGCTAGCGAGTGGCAGAGGCAGGTGCCCCAGCCAGATGGTCTGACTCCAGTCTACGGGCGTAACCATTACTGTATTCACAGGGGCTGGGGATTTACTCTGTGCGTAAATTTGTTCATTCCACTGTGAATATTCAAGAGCATGGGCCTTGTTTTGTTTCTCTGTTTATAACAGAATATCTTTTTAAATGAACCTCTGTTAGCATCTCTCAGATCTGGTATTCCTCAGAACCTCATGTTCTTTCTTGAGGAAAGAACACTTCATTTTGGTAGCCCATGCCCAGCATTCATAACATTCAGAATTAATTGAGTCAACACTTCACATCGAAGGGAATTTCTAGTCTACTCTTTCCGCATCAAGCAGGGTCACATCTATCTCTGAGACTTTTTAAACTAATTATGAGAGATTAATGCCAGACAGAACTGGGCTGGCATGCCTGTTCCCAGGTCCCTATGTTTGTGACCTTGGGCATATTATTTAACGTCTCTGGACGTCAGATTCCTCATCTGTGAAAGAAGGATAAACTCTGCCGTATAGAATTGTGACGACTAAACGAGATGATGTAGCTGAAAGTCAAGCATAGCCCCAGGTGAACAGTAGGAATTCTGCAAAATTTGGTTTTCCATTTCCCTATTTGTAACAACCTCCAAAAAAGAATTTCTTCAAATTTTCTGAGCTTACCCATTAGTTCCTCTTTTGTCAAAACTATACTAATATAATTTAAATTAAAATCTACAAATAAATAACATTTTTATTAACCCTATTTCAATTATTTAGAGTAACAACTCAATTCTATTTTTAGTAATAAAAAAGAAAACAAACATAGTATGCATTCATGTTAAAGAACAGTGCTCAAGAAAAATCTTAGTTAAAAATTCAAATCTCGGGCAGGCCACAGTGGCTCAGTGGCAGAGTTCTCACCTGCCATGCCGGAGCCTGCCAGTGTCAAAAATAACTAACTAACTAAATAAACAAACAAACAAATAAATAAATAAAATTCTAATCTCTTTCACTGAAACCCACAGGACATGCTCTCTTGGTGTATGTTCATGTCATCACACACCAGTTGATGTATTAATCTGTCTCAATAATTGTCTTTTAAAATATTATCCCCCTCCGCCTTTAGAAAGCCAGGTAGTACTTTGGGTACTATTGCACAATGGTTTTCGTTACCTTATGTGGCTCTAAATGACTCAATAAGTTCAAACAAAACAGTATTGATCTACAGAGGATAAACACCATTTTATCTTATTCATGGAAACAGTAACTAGGCTTCTCTAAAGTGCAGTTCCAGCAGTCCGAACTTCCCCCGGGAAAAGCATCTGGGAAAGATGGGCACTACTGCCAGGACGTTTCACGTTAGAAATCTCAATCTCATCTGCTCCACGGCCTGATCCCGCAAAGGCCAGGCAGTTATCACGAACAGGTTTTCACTGCTGACCGGACCAGGAAAGCTAGTGTAACGTTTCATCCCATCACACCTAAGAGAATTAGGATATCAGCTTTCAAAATTGTTTAGAATTTTTAATAAACTAAAATTTTGTTTTGAATATTTCTGATTGATCCGAATCAAAAATTTAAATATTTCCTTTCAGAAAACTGGTTGTTGACTAAAATGCAGTGTGACCTTAAGCTCTCTGATTTGATTTTTTAAAGATATGTAAGCTAAGCTTTTTTTTAAAATATGGATATGTATGTAGAATTTTACATAGATAGGTATTAACTATATATAAAATGTTTTCTTGGTTTGCTTATTCTAATAGGGCTCGGTCCCTTGGAAATATCAAGGGGAGAAGTAGTAATGAGGATATGATGATTCCCTCTACTTTGCACGATTATGTATAGTGTTCTGTTTCAGTCAATAATATGACCAGAGAGAATACGAAAATTTGCCAGGAGGGAATGGCTAAATGAGCAAATTGATTTGCAATTCCATAAAATCCTACTTTCAGTGATGTAATGATGTCTTCCCTCCCTACAGCAATTAAAAATAACGCTGTGTTTTAGAATGCCCAGATGATTTAAAGAACAATGATTTAAGCAGCAGAAAAAAAAAACTACTATAATATCTGGTTTTCACAGATTATTATAATATAAAAGCCATTTCTTACTGAAGAATTTATTTGCATTTTTTACATACCAAATTTCCTCAGAGTCAATTTAGCATGCCAGTTTCTTCAAGGCAATTGAGTCTGTATTCATCCTTCTAGTAACAAAGTTAGTTACTGAAAGATGCTCTCAACCGGAGCTTATAAACCTAGATCTGCTTAGGCAGCCTAGTGCTGATTATGTAGTGGGTATCCAACTTCCAGGCTGGGCATTAACTGAATTATTGATCAGCTAAGAAGGGAGGGGAGACAATGAAGACAGGACAAAGGGAACACATGGAAGAGGAGAAGAAAAACAGTCCCATGCAAGTTCATGAAGAAAATCAGCCCTATAAGTATTTAAACTGGTCTAGATGCTGTGACTGATATAGTGAAAGAAGTGAGGGAAGGGGAGGGTTCTCCAAAATCTCCTAAGAGTCCTCTAAGAAGCAGACTAACAGCACTGGCAGAGCATTATGTGCAAATGCAAATTTCTTTTCTTTCCAATAACTCATTTTTAGAATTCTGTCCACTTCTATTGAAATTGGGTTGAGCATGTATCTTTCAAGCTGGAGCCTTCTGCATGAAGTAAATTGGTTTATTAGGTGCACTTCAACCCTAATGCCTCTAGTCATTTATAGTGGAAGTCAGAATAAGAATCCGTTGCCATGGGGACAGAAGTGTTCCTATACATGTAGGTGACTATCTCAGAATCATCTTTCCAATCTTCTACCCTGAAGATCCCCAGTATCCCTTCCCAGTTCAGGATTTCACCATCAACCAGTTAGAACTGGCACGCTGTGATGAGTTTAACAATAGCTCCTTAGGTACTTATACAGTTCCTGCCACATGCCAGGCACATGGATTAAATCATTTATTCCTCATCGCGAACCTATGAGAAAGGAACGATTGCTATGCTCTTTTTTTGGATAAAGAAGCTGAGGCTTAGAGACATGGAGAAACTCGCCCAAGGCAACTCCACTAATAAGAGGTGGAAGCAGGCGCCAACTCTGGCAGTCTGACACCCCCTACCCTTCACACACAGGATAGCTGGAACACTGGGAAGCATTGAATTTTAGAGCTAGAAGGAAACTTTTGAGATAGCTTCATCAACAGAGGAGAGCTGAGTGAGCTTCCCAAGGAGAGAGGACACTTCTTGTCGGGGTGGGAAACTGAGCGCAGCACCCTGTCCATCGGGCGCGCCCTTAGCCCTCCCCTCCCATTCAGCCTGATTCTCTGTACAAGTTCTGGAAGACAGATTAGCAGGCCGAGGGGACTATTCCTTCACTCTGAGTCCCACCGTGTCTGCCCAGACTCGTGGACTGAGGCAACCAGAGACTCGGTGACTCCCCTAAGGCAGGAGACCCGTTTTGTGGCGTGGAGAGACCGCCAGGCTGGGACGACCTAGAAAGAGGGCAGGCCGGCACTCCACCACAGGACGAGCCACAGACGCATGGCTGAGATCACAGAGTAATTGTCGCTCGGCCCCTTTGCACTCAAGCCCTGTCTGCATGGGAGGAGGGCACACCCTCCTTCCCCCTGGGATGAATCATTGGGCTGCCAGTTCTATGTCTGCCAAAGGATTCGCATATTTAAATTGGCCTAATTTTGCACTTCGAGAAACTTCCAAATAACAGTTCTACCCGCCTGAATAGAGTGATTCATTTAGGATAGGAGTACATTTCTAGGAGTTTCTTTCCAAAAAAAAAATTAGTAGAAAAGCAGGGTGTGGGTAACAGGGACACTTTGAGGTATTATCATCCATTATCACTTCTTCCTAAAATCACTTATCAGATGACCCTGGCAAGCCTTGTAGGACTAGTACTTAGGACAAGCAAGTTTTGATGAAGGGAAAGAGAAGATGCAGAGGAGAGGTAACCAGAGAGTAAATCAAGGATTTGCATGGCAGATGTCTGTCTAATCTTTGAGGAAGAATTTATTTTGCTATTAAATAATGTTGATTTTTAAATTAAAGTCATTTGAGCATGATGCTCATCAGACTCTAATTCCTCCATGGTCTTCCCTTATTATATACAGGTCCTAATACAATGGCATTGACTGAATTGGAATTTTTGAAGGAATGCCAATATATGGTCCCTTACGGTATTGTGTGATAAGAGAAAACCTATGACTCATAATATCTAAAACCCCTTTGTCTATCTTTTACAAACATAGCATGAATACTTCCAATAATAATAATTCAATAACTCAGATTTCAAAGGGGTTTGAAATCTAAAGCTCAGTGATCCTAAGCTCTCCTTCCTCATGTTACCATGGGAGAAAGAGACACACAAAGACTCTGAACCCCAATAAGGGGAAGAGTTAGAAGAAAAGGTGACATTAGAGTGCCATGTATGAGGTTCCGAGCTGTGTCCTCACCCTACCTCTTTTAATCACTGTGATATTTTCTATGAGGCAGGCATCATTTTCCCCAATTTCCAAATGAAGAAATCAGTGCCTGGGTAAATAACTGGATTCAAGTTTGCAAAGCTCTTAAGGCATGGAACTCTAGTATTTGAACCTAAGTCAGTCTAAATCCATGATCCAGTGTTTTTCCCACTGTGATACCTTCGCACATATGAATCAATTAATGAACAATTCAGGAAAAATATTACCTATTCTAATGTTGTATGGAGAAACCAGAAAATTAGGGGAAAGAGAAGAAAATCTGGAGTAATCAAGGAGGCTTTCCATTCAACTCAACAAATATGTAGTAAGCAGCCTCTAAATACCAGGATAATTTTGATGGGTGGTGAAACTGCAAAATTGACATTGATAGATCATGAAACGTAGGATGACTGAAAATATTCATGAAGAAGAGTAACGTAATAAAAGGAATATTTAGTAAAGTTACCCACTGTTTTGCAGAGTGCATTAGAGTTAGGAAAAACTAGAGGCAGAATTGAGACAATATCCCAGATATGAAGTACGGTAGCATAGCTGATAAATAATGGTGGTGGGAATTCAAAAGAAGGACAAAGTATCAGGTCTTGGTGACTGACTAGAAATGATGAACAGAGAATTAAGTAAGGACGGTTTATGCAGATGCATATAAATTAGTGTACAATCAGAATATATATAAACTAATTTCCTAAAAGAAAAACTATGGTAGATTGAATCATGTCCCTCACAAAGATATGCTCAAGTCCTACCCTCACTGAACTCATTTGTAAATAGGATCTTTGAAGATGTTAAGGCCAAACTGAAATAGAGTGGGCCTTCTTCTAAAATGACTGGAGACCTTGTAAGCAGAGGAAATTGGGCGCAGTTCTAGTAGAAGCCATGGGAGGAGTCTGAAGGTGACCACCAAGGGATGAAGGCAGAGATTTATTGCCAGCAAGCCACTACCAAAATGCTCCAGACTTTGGAGAAAGCATGACCTGCCAATACCTTGATTTTAAACTTCTAGCCTCCAAAACTGTGAGACAATAAATTCCTGTTGTTTAGGCCAACCAGTCTGTAGTATTTGTCATAGCAGCCCTGGCAAACTAAGAAATGTAAGGTTGTCTTTCATTACAAGCCTCAGATTGCCTCAGGGCCAATGTAACACAGGGCTTTAGAAAGATTTTGTATACTTCATTTGGGGATCAAATGTATTTCATTGATCACTGACTGGCAATCTTGGTAGAAATTGAGTTTCCAACTTAATTTCTTCAAATTCGTGTAAGGAAACCAGATGCCACAACTAAATTCAGAAGGAGACTTGATTAGAGAACAGAGACAAAATAACTCCAGATCAAGAATAAAGGAAATACAGCACTCAGAGGTCACTAGGTCTCTGTAATCACCATTTCAATAATGGGTCCCAGGACTATTAAATAAACATCTGCTTTTAAGTTGGAGGGTATCTGCACTGCACACTGTAATAACCACATAACCAATGCATGTCAACATAAAAATTAAGCATATATCCTCACAAAAACATGCACCTGGATGCTTACAGAAGCTTCTAACTTTTATTGTGCCCCAAATTGGAAGCAACCAAGATGCTCTTCAGTGGGTAGATGGATAAACAAACTGTGGTGCATCCATACAATGGAACATCATTCCATGTCTTATGAAGAAATAAACCATCAAACCATGAAAAGACATGGAGAAATCTTAAATGCATATTGTTACGTGAAAGAAGCCAGTCCAAAAAGACTATGTGATTTCAACTAGGTGACATTCTAGAAAAGGCAAAACCATAGGGACAGTAAAAAGATCAGTGATTGCCTTGGGTTTCTGGGAGGACGGAGGAGTGGAGGAGGGATGACTTAGGTGAAGCACATGGCATTTTAGAGTAGTGAAAATATCCTGCATGATACCGTAATGGTGGATACATGACATTGTACATCTGTTAGAACTCTTGGAGCTGCATAACATAAAGATGAACACTAATATAAATGTGGGTTCATCCATTGTGACAAATGAACCACATAATGCAAAATGTTAGTGATGGAAAAAGATGTATGGGGGTATGTATTGGAACTTTAGACTTCCTGTTCCTTTTTTCTATAAACCTAAAACCACTCTAAAGTGAAGTTTATTATTAAACAAATATGCAGAAAAATTCTGCTCTTCCCTTCAGGTTTTGTCATTCCAGGATTTTCTCAGCTCTGCCCATTCTTTCCCAGACCCCTTTAGGGAATTTGGAAATGGTGGGAAAGCGTGCATTTCATCACTGAGTGAAGATAGCGTATCACCCACTTGTAGGCCACATCTTACGAGTCCTAGAACGATCACAACACAGAAACCAGAGGGGTAGCCTAGGTTATACATAATTAGGGGAAGTAGAAAGCTACTGTGTTGTCTGACTCTAAGAAGTTCCTTTTTCTCCCCACAACCTATCCTTCCTCTCCCAGCACATGCACAGATTCCATATGCTGTAAACATTTTCCAAAATCTTTTGGGGATTAAATAACAATTTATTATTTATCTCTCAATTTCCAGCGTTGCCAAGGACAGGCAACTTAGGAGAATTCCTCTTTCAGACTTTCTGATATTCCTGTTCCAGGTGAGCACAGGCTGGAAGCCTGGTGTCAGAGCTCGTGATGGGAGGAAAGAACAGGTAGGGAAGCTGTGTTGTGCAGTGTCAAGCTGCCAACACGGGTGCTGGGGCATATTCAGCCCTATGTGTATAGGCACATGCACATGTGTGCTCATGTGTAGACACACACTAGCACACCCACATACACACAGGACCTTACGGGCAGGCATGAACTAGTCTTAGCAGGGGACATTGCGGAAAGAAGGATAGGAATCCAAGGCACGTGGCAATTGGGAAACAAAGGTCAAAGGTACCTAAGAAGTAAAATTAGAAATAACTGGTGTGTCTAGGAGACCTGATGCGCTTGAGCACAGAATAGCTCCAGTAATACTGCTTGCTAAAATTTAGAAATGCTTGCAGTTAAATCTCAAAGTTCTATTTTGACAAGACATACATAGGTTAATGCTTCCTTTCCTTGTGTAATTTATCACTTCAAAGTAAATCCTAGGGATTTAAGGAGCTTCTCATTGATTTCAAAGGGCATGTTATGCAAATAAATGGTGAAATATCTTTTAAAACATTTAAAATATACCTCTATAATTCTGCCTGCTGAAAAATATGCTCAAAATTAAAGGGTGCTTTAATTGGATCCGGAATTATGCTATTTTAAACAGATATTTTTAATAAAAATAAATTATTCTGTTTGAAATAACTATTTCTTCAAACAAAACAAAAAGGATTTATAGATATAAGGATTTTTTACGAGAAAGATGACCTTTGGACCAAATGTGCTTAATTTTCCCAAGAGTTTGGACATTTAAAAAAATGATATTGTATTCTGAGTCCTCATTTTTAAATAGTAAAAAAGATAAATAAAAATTGGGGAGACATATCCTCCCCTTTTGCATATTTGTATTAGCCAGATTAAGTCCAGGCATATCGCATACATACATACACACACACACACTCACATTAATGTGATAATCATTTGACTATTATGCATTGGTTTCTTCTTTTTCTCTGATAAACTCTAATTCAGTAACTCCAATAGTACTGTTTTCCTCCAAACAGACAGTTTTATTTTTCCCTATAGGTGTCCCTATTTTAATTATTCTATTCAAGAAGATATATGGATTTTAAATAATATCCTATCAACAAGCAATATTCAAAATATCAGTGGCAGACCTTATATATCTTTGCAAAAATAACTATTTCTTTAGCAGGTTGGGCCTATCAGCACAGCTTCTCTGGGACAATTAATCCTTTGTCTGCAAAGTAGGGTATATATCCCAGATGGGATCAGCAACTTCTTTAGCACTGGGCATTACAAAGGGAACAGGAGAGAGAATAAAGTAAAGGATTAAAGAATGGCAGAGAGTATGCGACAGAAGAAAGAAAAAAGAATGGTGAGGATTAATATGGTCATCTGAGGGAGGCAAAGAAGGCCCTACCCCGCAATATGTTGTATTTGGTGCCTACGAGTAGGCCTTGTTGCTTTGGTCACCCACCATTACACTAATCCATTAGCTATTTGGTCCTTGATGGACTTATTCCTCTTGGGCCATCCACACTCCAGCAGACCTAAAGATCAATGGGAGGACAGAACCAGCACTTTAATTTGAAATAATAATAATAATAATAAATGTGAGATCTGAGTCAGATCCTGCCAAGTTACCCATCACTGGGTAAACCATGGAGACTTAGTGCTCTGCTAAGGAGTGATGCTTCCTTCCAACATGGCCCAGAGCATAACAGAGAGCAAGTGATGACCATGTGTCCATATTAGGCCATATCTAAAAAGGGACAGATCCTGGATGTGTACAAGCAAGACATGAGACAGTCCAGCCACAACACTACTCAAAGGAGCCATTGGAGTAAGAGTCCAGGTCATTCCATTCTGGCAAAGAAGCTGAATTAGATGACCAAGATCATCTGTCCCAATGGAAGAGAGGGCAGGCCACAGTGGTTCAGCAGGCAGAGTTCTCACCTGCCGTGCTGGAGACCTGGGTACAATTCCTGGTCCCTGCCCAAGCAAAAAAAAAAACAATGGAAGAGAGAACAGGCTCATAGGATCGCCTTATCAGCTTCATCTTGGTATCATGCCTTCTTTATAGCAACATTTTAAGGACAAAGGGTAGATATTATTCTCTCCTTCCACCTGCCTATTTCTTAAGGTGAGAAACCGGGAAGAAGTAAAACTTAATCATTAAGAGCAAAGACTCTGGCCCTGGGTGACCTAGATTCAAATCATGGGCCTGCTATTTATTACCTGTGAGACGTTAGGCACATCATCTAAATTTACCTAACCTCGCTCTACCTTGGTTTAGTACCCAGATCAGAAGAAAACAATAACCCTATCCCACTGAATTACAAGGATTAGAAAAATTTTGTTTCAGGTTTTTAGAGCACAGTATACAATTATTCAATAAATGCTAGCTGAATTTATTGTTGTCATCATTATTTAAAATCTTTTAAAATTTTTGCCACTTGCTAGGCAAAAAATGTCATCTTATTTTTAATTTGCCTTTCCCTGATCACTGAAGATGGTGACCACATTTAAGTAATAATATTATGAGCCATTTTTATTTATTTTTTTCTGTGAGGTAACTGCCCATTTCATTTGCCTGTTTGTCCACTAATTTGTGAGTCTTTTATAATAGATTTAAAATTACTCTTTATATATTGCAGATATTAATTCTCTGTTTACTATATAAATATCGATTATTTCCTTCTAGTCTGTGCCTTCTTTTTTAGCTTCATTTATCATTATCTCATGCCAGAGATTTGTCATTTTTACATAGTCAAATCTGTTGGTCTTTCCATTGTGGTTCTTTATATAGTTAGTTAGGAAGACCTTCTGTACCAAAAAATAATTAAAATATTCTCCTGCATTTTATTACAGTAGCTATACAGACTACTTTAGACTTTAAAGTAGTCTTTAAAGGTTATCTCTGTAATCTGCTTAGAATTTGGGTGTAGGTTATGAGATTTTGTGCCTAATTTACTATTGTTTTCAAATTGTCTATGCTCTCCCTATGATTTGAGATAGTATCTGTTGGAAAATTCCAATATAAACAAACTTTGGGCATAGACTTTATATTCCATTCCAATAATCAATTTGCCTATTCCAGTTCCTATTTTAATTCTTACTTTTGATTAGGGTTGTTCACCAAATCATTCCTTATTTTCAATACATATGGCCTTACTGTACTTTTTTTCTACCAGATGAACTGTGGAATCAATTTGTCAAGTGTCAAAATAACTTTATTAGGATTTTAATTAAAATTACATTAAATAATCTTGGAAGAATTGACATCTTTAAACGGGAAGACATCCATTTATACAGGATATGTCTTGGATATTACTCATTTATTTATTTTATAAGTTTTGTTTGTATTGTTCAGATTTTCTCATTATATTTTATTTGCTATATCTATTGAATAGAAAAGATTTATTATTTAATTCCTCTTGTAGTATCCTTTTATTAGTTCTAATATTTTGTATAATTGAATTACTTGTTTTTAATGGTAATGAATGATTATAGTGATTGACCAGTAAGTATGATGGTTGCTGCATGTTTCTGATAAATGTTCTTTATCAATTTAATGATGTTTTATTCAATTGCTAAGTTACTAAGGTTTTTTTTAATTGATAGTGAATATAGAATTTTATCATTTGCCACTTTAAATTTTTTAATGTGTTTTTCTTCTTTATCAATGAAGTAAATTTCACTAATGAATCAATTCAACTAACAATATTGAATAATCTTTGTATTCTTGTAATGAACCCATCTTGCTTATTGTATTGTATTGTTTTGAAAGTCTCTCCATTTGGTTCAAATATATACTGATAAGTATTATTAATCTATGACTTTCTATAGTTTTATGACACCATTGTCTGGTTTTGTATGAGAGATAAGATCTCTGGGATAGTTTCATAAGTGTTCCATCATTCTCCATACTTCGAAAGAATTTATATAACAAAGGAACTATCTGTTCTTTAACTAACTTGCAAAACTTACCTTACTAAACCATCTGAATATGATGGTATTCAGGGAGAAAACTACTGGATATTTTTGTATGTATTTTACGATTATTTGTTTATCCAAATTTTCAACTTATTCTTGAGGCAATAAAGAAAATTCACACTTTCCTATATACTGGCTCACTGCGTCTATATTTTTCAAATTATTGGTAAGAGCATTCCTTTTTTTAAAAATCTCTGGATCTGTGCTTATATCCATTTTTCCCCTCTTAATTTTAAAATATCTTTTCTCCTTCTTTCTTTGTCAGGCTTGCCAAAGGTTTGTTAATTTACTGATCTTTTCAATCACTTTTAATTTATTTATCAACTACACATTTTTTCAATTTTATTAATTCTAACTTTTTCTTTGATCCCTTATCATTTTGTTTATCCCATTTTGTTCTTCTCCTATGTTCTTTAATTGAACATTTTCTTCTTTTTAATAAATTATTATGTTTCCTCAGAATATGATATGGAACACATCTCAGTTTTTGATATGGCATATTTTCATTGCTTTCAATTATTAATGTAATTCTTAATTTTTTCAATTATAAGCATAAGAATGATATATTATAGAAAGCTAAAAGTAGTTAAAGAAGTAAAAATGAAGGAAACAAAAGTAATCCATTAATCCATCACTCAGAGATAACCCTGTTAGCATTTATAACCAGTCATTTTAAATGAATTAAAAAATTGTTAATACAAATGAAATCACACCACACATTTTGTTTTGTAACCTGCCTTTTCTACTTGATTATATTCCATAAGTACCTGTCTAAATTATTGTATATTCCTTGCAATTAACGGTTTTATTAGCTGTACTGTATCACTGCTTATTCAAATTTCTTTTGTCACTGGATATTTAGATTGTGCCTTTCATTACAACACTAACATACTCTTTGAGAGATGACAAACATGCAGTCTCAGAACTTTGGGACCTTTTCGTACAGAGGCGTGAAAACAAACATAAAATAATTAAGTCAATTATCAAAGCAATATGAAAGTGCTAAAGATAATAGATTCAAAATGGCATTTCTCTCCACCTCAGACAATTGCTAGGAAGGAGAATAACCACGCAGAGAACCATAAAAGACGGCTAAGAGGACTCAACGAAAGTAGAGCACAGGGAACAAGAAAGGAATATTTATATTTATTGAGCGCTTTCTGAATGCCAAACGCTGTTAAGTGCTCTCAGATCTATTATGTTATTCATTTAATCCTTATTTTAAAAAAAGTAATTCAGAAATCTTGTTCCTATTCTTTTTTCTTAGAACAGGAAACTGGGCCTCAGAAAAATTAAAATCACAGTGGCAGAACTGAAATTTAAATGCAAAATATGTAACCTATTACAGAAAGAAGATTTTGTCAACAGTTACAAATAAAATCTATTTATTCACTATGAATACCTTTAAGTTCTTGTCTTTTAAAATGTTAAGTCTTGCCTAAGCCCCAATTTAAGGCTCAAATTAATACATGATTCATTAGTAATGCCTTCACAACATGGAGAGGATTCTGGTTAATTAATTTTTGTTTGTTGATATATATTGCTTTTTAAAAATGAAAGGCCACATATCAGATTTTTATATGATACTTATTCTCTATTAATTTGCTATGGCTCATGATGCAGTGGTCAAATAAAGGAACTGTCTCATTATTTCACTTCCAATAAAAGCTTAAAACCTATTGTAAATGTTATTCCAAGGTGAATATTAGAGCTCATTTATATTTCTTTTTCATGTAATGCAAAGTAATATTTACTTAATATCATCAGGCCAATTTGATGATAATAAATTCTTCATAAACTATTTCAGTGCGCCCTAGAGCTCCTCTGTGTAAAATTCCTAGGGGAAACTAAAAGACTGCAATTCATGATAAAAACCATTGGCACATGTTGCACAAGAGTTATGTTTAGACCACATCTTGCAATATCCATGCATAATGAAATGCCGAAGAGTGGGCTTGCTTTGGAGGGGTCCCAAGGGCCAGTCAAGCCATCATCACTGTGAAATTCATGTGGGGAACATTCCAGCTCCAATTTCTTCCCTGTCAATTATAAAAGAAAAACTCTCCTCTGCTTACCAAGCCAGAGCCATTCTTTCCTCCAACTCAGTTCCTTTCTCCATCCTCTTCTGGATGTCAAACAGAATAAGTAAATGAAGTAAAAGAGAACTTAAGATATTAACAGAACTTCTTAACTTCCTATTTCAATGGTTGGTATGCAGCAGATGTTCAATATTAATTGTTAGTAGGTGTTGACCTTTTTGTTAAGGATAATTACTTCATTCAATTTCTAATCAAGAAGCCTCCCATTTTTATTCTGCTTTTGTCTGTCATCACCAAGTTGTTCTTCTCTGCCTGCCATTCACAGCTATTTCTGCTCTTTCATTTTCCAAGCAATTCTTTCTTGGAAAAGTAAGTATACTTTTCCCTCACATACTTTTGCTACCTTTTCTCTTGTCTTGCCCATTTTATAATTTCGACAGGCTTTTAAAAACATAGACAAAACAAAACCACTAGTTTTCCCACTTTTTCTGCTCCCCCTGCTGTTGGCTTGTGTTCCACTAAGGCATTAAGATCTTCCAATATTTCCAAGAGTATAGGCAAACCTAGGTAGCAAATATTACTTAAAATCCTCTCATATTTGTCCTCCCCCAACTGTGCTCTTATTGTGGGAATAATTTTATATAAAATAAAAACATTTCCTGTTTGAATATCGTGGTTACAATTACAGAGCAGCACATAATGTCTAGAGGACAAGTCTAGGTTGAAGACAGAATTTACCCCCTACCTACTCCCCTTCTCCAACTTTCTTCTTATCTTTGTTTCCCTGGCACCTTCCCTGAACCAGGACCCATTGACATGTGAGAACTGCAGCTCTGACCTTGCCCAGTAGTGAACTCTGGCAAATTCTATTGAGCAGTCTCAGCCAAGTGAGGGGGAGAGGGGCTGTTCGTTCCAATGCACCTGTGACTTTCAGGAAGGCAGAAATCTTGAGCCTCAATAACTTCTCTTAAATCCTCCTTTTCTTATCAAATAGGCACTAACATTGCAAATGTAAAACCAGAAAGGCTAGGAGAACGTGAATCCAAATGTCAACTCTATTTTTCAATCACTTTGTACTCTGAAAGTCTTACTATTCTTGTCTTTCTCACAAATATGATGACATATCCATAAATGCAGAGATAACACTAAAATCAATTTCTCACATAAAGCAAGTTCATCCCAGGATAGAACTTTCCAGAAGTGACTGGAACAAAAGAAGTCATAAGTATTAGAACATTAGATTAAGATTAATTTTACTTCTGATCAGGTACAAGTCCCTGTAATTTATAAATTGCTGATCCAAAGTCTTTAATTTATTCCACACATATTGATTGAGCACTTGGCATAATGTCAGACTAAGCCTTCAGGGCAAAGATGAACACAACATAATCTCTAGACTCAGAAAGCTCACAATTTGTTGAGAAAGATAGACATATAAGCAAACACAGTACAGTGTATAATAATACAGGGATATATAGTGTTTCTTGAGAGCTCTGTTGAAGGGGCATACACTCTTATCCATGGAGGACATCAGAGAAAGCTTCCCAGAGCAGACATTTCAATCAAGCCGGGAAGGATTGGCAGGGACAGTTTTGCAAAGTTAGGAGATGTGAAGGGAAGGGAAGGGAATGGAAGGGCATTCCAAGTAGAAAGAGCAGAGGCATAAGATAACATAGCAATTCCGTTTGGCAAGAGAGTGGGATATGTAGATGACACTGGAAGGGGAGTCTAGAATCCAGTGCTGAAGGAATGATAAATCATGCTGAGTTGGGAATTTATCCTCTGCACAAATGGTTTTAACAGTTATTAAACACCAGTAATCACCATAAGTATTATTTTAAATTTTTTCAATTCAATCTTCAAAACAACCCTATGAGGTATGAACTGTTATTACCCTAATTTTATCTATGAGGACACTTAGGCTCAGAGACTCTCCGTTAGGATGGAGGTGGAGGAATAAAAGAAGAGAATATTGTTATATAGCAGGTTTGGTGGTAAATATACATTTGAACAAAATATTCCATTGCCAGAAACAAAAAGATACTTCCTGAGGGGGTGGGAAGACATTGATCACAGATTGATGAAAGCCAAGAGTTGTGCAGGAGATTTCTGTTTTTTTCATATTATTGTTCTTTACCATCCCATTTTTAGAATGAATATAAGAAGGAAAGGGGAAAAGATGGAAATTTACAAGGAAATTCTGTCATCTCCGATAGGCCCTTCCTGGAATTACTTTGCTCTTTCTCCACTCTATTTCTGTTCTCCAACATAAGCAAAAAGCAGTGAGCAGTCATGTTGGAGTGCTTCCTAATAAGGAAAGTAATGCTTCAGGAGGTTATGATTCTCTCCTGTAATACTGACTGTACCCTTCCCCATCCGAAGTCAATTTCTTTGTCCCTTTCTTCTCTCAGCCATTCTCATCTAACTATGCTGTTCCATGAGCATACGGATTTCTTATTGCAGAATCTCTGAATTTCTGAATTGAGAAGTTGCGGTGCTTGATGATTATATTGCTTCTCTCTTTTTCCCTCTTTTGTATTTTGTATATCTATGCCTAACACTAATCTAGCATGTACTCTATGCCAGGAACTCTTCCAAAGTCCCTTCAATCTATTTATTCATGTAATACAACAACCCAACCCTGAGAGAGGGATTATAAGTGGCTCAGTTGAGTATATCGAGATGGTAGGAGGTTAAGGAACTTGCCCAGGGCACACAATCAGAGGCAGAGGGAAGATATGAACACGGGAAGTCCAGCTCCATGGACTGTGTTCCTATTCAGGTTTTCACGTTACTTGATACCATTCATGTTACTGTGCACCATTTGGCACAGCTGACTACCCATTTGTTCTCATCACCCTTTCTTTACTTAGTTTCAAAACCATACAACTCACCTAGACCTCCACCTACTTCTATGGCTGCTCCAACTCAGTCTCCTTTGCTGGTTCCTCCTTATCTTCCTGTCTTCCTTAAGTTGAAGTGCCCTCAGAGAAAGGTCCTTGGACTTTTTCTCTACTCAGTCCCTAGGTAATGTCATCTGGTTTCATGGAAATCATCTCTATACTGATGATATATCATCAGGATGCCATCTGTACTTCCAAATCAATGTCTCGCTTTTAACTCCTCATTTTCTCTCCCACAACACATCCAATCCATCCATAAAATATATCTAATATTTTACCACTTTCACCACCCCACTATCTCCAAGCCACTGCTCTTGCCTAAATGTTGCAATAGCTTTCAACTGGTCGTCTGCTTCTCTCCTTAACCCTACCCTCACCGCAACTCAAGTGAGGCACTTGCGTGGAGTACAATATTTAAGGGCTGCCAAAAAAACTCAGCAATCAAGACAAATAACATTTTAATGCAATATTTTAAAAAAAGAAGAATCGATGCAAAAAAAAATCAATAATGAACAAAATACCAACATCTTAAATAAAAGCAGGATCCAGCCCTGTATTTGCAAGACTCATCTCATTTGCCTTACCCTGGGCTTGCCCTGCCCCCAGCCCCTAGAATGTATTCTCAACAACCAGAGGGATCCTGTTAAAATATAAGTAAAATCACATCTGGCTTCACATCTGAGCTCAAAAGTCAACGTTCTTACTGTGACCTGAAAATTCTTACATGATCTGATCTCCCTTTATTTCTCTGTCCTCAAATCCTCCTCCTTCACTCAGCTTCGGCCTCTACCACACTGAGCCCCTCACTCATGCTGCAACATGCTGCCACCTCAGGGCCCTTACACTTGCCGGTGCCTCTGCCTGAAATGCTCTACTCCAAATACGTCCCTCAGCTCACCCAGGTCTCTTCCCAAATTCACTTTATCAAGGCCACACTATCTAAAAGTTCACCCGTACACATATCATATTCCTCTTCCATTCTTCATTTTTTCTCCTTACAATTTATCACAAGCACAAAATTGATCTATTTTACATATTTTTCTTGATTATTATCTCTCTCACCTACTAGTAAATCCCTGGAGATTTGGGGGTGTGGCGGTGTCTGTTTTATTCACTGCTATATCCCCAGTATCTAGAGCAATTCCAAGAATATTATAGTTTTCAATTAATAAATGGCAAACACTCATCAGTGCCTTCTTCCACCTCCAGCTATCTTAATGTCTGTGATGTTCAGGTTTTGAATCATATTGCCTCAATAAACTAAACTGGGAACTATTCTTTCAGAATGCAGTTGTCTCCTAAGATAGCCATTTTTGGTGGTTCTAAGGGTATTATTTGTTTTCTCAAACTAAAAAAATATTTTAAAAAATGCAAAAGTCTCATGTCTGAAAAAAATCACAAGATGCTAAAGTTAGTAAATGCATTACAGAACTTTTATTTCAAATGGATCAAACTTTAAGCAAAAGCTTGATCTGCTTAAAAAATATAATTATCTAGGATTCAGATTAAGTCAGGGTAGAAAGAGGGGAGTGTTTTTCAGAAATAAAAATTGTAGATCATGTCCTGATTTCCAGTGACTTGAGAGTATATTGACATTATACAGATTTTTTTGATAATTTAAGAGTAAACTTCTATGTGATAAAAAGACCTCTCTGATGTCAAAATACCTTCAACATGTTTTTCTAATTATTAACCAAAGCTGAGGGCAGGTTTTGCAAATGCAAACTTGTTTCACCATGAACTGTTATCTTTTTGATGGAAAAGATGAAGTTCAATGAAGAGCAAATCTAAAACTTGGCCAAGAGACTGTAGACTTTGCCTTCAGCTGTAAGGCATACATAAATAACCCCATCAGACCCCAGCTCAACTGTGGTCTCTGCTCTTGCAGATGAAATTCATCTCAGTGGGAGAGTTTGAGAGTGCCCTGATGAACACAAATGATTTTAGTAGCATCTAGGAAAAGTGGAAGAGTCAGATCTTGTCTTAAAGGCTAGTTTTCTTTGTAAAGCTTCAAAATGTCTTTTGTGGTCTTATTTATTTGTTTGCCTGTTTTAAAAGGATACCATCTTGACTTATGGTTTTTTTTTCATTGCGATTTTTATGAGCATATTCGCCAGCAGTTAAGATTATAAGATGAATCTCGGTCTTACTTTACCTCTACCTTGTAGTATCCATAGAAAGAGTATTTACACTATGAATGTGTTAGTACAAGTACATGCCCCAACCCAGATTGCCACGTATATATCAAATCACCACTGTGATTTGTTAGACAGAAACTTTCTAATTTGTCTTTGCCACAATATTAATTTGGGATTTTATTTAAACCACTACCTTTTGCAAAGAACAGACACTGAAACAGGTTTGTTGACTTAAGGAGTTAGCAGAATGCCCATACAACACAGTGAAAGTGGAACAGGGGGTGGAGCTGGCGCACGGACAGCACTAACTTAATCACTTCTCGAAAGAATGAATGAGTATAAATGCAATCAGCCAGGCGCAGAAGCAAGCAAGAATTTTCAGAAAGAGCAAGGCAGGAACGCTGGTGCTTATATATGGAGGATGAAATTGTTCTGTCCCTGTAACAGCCAGTGAATAGTCTCTCTCTGGAATGTCACATATTTATTCTTTGGTTTTCTAAATTATATTGAAGATATTAGTCTTTAAGTGACACTTAGCTATTAGTTCGGGAACATTTTTATTTTATTATTTTGGTACTATAATCCTTGACGCTGCATTTTATGGAAATGATCACCTCAGCCTCATTTTTTTTTCCTGCCATTCAATTTTTGACTCAGTTTCCTGTATCACTAATTGGTCAACTCATTCTGAATCTTTAACTGACAACCAAAAGCAGTACAGGAAACCTAAATCAATAGGACAAAAAATAAAAGAAGGACCTTTAGACAAATATGTAGATTTGCATTTGATGCAGACCACTGTGTTGGCTGGCAGAGCAGATCAAGCAGAGTGAAAACTCAGCATAAACCCTTCACCGAGTCACCCATACTTAAGCCAGCAGGGCAGCAGATGCCCCTACCCTCACGGGAGCTGGAGGGCCTCTCTCCACCAAAGCCTCGAACCTCTGTAAAGGCTACTATCATTGCTCTGGGAATCTGTGAATTTGACCATCCATCATATTTGGAATGGCGTTCAAATCATGTTCCCCAAGTAGAAAGTATAGACAAGACAATGCTGACCTCACATATCCATATCTATGTACAGAAACATATGGGGACTTTCATAATTTCTTAGAGTTTGCAGAGGTCTTACATACTCTACTGAGTCAGGCCTGTGTGGCTTATGATCCAAGTGTTAGTAAACCCTTCCAACACCCACTCAACAGGAACTATTGTCTTATTTTCATAGAATTAATGTCAGATTTTTAATACATAGAATAGTTTGCATGATGACTTCTCTATATCTGACACAGCCCACCCTGTTCTAGGAATTATCTTTGGAGAATAAATGGATAAATGTGTTAGGTAAGACACTGAACAGTCAATTTCAGAGACTCCTGATGCCCTATCCTAACTCAGACCCTGTCCTAGTTAGTCTGATTTGATGACACTGCCCTCTGCCCACATCTACAACTACTATTCAGTATATTCTTTTAACTGAAGTGAACTACTTTGTTTTTGAGCATCCTGAGAAAATTGGTTTAAGAATTACTGATCTGTATTCTAATTGGAGAATGGCTATTATATGTTTTTGACTTCCAAATCTCAGCTAAAATTAAACCTATTTTAAAAATTCTTTCTTAACGAGGGGGCCGAATCTGACATTTTCCCGCCTTGTCTGTGTGCGGTTGTTAGCTGCTCTAATCTTGACTCACTTATAATGTTTCCTAAAGACGTCCTTGATGAAAAGGACAATTTGGATTTGGCAACAGTAATTTACTTAATTTATCTTAAATTTGGTTTCAGTGAGCAACCCTAATTAACCTGATTTTTTGCTGATAATCACTCTCAATGGAATCAAATAAAAAATCCGGGGATGGATTGAGCGGCACCCAGAAGGAAGCAGCCCTCCGTACACTCGTCCAGCGCACAGGATATAGCTTGGTCCAGGTAGGAACTTCTTGTGACATCTGCTGAGAACCACTGAACTTGCAGAGTGCTGGGAATATTAGTGGTCCTAAGAAGTAAAGCATGCACAGTCATTTGTGAACCTCTTCACGTGGATGCCCTGATGGAGGTGACAAGTTTCCCAAGGAGAAGGGAATTCTGTCATTTCAGCTTTGCAGGTGACCTTGCAGGTGATGTTCTTTCTACTCTGGGGTAGCAGCTCAGCCATAGATCACCATTTGAAACACAATCAGAGTCCGTACTTCCTGGGTCAATCATAATTTTAAAGGCCATCTTAATACAGGAAAAGTTGGTTTGAATTTGTGCAAAGCTATCTGCGAAGTAGGACTAATTTAGTATTTGTAGGAATCAACAGAGAATTAACTGCACAAGAACCAGCCTTAATTTCCAGGGTGGTTATTGTAGATGTAGGAAACCTGTAGGTATGGGATCCAAGGAATGATCATTTAGACAAACCAGCCTGTTTTCTCCAATCACCCACCCAGCCAGCCAAGGATATATAAAGTTAATACCTGTCCACGTTCAGCATTTTTGAAAAGGAAAAAAGACAAATTCGTAGTCCTAAAACTGCCTGTTCATAGATGTTGGTTGTTAAAAATTATGTGTTATTATTATTATTATCTTAATGTTAATCTCCTCAGATAACTTATCATGCATTAAAAAGCAAACTCGTATTAGGTATATAACTTAATCATCTTTTTTAAGGAAATAATGTTGCTTTGTTACACTGAGACCAAATATTCTAATTCCTCAGCTATTGTATTTCACACATAAACTTTTCCAACTTTAATAATCTAGATACTAAGATGAATACAGATGTCAGATGTAGGTATTAACGACAGAGTATGAGATGACATCTTTTTATTAGTTGTTCCTCTGGTCAGATTGCTGCAAAACATACTACATTTAGTTTTCAACTAATCTTACAAGTGGTAGCATGCATTGTTAGCGATAATAGGATGCTCAAAGTTCTGCATAATTCTTCATCCTAATGAAGGGTGTTTATTTAGACTTTTTACAATTTCAGAAGATACCTATTATTTCATGGTTGAACTTTAAAAGTGTCATTTTAAGCTATGGGAGATACTGTCGTATCACAGGTTTTATTTAGTGCTTAATAAAGGTCAAATTATTTGAAGATTGTTTGTAAATTTTTAAATGTTTTTCTCTTCAAAATTAATGTTCTTCAAAATCAGTGACTGATTCCATATAGTTTTATGCAGCTTTCTGGAATATAAAAGAGGTATTTTATAATTCTCAGAAAGATTCTATATGGTTTACAGTCTATGAAATAAATATATTCAGAATAATTTTTTAATATCTGCTTAGGTTCAATTACAGGAAAGAGGTTTTCTTTCCTTTGTAATTGATATTTCCATAAATGTTCTGAAATAAAAATTTTAAATTGGGTTTTTTTTCTTTTTTAACTTCTTGGTGTTGTGAAACATTCAGGGAAAGATAGTGATAACAGAAAGCAATTCAATCCTTTTGAAAAGCAATTTTTCATTATTTAGATAAAAGGTTTTTCCCCTTCTGAAAATATATCTCTAGTAATAATGCAAATATGTACAAACCTATCAGTATGGGATATCTCAATATCCCAAACCTAAAAGTATAAAATAAGGCAATTATTAAGTAAATTATGAATGTATAATCATAACATTGAGCAAGCAAAACTTGTGGGAAATAATCCCCAAACAATTAAATTGTCCATTTAATTTCACTCTGAGCACTGCTTCTTCCTTTTTCCCCAGATGAAATTAAGAGCAAGTCATAACTTTTCTGACAACTTTCCGTGAATAATTAATATGTCTAGTCCAGTATAATAATAAAAGCTTAACGTCAAAATTACAGCTATTGCCCTTGTCCAAGTATATGGGAGTGGAAGATGATTTCTTTCCTACTTCACTGAGTTATGCCTTTACTCTTCCTATATCATGTTCCTAATTACAATTTCCAACTCTAGGTTGAAGCAGTAGAGAGGGATCAAAGCAAAGGAGAGAGGATGGGAAAGTTCTTACTTGACTGACATTGCCATTGGGCTTTATGGACCTAGCAAGTATTTAAAGCTTGTGGGGATATTTTTTAGGATGGTGAGAGACATTGCTACACACAGTATGCGGAATCTCTCCAGGCTGCACTCTCCTCTTCAGCCTCAGCCTTCTTTTGCAGAGCTTTTTGATACTCCACGTAGCCCTTTTTGCATAGGATGTAATATAACCCCTAACTCACTCCTGCGTGTAGCCAAACTCTAGTCTCCTGGGAACACTAACATATTCTCTAACCCAGTAAATCTGGAAGTACATAGGATGCCAATCAACCAACTTCTCCCTTCCATTATCGGAGCAGTAGACCAGCCCATTAGTCCCTGGTAAATATTTCAGTAGCCAAGTTAGATCCACCAGCCTAGTGTATTGCCCAAGTACTGAGAATAACTATAAAGTTCTCTGAGTGGTTTCCCTACCATTCCTGGGACCTACTTTAGGTAAAATGAGAAGCACAACGAACCAGCAATGTTCTCTACAAGTCCTTGCACAAATGTCAAAGCCTGTTTTCTTAAGCTCTCCAACCTCTTCTCTAATGCGGGAGGGGTTCAGTTAAGAAGGCACTTACAAGTCCAACTTTATGGTCAAGTGTCTCAGTTTGCAGAGTGAGCCACAACTAAAATGGAGACCAAAACAGTCCCATTCCATCTTAAAATACTGTCATAAATGTAATATTATTCGGTCATTAAAAGTGATCATTTAAAAATTCCACAGGACAGAAAATTATAACATGATTACAGCTGTGTAAAAAGTGTGCAAATAAAAATATTGTTTTAAAAATAGGCTCAAATTACCATGTAGATAATTTTACAAAACTAATGCTATGATTCAAGGACATTTGAATTTTAGAGAGAAAAAAACCAAAATGACTATTTTACTTTTAAAATTAAAAATATTTTCAAATAAAATACCCCTGAATAAAATTCTCGCCTGCCATGCCAGAGACCTGGGTTCTATTCCTGGTGCCTGATCATGTAGAAAAAAAAAAAAAAACCCTGAATATACATGGCCAATCTCCATATTATTTCAAACTTATATATTCAATTACATTCAGAAATATTAATAATGAGGATTTGCATTGCAAGTTAATAACAACAAAATAATAGTAAACATCTTTGGGGCACTTACATGCTAACTGCTTTGTGTATATTAATGTGCTTAATCCTTATAACCACACTGTAAGGTGGCCACTTTGCTTGTCCCCAATTCTCAGATGAGGAAAACAAAGCACAAAGAGATTAGGTAACTTGTCCAAAATTTATAGGACAGGATTCCAGTGCCAATATTTCTGACCAGATTTATAGAATTTTTATGGACATTTTCAAAGAAACTATTTTATATTAGATCTGTTTATTTAGTCTACTATGTTTGTATTTCTCCCAAATAACATATTTTACCATTTCGGATTTATATAAATGAAAATTAAATAATTTTTCTTATACATGTAACTCTACATATGCAAGTTAAATTAACTTTTTGAAGAGTTAAACAACCACTAAATGTCTAGAAGATTTGTAGAACTGGGAGTTGTTATAATGTGATCTCTCTGATAGCAATTTTAGAGATGAGATTGCCAGGACAGGCAAAAAATAATATTTTATTGGAGCCTAAACTCTATCACATGATTCACTTTCAATAATATTTGTTATCAGAATGATTACTGGATCAGAAATTCTCCAGTAATGTGGAAATTTAAAATTCTAAAAACTAGTTATCTGGACCTAAACCTCTACTCAAGATATAAATACATATGTGACTCATTTCAGTCATTTTAAATGAATTGGAAAGTCCTTCCTGCCTTTGGCACAAAGTGTGAAAATCACTCACGACAGCAAATCAGAAGCCCTGGTCTCGAGCACACACAAGTTGTATGATATTGGACAAGTCCCTTAACTGTTCCAGTCCTTGATTACCCCTACCCAATAGGGTCAACTGGGTTCTACTCCTATCCAATAGTCTTGATTTTGTGATTCTATTAACTGTGGAATATGGGTCTAGTCATTGACTAGCGAGCTGGATGATTTGGCTATAAAAAGAGAACCAGGCATGTAATTAGACACTGCCTCAAGCCCTTTGTAACTTAGGGAAAAATTCTCTTTAGCCTTCTTAATATTTTCAGTCTTCCTATGTGATTATAGGAAAGATTAGTATGATTATTAAAAGAGGGCAACTTCAGGTTTACTTTTAAAAAAATCACTGTATAAACATAAAGATAAAAAAAGGCTTAAGAAAATTCAGGAGCATATCCATTAAATAGTATTTTAATGATAATTTAAAGTTTTATGATATTTACCAGTTAGGGTTTGAATGATTGGATTTTGCTGTATCTTTGCAGGCTCCAATATTGAATACTGAATACTTGCCAAATAAGAATTCAATCACAAAGGGCAACTAATTTATGCTCTCTTATCACTAACAGGACAAATACAGCTGTTAAAAATAGAATTTTGCAGGTTACTTAATAACATGAGTCAGTCTTTTATATAGCAACTGATGCAATGCCATGAGTTATGAGGGTTTGAAAATAGACTTTGCGATATAATTTTTATATAGTTGGATATCTTTGAAGATTAGCAACTATAAAATTTATCAAGCACTTCAGAGACTAAAAGAGACAGTGGAGTATCCTGCATATAGTAGGCATTCAATAAAAATTGTTGAACTATTTGTTGACAAGTTTAACTTTAAACTTCATAATTGCATTATTCCATAGAGAAATATTTGGAAGGATATTTTCTGCATTGTTAACATATGAAGAGTACTTATCTCTGGATAATGAAGTTGTGTAGGAGCTTTCTTCCCCCTATTTATTTCACTCTTTAAAGTACTTGCAAGATTTTCTAAAACTAGTATATATTTCTTTCATAATCAAAGTAAAAAGAATCACATTATGATGGCCCTTTCCTCAAGAATGCATTAATCATGTTGGTCATGAGCTCTGTGATATGACGTTCTTTCTGTACAGAATTTTCTCCTTAAAAAATAATGAAAAGACATTTTCATACATGAGTATATTCAGCAAACTTTCTGCCCAATGTGGAGTCACTTTATATCAATTTTAGTTCTATTAACCAATACTTTTTTTAAGTAGACTTAGTGTATTTAATCATATATTATTTTAAAATGATTTAAAATGAAGTATATATTAGCATTGTTTGTCCAATTATGCTATTGATAATCTATTTCCTAATAATCATTATAACAATACATTTTTATAAAGTATCATATTCCCATTGCTTTCTTAAACCAGTGGTTATCCTTGGTGAACAACAAGGGTTTTTGTTTCGTTTTGTTTCCTTAGTCCCTATTATCGTAAGCACTGTGCTGGTGCTAAGCCATGGGCTTGGAGAAGTATGGCATGTACTGCCTGCCCTAAGGTGCTTGCAAAGTAGTTGGGATGAAATAAAACTGATCCCAAATTAAAAATGACAATATAAGACAGCATCAAATGAACAATACAACTATAGGTACTACAAAATATAAGGACACCTTTCTGGAGAGAGCTTTAAAATTAATCATAATTTTTGCCCTAAGAGATAGGACAAATATTTAGACATAAGGATGTTCATCAAAGTGGAATATAATGTGTAGAAATTAAAGATATCCTAAGTGCCCTATAAAAAAAACAATAGTCACAAAATATATCACTCATATTTCCAAAGCATATAGTCATTTAAACCATGATTTCAAAGAACTTTTAAAAATATGCAGTGTCCATGTTGTAATGTTTAGTTAAAAATAAGAATGCAAAGGTGTCATACATATTTTAAAATCTTAATCACAAACTACAAAAAAATCAATTGGAAAAACACAACAAACTGTAATCTCTGAGTTGGGGAATGATGGGTATATTTTTCTTCCTTGATGTTATTTTCCAAGTTTTCTACAATAAATATAGATTATTTTTATTATAAGGAAAAAAGCTCATAAAGTCAATAAAACTTCTTAAAAAGCATTCAATTAGGAATAGAAAAACTGAGAAAATATTATGGAGAAAGCCTAATATACTCAAATTTATTAAACTATTCTAATTTTGAATATGTTTGAAATGTGTTTAGCTGTGATATAGTCCAATCATCTTATCTTGTGATTAGAGAACAAGCCTCAGAATTAGACAATTCAGTAGAGACATAAACCAGGAGCTGGCAAACAAACTATGATCCATGGGTCAGATGCGGCTATTGCCTGTTTTTTGCAGTGATTGCAAGCTGTGAATGGTTTTTAAATTTTTTTAAAAGCCTAAAATGTTTACTATCTGATCTTTACTGAAAAAGTAGGCCAACTCCTACTCAATTCCTTAATCTAGTGCTCTAGGTTAGAAACTAATCAACAATTTTCTAAGAAAATCCCCTATAAAATAGATGAGGATTTAAGCCTCCTTAAAGGGAATGGGTACAACCATCTTTATCCTGTCCCCACTTGTGCTAGTTGGAGCTCTGAGCCCTCATTCATTCATTTATTAATTCACCTATGAATTAATGACATGGCTCTTGCCTTCATGACGATTACTCTTATGAGGAAGTCAGAAAATAAAGACGCAAATAAAAAAACAAAATAATTACAGATCATGATAAGTCCCATGGAGATCATAAACCAGGTTGTGTGACACAGAATGGCAGGAGGGCTCCTTCAGATGACAATGAAGCTGAGACATATAAAATGAGAGCAAACCAAACTTGCAAGGAGCCAAGGCAGAAACAGCACCCCTAGCACGGGAGATGACACATGCAATAATCCTTAACCAAAACCAAAATATCTATAAAAGGACAACACCTTTGACAAGTGAAGACATCAGCGTAGTTTCATTTCAAAGATCCAGTAAGATCACAGAGGACAAATGGGAGATATAAGTGGGCTTCGTCCTTCCCTCCCTCTCTTGATCAGCCACAAGTCTGGTTCCTGGCAACAAGCCCATCAAACTAGGAACAAAAGAGAGGGTTTAATTTCCACCCCTCAAATCATGGATCCATGATTGCAAGCACTTTTAACTCTGTTTTTCATGCATGTTTCCTTATATGGAGTTTCAGTGTAGCACAAATTTTAATGCTAATGTGTTCAATTCATCCACAAACACATACAGGCCTTAAGATGTGGTGTTTGAAAAACACCTCTTTTCTAAGAGGACCCCATATTAACTCCCCCCTCTTTCTGGTTTGGTGTAATGCCCTTTGGGCATTTTAATTGGGTACTTCTCAAATTGTACTTTGTTTACAAACAGCGTAATAAAAGGCCCTCGAGTTGACTAATTGGCTTCAGTTAAACAGACTCAGAAGCAGATGGAAGAACACTGGAGTCCTGACATTATTTTCCAACCACTGCACAAAAATCCTGGGGACAGAAATAGGAATTTGACTTCATGGTCAAATATAGCTCCTGAGTCCTGTGCTTTCTTTTATTGCCTATTCTTACCACCTGCTCACGTCCGTGCTGTCCAAGAACGTAGGTCGTTCACAAAGTACAACAAAATGAATTCTTTAAATAGGTAAAAATAAGCATGAAAACAGGATAGGACCAGTATATCATCACGTGTTTCTCTAAATTTTATACCTACCCAAAAACCAACTTTATTTTAAAGCTCAGAAGTCTTACTTCTACTAGTCCCATGTGCCATATCATGTGTGGGAAACTCCAAATTAAAGAGCAGTCCTGTGCCTCTTTGGTGCAGAGAATATGTGCCCAACATGTGGTGGGTTCTTCTGCAAGAAACAGAAATGAGTTCCAGAAACTATTTTCAAGCAGCAATGAATTGTTCCTCAAATATCTAATAAGGAATTGGTTATATATGAAATCTATGCAGACCTTGCATTATGGTGCTTTCCCTTAAACTAGAAGCACAAGACGTTTCTATTTTACTGGCTTAAATTCTGGCCCAAATATGTGGAAGCATGGGCAGGGCTTTCGGATCTTGGAGCCCACCTGCAGGTGATTTCAGACTTTTTTTTTAAATAGAGATCAGAAACCAGAAATAAGTGACTCTTCATCTTTAGAACCAAAAAATTTATCACTATCAGGACAAAGTAACTTTCAAGCATTGCAAGGCAGAGAAGGAAAAAAAAGTGAGATCACACAGTCATGCAATAACAGATCTATACAGGATGTGGCAGTGTGATCTTTAATTCGTATTCAAGATTCAGGGCAGGGAGATGAGATGATATTACATGGTATATTGGCATGGTGTTAAATACCACTGAATCACATAATGAAAGAATTATTCCACGATCAATTCTCTTTTGAGCTTTCTGATATGGAAAGTTCATTGTTGCAGTATGTCTTAAACACCTCTCCAGTCTCTCCTAATCTATTTTTTTTTTATATTTTTATTGAGAAAACTTCACACACATACAGTCCATACATTGTATACAATCAGTGGCTCAAAATATCATCACATAGTTGTGCATTCATCACCATGATCATTTTTCAGAATATTTGCATCAATCCAGAAAAAGAAAAAAGACAAAACTCATACATCCCACACTCCTTACCCCTCCCTCTCACTGATCACTAGTATTTCAGTCTACCCAATATTTTACCCTTTATCCTTCCCCCCATTATTTATTTATTCTTATCCTTATTTCTTTACTCATCTGTCCATACCTTGGATGAAATCTCCTAGTCATTTTTAACAGAGAGTACAACTAAGGTTCAGAGTTTCAGCAGACAACCCTGTCTGCCTAGAATGTGATCAAGCTTTCCTTCTTTTATAATTGTTTTTATGATTACCTTCCACTTGTGGGAAACAATACCGATATTCCAGTTATAAGAGCAATATCTTTTCTTTTTATGTTAAGTTTCTTTAAGTAAAAAAAGTGAATCAATGCAAAGAAAAATTAATTAATGAAATAGATGTCAACGTACTCTCATTAATTATAACAAATGTACCACACCAATGCAAGGTATTAATAATAGGGTGGTATATGAGAATCTTATATGTTATCCATGATTGTTCTATATACCCACAACTTCTCTAATGTTTTGAGAAACATTAGCCTGTATGATAATAAAGCTAAATTAATATTTGAGGGTTTTGTTCATTTTCTAGCTTTTTCTGTTCCTAACTCTAATTCCACATTTTCACAAATTTTAGTATCCCATTTATTTAATTTTTATGTAACAATTATTTTCCTTTCTACTTTTATAAGAATAATATCTGAAATTCATACCTTACAAGGATTATGGAAAATATTTAATAAGAATAGTGCCAATCTCCAGAGGAGACAAGTTAAATATATTCTGCTTTCTAAAAGTTCCTTACATAAAATAGATTTTTACCAACATGGAGACATTGATCTTAACAAGAGGTGAAGGTGAACAAGCTAAATGCACAAAACGGATAAATGCCCTTTTGTATAGAATAAAGGAAATGAATATTCCCTACGTCACTGTCTGTTGCCCTCAGACAACAAAAACTTCATAAGCAGACCAAAGGCAAAATCACACCTAAGAGGGTCCTTTTCAAAAAGGGCTTCTTCAAAGCCCATTAGATGTTTCTTGAACCCCATTGTATAATGAGAAATTTGGTATGTAGGTAGAAAATAATATAAATAATGTCAAATTTAATAAAGACTTTTATTTGGTTTAAACTCATGAATTGCAATAGACACAGCCCAGAAAGATGTCCTCGATTCATTGTCATCAACTCTGAGGGCAGTTGGCAGGAGTTCGGCCAGGACCCTGTCTGTGTCCACTGCTCTGGGGGTGGCTCTGGTGACTGGCAAACTCAGGAAGTCTAGAAATGTCACCAAGCTCAGTAGAGTGGACAACACTAGAGAGAAGAGGAACAGAAATCTATACAAACACAGTCAATTGTAAAATGGATGGGGGAGTGTCTGAAAGCAGTTTAGTAAGGAAAAGTACAAATCTCTTCCCTCTTGGAGAGAAAATGACAGAACCACAAAGATGATGATAGACTTAGAATATAAAATTTCTGAAGAACCATTAAAGGAACTGAAATTACCATTCAAGATAAGGCAGATTCAATGAGGGTTCATTAATTCAAGCCCTTCCAGTTTAAGAATGGGCTTATTTATGGGGGAGACAACCATCTGGTCTCCATGTTTGGTGAAGTTGAACGAGAAGGTAGGTATAATGTACAACTTGGAGGAATTATGAAGATAGTAAGTATGACCAGAAAAGCCATTGCAACTTTTGAACAGTATATATATGCCATGGACCACAGTCAGGAGTTTGGGACTTAGTCTAGTGTTTTCTGTGCTAAACTAAACCTGTATGACTTTAGACAAGTCATGTAAGCTCTCTGGATTCAAGTTTTCTCATCTGTAAACTGGGCACATTGGGCTAATGAAAGAGTCAAAGAAAACTTGTGTAATGATTACAATTACAGACTCAGGATTTAAAATTTGTCTCTGGGTAACTGTGAACACATTCTGTGTATTGGTTTCCTCATCTGTAAAATGAGAGTAAATAGCATCCTCCTAGGTTTGTTGAGAGGATTCACTAAGTTAATACATGTAAAACATTTAGCACAGTGCCTTACTCCGTTTGGATTAGTTGTTTTTATTACTGTTGTTATTATTATGTGCAAATAACAGAAGCTAACTTTGGCAGCTTAAGCAAAAAAAGTATTTATTAACAGGGTATTGGTTCACAGAAACCTTGTGTTCAGAGATCCAAATTCAAGGCTAAGCTTTTAGGAAAGAAACCCAAAAAACACATGGCAGATCTGTCATGATAAAAAAAAGTGCCAGCACGTAAGGCTCAGCACTAATGTCTGAACACTTGATCCCTCCAACCTTCATGCTAAAACTTATCATTCCTTGGAATGATTTATTCAAGAGGTTGTGTGTTTTTATCCAAGGCCAAGAAAATGGTATACATAATCTCTTGAAGATCTACAGCTCCTTTATAAAGGGCTTAAAATATCTGTGAGAGAAGGAATTCCTAAATACTCTTGACATATGAACTGAGTTACTGGGTAGGTTCAAGATCCGATATTTAAATTAAAGCCACTGGATTTATAGTTAGAATTGTATCCCCAGTTTTTAATTTACATAGTTGAAGGTTTTTACATACCTATGTGTGCCTTAGAGAGAGAAGAGTTGTCTTTCTTCAATTGAAAAAAAAAACAAAAGGCCCCAGAGTTTAATGAAAATTTCCTCATGGAAAATGTCTCTAAACTATTAATAATATTTGTGCCGGGTAAATGCATCCCATGAGAACATTAGCCAGGAGGGGAAAGAGCAGTTATAACTGGACTTTATTTTAAACTCTTCAACTACAAAAATAGTGTATGAAAATACCAGCAATCCAGCACTCAACTGTGCTTTCCACATAATGGACGCTATTCTAACCCCATGACTAATGCCCTGGGTCTGTCTTCAGCTGGCCTGGGCTCTGTCACTGGTGCATTCCAAGCCAGTGGGTGGTCACAGAGCAGTCACCCCCAGCTGTGTGCACTTGGTGTCATCTCCAAACCAATCAGGCTCTTTGCAATCCCAAATATTTCTTGACAAAGTTTTGCAAGCATCCATAGAAACTACAGAAAGACAATTAATAAGCTTTCCTGCCCATTCGTTTTGGTTCAAGAGCAGATGACTTCTCCTATACACTCAGTATGCACAAAATACTTCGGTCCGTGACCTTTTAAGCAATTACAGGAAGAAAGAAAGGTTAAGGGAAGATACAAAAGGTCAATCTTCTGGTTGCTTATTTCCAAACAATAAGACAAAGCCTGGCAAATCAGAATTTCTGGAATAGCTACTTTATCGTGGAGGGGATGAAAGTTCGGTTGCCTCAAGCTGAAGGGCAAAAGTGCTTTCAAATTTATACAAAATGTATTCCAATAGTCTATTGCGTATCATGTCTCCTAACATTTAAGATATATAGAAATGGGCTCGGAGGGAACATCATCCCCCAAACAGATAGAGTTGGGCCCAGGGAGGCGGATGGAGGTTTGGCCATAGAAATATTCCTCTCTATGAGCAATAGATGTGAGAAATGTTCTCCTTACATTTTTGCATAATAAAATGATTGGAAATTGGAATGGATTTTAAATGCAACAGGAAATTTGCTATTTAATAGCAGGATCCATTTTTTTCACAATGCAAGGAGCATTTTAATGTATGTGCCTGCTCCACGTGACTAGGCTTCCACAAATCAAGGCAGCAGAGTGTAGGGAATAAGCTGACACCAGACTCTGAAGTCAGTTGCCTGGGTTCAAATCCTGGCTCTTCTCTCTCTCAGTTTCTTCTGTGAAATGGGGATAACAGTCCTTAACCATGGCATCGTTGTGACACTTACAACAGTTTCAGGCATGTAGTAAGTGCTAGAGAAGTGTTTGTCAAATAAAGATAAAATAACTATAATGTTCTTTAAATTGTCAAATTTATATTCTTAGGAAATTCTTGTTTGAGCTATAGAACACTGAATTCTAAAGGCTTTTTTTCCCCCGATGAACATAAAACATCATTTCTCAGGTTATTCAGTGATACAAACTTTGACTACTGAGTAATTCTGTAAGAATATCCCTGCAGGAATCCTGCGAGAAAAAAAAATACAAGGAGAACTCATGAGGCAAGAATTTAAATATTTCATAAGATGAAAATATCCAGTTCCTTTGAAGTAACAAGTTATCAAGGCAAGGTAGAACATCTATCAGACATCTTATTATTATTATTATTTGAAGCAACCTAATATAAATCATTAGAAATTTAAAAGAAGAGTGTGTTGTGACCACAGTACTGCAATCCAAAGGACCTTTGTGAAACATCATAAATAAAATAGTTGAGATATACTAAAATTGATAATCTCTATATAAAGATTTAACAGTGATACTATATATTATTCCACCTTGCTTTTAAATAACAACTGTCTTACAAAGCAGTGTCTTCAAGCAACTAAGACGACTTATAAAAAATATATGCGGGAAACTATTTAGAAAGGCAGACTGAGACTTTTTATAGTAACTACTTCTAAGCATGAATAGGGTGAGGCATTGGAGAATTTTTCTTTTTACCTAATACATTACTATACAATGTTTTTCTGACAATGTGTATCATTTTATAGGATTAAAATTTTTTTAATAATAAGTATAGAAGTTAGTAATAAATGCAGATGCATGGTCCCGTTATATGTTCCTTTCTTCAAAAATCAAAACAAAATAAGACAATGAGCTCTGGCTGGGCTTAAGTGGATTATAACTTATTCACCTTTAACCAGCAAATTAACATGCTCAGATCCAAGGCAATAGATTACATCCAAGGCCTACACTTCATGTGGGGGCCCCTGAAGTTACTTTTTGGTCTTTAATACCTAGAAACAATAAAAATAACACGGCCGAGAATCACCAATGATTTATCTCTCCCCAAAAGAACATTAAATTTATCCAGGTTTTGTTAGGATAAAGGGAAAAAAAATAGAAGTTAATTCCATTTGACTGACAACAGCACTGTTCCCATAGAGATATTCAACATTAGTAAATACCACTCACCATCTTGTCAGCTTTGGAAATAGATTTAAATGCCTCACTAGCTGCCCCCCAAATTAGCCAGTCCACTCGTTCAAGTGTTCATCCTCCCAAATGCTCCTTTTTAGGGGCCCACATTGCCTTGCTTGGTATATGGAACAACCAAAATCTAAGGAGGTAACGAGGGATTCAATAACCATCGAATACACACCACATGCCAAGAACTACACCTTGCATATTTCATGCATTTCTCCTTTAAGCAAAATCTGACATTTTATAGGAAAAAAGATGGAGGTGCAGAGACATTAAGTCATTTGCCCAAGTCCCCACACTTAGTGAGTGATGGAGTCAAGCAGCCCAGCTCCAGAACCCTTTCCACCATGCAGCCCTCATCATGAAATCACAGCCCCAGGTTCAAATTACTGTCAGATCCTTTGATGATCAGGGTTCAGTGACTATGAATGACAGCAGAAAAATATAGTAACCGTCTATATTTCTCCAGCACGTTACATGTTTTCATGATGCTAATCTCAAGCAAATGTCTGAAGCACAGAGCAAGGTATTAAAATCTAAATAAAAGAGGCTTAATTTTTATCCTTTGACCAGTCAACTAGTATTCCCTATCAATGATAAGTGATCATAAAATGAGTATGAAAATTAATTAAGGGAATCAAAATAAAAATTGTATCATTAACTTCTGTTCCTCTCACGCTCCTCACTGGATTTGCAGGAAAATGGACAAAGGAAATATGGGGGTCCTCCTCCTGGCTGGGGTGCTGCACCCCCAGAAAGGGGATGTGAAATTTTTATTGGAAAACTTCCCAGAGACCTTTTTGAGGATGAACTTATACCATTATGTGAAAAGGTAAGTCCAAAAGTTAAGACGTTTTTTCTTATCTTTGGAAGGAAAATACTACTCTCTCTTCACTTAGCTTTCACTCACATTCTTCTCAGTCAATGGCCACCCAGTTGCCATTTTCCAATCATGGAAAAAGTTAGAACCTTGTTAGCTGCTAGTGATTGTCTCTGTAATTATCCCACATTATCGCTGTCCTGATTCGGCCCTTTGTTCTTTTAGGACAGCCTACCCTGCACGGTTAATAACTTTCACATCTGTATTTTGTTCCCCAGTCTCCCCACTGGCAGGGCCATCCTGCAAACTCAGTGTGCCTATCAACCTAGAACTTGACATTTTAGTATGGTTTTATAAAATGCAACACTCTCACATGAAAAGAATGTACATGTTTGTTATGGCTCAAACATATGCCAATGCACATTGAGCCAGAATGAAATCTTTCTTCTACAAGTCTCAATTAATCCTTATGCCATAACAAATCAACAAAATTAAGAACATCATTTTTCAAAGTCATTATATACTTAAGGAATAAATATCCTCAGCTTTAATCCCAAATGATATTTTGTTAGTAACTCCAAAGTTAAAAGGAGAATATAATATCAAAATTTATTTTCAATAATTTATCAAATAGCTTTGGGCAACAGTTGCATTCCTAGAAAATTTAATGAAAATGAGAGTTTAGCTATTTCTTTCCCTAAAAGCCAAATTAATTGTGCATATACATATGCACATATACATATATAAGTATATGTATATACATATGTATACATAACTCAGCCTGAAATTCAGAATCACTCCCAATTTTATATATACAGTCTCACTTGGCATGTGGGCAAATTATGGAGAACAAAGTTCTGAAAGAATCTTCTATGCTGCATCTGAAAATGAGCATTAGGAAACACCTCAGACATGGAGACAGAACCTGCTCAAACTCTTTCCTAAAGAAGCCAGAAACAAGAAGCACCCACCACTGAACACATCAGTGCCGGGTGGGGCTGAGCTGAGGGGTACCCAGGTGCTCTATGACCTCCTCTGCCTGCACATGCCCCTCACATTTGGGCCCCCCTTTCTTACAGCAGCCAGCAATAACAAGTCACTGCGCCTGGACTGTTAGAGGAGAGCTGAAGTGAGGGGAGGGGTGGACTATGGGCAAGGAGAAGCTGTGGGCAGGGTGATAGAGTGTGTGCCCTCTTACAGTGGAGGGCATGGCCCTGTGCCACTTTTGTAAAGGGCCAGCATTTACCTTCAAGCCCCCAGACTGAGAAAGTAACAAGGCTCTGCAGCTCATCATCAGCGAAGCATCTTCTGTGCTCATGCTGATGTCATGGTGGAAGGAAAAAAAAAAATTAAAAAGTTAGTTTAGCAAGGTTCCAAGTGACCTTTGCTTGCCTTTGTTGTAAACATCAGTAGATAGACTATGACCAAGTAAGGACAAAACTTTGGAGACTTCAGACATTGGAATTTAGAGGGCAAGGACATGCTATTCAAGAAATTATACTTCTGATGGCAAATGTATTTTGCCATCCCTAAGTCATTGAATGAATTCCCAGATAATTGTGTGGTGAAAGGTCATTAGCTCTGTCAGAAACATGTATTATTAACTCAGGCTGAAATGCCACTTGTACACATTTTCTTTATTAAGGCTGATTTTGTCCATGAGCCAAATAACTAATCTGAACTCAGCATGAAAAGATGCAAACTGTCCCACATGGTATGCAAATGGCTGGAGGCAGACTTTAGAAAACATGGCATGTGTGTGTGTGTGTGTGTGTGTGTGTGTGTGTGTGCGCGTGTGTGTGTGTGTGTGCGCACTCGCGCGCGTGCGTGTTTGGAAGTACAAATGTATAAACATGAATTTTCTCTTTTTCTGTTACTTATAGATTGGTAAAATTTATGAAATGAGAATGATGATGGATTTTAATGGCAACAATAGAGGATATGCTTTTGTAACATTCTCGAATAAACAGGAAGCCAAGGATGCAATCAAGCAACTTAATAATTATGAAATTAGGTAAGATCCATCTCTCCTAGATTTAAAAGGGATAGATTATATACTTAGATCTATTTCTCTATCAATTTTATCTAATGTAAAAGTTAGTCAAGCCAAAAGGAGAATAGATTAGTTCCTTTCCTTGGTAAAAATCTATTTATTAAATATCTATTTATATCAACACTATTCAATCTCCAGTGCCTGACCACACACACACACACACACACACACACAAAGAGTATCAACACTAAAGGAAGCACCAAACTAAATTCTGTGTGATATTCAAAGAAACAAAATTCATTATTTACGCATTTCATAAATATGTGTTGGGCAGTGTTTAAAATACTGGAAATATATCAAGGTACAACTCCTTATCTTCATTGTAAAGAAATGAATACACAAGATTATTTAAAAGCTCGTGGAAAAATAAAACTGCACGAAAGGAATTTAGCCTTTCCAATGCTTTGTTTTTTAGCAAAGGGAGACCTGTGTCAGATTTCTAGCATACAGAGTTGTAAGATAATAATCTGTGTTCTTTTAAGCCATTAAAAAAGTAAAAAAATAAAAAACTGGGAGATGGGACAGAGTTGTGTGAGGTTGTGGTTACTCTAACTTGGTGGAATGAAGGAAACATTCTCTGGGGAAGTGACATTTGATCTGAAACTTGAATGAAAAGGCAGAGTCAATGATGATAGACCTGGGAAAGATTATTCCGGAGAAAGAGAGAACAGCAGGTGCAAGGGCTGTAAAGTGACAGCAAGCTTGGTGTGTTTTGGGAAAAGAAATAATACCAACATGGCTGGAACAGAGTAAAGAAAGAGATGGTGGAAGGCAAGGCGGCTGGAACGCCTTCTATGCTATTCTACAGAATTCATATTTTATTCAAATAAAAAGGGGGCAGGTTTTAATTAGACTATAGGAGGGAGGCTTTTAATTAGATTTATGGTTTTTAAAGGATCATTATTATAATAATATGCTTACATCAATTATAACAACAATACCACACGAATGTAAAATGTTAAAAATGGGGGTGAGTATTTTCTGCATGGTCTTTCTGTGAACCTAAAAATTCTCTAATTAAAAAAAAAAAGTCTCACTCTAGCTGCTGGGTGGAGAATGGACTACGGGATGAATACTGAGAGAAGGAAGCCTCTTGTGATAGTTGAGACCTTGACAAAGGATAGTGATGGTTGGACTAGGAAGTTAGTAATACAGGTAGTGGAAAGAGGCCAGATTTGGGATATAATTTAGAGGTTGATTTGCCAAGACCTGTTGAATAATGGATTTGGAACATGTGGGGAAGAGAAGATGCAAAGAGAGGGATGCCTAGAATTTTCACCCAAGTACCAGTGGATGTGGTAGTGCCACTAAGTGATGGGAAAGACAGAAACAACAGTAAATACATGAAGAACTCTGCTTTTGCATGTACATTGGAGATGTACCTTAGACCTCCCAGGGCAGATACTGAACAAGTGGTTGGCTGTATAATTCTGTAGTCAGGAGAGGGGTCACAGGTGGGGATACAAATTTGGACATGAGATAGTATTCAAAGTTCTGGGACTGGAGGAAGATGCCAAGTTATCAGTGATGCTGTGCCATCAATCACCAATTTTTATAAACTGGAAATAGGGATAGTTTCATGAAGCTGCTTGAGTTATAAAACCTTCTCTTAAAGAAAGAAATGTCATAGTCCTTTGTTAAAGGAAGCCCTTGGATGAAGAGTGCAGCAGTTTAAAAGTAATAGCTTTGCAGTTAGTTTTCACATGAGTGCAAACAAGTAATTTCACCTCTCTGAGCCTCAGTCTCCTCATCTGTAAAATGGGGATAATACCATTCATTTCATAAGTGCTATTGTGGGATACTATAGATTTCTAAATGCTTAGCCCAGTGTTTTGAACACAGTAAAAGGTCAACAGATAGTTGAGTTATTATATATTAGTGTATTTCACCATTCAAACATGTAGTTTTTCATATCTATTTCCTGTCTGAAATAGAGATACATCTTAAAATTGATGGTGTCTTAAATTTGATGAATGCAGAGGGAATAGCTTTCCCCACCATCATCTTTTCCTTACTTCCTATAGGCCCCAAATAAGCTACATACTAACCTTATAATTCTCTTAATCAATCAACTACAGGTCATTTTTCTTAAACCGCTTAGCCACGGGAAGATCAGTCGGATTTGGTACCTACTAGTAGCTTAGACATTCAGTCCTAAGATAGATTCTGGAGTGGAGCAGAGTCTTCAGAGGAATATAAAGGAGGCTCCTTGCCCACACACAGCTCCATGGGCCCAGAAGAGCCTAGGGTGATAGGTGGATTGTCTGGTGTGGGAGTCATAAGACCTGAGGCCTGGCCCCATGGCTTTGGACAAATCCTGTAACTTCTCTGAGCATCACATTTATCATTAGCACTGGATCCCAAAGAGCTGTTCTGAGCATCCATCACATGCAATAATGCATATTAAAATGCTTTGGAAAGGGCTGCAAAAAGCTATATTTTAATTTTAATATAGCTTTTTAGTATTACAGCTAAATGATTTCAGGGATTGGGAGGGCCCGTCCGTGACCCTTGGTCTTTCATGGAGCCTGGACCACCTAACCATAAGGATTATTCCCCAAATGGCTTTTGCATTCAGATAGTTGTCAAATCGGTTATGTAGGGAATCAACAGAGTTCATTGTATGTAGTTAGCACACTGCTACTCATTGGCACCTATCCAATATTTTTTGAAAATAGATAGAGTATGAATAATGAATACAATTAATTTCTCATGGTCACTGATAAGTAACAGTATTCTCTGGGAATTTCAGTTTCCTCATCTATAAAATAGTGATAAAAATATACATACCTCATAGGGGCATTATGAGAAATAAATGAGATAATACACATAAAGTTCAGTGCCTGAAACATATCAGGTACCCTATAAACGGTTGCTGATCTTGATAGTAGTGGTGATACAGGAGAAGGAAGAAGAGGAGGAGGAAAAATATGACAAAAAAAAATTTGAAAAGAGAAAGTTGTTCAAGATCCTAGCTAAAGTTCAAGTTGAATACCAGGAGCAAAAAGAAGGTATAGAGTTAAAAGTTAGGGGTGGGATATACGGAACATGAAATAGAGGTCCCAGAGTCAACCTCACCTTCTTCCACTCCTCTCTAAGCCAGTCCTACTGAAGAGAGAACCTTCCTCGTAAAAAGGAGAAACTTTCCATTTCCTTTTAGCCACAACTTCTCAGCAGATTAAGACAACATACGCTTTTATCCAGAAAAGACCCACCTATCATTCTACTCCTTACTTCACTGAGCATCACCTAAATGCCTAGCTTTTGGAGGCAGTAAAGCCATGCCCTCAGCTTTTGAGAGATGATTCTTTATCTCCAAGTAATTTTGAGAAAGGTAACTCCCTGACAAGCCACACAATTGAAAATGGGATATGGAAGCTCCAGGACCCCTTGTTGTTAACTGATAACTGACTGGTCCCTTATCAAAATTAATAAAATTTCTAAATAACACCTTAGAAGAGACTTGGTTTTTTTAAAAAGTGAAGTTAAAACAAAACTAAAAGTTCACTTCATCAACTTTTCCCTCCCAGCAAATCCCATGTCTGGGTCAATGTTCCCAGATTGCATCTGCTGCAGGTCTGATACACGCTCCTTAGCTCTTCAGCAGAGCACAGAAGACTCCTAAGTTAGTGGCTGACTCCTGGTTGCTGCTGCACAACCAAGGGCCACTATTCCAAGGAAATCAGACCAACTCCCCACTCACCTGACGAGGGTTTTTACTCATGATGAATAAGAAGCTTCTGGTAGGGGTACTTTGCCCATCTTAAACAACTCTGTGTTATTACAAAAGTTATTCCAGCCTGATATGCCACACATGGAAGATCTCAAAAAGCACAAGTAATAAAAGTTAAAACCATTCCTGCATAATCCCATGCCCAACAATAACCATTATGTTGATATTTTAGTGTTGTTCTTCTCAGACTTTCCTATACATTTTGAATCATAAGGGCCTTCTCACATGCTTATTTCACAAACTTTTTTTAAACCCCAACAGCTAGAGAAAAAATGGTAGACTGGGGCTTGCACTCAAATGCCTCCAGGCAAATGGCCTGAGTAAAGATGAGGTATAACAGCAATGATACTTGTCTTCAGTATTGGAAGCATTAGGGAGTGGTGGAGATCAAAGATAACTCATGACATCGCATCTAGTCTAAAGAGAGCAGATGCTACTCAGATTCAGACTATTTCTTTTTCCTTTGAAAATGTAGAGCCAGTATTGACAGATTTTCTGATTTCTCAAAAAAAAAGAGCTATAACTCTCCAAACATCCCACATCTGCGGGCCATATCTGGCCCGGGCTATCCATTTTCAACCTTGGTTGTAAATCTCAACCACCCAAGTATCTCACCAATCGAAATACCTGTTCTTCTTGCAGAAATGGGCGTCTCTTGGGAGTCTGTGCCAGTGTGGACAACTGCCGATTGTTTGTTGGAGGGATCCCAAAAACCAAAAAGAGAGAAGAAATCTTATTGGAGATGAAAAAGGTCACCGAAGGGGTCGTCAATGTCATCGTCTACCCAAGTGCTGCAGATAAAACCAAAAACCGGGGCTTTGCTTTCGTGGAGTACGAGAGTCACAGAGCAGCAGCGATGGCTCGCAGGAAGCTGCTCCCAGGTCTGCAAACCCCACTTCTCTCTCCAGCGTGCCTCTCCACTTCGTCCTCTCTGCTCCATCCATCCTGCCGCCCTCAGGCAGGTATACTCCTTAGCAAAGAAAACGAACACTTGTTTTTCTTTCTCTTTTCTTCTACATACCTTTGATTATGTTGTATTTTAAACCCTTCATTCTTCTTATCCATCTCACAATAGCGTCTCCTAAAATAAATCAATTTAAATTAAATATATCAATTTAAAAGGATTTAAGACTCCTCTTAAAATTAAATGTATCAGTCACAGTTATTTTTGTATATAGACTTTATTGTCAGGCTTATTTGAAATAGGGCGCTTTGTCTATTGCAGCATAGAAATAATAAGGCTGCAAGTGACACATTGTCCTGATGACAATTAAACGATGTCCTGTTATTATGACTCCCTACTGTTTAATCGTTTCTGTCTAATTTGGGACATGGAAATAAGACCTGTTCTTAGAAAAGCACCTGTGTTAGGTGCTACATCCACAGGGTAGATCCCATTGGGGCAATAACCCATCAATTCCTGAGTTTGAAAGTCTCCAGGAAGATACTCCCTTAACCAGTGTCAGATCATTCAGTCAGATCAACTTGGGAAATGTTGTTTTGAAGTCCTCAGCTCATTCTAAAATGTTCACTAAACTTACAAAAACTAAACTCAAATGAGTTAATATTAAAATAGGAGGATTTCAAAAATGATAGCCTGGGAGCATTGGAACCATCTCTTCTCATGGACATTATGGGAGTGCTACCAGAATTCAATACAAAGAAACAACAAAAACAGCAAGATTTTTGTGGCCTTATACCTGTTCTTTAAAACAAAGCAAACAGGCAGAAGTGGGCTCAGCCCTAACTCTAAAAACTTTCAAAATTGGAGGAAAGCTTTTTTAATTTCAGTTTAAAGGGAAAAATGTGATAACAAAAAAAAAATGCTAAATCAATCAAAAAGGTGGACATTTATTACGTTGATGCTTTCATTCATTGCTTCTTCATTCTTCACTGCTCAGTGGTTAAGTCCTCTGACCCACAGGTCCACAGAGTCACTAAAACCCCTTGTGGGATGCCTAGTCTCTTGGTTACCCAGATTTAACATTTTGCTATCCTCTTCAACTCTTGCATCTCCTTCAATGCCAACAATTCAGCCATGGAAAAGTTCCTGGGTTCATCTTGTTCTTGGGCCACAACTGTCATCTATAAACACATATTCTCAGCTTTAGATCATTTTTTCAAAGTCTCCTAATGCTTCTCCCAATTCTACTCTGTCTTTCATGCACCCCCACCCTCTGCCTGGTCCACCCTGGACATAATGTTTCCAGAATATCATGTCGTCTTTCAAAAAAGCTCTTGCTAATAGTAGAAATGCTGTGTCTATGTATTGATAGACTGATGTTAATAGCCTGAATGCACTAGCCTTGAGAGTTCAAAAACATGTTCAAAAATACTCACTAGCTCCTTGCTGCACCTGTGATAAAGGCTGCACCTCTGAGTCTATTGCCAACATTTCTGGTCCCAATCTTTTGCAGCCTTATTTGCTACCTTCTATTCCCTAACAAAATGCTTCCTTTCCATCAGACCAGGCTCCCCAGTGTGCTAGTTACCATCATGCTCTTCTTTGTGCCTTTTATTTACAATACTGCATCCCATACTACAATGACCTGCCCCTTCTCTCTGCTCACTCTTGGCCTTCAAAGCCCCAGCCCAGACAAGACCTTCTTGAGACTCATAGGCCAGTCCACATTGCTCGCTTTTCTCCCTTGACTTAGGCACCATTCATTATCTATAAAAACAAAAATGTATGGGGTGCACGGAGGCTTCAGTGGTAGAACGCTCTCCTTCCATGCGGGAGACCCGGGTTCGATTCCCGGACCATGCACCCCCACAAAGAAAAACAAAAACAGATATGTATGATCGTATTTTCTAGAGTCTAAATCTCTTGTAAGTTTCTCCATCTCTTCAAAGAACATAGCATACTGGGCCACACAGAGAACTTCTGTCTTTACTGAGTCAAGCTGTCAGCTGATGAGGTCGGGAGGGCTGAGTATTTGAGTGTCAGAAATTCTCAAGTATTCCTCATGCTTTCACTTAAGGCCCTGACTTTTCCCTTTGTGTTTCCCATCCAGGATCTAGAAATAAAAAGGCTACCTCACTCTCCTCATCTTCTATCCATCTGCATCATGATCTGAGGACACTCCCCTTACCCATAGCCCTTTGAGTGAGTTGTGTTTCACTGAAGTGGGTTTCACTCAGACTGCCCCATCGGCAAACTAGCCAGCTGAGGCACACGGTGAATGAGTCAGAGAAAACAGTTTCATTTCTAATGAGACCTGAGCATATACTCTATTACCCATTTGAACCACTCTACCTATTACTTCCTTATAGAATCAACAACAAAGGATTTTTCTCATTGTCAACCCACTGGAGAGCCTAGTTTTACAGAATGAAGAAACTTTTAAGAATCATGATAAGCAAGAACCACAAGAAGCTTTTCCTTCTTAATTGATTCAGACTTGGACAAAGACAGAAAACTGTTGTCTAGAGTAATTTACAGTAATATAATTGCTCTCTGGCAACTGACTTCCACTGAATAGTGGCAGCTCTCTTTTGGCATCTTGGTTGACTTGTGCATGGAACAAAAGTTGCCATCCAACTCAGAGGCTATCAAAGTATTCTAAGGTTGCCCTGGGAAAAAAAATCGCTGCAACAGGACTTGACAGGAACTTCTGCTGTTGCTCTGGAGACCACAAGTTTGAGAACCCATAATCTAAATTGATGGTGTCCATGCTGAGCTACATATTAGAGTTTCCTGGGAGATTTTCAAACATTACCAGGGCCCAACCTCTGAACAACTGAATGTACTTCTCTAGGGTAGTGAGTCAGGCCACGGATGTTTTTAGTTTTCCAGATGATTCTATTGAGCAACCAAATTTTGTGATCCAATTTTGTGAGGCTAAATCTATCAACTCATGACAATGGGCATTACCTGCATGGAAGATGAACACCTGGACATGGGGAATCTAAAAAAGCATAATTCCTAACCATTGTGTTCAAAGAGCACATGTTCTAAGAAAACTAGATATATAAGAAAGTAACAAAAATGTCAAAAACACAGTGAATTATTGAATCAATCATTTAAAGTGGTAAACTAAGTCCTTAAAATGTATCTTCTCCTTTTGTCTTTTCAACAACCCAATATGTAAATATTATTATTCCAATTTTACATATATATACTTTCTTATTAGAGAAGTTTACAGAACAATCATGCATAGAATAAAGGTTTCCCATATACCACACCACCAACATTTTACACTGGTATGGAACATTTGTAACAACTGCTGATAGCACATTTAATAATTGTACTATTAATTAAAGTCCATGGTTTAACTTAGGGTTCACTATGTTGTATAATTCCATATACTTCAAAAAATGTTTCTTCTGTTACCATACATACAACCAAAAATTTGCTCCCTTTAATCATATTCAGAGATATATTTTTTCTTTAATGTTATCTCAATTTTAAAGATGAGGAAATTGATGTTTAGAAAGGCTGCTTCCTCACCAGGATAACTGATCCAATATTTGAACATATTTGACTTCAAAGCCAATGTTCTCAAATCACTCTGAAACATTGACTTTCACCACAGGACTTCATAGGGACGATGTCTGTGGAAATCACTGCTTCATCTACTGCTTCTCACTTTTTATCTCCTCCCTAGCCTTCTACAGCTCTTCAGGCCCGTGGATGGCTTACCGTAGACCCAGACTGGGAAGGCAAAAGTCAGTGGGCTAGAGCAGTGGTTCTCAAGCTTGGCTGTATGTTAGAATTAACTAAGGAACTTTTTAAAATCCTGAGGTCCTGACCACATATCCCAGAATGGAGGTAAGAGGGAGCAGGGAGTGGGGGTAGTGGTGAGTTGGTAAATCTTTAGTAGCTGGATCTCTGGAGACATCAAAAGCCCTGATTTGTAGCATTTGCTGCTTTCCGTGGTATAAATATTCACACTTTGGCTGATTGCAAGCTACCAACATGATGTCAACTGGTTCGCAAAATTCTGAACATTTAGCCATCTATTCTTGTAAGCCTGTAAGAGCTTGCTCCAGTAGGCCATTGTGTGGAACCCAGATTTCAGGCTTTTTCAAAGCTCTACCAGGTGATTAGAGTGTAAAGCCAAGACTGAGAACCACTGGACTATAGGGAGCCAGGTTACCTGGAAGCCTTAGCTATCTAGGGATAAAAGGCAAACAGCAAAGACAATTTACCATGCAATGGGTCAACTTAAACAATGGGAATTTATTTCTTCATGGTTTCAAAGCTAAGAGAAGATCCAAATCAAGGTGTTACCAACCCAACATTGTCTTCCTGAAAACTGGGGTTCCAGGATGGGCTGCCAGTGATCCTTGGCCCCGGGCTCCTCTGTCATATGGCAATATACATGGCAGCCTCCCACGGCCTCTTCTTTCTCTTCTGGTTCCATTGATGTTCAGCTTCTGGGTATTCCCTCTCGCTTTCTCCCCTCTGTCTGAATTTCATTCTGCTTATGAAGGACTGCAGTAATAGGATTAAGACTCATCCTGACTGGAGTGCCTATTCCTTAACTGAAGTAACCTCATCAAAAAATCCTACCTACAGGACTGCCTTAAGTTTAAGAACATGTTTTCATGGGGTACATACAACTCCAAACCACCTTATCAATATAAAGCACTGGAAGGAAAGGGAAGTAAATGGAAGAAGAAAAGAATGGGAGAGAAGAGAGCAAAGGAGAAAACTAGCCCCTGGAAAATCAATAAAGAACAAGTTAACCACTGGCTGGGGTAGCTGGGTCTGGTCTCTTTAGGATCAGCTGATAACTCATTAGGCTCTGTTTATTCTTCATTTGTTTCTGCTTTGATTTTGTATGCTGTATGGCAGGGTCACATTTCATTCTTTTTCCATGTGAGTATGCTGTTATTGCAGGACCATTTGTTGAATTTTTGTTTATCTGTTTTGGGCAAGTGCATGGGCCAGGAATTGAACCCAGGTCTCCTGAATGGCAGGCAAGAATTCTACCACTGAATTACCCTTGCACCCCTTCATTTGGATTTTGGAACACCAATGCCAGAAATGCTTTTATTGACTGCTTTTCAAGGAGTCAAAAGACTAATTTTGATTGAAAATAATTGCCTTCCATATGTGACAATTAAGTAACTACAACCTTACCAATACAGAGAATTGATGATTTTGTTCACTTAAGCTCTTTATTGATTCCAGGATATAGCTTGTTCCCATATGAGTAATAAAAAACAACTAGATTTCCAATCAAATTGAGAAATTGAGTGGACCATCACCCACCTCTCATCATAGCATCATGAGTAAGCACTGTGTAGGAGTACAGGGACTGAGTCACAGAAAGCAAAGGGGAGAGATTATGAAGTGAAACAGGTCTGGGCAAATGATCCTCTCTAAAGCTTATTATTTCCTTCGTGTAAAATTGGGGGCATTTGTACTTCTGTAAATTGGGAAATGCATAGTACAGTGCAAGACACTCAATATATTGTAGTTATGGGAATTCAAAAGGACATTTTTTGTCACAGATAACAACTATCTTTTTAAGAAGAGCTCTCATTATAGACTCTTCCATTGTTCTTCATCTGTCTTCTTAATTTAGATATTTTTTTCCAGATTCCCAAGTTACCCTTTTTCAAAAGAGAGTGAGAAGGGAACACAGTTTGCTGAGCCCTTCCCAGGTGCGAGGGACAGAGAACAATCATGACTACCTAAGCCCTGTTTACCTTACCTAAGCAACATTTTTTTGACAGCTCAGTGGTGTGTACCTGACCGATGTAACAACACAGATTCCATACTTTTTGTGACCTTTTGATGTTTCATAAAGTCAGACTCTGTGTCTGAAGCCGAAATCCATTATTTTTTTTTTTCCTCTTCTGCCATCTTGCTTTAAACCACTGTCATCAGCTTGTGAGAGCTGTCCCAAAACCCATACATGCCCACTGCTTCCTCATTTCAGTTCCATTACAAACCATATCCTGGTTCCCTTTATACTTAATGGTTATAATAAGCCACTAGTCACATAGAACTCCCTTCTAAGCTACTCGTATTTATTCAGAATCTCTTAAGATCAATAATCACCTCCTTTAATATTGATCTTCTTGCTCAGTCAAGACCTCAAAGATTGGTTCAGTTGAAAAGATCATAGTATGAACTAAGTTCATAGTGTTGTCCTGATTTCTTTATGCATACTTGTGATCATTTTCAACAGGAAGAATTCAGCTATGGGGACATCCTATTGCAGTGGACTGGGCAGAGCCGGAAGTAGAAGTTGATGAAGACACAATGTCTTCAGTGAAGATCCTATACGTAAGAAATCTTATGCTGTCTACCTCTGAGGAGATGATTGAGAAGGAATTCAACAGTATTAAACCAGGTAGGACATATCATATAATATTACTTTTTCAAAAGATACTTTACAGACTCTTGACATGAATTCCTATAATGTAATTAAGATAGCTTTTATATATATTATCCTTATAATTATATGTAAATTATTCAAATTATACCTGTTTTTGGATTAGAAAATAGGGATATGTAGTCCTACAACATTTATTTTTTATAATTTTATGTTCTATTTATCATAATTTTACATTCATCTGGGTCATTAGTGAGTAAATTAATATCTCCTTCTCTAAACTGTAAGTTCTGTGAGGACTTTTTTGCTTCCAATGTCTCCTCAGTCCCTGTCTCTGTGCCTGAGGCATAGCTGATACTCAATAAATAGTTATTGAATTAATGAATACATGACCATAAGTATAGGTAGAATTCAGGGGATCTCAACTCAACATTATTGACATTAGCGGCTGTTTTAATTTGTTAATGTTAACAGAAATGCAATATACCAGAAATGGGTTGGCTTTTATGAAGGGAATTCATTAAATTACAGTTCTAAGTTCTAAAGCCATAAAAACGTCTAAACGAAGGCATCCAGGAAAAGATAACCTGAATCAAGAAAGGCCAACCTGGGAAGGCATACAACTGGCTTCTTCTGGTCCTTTGGCTTCTGGTTTCAAACAACTTCCCCAGGGGCATTTTCCTTCTGCATCTCTAAACATCCCTGGGTTGGCTCTCAAGTTTTTTCTAAAATAGTTCCCTTTTAAAGGCCCACAGTAAGCACATTAAGACCCACCTTGAATGGGTAAAGACATATCTCCATGGAAACTATTTAATCAAAGGGTCCCCCCTACAATTGGTGGTTCACATCTCCATTGGAAACAACTTAATCAAGAAGAACCCACCCAACAATAGGTCTTCCCCACAAGACGAGACTAGGAAGAAGAACACATGGCTTCTCTGGTGTACATAGCACTTTCAAACCAGCACAGGAGTCAAATAATTCTTGGCTGTGGGGGACTGTTCTGTGCATTGCAGACTGTTTGCATTGCAGACTGTTTAACAGTATCCCTGGCCTCTACCTACTAGAAGCCAGTAGGACTCACCAAGTTGTAACAATCAAAACTGTTCTCAGTCATTGTCAGATGTAACCTGGGGGATTAACTGTCCCCAGTAAAGAACCATTGGCCCAAAGGAATATAGTTGTGACTTGAGGTACATAGGTAAGGGGGTAACAGTGTTACAGAGTAATGTCTCACAGCCTGATGTGCACATAAATCAAGGCTGTGACACCAGGACTAAAAAAAGAGAGAGAGTTTTATTACATGGCAGTCAGATAAAGAGACAGAAAAAAGAAAGAAAAACTCAGATCTGTCTCCCCAAGTCTAAAGAGCCTAGGGAAGTCTAAAGATAGGGAAGTTATTTATGTTTCAGTTACAGTTAATAGGGAAAATACAAGCACAGCCCTTGAAAACTGATAAAAACTAGTGGGGGAAGGAACAAATGGGCTGTAAGTTGTAAAAAGGATAAGCATTTGGTTACAGCAATTTCATAAATTGCTCAATTAGCATAGGATAACAACCACAGTAACAAGTAAAGGAATGGAAATAAACTAAAATAACAATTACAATTACAAGTAAAACCACTGTTTTCAGCAGTTACAACAATTGATTCTAAGAAATTCATTTGAGTGAAGAAGGATAAGGATGAGACCAAGGTAGAGGGGGGTAATTAGTCGCTACTTATCTTGATACTTTTTAATATCAATTACAGGCTACAAACTAACTTCCTACCCCTTTTTTTCTATATGGTAACTACCATACTGAGACAGGTAAAACATTTCAAGAAAAAAGTTCCGAATGTGCATTTCCCAAAAGTCTTTTCTGCAGAACATTGATCCCTCAACTTGTTAGATGTTATTTACAAAAGTGATAGTCTCAAATAAGTTTATAACCACCATTCAGCAAAATTAAACAGATTTCTTTATTGTGGGACTCATCAGAGTTCTTAGCCTTTTAATGCACCTTGGAAATCTCCAAAAAGGCAATATTGGGCCTTTTCCAAACCTTGGGCCATGGATCCCCTTTTTTGGCAAACCATCTTGTGGAATTAATGTAGATTAATAACATCATCCTTCCATACCTGAGAATTTCTCAGGCTCCAAGCAATAGCTCTCCAAGTTGTTGATAAACATGGGCCACAGTGTCAGCATATTAAAACTGCCTGAGACTACTCGTCACATATATTGCCTGTTTCCAATTCTTGGTGCTATTTCAGGTAAACAAAATGATAAGTTGATGATTGCCACTGAAGGCAATTAGTAAAAGGGTCATCTCTCCCTTTTTTAAGATTCACCAAGGATTTGCCTTTTTCCTCTCTTCCTTGGCATTTTAATATAATGGTGTGACTCCATACCAATAGCTGGGAATCTGTGACTAATATAGAAACCACAAATGATTGATGTCTCATTAAGTGCCAGGCCTTGGGATGGGTACTTTCACAGCATCTGTCACTTATTCAACACAACAAGACTATGACTTTTTTTAAGGTGACTTTGTTACTTCCATAAGAAAACCAGAACCCATACCAGTTTAAGTTGCTTGCCTGGGTTTGAACAGCCAGCAAGTAGCAGATTTGGCATTTAATCCATGACTGGTTAAGAACTTCTACTTAACCACCTCAATGATCCCATGTCCCATCCTTATTCCATTCACTCATTTATTCATTCAACTGCCATTTCTGCAGAACCTTCTATATGCCAGGCATGGAGGAACTAAGGAGCATGATTTGTATGCACAAGGAGTTTAGGATGCTCCAGAAGAAAAGCAGTGATGGCATCCTGCCCCGGGGCTTTAGAGAAGACTCATATTTTGAAATGACTTTTAAGCTGAGATCCTAAAGTTGGTGCAGTTGTAGACATAGGAGTCTTATATGTGTTTAAATAATGTTCCACTATCCCTTACTATGCCGCTTTGACTTTCTGCCTTCCCAGAATGACTAACACTTCTTATTTTTATCCAGTTAAAACAGTAGGGAGAACTACCGAAAGGCTATTAGCTTTCCAAGTCTGCATATTGAAGAGAGACAAGTTCCTGGGCACTGTCGATTATAATGAAATTAACAAGCAACAAATGCCATATCTGTATTTTCTCACTCTTCTCCTTCTCTCCTCTCCCTGTCTATCTTTCTGTCTCTCCCAACATTTTTCCCTTGGGTTTGAAGTGTGCCCACCTGTTCCAGGGCACATCCAGGGCTGGTGACACACCTTCAGGGCTCTATACTGATATGCTGCTTATTCTTTATCTCACTCTATTAAAGATTGTGAATTGTGGAAGGAGAACGTCTAGCAGGTGTCTTCTGTATTTGCTGTAGTAGGAAGGAAAAGTCGAACCAAAATGTTTTCATTTCCAATGGAAAGGATATATGCTATCAAGTCTCTACTTATCTAGAAATACTTGCAGAGAGAAACAGGGAATAAATATTTTTAAATTCTATTTAAAGTTTAGATCCTTATAAGAAATGTGAATATTCTCAGCAAATATTCACCCATACAAAAGTTTTAGGACTGAATAACATAAAAATATTACAGTACCACTCAAAGAAACAAATGATGGAATGGAAACTAGGGCCTGAAAATGTGTATTCCTTTCCCAATGTAGCCTAAGGGTATCTGCTAAAGTTCTGTTTATAGGCTTTCTACAAAATCTGATTTCCCTGCAACAGTTTAGCAGCACCAGAATCACCTGGAGGGCTTGCCCCAATGCCAGACCCTCTGATTCAGTAGGTCTGGGGTGGGACATAAGTATTTGCAAGTCTATTAAAGTTCCCAGGTGAAGCTGCTGGTCAGGGCTCACACTGTGAGAACTGGTGGACCTTTGACAAGCAGATGTGTTTCTCTTCAGGTAACTGATGCGTTGACATGTTGATAATGAACAGAATATTATTTTCCAATAAAATCCTATACTATGATTTCAGAGACTCTTTATTGTCGTTACTGATGGATCACCTACTGATAATGAGCCCTGACAGTTTAACTTTCAGTTTCTGTGGCCTTATCCTCTGCCAAACAATGATCATAAATGAACTCTTATGCTATGCATTAAAGAAAGAAACATATTAAGATAAGTCATTGTGAACACTATTGTAAAAAAGGCCAGATTTTATGCTACAGACTGGCCCTTTCAAATTTGACTGTTTTATGAAACTAATTTTCACATAAGTTTTCAGAAAGCAGATATGTAGCCTGGTCATTATCACTCAAAAATGCAACATCTAAACCCATGAAATGCCACCTAACTAATGTAGATGATAGAGGTTGCAGTATGAACTGACTGATATTTCCTCATTCCATGTATAATTACGGAGGGTCCCCTGTGTACAAGGTACTGAGCTGGAAGTAAGTAAAATGCCAGGTGCCTTTGAAGCAGACCATGTTCTAAAGGAGCTAACAGTCCAGTAGTCTAGATGCAAGATGGCACTGAAGAAGGAAAGGAGTGGAGACTGGAAAGGCTAAGGTCTTTACTGGCAGACCTCCTACTTCTCTACTGCCAAGACTAGCTGGGGGATGGAGTCTTAACAATCACCCCTCCTGACATGGAAGGAAATAAAGAGCCATATTGGAAGTTCAGTTAATTACATGTTCTATGCTTTGTGGCCTCAGATACCTTCATTTATTTTCTCAACCTAGCTGACCTATTGTCAACAGTTGAATGCTGAGGAGAGAAAAGACAAGTTTCAGAATGTTTTTTAAGTAATCTTTACATTACTTTGCAAAGGAAGATAATTCATAGCCATTGAACCATATGGTAGAGCAGAAACTCTAGTTGCCTTTATGATCTTGAATCTAGAGGATAACTGAACTTTGAGAAGGAAGAGGAAGAAAAGAGGGAACTTTTCTCCTCTTTATATCCTCGCTGGAATAGCTTCTCACCTTGTTATCTTTGGGAACTAATGACAGGAGAAGAAAACCTGGCCTTTTAAGGTATATCCATCTGAGCCGTTTAATAGGCTAAAAGATGATAATAGGCCCGCTAAACCGATAGTGGTTAAACAAGTTTTCCATCTTACCTTCACTCTAGGTAAAAGCCCTATTTTTAAAATTGAGAAAGTAACAATGTATTTTAAAACATCTTGACAATTAAATATAAAATATAAAGTTCAACCATCTTGGTATGACTTTTTTTTACATGTACCATCACCATGTGTGACAGTTTCTCTACATAAGAATAAGTTAGAATTCATATGTGCTACAACATGAATGAGCCTTGAAACCTTGAGTGAAATAAGCAAGACACAAAAGGACAGATATTGTATGATTCAACTTATAGGAGATGTCTAAAGTAAGCAAATTAATAGAGACAGAATGTAAATTGGGGGGAATGGGAAGTTGGGAGTTGCTGCTTAATAGGTGGGTTTCTGTTTCATCTGTGTGATGAAAAAGTTTTCGTAATAGGTGTTGGTGATGGTAGCACAACATTGTGAATGTAATTACCACCACTTAATTATACACTTAGAAATGGTTAAAATGGGAAATTTTGTTACTGTTATTCAATTACATAAATAATATGATCATTGCAAACTATTCGTAAAATCCTTAAATCTATAAATTAAACATAAAAGTCCCCTTCTTACTGCCCAACTCTTTCTTCCCACTCCTGAAGTAACCTCTACTAACATATTCATCACTGTATTTCCAGTTTTCTTTCTGTGTATAAATACATAGAAATGTATTTATATGCACATCTATATGGGTTTGGTATTTTTTAAAGATCAATGCTATAATATAAAACTTACTGTTTTATAACTTCTAAATTTAATGTTATGTTTTAGATATTCCTGTGTATGTACAAATAGGTCTATTTTATTCTCTTTAAGGATTCTTCGGTGTTACTTGTAATGCATTTAATCATTCCCCTGAAAACAGAATTTAGGTTGTTTCATTTTTGCTATTATAAAATTAGTGCAATTGGTGTCCTTACATGTTCCTGAAGCACATATATGAATGTTTCTGCAAAAGACATTCCTCAGAGCAGAATTAGTGGATATTTACATTGTTTCCAATCTTTAGGTATCAAGAACAGCTTGGTAAGGAACCATCTTGGTTCTCAGATGTTCTTTCAGAAACTTTTTTTTTTAATTTCTGTTGTTTTTTTTTTTACATGGGCAGGCACCGGGAATCGAACCCGGGTCCTCTAGCATGGCAGGCAAGCATTCTTGCCTGCTGAGCCACCGTGGCCTGCCCGAGAAACTTTTTTTTAATCAACAGTATATTAAAAAAGACAATTTGCACAAATTTCACTTACCTTGTCAGAACCTTAATTTCTAATCTTTAAATTTAAAAATAGGTACATTTAATTAAAGAAAAAATAAAGTAAATCATTACTAAGTCCCTCCTAATTCTAAAATGCTGTTATCGAAAAAAGAATAGATCAGGTATTTCTGGAAGAAGAAAAGCAAAGTTTGAAAAGGTAATTCTCTAAATATATGTTTATAGGATGACCAGTAATTGAGTACAACTCTATTCAACAAATATTTTCCCATGTGTATGGTGCTTTTATATTATATAAGATGCAAAGTAAGATGTCATCTTTGCCCTTCAAGTGTGATAATCTAAGAAGTGGAAAATGCAAGACCATAACTAATTATAATAAGGAAGGATATAGGTATCATTAAAAAGTACAAACCAAATCTGTGGAATGTGTAGAATTTTAAAACCTGGACACGTGAAATAGTCTTCATGAGATCCTTACCTAAATATTGGGCCTCCCTAAAAAGCCAGTCAAATACTCTTGGAAGCTAAGCACTTAATATATCATTTTCTGTGCTATCTCAGGTTTGCCAATGGGCTGCACTCACTCTGTTTACAGGTGCTGTGGAGAGAGTGAAGAAAATCCGAGACTATGCCTTCGTGCACTTTAGTAACCGAGAAGATGCTGTTGAGGCTATGAAAGCTTTAAATGGGAAGGTAATTATGTAAATCTTTCAATTATTCACTTACTAAAGACAAAGAAAAAATCTGTAGAGATTCCATCGAAGTTTGGTGTGGAATTTTATTCAAAAGTACAGTTTTGCACATCTAGCTCCCAAAGCTGTTCTCCACCTCTAACATGGCCACCTGAGTCCATTTAAGCAGCACAAAAGAGAAGTGATAAAAATACAATGAAGCATCTTATATGTCCAACTCTACCTCTCATTTTGTCTTATCTTGGACAAGTTGCTGCCCCTCAATTTCCTGATTTCCAACATGTTTCTCCCACTTTCAATTATCTATCATTACTACAAAGAGAGTATCACCTTGTAGTACAGTCAGGTATGTGCCTTGAAAGAAAGATAAAAAGTGGTGAGATGGCTCAAAGGAAGGAGAAGTGGGTCATAAAGAATCAGGAAACCCTTGTGGATATGAAAAGATAATATCAAGGGGAAGTTATGAAAACCGGGTAGTAATCCAATAGGGAAAATATGGGAAAGGAGAGACTGTCCTAAACAGGGGCACAGAATTTGGAAAGAGACATGATGGAAGAACAGCAAAAGTAGATCAATATGGTTAAAACAAAATGTGCACATGGCTGTTTTACCCATTGGGTCCTGCATAGGTCAGAGTCCCAGTAGAAAATATGGCAAAGGAACTAATGACAAAGGTGTGGGGGGCAGGTAGGAGGATCATAAGAGGTAGTGCAGGAACCTGGGGCTTGCAGAGTGAAGTTTTTACCACCACTCCTGGAGTCAAGGGGAGAGAGACTGGAGAAGTAATGGGAATCCTAGAAGAGGAGAGACTTGGGTAGAGTAGGTCTTTTTGAGAGAAGTAGTGACCTTTGACCCAAGGACACAGCCAATCCAAGGGGACCCAGCCAAGAGAAAACCTGGAGAATAAATGTCCTGTACTCACTATTCTCCTTCTCTCCAACCTCCTACTGGGTTATCTCCATTGGCCAAATCCAACCATAATCCAGAACCGTACATTCAAAGGCACCCCCTTCCTTTAATACTCCAAATCTATTTCTTTTAATCACATCAACATGGATATAAGATAGTTGAATATCACCTGCCTTCTGATTATATCTCAACGTATTCCATTTAACATACTTGGCACTGTATCCTGCTACTAAAAAATAGAGTAGATATGTGAAACTGGGGACAAACTGCCCCTAAGGCTGACCAAAATGATAAGGAATGACACGCAGCACAATTTGTCTGGCAAATTTCAATGATCAGGAACCGCTGCATTGTTGGTGAAATCAGAGAATAAGGGTACACAGTCATAAAAGGGAATTTTGGCACAATCATTACGTATCATTTTTTCTTTATGTAGAAGTCCACCTCATTCTTATTTAAAAGAAGACACAGGTGCTTTTTTAGTTTTTAACACCTTGCCCCTTCCATTAGCAATACATCTATCAAATATTCATTGAGAGTACCTTTGTCTTTTCTGCATGCAGACAATGCAGGAAATGAGGTGCATATATACAACTACATGTATTCTCTTCAACATCTGGAGCTGCTTGCAATATCGATAGCGTCTGTGGGCAAGAACTACTTCAGTAATTCTTGAGGACTGTTTTTAGGCAGTGCGTGATTTGAGAAAGCTCAGTATAGCTCCTGACATCCACATTTGTTAGTTCCCAACAGCTCAACAGAGAATGCTCCAAATCAAAAGTTTGTTTCTTAAGGAAGCACCTGTGAGGAACGATGCTCCTAGATTTACCTTCCTTAAGTAGGGCCCCACTGAAGCCTTCTACCCCAGTGAAAATGTACTATACAAGTGGCTGTGCTATATAAGCGGTTGCATCGCTCCTCTCAGGAGCATAATTCTTGCCGGCTGTCATCTGGAAAAGCCTAGCTGTGCTGCCAAGGTGTTAATGATTGATGAGATCTCTTTACTGATTTCCTTTCACACGCATTGTACTGTGCTAGGCACATTCCACCCATAATGAACCCAACATTTCTTAGGATTATATAATTATATAAATATCATATTCGAAAACATATATAATATAAATGTTACTCAATTCTCCGTCTCAGTGACTATACCCAGATGATAATTTATAACTAATAGGTCAATGCACAGTGGCCAATATGTCATTATCAAACCTGTCGATAGCTTATACACTTTCTCAGCAAAAGCAATCATGGAAAATCAACTGGCGCACAAACCCATAAAAATACAAGCTGCATACGATTAAACATGGCAGTAAGCATGGCAGCAAATGGTCTAGCATTTAAACATGTTACTAGAGCTCAGTCACACTAGGTTGTCTTCATAGCTTCTCAGATTGTTTTTTTTCCTTGCTCTTTGTAACAGGTGCTGGACGGTTCCCCCGTTGAAGTGACCTTAGCCAAGCCAGTGGACAAGGACAGTTATGTTAGGTATACCCGAGGCACAGGTGGACGGGGCTCCATGCTGCAAGGAGAGTATACCTACTCTTTGGGCCATGTTTACGATCCCACTACAACCTATCTTGGAGCTCCCATCTTCTATGCCCCCCAGACCTATGCAGCGATTCCCAGTCTTCATTTCCCAGCCACCAAAGGACACCTTGGGAACAGGGCCATTATCCGACCACCTTCTGTTAGAGGTAACACCAGTCAGCTCTTACCTTAGAGTAACCCCAGGATTTCAGATGATTTAATTTGCAATGGTCTTAGACAAATTGGATGGGCCCACTGGGAGAGAAAAGAGCTGGAAAACAGTTTATTAAAAATCAAATTATATTTAAAAAAATTTTTAAAAACAAAAAAATCAAATATTATACCAATAGTTTTCATTGCATAAAGAATTTTTTCACATTACAACTGGTTATTGAAAAAACCTGTCAGTCATCATTCAGATGAGCCTAAAGTACAAATCTGACCTTTATGTGGGGCCATAAAATGTGCACAAACTAATATTCAGTTCCACAATCATTAGCTTCTCCATTATCACAAGACAGTTATCTTGCAGTCCCACATGACTTGTTACATAACTGGAAACCGTTTACCTCAAATAGCAAAAACATTTCAAGATGTGTGCATACTAGAAGATAACCAAGTAGCATCAGCTTCATGCATAAGCCACAAATTATCATAAATATATTCTAATAGCTATATGAGATACTCTCAACTGTCTCCTTAAAAAAAAAAATATGTGTTACGCCTTCATAAGAAGCAACACTAAGGAAATAAACTTATTTCTCCAGGATATGGGCAACTAAAAAGTAAATTCCAAAGTGGAGAGGAAGAGTCCATCTGACTGTCAGACAGTAAATATTTTATAGTTGAATCCTGTAAGGATTCTAAGTGTTTAAGCAGTTTTCAGAGTTGTTAGTTCAAGCAATATAGAAGATAAGGACAGCTTTTTAAATATCTAAGAAACTAGTTTGTCTCTGCCTTATAGACTCCTTCAGGGTGGTTGTATTGAGCTGAGGCTAATACCAAGTACCCAGTCTGTCTTCCAAATATGACACCAACCTGGGCAATTCAACACAGAAGGCACATATTTAAATATATACGTCAATTTGACTTAGAAGAGAAGGAGCACCTCAATATTAATGTGGTAACACTTGCCTTACTGTTTTACTATCTTTCAGGAGAACTGAACTGACCATTTTTAGATCTCCACTCTTCATCAGCCTTAAAAATTCCATATTCAATTGCTCCCACTAAAACTGTACATGCAAAAGAAATCATTAGCATTTCCTTCAGAATACCTGTCTATACGATGACAAATTATATAATTAAAACATTATGCGTTTGTAATCTAAAAATCATATCATTAAGAATCCACACCTTAAATATAAGTTGTCAACCAGTTGTAATGTAAGAAAAAAAGACAAACTTCACTCCAAGGGAAAAAAATATATCCATCTTATAACAAGAAAGAAATCGATGAATGAACTTCATGGATGGGAGTAATCAATTTAATTTGTCTTATTTCTTTATGACACTAATAAGAAATCAAAATAGCAATATGGCAAAACAAAAATCAAAAGGAATCTGTGCATGAAACTCAATGGAAATTTAAGCCTCACATTGACAGAACATAGGAGAGAGGGTGGTGAACTTAATGTTTTCCTAATGTGGGTTTTCCAATAGATCACTGGGGTGGGATTATTGGGGAAACTGGAATTCATTTATTTGCTGATCAGTGACAGTCTATTTAAGACTCATTTCAATATATTTGGTCATATTACATTGGGATGTTTTAATAGATGCCTTCCCAATATTGACTTATATTGGCACCGTAGAAAAATATCAACAAAAGCCTGGCTGAAGACCAAAATTAGAAAATTTTTTCTCTGTACCAGCATGCTCAAGTTGCTTATGTATTTATCAGTAGTTTCGATGGTATTGCTTTCTTCCACAGGGAGATTTAAAAGAAAGACACTTATTGTAAACCCTGCATTATGTTGAGTGACATGATGTTAGACTCAAGAGCTTTCTACACATCTTCCAGGCAATAATCAATGTGACTGGGGCTAACTTTTCCATTACAGTAAGATTCAGGGTGATTTTCTGGTGGTTTGATTCAGTTTAATCATTCTTACGTTCCTAGAAATTTACATGAATGTACCTGTAGGGGCTGCGGGAATAAGAGGACTGGGCGGCCGTGGCTATTTGGCCTACACAGGCCTGGGTCGTGGATACCAGGTCAAAGGGGACAAGAGAGAAGACAAACTTTATGACCTTTTGCCTGGGATGGAGCTCACCCCAATGAATCCTGTCACTTTAAAGCCCCAAGAAATTAAACTCGCTCCTCAGGTGAGTAATGTTATTCCAGAGACAACTCCTTTAAATGTGGGTCAGTGGTTCTCAGTCACCTTTCATCAAATGACTTGACTTGAACCCCACTTGGACTATTGTTGTTTCTCCTTTCCATAGATAAACTAGCCAATCAATGTAAAGTAGTTTGAGGGAATTCTGGGCATCAATGGTGCCACTGTGCCATTACAGACTTTTTCAAGTTTGAAAACTTAAATAATCATCCACTGAAATGCACAGAACATGAGAGTTATTAAGAATTGGCAACTAATACTTAAATAAAAAAGGAATAAATGCCTATTGTGTGTGAGCGAGAGTGGTGGGTAAGTAGGTTGGTTGGCAAATGATGGGTATTCATGAGAGAATCTGAATGGACCATTTGGGACACCTTGTTATAGAAACACTGTGCTTTCTTTTAAGAGAAACCCCTCTGTGTTCTAGGTGAATCTTTCACTATGAGAGACCATGAGTCGTATCAGTTTTCATCTTCTACAATGGTTATATTTGAGTGTTGGCATAATGGTGAATTTCTGTTGTTTTCAGTTCACACTTCTGTTTCCATGGTTCTACATTATATTATTGGAAAGCTAAAAGTTATAAAAGTTAGTCCAGTATGGGAACTGAATAGAAAGGTTAAAAATAAAACAAAACAAATGTTGCACGGCTGGCTCGCATTCCATGTGGGAGACCCAGGTTCGATTTCCAGACCATGCCCCCCAAAAATAAATAAATAAAACGAAATGGGATCTATGTTAACCCTGAGACTATTTCCTGCGGTTATGCAGTATAGACCAACCTCTCTGAAATACACTTTGGCTGAATGACTAATATCCAGTTTTCAGAGTTACAATTTGTGTATCCTGAGGAAAACTTCCCTACCCTCACCACAAAGGTATGAGCATCATATCTATAGAAGTGGTATTTATGAGTACAATCATAAAATCATTTATTTCTAAAGTAGAATGTTGGGGATTTTTTAATAGAATGGATTTTTCACACCCACAGATTAGTTTATCTGTGTACTAAGGTTTCTGCTAACCCCATCCAGGTAATTAAAAAACAAAACCAAAAGAACACCTATGAGAGCAGTAGACTTAGTAAACATTTGATTGTTTGATCAACATTTATTAGCATCTCTTATGCACCAAGGATTATATTAAGTGCTGGAGATATAAAAGAAAATAGAACACAATCTTTGCCATAAAAAAAGAAAATCATATGGCTATTCAATGGGGCATACTGACACATAAACAGATAATTATACTGCAATCTGCTAAGAGCAAGGATGAAGCTTTGCTGAGGAACACAAAAACTAGCCATCCAATCCCTCTTGGGTTAAAACCAAAAAAAAAAAAAAAAAAAGGACCCAATAAAAGTACAAGGATACCCAGAAATCTTTAAAGAAAACTTAAAAAATAATTGTAACTGTGTTATAGTTCTGAGAACTACTATAACATGAGTCAAAATCTCTGCTTTTTATATCAACCTAGGTTAAAAATTGGTCACATATTATGTAAACAGCTCTATCAGCACTGGGAGTCTTTTAACACATTTGTCTCTGAATTTCTACAACTCTGGCTTGAAATTGATAACCATGCCACCTCCAACCAGGAGATGGGGCTTTAATAATTCCATAGCAGTTATAAACTCCTAACAGAGGGATGAGTACCACCTTCCAAAGTCAGAAGCTGGAGTAGGCACCCCTTCAGCACATGTTCGCACAGTGGGCATAAGCAGACAAGAAGACTATTTGCCAGCTAAAAAAACTAATCTACTATTTCCCAAGAGCCTCAGAGGATCCTTTGAAGATGTCAAGAGATACTACAAAACTAAGTGCATTAAAGAGAAAACTTAATAGGGAAGATAGGAGCAATCCACAAATTCAATAACCTAGAAAATGCCATGCTATTGCACCTGAATTAAAGTTAGAACAAATGAGATAAGAAGCTCTAATATACACATCCTGGGGCATTTTTCTGGCCTACAGAGTTATTTTCTCAGACTTATGCCCTGTTTTGCCCAGTTTACTGACTGTGCTGACTAATGGAAGGATCAGGGCTTTTGTACTACCAAAAATGGCTTCGGGGTGAAGAAAATATGAGCAGGTAGAAAATATTTCATTTGGAGTAATGACAGAGGACAAAGGACATGCAGGAAGATGAGACAATTCTGCTAATTGTGAACATAGACAATCAAATAATGATATTGGTATCTTGCCAATGGTGTTGCAATTGTCAATACCCAGCTATTAATGCTCATCAATAAATATTAACCCATCAATAAATATTAATTTATTAAAATTTTCAGCTCTTACAAAAATGCAAGGTTTAAACCCTATGAGCAAATAATATGAAGTAAGAATATATTCCTAGTTATCTTTTCTGAACAACTATAAAACAGAAGGAATTATGGGTAATACTGAGAAAACCAACAACATATACTGGAACATCAGTTTACTTAAAATTGGAATAAATGTGTCAAGCAGAAATCATAAAATTAAGCTCTTGATAGAAAGTTACAGTTAACGGGCTAAACTAATAACATATTAGGATAAATGGTGTGAAAGTGATTTTTATGAATTACTAGTTATAACATTTTAAATGGAGTTCAAGTTGAGTTCACCTTAAATTGTACAAGTCCTTAAGCTATGTGGCATTCTATATCTTCCTTATGTGAGCTTAAACTCTGAAGATTAGAGTTTAAAAAACTGAAAACTGGAGGAATAGTGCAAATGTGATATTTGAGGGGAAAATCACTGTTTTTTTTCTCCTGTAGATACTAGAAGAAATTTGTCAGAAAAATAACTGGGGACAGCCAGTGTACCAGCTGCACTCCGCCATTGGACAAGACCAAAGACAATTATTCTTATATAAAATAACCATCCCTGCCCTGGTCAGCCAGAACCCTGCCATGTGAGTGACTTCTCCAAGCCCTTCATCATTTAGATTTTAGAATGAGTTGTTTGTAAAATAAAGTTTATTTTGGTCACTTATTTACACAGGATAAATACTCAAGTCTATTACCTAGATTGTTTTTCTAATTTAAATTCAAATGTTGAGATGTGTATTTGGAATGTGTGTGCCGGCTATGAGGTTGGCCTCTAAAGCCCTCAAAATTCCATACAGTCCATGAAGACTGTGTAGAAGGTATAAGCATTCAACGGAAAACTGCAAAGAAAGTAAAACATAAAATAAATGAAAATGATAGCCCATTCTTTTCTCTGCACATTTGAATCATATGAAATCACTATCTTTATAGGTAATAAAACCATGTCCCATCATTTAAAATTTTGGGCCAAAAAGTATGACATCTCTGTTAGTGGATATCATCTTCTGAATTTCACCTTGAGGCTGCATTGCTGCATATTTCTGGAACTACTGTGTTTCACCCGTACCTTAAAAAAAGCCATGAAATGAGTTACTAGTATGTCTCAGGAATGTCATCCATTGTGGATGCTCTAAAGCAACTGACAAATATACCTACATGTATGTATATTTAGAAGCCTTAATGGCAAAGAGAATGAAATATCCCCCCCCCAAAATTCTACCATCCATCTTTTTTTATTTTAATGCAATTTAATTGATACATTTTTATTTTATTTTCACATACTATGTAATCTTCCAAAGTATACAACCTGTGGTTCATAATATCATCATATAGCTGTGCTTATCATTGCAATAGAATTTGTGTGTGTGTGTGTGTGTGTGTGTGAAAAATAACATTTACACACACACAAAAAAACAAATTTCAAAGCACATTGCAGCAATTAGTTGTAAAACAGATTTCAGAGTTCAGTATGGGTTACAATTCCACAGTTTTAGGTTTTTACTTCTAACTTCTCTAAAATGTTGGAGACTAAAAGAAATATCAATATAATGATACAGCAATCATACTCATTCGTTAAACGCTACCTTCTCTGAACAACTCCACCCTCTCCTTTGATCCCTCTTCCACTCTCTAAGGGTATTTGGGCTATGCCCTTTCTAACTTCCACATGTTATGGGATGGGGGATGGAACACGTCCCAGCCAATCTTTTTAAAAGTTAAAAGTGCCTTAGGTTTTCACCTGACTCAGTGGCACAAGTTTAAAATGCCTATCCTGACTGACTGTGCTTTCCAGCCATGCTTTCACGCCTCCCAAGCTAAGTGCCTATATGGATGAAGCAAAGACATATGCAGCCGAGTACACCCTGCAGGCCCTGGGCATCCCCGTTGAGGGAGCAGAGACTCCAGCTGCAGCAGCTGCTGTTGCTTCTACCCCTGCTTTTCCAGGTATGGACATTTATGCCAGAAATAGCACCCTGCACAGAGTATTTGGGAAAATCCTCCCTGGGACCATGGACTCAGGGGATTATATTGGAACTCCACCTATGATGATTCTTACTTGCACCATCTGTGTCTAAAAAGCATTTGCCAGATGAGTGAACACTAAAGCATAGGGCAAGAGAACTGGGCTGGGCAGGAGAAGTTGGTTCTAGTTTCAGCTCAGCTTTAAGGAGCTTCATGACCGTGAATAAGTCAATCTCTCTAAGTCTGATTTGTTTTATATTTTTACTTTTAATAAGAGTTTTAGATTACCAATTAATAACTGATGTTTATTGAGCTCTTACCATGTGCCAGGCACTCATGAAAATGCTTAACATGTTTTAGATTATCTCAGAAATGCTACGACATCGCTAAGAGTTAGATTCTCTCATCATAATACCCATTGTACAGATAAAGAAACTGAGTATTGGAAAGATTAAGCAACTTGGCCAAAGTCAGGTTTTTTAGCAATTCTTTAGTTTGCTCCCAAGTTCTAATCTTCTCTTCTAGTTTTGCAACTCTGACTTCTGAAAGAAATGTGTAGATCATTGTTTTAGTTTCCTAGGCTGCTCAAGCAAATACAATGCAATGGGTTAGCTTAAACAATGGGACTTTATTTGCTCACAGTTTTGAAGTTAGGAAAAAGTCCAAATCAAGACGTCACCAAGATGATGCCTTCTTCCTGAAGTCTTTTGTTAAGGGCTGGCTGCCGGTGATCTTGGGTCCCGGGCTCCTCTGTCACATGGCCGGGCACGTGGCAGCCTCCTGGCCTCTCCCTTCTCTTCTGGGGTCTTCTGACCCACAGCTTCTTACTTCCCATGGCTGTCACTTTCTGTCTCAATTTCATCCTGCTTATAAAGGACTTCAGTAACAGGATTAAGACCCATCCTGATTGAGGTTAGGCCACACCTTAACTGAAGAAACCTCATCAAAATGTCCTACTTACAATGGGTTCACACCCACAGGAATGGATTCAGTTTAAGAATATGTTTTTCTTGGGTACATGCAGCTCCAAGTCACCACAACCCCAGTTTTCTTAAATTATTTTTTAAGTTAGCAATTGTGTGTGTGAGAGAGAGAGAAACACATGGAGAGAGAGAGAGAGAGAGAGAGAGAGAAGCACTGTCAATATGTGAATAATTAGGCCCCAATTTATCTATTTCCTGATTTTGGTCTGGGGCATGCACTGATGGCTTAAACCTAGCTAGATACACATGCCTTCAGGGGTCACAGTGAAATGACTTTTCTCCATTTTTATGTATGCGCAACAAATGCTAATAATTAAAAATCAAATCCCTAAAAATTAAAGGGGACCAGGCAAGAAACTTCTTTTGGAAAGTTTTCCTCACAGTTAGTTTGAGCAACTGCATTCTATTTTTAGTCCTTTTGAAGAAATTTACTACTCTGAGTTGTCATCATGTTTGCATACCCTTCCCCAGCCTAAATTAGTGACGTCTGACTAGACCTAGAAACTTAACACTCCTGTCCATTGATTAATTCATCTAGCGCCATATGTAGATGTGAGAACATCCTTATTTCTTATGTCTCCAACACCTGGGGCTCACTCTCGTTTTTCTTTTATTTCTCAAAAATTGCAAATATTATCCTCCATTCCGGCAAGTGAGGTTGAAGTGAATCATGCTTCACCCACAACTGTGACCTCAATTCTAGCTTTGCTTCCCTGTAGGAACATGGAGGAGATGCAGTGAGTCCATGCAAGGTGTCCAAGGCAGTGGCTGACACTGCAGAGGGCAGGGTCCTGCTGGCACAATGTCGGGCCATCAGCCCCCAGGCCAGTCTTCGGCGAGGGTGTTTACATGGCTGTCCTCTAGGGACAGGGCTTCTCGGTTCTTGGAGAAAGGTGATCTTGCAGAATGCTGCATCCTAAAGAATCTAACTAAAAATAAATGAACTGTTGTTTGGAGGCTTTTAATGTTTGCTTTCACATTGGAATGGACTTGCTTTTACTCAAGAATTCTTTATCTTATCTTCACTTCTATTTGCTCCTGCAAGAAATTAAAAATAGTTAGGGCATGAGAGTTGTTTTGGGAATGACTAAGATCTTGAGAACCTCTGTTATAACTTTCCTTTGGAGTAAAGCAGAAAATATTAGGCTCCAAGAAAGGAATATTTGAAATACAAATACCCTTGCACTTACAAAATTTTCTAAATTGGATATAGAATATTCAAAACCCCCAAAAATAGAATCTGTGCATTATATAGTTACACACACAACATACACACACACTCACACCTATGTATAAATTCCTTACTTACTTTAGAAATATTATTTCCAAAAGCATGACAGTAATTGTTAACACATTTTTCATATCCTTGGAAATGTACCAAACTTCAGTAGCACATTAGTCAGCATTACTTCCCCAAATGAAGGAGCTAAGGAATGGACTCAATCTTTTAAGAAATAGTCCAGCTAGCTTCCTGCCACCATTTCTTGAGAAACCACAAGAAAAAAAAAAAAAATCAGTGTGTCTGGGGTTGGGGAGACTTCCACAGCACATAAACCAAATAGACATTTTTTATTGTTTTCAGTATACTTCTCCTTTTTTCTTTTATCTCTTCTGATTTTTGGTTAGTCTCAGAAATACCCAGGTTTTTGTTCTAAAACATTAACAGAAAATTTTTTTCCTTGAGATAATAGCTATTATACTCTCTTTCTCAAAAATGAATGTTAATTAGCTAGACATGGTTTTTTGAAGATATTTTTGTTGAGAAATATTTCCACACATACATTCCATACATGGTATACAATCAATGGTTCACAATATCATCACATAGTCATGTATTCATCACCATGATAATTTCTTAGAACATTTACATGTATTCATCACCATGAAAATTTCTTAGAACATTTACATCACTCCAGAAAAAGAAATAAAAAGAAAAAAGGAAAAACCACACCCCTCCCCTTCATTGACCACTAGTATTTCCATCTACCCGATTTACCCTTTGTCCCCCCTATTATTTATTTTTTCATCCATATTTTTTTACTCATCTGTCCATACCCTGGATAAAAGGAGCATCAGACACAAAGTTTTCACAATCATACAGTCATATTGTAAAAGTTATATCTATATACAATCATCTTCAAGAATCAAGGCTACTGGAACACAGCTCAACAGTTTCAGGTACTTTCCTCCATCCACTCTAACACACCATAAACTAAAAGGGATATCTATATAATGCGTAAGAATAAACTCTAGGGTAACCTCTCAACTCTGTTTGAAATCTCTCAGCCACTGAAACTTTATTTTGTCTCATTTCTCTTTCCCCTTTTGCTCAAGAAGTCTTTCTAAATCCCTGGGTGACAGGTCCCAGCTCATCCTGGAATTTCTGTCCCATGTTGCCAGGGAGATTTACACCCCTGGGAGTCATGTCCCATGTAGAAGGGAAGGCAATGAGTGCACCTGCTGAGTTGGCTTAAAGAGAGAGACCACATCTGAGCAAATACAAGAGGTTCTCTGGGGGTGACTCTTAGGCTTAAATTTAAGTAGGCTTAGCCTATCCTTGTAGGAATAAGTTTCATGGGATGAACCCCAAGATTGAGGGCTTGGCCCATTGATTTGGTTGCACCCATTGCTTGCAAGAGTATCAGAAATTCTCCAAATGGGGAAACTGAATGTTTCCTCCTTCCTCCCCAGTCCGCCAAGCGGACCTTGCAAATACTTCTTTATTCACTGCCCAAATTACTCTGAGATATGTTGGGACATCACAGTAACCTAGACAAACCAACAAAATCTCACACCCTATTCAAGATTCCATGTACTTAAGGTGTTTGACTAAATCGACAATACAGGTTAAACTAGGTAATATACTACACAAAATATAAATTTTGTACCAAATAAACATCTCTCCCCTTAGTCTCACACAGAAGTTGAAGTTTTAAAATATGGATGATATCATCCTTTACCCTGTATTCTGATATACCTCAGCTTTGTCCATATCTCTACTCAAATAGACATAGTTTTAAAGTTAAAGCTCACATATGATTTCTTTACCACTCAAAACCCTTTGTCTCTGAGAAGAAAGAATATTCATTTGCCATTCACTGCTAGGTCAATATGGACAGAATAGCTATTTGTTTTTATGATGTTATATAGAAACTCATCAAAAACTTTAAAATAAAAATTTCCTTCTGGTCTACCCAGTCTCTTCTGCCTTTCTTGTATTAAGGCAATGGTCTTTAAAGTTTCCTTTTGGCAGGGCTGAGAAACCAGGTCTATATTTGGCTCCACTTTGCCAACTCTGCAATCTTCTCCTCTCATTTATAAACTCTGAAACCCTCTGAAAAATATTAAATCTCAAACTTTAATCAACTGAGGATCTATTTCTGTTTCTTGGACCTCATCTCCAACGTTTCTAACTCTTTAAGTGTGAGGTGATTCTAACACTATTGATGTGACCCCTCTTTGAGGAACATGGTCCTAGGATTTTTAGAGATCAGTTAAAAAATCCTATGTCCAGATATTATGTCCCCTGAGAACCACCTTTTAAAGCATATATGTTAAATTTTAGCTTTAGACAATATTGAATTTTCATATTCCTAAAAGAAGATAATAAGCCCAAAGTGAACAAACCTGAGTCCCTTTCATGAAATTTCTGTCTCCTCCTCCAGGATATGCTGTCCCTAACACAACTGCACCCATGTCTGCAGCCCAGCTCAAGCAAGCAGTGACACTTGGACAAGACTTAGCAGCATATACAACCTATGAGGTCTACCCTGCTTTTGCAGTGACGGCCCGAGGAGATGGATATGGAGCCTTTTGAAGATATTTTTCTTTTAAATTAAGAATAAGACACATAAAACCCTATATAGAAGAACTATACTTCTAACTCAGTCCCATAGTGATCATAAGTAATGCCTGCCCTAAAGTAATGCCTTTCCTGAGACTGTATTGTTTATATTGATTGAAAATTTTGATGTGAGAATCTTATTCCTAAATCAAATCAAATGGTTAAGGAGGCTTTTCTCTAATGCAGAAAACTAAAGAACCATTGCCCCTATAAGTTGGTCCTCCAAGATTCTTGGGTGTCTAAGAAGTATATTAACCAAACTTTAAAAAGTAGAGAGAGAACTTTTAGCCAGCAAGAGTTCAGGGGCTAAGCAGCCTTGGGAAATCAGGCGCAACAAATAGTAGCCAAATCAACGCCAATGTCTTAACCTCTGTCTCATAGCTGCTTTGGTGATACACAAAGTCACAAAGAGACAAAGGGAACATAGTGTGGATGCTTTTCAAAACTGTTCACTGCTACCCACTGGGTGAGGCATGAAGGCTGACCTGAGCTCATGAAAGACTGAGATTTTGTGGCTTCAGCATCACTTCAGTCTAAACATTCCATCCAGGCAATTTGTCGTAGGTCAAGAGCTTTCTGTTCCCTACAGCCCCTTCCCTGGAAATTGATGTGATGTCTGGCAGAGTAGACAAATCCAGGCCCATTGTTTATGAAACCCATTAGCCACATATATTTTTCTCTAGAAGTCCTACTTTTCCCAAGGATTCCCACAACACAATAATCATTCCAACTTGAAATGATTTTTTTCTCTTTTTTACAGTGTTTACTTGTCCACATTGATTTCATTTCATCCCAGTCTCTTTTCTGCTCAGCTCCATTATCATAAAATAGGGATAAAGTAAAAACAAATCTGTAGAATATCTCATATACTACTTTTTCCTATTTGGCAAACTGGCTGAAAAGTCATCAAAAGTCAACTTTCAAAAAAAAAAAGTCAACTTTCAGAAATCAAAGACTATTTACTCTTGTTTCTTTGCTCTTTTTTGCAGAACCCAGGCTGCAATCCAGCATTGAGAGACAGTTATATTAATTTGGGTTTAGCCTTGGACTATCTAACTCATTTCTCTCCGCCTCCCCTTCCTTTTACTTTCCGTATGTATTAGACAGCTTTACCTTATCTGAGTCCTTTTGTTTTGAAGTTGTTCCAGGAAAACCTTATAGTCATCACTGCTGATTAAAAGCTATTTCTTCAAACACTCAGGAAGGGTGTTATTTACCAAAACTTTTGGGCCTCTTCTCCAGGAACATCTGATGGGGAAGGGACGGTAATCTTGTGCAGGAAGTGAGTAGAAGGCACTATTGTCTTGACACACTTGTAAATGATTGTCTTTGGTTCAAAAAAGAAACAATTTAAGTCCAAACACCAAATACCTATTCTTACCACTCAGTTCTCACTAGTTGTTTAAAACATACAGTATTGGACTTTCCACTAAAAAAAAAAATCCCTTGCCCTTGTAAAATTCTCCAGGAATGAAGAGAAAACAAAATACAAAAGGCACAGAAAATGTTGTCAACTGCTGAATGGAATACTGTGATCCTAAATCAGACCAGATTCCATCAAATCGGGTAAATTCCAAGCACAGCTAAAGATCCCTGTAGCCCTCCAGTGCTGTTAACCCCAATCAGATATCAAAGGCCTTCCAGGCTACAGCTAAAACTGAAAGGCGCTGTGCCTCCCGCTTTACCTGCTGTTTTCTCATATTCCTCAAGGCAGGAATTCCAAAACTTGGGGGCCTGTTAGAAACAACTGGGGAGCTTTTTAAAAATGCTAAGATTACATTTCATACTAATTACACCATAATATCTTGGGGTGGGAGGCTGATATCAGTATTTTTTAAGATCCCTAGGTGATTCCATTGTGCAACTAAATTCGGGAACGCATCTATTCTTTGTATTTCCACTATATCCCTTAATTTTGTTTCCTTTTTTATTTCACTTTTTTAAATAGGAAAAAAATGCAAGAAAAAATTGTCTTAAGCAAAAACAGTCAAATTGCATTCTCACATAAATTCATCTCATGCAAAGTATGAATTTGAATAGAATTCATAATTGCTTCAAACTGATTCTTGGTCCAAACTAACTAAAAATGTGAAAGTGAAAATTTTCCCTTAAGTAGTTCTTAGGTCTAAATTTACACTCACCTACAGATCTATTTTTATACTCAAAGAGACTAATCACATCACCATAGTAAATGTCCATTAGGACAGACAAATTCCTACTCAGTCCAAAAAGAACATTCTAATTTCCATGAGCAAAATTTTAATATTCCTTAAATATTTGAAAATAAATAGAAAAGAAGCATCCTGCATACGCAATCAATGCAAAATGAAAAGTTTAATATAGAAGAGTTTTAAATTTAATAAAAATGAAAAGACAATTAGTTAATTAAGGAATGACCTTATGTGAAAAATCGTAATTCTTGGTTAGGCCACAGTCAGGAAAAAATACAAGTATTCATGACTTTTACCCCCTAAGAACTGATTTTATTCAAGTGGGAAAACCTGAATTTGCTTTTTACTGAAATCTTATTTCATTCTAGTAATATCTAGAGAATACTTTACAATACATTAGAATAACGATCATAAAAAGAGGTCAACATGTATCCCTGACTTGTTTATATTTACTTTCCTTACGTTGAGTAATTTAATGACTTTGAAGTTATTAGGAAAATGGAGTTTTTAAAAAATCAAGGATAGAACCCATGGTTTATCTTGCATAGTTTTTTTTTAGGGGATTTACAAAATTAGCTCCTATTTAATATTAACTCCTATCATACCTTGTGCATCACTATACATTTTGCTGTTACTTCCTACTTTATTACTTCTTAATTCTCATAAAAAAACTTAAAATTAGTCAGCCAAACAAATGATAATAATCAAATGCCCAAACCAATAATTTAGAAACTTCTAGTAAATTAGAATTGCATTTCTAAATTTTAGTAATTAAAAGCTTATTGAGAATTAAAATCAGCACCACATTACTTAGGCAAGAGGAAATGGAAGAGCAGTGAGATTAGATATCTGTTTTCTTACCTGTAAAAATGCTGGCTCTTCCAGAATTGCTGTGCCCCTACCCCAGGGATATCAGTAGTTGATAGATCACTTCCAATTGCAGCCAAATATAATTCTCCTAGATAATTACTTGCCACCACCCCTTATCATGTGAACCCATATTGTGTTTAGATAACAGCACTCAAAATGCTGCTAGAAAGCTACCTCATATTAAGAAAATAATGACTTCAAACAAAAGAGGACCTATTTCCAAACCACAGTCATCATGGGATGAACATTAAATAATTAAATTACAGCTTCTGTACTGATAATAGAGATATGGGAAAAATGTAAAGATTTTATTTTTATTAAGATTAAGTAAAATATTTTTACTTAAAGATTTAAAAAAACACATATTCTTCTAGTCATATAGATCAGTTTTTCAGAAATACTCCATCAATATCATTTTCAATTTACGTTCAATTTCACTATATTTTAAATGAATCCATTTCATATTTCTGACGTGGACAAGTGAGCCAGGATTAGAAATTCCTAGTGACATGGCAATTCTCCAGGGTTCAGTTTGTAGAATCAGGCCAATGAAAAAAGTCCATATTTTGAGTAAATTTTCTCACATTCAAAGCTTTAAAGCTTATTATTATTATTATTATTCAGCAACTCCAGTCCTTTCCAAGATTTCATAAAACTAAATTGCAACTAAAATGTGCAAGGGAAACATAAGTCCCTGATCATTTATCTTCTGTTTGGATTCATATATAGTAGGTCCCAGTAGAGTGAAAACTACCTAAAAATTAACCTAGTTAGAGACTTGGCACTTTTTATATTTTGTAAATACACTGTTATATATTGTAAATACATTTGTTAAAGACAAAACTCAGTTTCAGATATAACACTATAAGTGAAATTTATGATAAAATACTTATGAAAGAAAATATCAATAGCACCACTCAAAAATTTGAATACACTTTTTTGGAAGACAGAGTGGAACGAGGCAACAGATCTTTCTATCTGACATTCAACAGTGTCAACAGAGAAGGCAGTATAGAGCTGGGTTCCATGGCCCTGTTGAATTGATTGTCAAATTTGATGCTAACATTTTACTTTATTCCAGTATTATCTTGAGAATACTCTGAATTTTAGTAGAACACAGTCACAGAAAATGTAATGTGTCTTCCAAAATACGTGTTTGTCTTCGCCTTGCCAAAGGTAGAAGAAAGCAAAGTCCTGCCATGGCAAGTGAAATTTTAGGAAAATGAGATCTCTCTGGCTCCCAGCCTCTGCCTCTCTTAATTCTGGGGTAAAATAACCAAAACAAAAAGTTTTGATTAAGTGCCAAATGCATACAGAAGAAAATTTCATTGCCCCACCATCACCACTTCCCTAAAGCCAGCTTTTTCTTAACCTTAGAATGCTTAAGGTTAATATGAGTAGCAGTGTATATTCTGAGCACATAGACTCATTTACGGATGTTACTTTGACAAATGGAGGGGAAGATGCAATGAAACAGCACTTTAAAGTAAGGAAGTTGCCAGCGGTGGGAACTCCTTGGAGACTTTAGAAATACCAGCTCCACTCACTGTTTATCAATATCTTTCTGGAATGTCAATACTTCCTGGTTTGTCAGTACAGACTTGGGTTACATCTACTGATCTACCATAAATATTAACAACAGCCCCGGTCATTCTCAAACGTATCCTACTTTAGACAATAGATTATATGGTGACCCAGTCTTCATGGCTTTTTTGGTTTGTTTTTAACATTGCCCTTCTTCTCTCCAGGGCAGAAACAGCTTCGACTAAAGGGACTACCTACTTCTTTCTGAAGAGGGTAGAAGCATAGTAACTGAAGAGGGTGGTTCCACCTTCTCCATTCTTACCTTCAATCCCTTTCTGATCCTAGTGTCCCTTCTACTACCCCTGGGCAGTGGGTCCTGGGATCTGCCTTCAGGTGGCAGAGCAATGACCCAGGGCCCAGGTTGGGTAGGGAACAGGATAAATGATAACTCTTGGGGACATTTGCTTGACCTGCTGCAATCCACGGGGCATTTGTTGCATCTTAGAGCATTTGCTGGTTTCTTTCTTCCTTGAGCCAAACTACTTAGACCTTAAACCATAAAGGATTTCCTATGTAAGCTTTCACCCTTAAAAATCATGTTGCTTTTTTCCCCTGCTTTTCTGTGTGTCACAAATTTGCTCAAACACTAATTCCCTTGCATTATGGCCTCATCTTTACAGTTACTCATGAAATTTTCTTCACCAAAAGTCCTCACATAATCCTATAGGACAGTTTTATTTTTAAATGGAAACTAGTATTGACAGGTATTTTCCTCTGTTATAGACCTTCTTTTTTTATCCTTCCTCCTTTTTCTTTATTGAGAACTAAAATTATACAGTGTATATTGTTATTAACCCACAAACCTATTTTTCATAGAATGTTATTTTAGTGGGTATGATTAGTCTGTTTGTAAAATATCCTATGCACCTACTTTTATGCCAGAAACTGTGAATACAAATACAACATTTTTTAAAACCTCAGTCTTCATTGGGGCACACAGTCTAGTGATCCATTTTGCATCTTTTAAACTGAACATAATTGCACTTATTTAAGTACATTGGCAATGAAGTATACATACTATTTTATAAACACAAATTTTATTTTGAAATTTGGCCTGTTCTACTATAACTTCTAAGGCTTTTAGGGTTCACATATTGCAGATAAGTCTACTTAAATCAATCCATCATTACCACCGGTTTAAATATTTCATGTTATTGTTAGGTGGTTTTATTCCTATTCCTTCATAGTTCTTTTTTTTTTCTTTTCCTACATTTCTCCCTACAATATAGCCAGATATTATAACCCCCTATCTCTTAATGAAAAGCAAGCTGTCAACAAAGTGTGTTTCTAGTTTCCAGATATTAATCTCTCACTTCTTTTCCTTTTTATTATTATTGGTTTTATTTATGCAAAGTAAGTTAGCTGAGACACCAAAACAAGGAGATAAAAACAGTATTAAAAAGTGTGCATAAAGCACTTATTTTTATATATTGAGTACAATGTGTTATAGAATTCTATGATCCATCAACATATATTAAGTAAAATTACATCATTCATTTATTGGGAAAATAGTCATTGGTTTAGAAGAAATAAACATAATTGGCACTTTTGAATCATAAATCATATGAAATGGAAATGATGCAATGTTGTGATAACTGGTGTAATTCAAGATGATGCAATGGTTTTAATTGAATTCTAAGTACCATTATAAAGTTTTTAAAGTATCAATGTGAGTCTCTGTTTTTCTTTTTTTTTTCTTTCCTGAAAACTAAAGTTTTATCCTTTTTGAGTAAATAACTGAGATTTAATGACCCATAAATTGCAACGTGCTTCTATATTCACATCTTATATAAAAGTTCCCTTTGGTGCTTCTTCTGAGAGTAAAGGTAACTTTCAATAATTAGGTGCTTTATTTTCCAATAAATCAGGAAAACAAAATAGATACTCAGAAAGTAAGTATATGAGAAAGCATGACTCCAGGATGGAGTGGTCTTTGGGTTCAGCATTTGTCCTGGAGACCCTGCTGATCCGGGATGACCTGGAGCCAGCATGGAGGTCTTCTGTCGGCCTTGGAGCAAAGCATGGCTGTTTTATTTTTAAAGGGTTGAGTTAAATGTTTTTACTTTTCTAAAAGGTTTAAAAGGAAGAAGAAAAGGAAAGCAGGAAGAATTTGCGATCAAGACCATATATGGCATGCAAAGACAAAATATTTACTATCTGGCCCTTTACAGGAAAAGTTTTCCAATGTCTCTTCTAAGCCAGTATCGCATATTTTGGCTTTCGTTATTACACATAGCACCCCATATCTAGGTTGCCCAGATTTTGAATTAGTCAGGATTAGATTTAGCTGCCAGCAACAGTACTCAATGTAACAGCTATTTTAAGATAATAGCAATTTATTGCCTCTCGCTCAAAAGCCCCCAAAGCAGTACAATACTGGTGTTGCATTTCACAGTGTCACGAACATAGGCTCCTTCTTTTTGTTGCTTTACTTGCACGATTTCAACCTCATGGTCTAGGATGATGGCATTTACATTCGAAGCAGGAGGTTGGAGGAAGGTCAAAGAAGAGGAAAAGTGTAGCTTTCCCTTAAGGAGAGTTCACTGAAGCTGCCACAGAACAGTACGTCCCATTGGATAGAATTTAGATATATGGCCATATGTAGCTGCAGGAGAGGATGGGAAATGCAGGATGAACTCTAGGCAACCATAAAAATTATTTTACTATGAAAGAATGACTATTGAGGAAAACTCACACAGCCTGCCTATATAACAGGAAGGATGTGAGAATTAAATGAAGTAAGGCACATGAGACCTTTCAGCACTGGGCTGGCATGTGATAGATGCCTATAAATCTCAGCTGTCCCTCTCATGCCCTCACCAACTAAAAGGAAATTGCCAACATACCTCAGAGTATCTAAAAGTATTGATACCCATTGAAAGTACAGCATGATAGGAAGAACTCCCAGGGCCCTCACCTCCTTGGTGAGATTTGTATAATAATCTCCTCCCCTCGAGTGTAGGCTGGACCTGGTGACTTGATTCTAACAGTTAGAAATGGCAAAAGTGATAGGATGCCACTTCTGAGATTGTGTTATCAAAGGCTATGGCTTCTGTCTCACTGGCAACTTGCTGACTCTTCTTGCTTGCTCATTCTGATGAAGCAAGTTGCCATGTTATGAGTTGTACTATGAAAAAGGTCACATGGCAAGGAACTGAGGGCACCCTCCAGATAAAAGCTCGTGAGGAGCTAAGTTCTGTCACGTGAGTGAGCTTGGAAGCAGATCTCTCTCCATTTGAGCTTTGAGGTGACCATAGTCCCAACTAACACCTTATTCCAACTTATGAGAGATTCTGAAGCAGAAAATCCAGCTAAGCTATGTACAGATTCCTGCCCCACAGAAACTGCAAGATAACAAATGCTATTTTAGCCACTCAGTTTTGTTCCTTTATACAGAAATAGGTAGCTGATATGACAGTAAAAAGTTATACAGTTGCAGAGAACACAAATGCTTTTATCATCTGAGAGTCACTGAAGTCTTTATGCAAAATCAGAGAAACCAATCACTTTCTCGAATGTATGAATAATTGTTGCCGTTGTCAGTATGTCCAATGCCAGGAAAGATAAAACTTAACGAATGTGCATATACTTAGTAGAGTATGGGTGCATAAAATTGCTGGTTGAGTGGAAAGAAGAAATGAAGTGGGGAGGGAAGGAGTGAAAGAGAGGGGAAGAAGGAAAGAGAGAGGGAAAGAAATGAAAAGGGAAAGAAATGAAAGGCTGGTGAGTTTACTACAATGAATTTAGATTTCTGAGAACCAGAATTAAGAAACAGCAAGTGGATAATACCTTTTGCTCCCATATTTCTAATGGTCCTGGATAAAATTTCCTTTCGATGAGCAATGTCATGATATGAACTACTCCAAATCCAAAAACTTTCACTCAGGAAAGAGAAATTGCTCTAAGTTTGAAAATTTACAAAGACACCTGACAGTCTCAATAAAAGGAATGGACTCTGAGCCAAAGGTCAGTAGTCCAGGTCTGCCACTTGTTAACTGTAATTAACACCCAACTCAAACTGCAAAATAGAGAACAACAATACAAATGCTAAAAATGGTTGGCAGGACAATATTCTTTCCCTAGAATAAGTTCCATATATCACTACCACAATGCCTACATTATCACTTGTCCAATCTCCTATCAACTTTCTTTCTTCCTAACAAGAATCAATTTGATAAACCCTACACCTGAGGGAAAGAAAATACCTGATATGGGTAGCATTTTTCCCCTCCCAGACCCTTGGCAGACATTATAAGTGACTCATTGGTATCCTCCTGATCTAAACAAAGGCCTCAAAATTCTTCTACACGGGACTTCAGATAGTTGCTGCTAATTGATCAGCACAGTAATGAATGACACCTCTATACATGTGCCCGTTCTTCATTACTACATATCTGGAGAACTTACATTATCATTAACAAAACTATTTGTAAACACTTCAATTAAAAAACTGGAAAACAAGTATGCATGAGGATCTGGAGAAATTGAAACCTTATGCATTGCTATAAGAAATGTAAGAGAGTACAGCTACCATAGAAAACAATTTGGCAGTTCCTCAAAAAATTAAACAGAGTGACCATATGACCCAGAAATTCCATTCCTAGGTATAGAGCCAAAAGGATTGAAAATAGATGCTCAAACAAAAACTTGTATACTAATGTTCACAGAACATTATGGCTAATAATTCATATTAGCCAAAGGGTAGAAGCAACCCATATGTCAATCAACTGATGATGGATAAACACAATGTTGTAGATACATAAATGGAATATTTTCAGCCATAAAAGGCATGAAGCACTAATAACATGATTCAAATAAAAGGAATAAAGAGAACAATATATAGTATATTAAACTGATTATTTAAATGTCATTACAGATAATTGACCATTTAAAAAAATATAATGTGGTGTGCAAAAAAACAATTCAATGGTTGAGGTGAAAATTTAAAAAGCAAGAGCCAACTGTATGCTGCCTAAAAGAAATGCACTTATTTAAATTTAAAAGAGGGAAAAAGACATACCAAGTAAGATTAATCAAAAGAAAGCTGGATTGACTATACTAATATCAAAGTAGATTTCAGACCAAAGATTATTATCCAAAAGAAATGTAAGCATGTTTCCACGCAAAAACTTGTGAACAGCTATTCCTATTAGTTTTATATGCAATCATTAAAGAGCTATCCAAACAGAAACTAGCACTCACCAAGAAAAAGAAATGAACCCTTGATACATTTTAACATGGATGGATTTCAAAATGATAATGCAAAGTGGAAGAAGCCAGGTAAAAAACAATACATACTGTATGGTTCCATTTCATAAAGTTCCAGAAAATGCAAACCATAGTGATAGAAAGCAGATCATATAAATATGTCAAAACTAGTTAAGCCGCCCCCCTCCCCCCGGCGTCTGCTCCCCGGCCGGCGGCGCGGGCCCTCCCACTCTCCCCGCGCCGCCTCACGGCCCGGCCCCGGCCCTCGCTTCACCCCGACGCCCCCGGCGTGCGCGTCTTCCCGCCGGCCTGCAGGCCGGGCACCTCCGCCCGCTTCCCCGCCGCTGCTCCTCGCGGCCCCAGATCGCGTTCACGCTGTCGCCCGGGCCGGCGCAGCCGTTGGTAACCGCTCCCCCTCCCACACCTACCCCGCCCCCTCCCCGCCTTTTCCGCCCTCCTGTCCCCCTCCCTCGGCCGGCTGCCGCTGCTCCCGATGAGGTGATGGCAACGGCCAACTTCGGCAAGATCCAGATCGGGATTTACGTGGAGATCAAGCGGAGCGATGGCCGAATACATCAAGCAATGGTAACATCTTTAAATGAAGATAATGAAAGTGTAACTGTTGAATGGATAGAAAATGGAGATACAAAAGGCAAAGAGATTGACCTGGAGAGCATCTTTTCACTTAACCCCGACCTTGTACCTGATGAAGAAATTGAACCCAGTCCAGAAACACCTCCACCTCCAACATCCTCAGCCAAAGTAAACAAAATTGTAAAGTATCGACGGACTGTGACTTCTATTAAGAATGACCCTCCTCCAAGAGATAATAGAGTGCTTGGTTCTGCACGTGCGCGGCCTAGTCAGCTTCCTGAACAGTCTTCTTCTGCACAACAGAATGCACGTAGAAAATCTAATTGTGTGAAAGAAGTAGAAAAATTACAAGAAAAATGAGAAAAAAGGAGACTACAACAGTAAGAACTTAGAGAAAAAAAGAGCTCAGGATGTTGATGCTACAAACCCAAACTATGAAATTATGTGTATGATCCGAGACTTTAGAGGAAGTTTGGATTATAGACCATTAACAACAGCAGATCCTATTGATGAGCACAGGATATGTGTTTGTGTAAGGAAACAGCCTCTCAATAAAAAAGAAACTCAGATGAAAGATCTTGATGTAATCACAATCCCCAGTAAAGATGTTGTGATGGTACATGAGCCAAAACAAAAAGTAGATTTAACAAGGTACCTAGAAAACCAAACATTTCGTTTTGATTATGCTTTTGATGACTCAGCTCCTAATGAAATGGTTTACAGATTTACAGCTAGACCACTAGTGGAAACTATATTTGAGAGGGGAATGGCTACATGCTTTGCTTACGGGCAGACTGGAAGTGGAAAAACTCATACAATGGGTGGTGACTTTTCAGGAAAGAACCAAGACTGTTCTAAAGGAATTTATGCATTAGCAGCTCGAGATGTCTTTTTAATGCTAAAAAAGCCAAACTATAAGAAGTTAGAACTTCAAGTATATGCAACCTTTTTTGAAATTTATAGTGGAAAAGTATTTGATTTGCTAAATAGGAAAACAAAATTAAGAGTACTAGAAGATGGGAAACAGCAGGTTCAAGTGGTGGGATTACAGGAACGGGAGGTCAAATGTGTTGAAGATGTATTGAAACTCATTGACATAGGCAACAGTTGCAGAACATCTGGTCAAACATCTGCAAATGCACATTCATCTCGCAGCCATGCAGTATTTCAGATTATTCTTAGAAGGAAAGGAAAACTGCATGGCAAATTTTCTCTCATTGATTTGGCTGGAAATGAAAGAGGAGCTGATACTTCAAGTACAGACAGGCAAACTAGGCTTGAAGGTGCTGAAATTAATAAAAGTCTTTTAGCACTCAAGGAGTGCATCAGAGCTTTAGGTCGTAATAAACCTCATACTCCTTTCCGAGCAAGTAAACTCACTCAGGTGTTAAGAGATTCATTCATAGGTGAAAACTCACGTACCTGCATGATTGCCACAATCTCTCCAGGGATGGCATCCTGTGAAAATACTCTTAATACATTAAGATACGCCAATAGGGTGAAAGAACTGACTGTGGATCCGACTGCTGCTGGTGATGTCCGTCCAATAATGCACCATCCACCAAATCAGATTGATGACTTAGAGACACAGTGGGGTGTGGGAAGTTCCCCTCAAAGGGATGATCTCAAACTGCTTTGTGAACAGAATGAAGAAGAGGTTTCTCCACAATTGTTTACTTTCCATGAAGCTGTCTCACAAATGGTAGAAATGGAAGAACAGGTTGTAGAAGATCACAGGGCAGTGTTCCAGGAATCTATTCGATGGTTAGAAGATGAAAAGGCTCTCCTAGAGATGACTGAAGAAGTAGACTATGATGTAGATTCATATGCTACACAACTTGAAGCTATTCTTGAACAAAAAATAGACATTTTCATTGAGCTGCGGGATAAAGTGAAATCTTTTCGTGCAGCTCTACAAGAAGAAGAACAGGCCAGCAAGCAAATCAACCCGAAGAGACCCTGTGCCCTTTAAATCATCGTTTGCTGCTACTATAACATAAAATGGTTCAGCTCTCGGGGCTATTTGAAAGTTTGAAATTTTAAGTGTCTGTGGAAAATGTCTTGTCCCTCACCTGAATGACATTTCAATTTTGTGAAACACTCCTTTGTCTACAAAATGCTTCTAGTCCAGGAAGCATAACAAGAATTGGGATCAGTGAAGCATTTTGTTTCATTTACCCAAATAATGATTTACTTTGGGAGATTCTTGCGAATTTTACTTTCTATATAATGAAGTAAGATTGTGGACTTGATCTAGAGGTGGGCAGTAGGAGGAAGCCACAGCATTTCCTTTTAAATTGGTTCAATTTTCATAGCAAGACTAAACAATTTTAAATCCTTTGCCGTGCATGCATACCTCATCAGTGATTGTACATACCTTGCCCACTCCTAGTTAGCTGTGCTCACCTCTTCCTGCTTTGTGCCTTGAGTAAAGGCTACTGACCCTAAATTTCTGAAGCACAGCTAAGATAAATTACATTCCTTATTTGTCACTGTAAATTACCTTTATTGTGTGTACATTTTTATTGTATTTGAGACAATTTTTTGTGTGTGACTAGTTAATTTTGCAGAATGTGCCATATCATTGAACGGAACTAAAGTCTGTGACAGTGGACATAGCTGCTGGACCATTCCATCTTATATGTAAAGAAATTTGAAATTATGATTTTCAAACCATATGACATGTGGTTATAATTTTCTTAGCATTTTCTTTGTAAAGAACTAAAATATAAACTAGTTGGTGTATAATAAAAAGCAATGAAATTCTGAGAAGAGTTTTATCTTAGGATAACACATATATATGCAGTGTGTGTTACAGTGTGGTATTAAAAAAATTAATAGTGCAATTTGATCCTTAATACCATTACTTAAGTTGAAGTGTCCATTACCATCCAAAAATGTACCTTTTTAGTGTACTATTAGAAAAAACTGGCTTCTGATGCATGAACATTTACATGTACATTAAAAGTCCACAATAGAACTGTTAGTTTAAGCCAAGTGTACAAAACTCCTTTGAAAGAGGCAAAAAAAAAAAAAAGTTGATTTTGCCCTGAGAGGCAGATCTAACCTCAGCTCCTTCTAGTACCTGTTGTGTGATGTTTCACCATTATCTGGTGAGCATCACCAGGTTCTCCCCAATAGACTGGTGTGAGGTATGCTACTTTGGGAATGGCAGCACTTACAGATTGCTACTCCAAGGAAAAACACTGGCCACTTTTCATGTAAATATTTTATTAAGGATTTATATATCTCTCTAGTTTTTCTTTAGTTCCCAAGATAAAGTCCAGGGGTGGATTAACAACAACAAAGTCTCCCAAGAATATCTTCTTTCAGTTTACTCCAAGGAACTACAAGCTCATTCATATGAGCCAAAGGGAAGCTAGGAGAATCACCTGAGCCAGATTCCCTACTTCACTGTTCAAAGAACTCAGAGGTCAGTTGTGGGAAATCCTAACATTATGGTGAAAGCTCCTTCTCTGTAAACATGAAATCTAAAACAAATATAGATTTTCACAATAAAAAAAAAAAACTAGTTAAATTGTATAATTTTAAAATGTACAGTTTATTATATGTTAATTATACCTCCATAAAACTAATTTTTTAAAAAGAATAGTAAATATACCCCTCATATTATCTAGCCATTCCATTCCTAGATATTGACCCAAGATAAATGAGAGCATATTTCCATACAAACACCAGTATGTAAATGTTCAGAGCAGCCTTATTTGTAATATCTAATAATCGGGGAAAAAATGTCCCTTAACATATGAATGTATGAATAAGCAAATTATGATACAGTTATACAGCAATAAAAAGAATGAACTATTGATACATGCCACAACATGAATGGATTACAAAATAATTAGGCTGAGTAAGAGAGACCAGACATAATTCCATTTAAATAAAATTCTAGAATATCAAAACTCATTTATACTGAGAGAAAGCAGATCAGGGAGTGTCTGGAGGGAGGAAGCATATTAGCAGTTGTCAGGGTAAAGAGGCAGGAGGGACGGATTACAAAAGGGTGGTAGGAAACTTTTGGAGGTGATTGATATGGTCATCATCTTGACTGTGATCAATTGTTTGGCGAGTATATGCAAACGTCAAAAACATCAAATTGCACAATTTTATTGTGCTGTTTAATGTAGATCAATTATACCGCAATAAAAATGTGTATGGAATAGTAAAAGCAGCAGGATAAGTAGAGAAACCAAGGATTTCTTGATTTCTGAATGAGGATTCAGAAATACAAGAAAGTATTGGTTCAGCTAAGTTGCTGTGGAACCACCAGCAAATCCTCTGTCACCTTCAGTCACTCTTTCTGGTTCTGTGATGTGAAGTGGTTGGATTCAAGGTTTTCAATATTTCCCCCACTTCTAATAGGCCATCTACTATTTGGGGGGGGGGGGGGTTGCAGCACATGGTCTGGGAAACGAACCCCAGTTCCCACATGAAATGCTAGCCTTCTTTCACTGAACCACCCATGCACCTTCTATCTTACTATTTTTAATCATTGACATCAGAGTCTTCAAAACAGATTTTAAAGAGACTGCCAGTGAACTTCCTTAGGAACCTTCAAAATTCATATCACCTAAAAGATAAACAGACATAGCTCACCCTCCACGTTTCCAAATCCCTAAGAAAATGACCATATCCTCCTCAAGCTATGCAGGATATAAGAATAAATGTCCTTAGGCAATGAAATGTTTTAAAATGAAACTCAATTTACTGTTATGATATCTCCAAAAGCCTTGCAGTTTTGTTAACATAGTCCTAGAAATAGCTTTCTCTCATTCTAATGAGAACACAACCTGGTAAACCTACATTCCAGAGATAATTACCCTCTCCTACGTGTTCTTCTCAATGAGAATAGGTAGATTGTGAGCAATTTTAGCCTATATCTTTCATCTGGCAGTTATGAAAATTTAAACTTATACGTTTGTATGTATGGCTCCTTTAAGACTTACTAGCATTCAGAACAAGCTCTCTCGACTTGCTTTCTCTGATAGGAGCTGGGATAAATCATAACCTTTGAATTGTTTCAGTGGTTTCCTGTTAGAGGTTATGAATTTTATTGGTAGTCTAATGTGCCTCTGCTAAATCCTAGAGACTTATATTCCAATGCCCAGTCACTGTCCCATCCCCCCAACCAAATGATTATGAGATGAAACACCCAATCTAGTGCTGACATGAAGTCAAAATATTCTAAGACTTGGACTGGAAAGCGTGAAGGAGACAGCCAGAGCCAGACAATGATTCCTTCTCATCTTCTTCTACACAATAGAAATTACCTGAACATGCACAGCCTTTAGGACCTGACTAAATGCCACAGACCAACCTGGCAGCTATGTGACTCTGATTGTAATCTCACATTGCCAACTAAACCTGTGTCCTTGGTAAAATCATGTAAGATGTGTGGGTGGTCAGTCCCCTCCTTGTAAACTGAAAAGAGAGACCTAGATCAGCAGCTCCCACAATGTGTTGCCTTGAGGAACCAGTTGGGTAAATAAAACCCAAATGAGTGAAGAGCTCCATGTAGGATACTTGGGAGTCCTCACCATTATGGTCAAACGGTAGAGTGCACCCTCTGACTAAATGCAATCAAGTTCAATTAAAACTGTGGCTGGGGTGGGGGGGGTGCAAAATAAAACTTTCTTACACCCTACAGTTTGCAAACTCTGGCCTTAAAGACCTCGGAGATTCCCTTCCAGCTCTAAACGCCTAAGGCTATCCAAGCCAAAGTGCACTGGACAGTGTGTGTGTGTTAGCTTAGGTCAAGTGTGACATCCAGTGGTCTACTTGGCTAATGACACTTAGAGACTTTCAAATAACCTGGGGAATTCTGTTCTCTTTGGCACTTTAATCTTTCTGAAAAGATTTCAAATGAAGAAAGGGAACCGGAACTATTATTTTCCACTGATGTGCAGGCACCGTGAAAGGAGCTTAAATATGCTTTCCCATTTATTCCACCCACACACCACAGTAAATCTACAAGACCAATATTATTTTCCACCAAAGCAGATCAGTGAAAAGAAAGAGGCTTAGAGGTTGACTAACTTGCCCAACTAAATTCCAAGCTTATAGTTACGGCATTTCAAATACAGCCTGATCCCTGATTCCAAGCTTTACTCCACCATGTTGGGATTTCAGAGATCATGGTGCCAAGCTTCTCATTTTATTAATGTGGAAATTAGTCTGAAGAAGGTAAAGATATGACAGAAAGCAAAAATAAAGCAAAACACCACAGCTTGCAGAAGATCTATCAGTTGATTCAGAGTTCCAGTCCACAGTAGGAATATCCTTTACCTCCAGGAAAAGCCTCTAAAACACAAACTAATCCCAAAGACTCACAAGACTTACCTCAAGGAATTATTAATAATTAAGAATTATTAATAATTAATAATTATTAATTAATTAATTATTAAGCTCTGACTCTGACAATTGGGAGATTAGTAATGAGCCTACCAACTGCTTCATATCAAAAGTTAGTAGCAGAGAGGAGTCCAAAGAAGAACTAATAACAAAAAATGTCTTTAAAATTGGTTAAGGCCAGTTAGTAAGGACCAAAAAGTCCAGCACACTTTAAGCTCTAATGGCTTCACCCTAGATGGCATAATAATTCATAGCCATAATGATCACACTGGGTCATTAAGAAAGAACAAATTATTCCTTCAATCCTATGTTCAATAAAATAAGGAAATACATAATCTAATTTAGAAAGATTAACATCCAAAATAATGAGTATGGACGTTTTCTGTGCAGCTAAATAGCTTGTCTTGAGGACTGGCTTTGGTCCTATAGAATATTCTCCAAAACCATGGAGAATATTCTATAGAAGTAGTTGGCCATCATCTCCTATATGGCCAGAAGTTGTTCTACCATAACCTTTGGTTTCTGCCACAAATGTGGGGACACAGTTCCCAGATAAGAACCATTTTTAATACTCACTACGTCTTTTGCTCAGATAAAGCCTATCCCCTTCTCAGTTCACTCTCAAAGCAGTGTCATGTTCAAGAAACAATTTATGAGGAATTTACTTACATTTCTCAAATGCCTTTGAAGGGAATTCAAATGTATAGTCCACAATAATCTTAGTAAAATCCTCTTTATCCACTTTTTTCACACATCACATATCCTCTGGAGCCTAACTCTTCAGGAAATGTGTTCTCTGTTTTCTACCAACCATGTCATTTCTTCTGCCTGTAATTTCTCCTCTCCTTCCACCTCCCCCACCCACTCCTTCATCTTCTTAACCATTTCCACCTGTCAAATTTAACTCCTGCTTGAGGGTTCAACCCAAGTACGATAAAATCTCACCTTGGAAGTACTCCCTGATCCTCTCATTGAGAATTAATTTCTTCCTTTATGGCATAACACTAGCATTTTTGGATCACACCTCCTTTATTCTTTCATGTTCCTTCTCTTAATTTATTATATTTTACATTTCAGTTATTTGTCCCAAGTTGTCTCACCTGTTACTCGCTAGTTTCTTCGAGAGAAAGGACGATCTCTTGCTCCGTTTTGCCCTTAGTAGTTGAGTAAACAATACTAATAAATTCAACAACCAATAAGTTGTAGAAATGAATTAAAAAATTCAGAGAAATTACAAATAAGTGTTTTACTTGAAACGCTTTTCAATGAAAATATCTGTAAATGAGTTTATTTGCTTTGCTGACATGCAACAGCATTAGACTTCTAACAAATAACATCCTTTGAGGACTCCTGGGTCCTCATTTATTCAAAAACTATTTATTGAGCACCTAGTATGTGTTAGATGGTTCTAAGTACCAAGAGGGACAGGGGTAAACATAAATTATTTCATATTTTGATAATACAATTTAAAGTGTAGAAAATTGGACCTGAAGTTTATCAACTAATATTCATATTATACACCAACTTTTCTCTGTGAAATATAGAGGCAAGAATGTGGATAATTGAGATCTCTGGAAGTTAGATTCGAGTTCAACAAGATTTTACCATGTTTATCATCAAAACAAAAGGGAATGAAAATTTCTATAGTACCTGTCTTACTTAGATTATTCACTAAACAGTTTTACTTAATTTTTTAATTTATATCTTACAACTTCCCATGAGGTTTAGTTCTCCATTTTATAGATAACTAAACTTAATACTCAAGTTAAGAAAATTGTTCAAAGACACACAGCTGCTAAATTCCACAGGTGACCTGGACTACAGCTGATGTAAAAGCATCTCTTACCTGAAGACAGTGCTGCTTCGCAAACTCGAAACCACCAACAGGAAAACCTTTAGAAGCTAATTTTTTCTTTGTTAGGTCAAGAAAAGCATGGCCATATAGACTAATGAAAATTTTCCCATGTGAATCCAATGATTTTATTCAGGGTCCTCCTCATAGGTTCCTTTCTCTAAGGAATTTGTATCTGGAATTTCCTCTGATAGGAAAAATGCCCCACTCAGGGCCCCTTTCCTTGTTTTTGACTGTGAAACTACACTGTTTGGGCCACTGAGAAAAAATAAAGGACTTGTTTATTTCTAGCTCAAATCTCAGCACTTTCCAGGCATTTTATTCTTAATCCAGTGTAGCCCCATTTCAACAAGTGCTACTCCATGTTAGCTTTGGATATAAGATTGTTCTTCATTTCTTGATAATTCTTACAAGGGATTCTTCTCTTACCTCTGCATAAGTAATAGCAGATTGACTGGCTAATAATGTGGAGTCAAAACAGTGCTCAGGAGACCACTGAAGTCATCACCAACACACACAGAAAGCACATATGACTTGTAGTGTTAAATCATATTAACCATACATATATATACAATTGGCCCTTAAGCTTTTATCCAGGTCACTTTGCATATCTTTGGAAACCACACCATGCCCAGAACCATTAGGAAGACAATATTTGCAAGGAGTTTTGGGAGAAATATATGAAGAGAAATTTGCTATTGCTGCAAAGACCTTTGAGATGCCTGCACCACAGCCAGATAGAACCTCTTGATATTCCCTAAATATGATTTGGGGGTCTGCCTTTTTCCCATCTTTTCTTCGAATTCTCCTCTGAAACTTTTTACTACCTGTTCTAATTTGCTAGCTGCTGGAATGCAATGTATCAGAAACAGAATGGCTTTTAAAAAGTGGAATTTAATAAGTTTCTAGTTTACAGTTCTAAGGCCAAGAAAATGTCCCAATTAAAACAAGTCCATAGAAATGTCTAATCTAAGGCATCCAGGGAAAGATACCTTGTTCAAGAAGGCCGATAAAGTCCAGGGTTTCTCTCTCAAGTGAGAAGGCACATGGTGAGCACAGTCAGGATCCCTCTCTCATCTGGTAGGGCACATGGCAAACACAGTGTCATCAGTTAGCTTTCTCTCCTGGCTTCTGGTTTCATGAAGCAACCCTGGAGGCATTTTCCTTCTTCATCTCCAAAGGTCACTGGCTGGTGGACTCTGCTTCTCATGGCTATGTTGTTCTGCTCTGCTCTCTCTGAATCTCCTTCATTTTCCAAAATGTTTCCTCTTTTATAGGACTCCAGAAACCTATCAAGACCCACTCAAATGGGTGGAGACATGTCGTCACTTAATCCAGCTTAACAACCACTCTTGATTAATTCACCTCTCCAGGGAGATGATCTGATTACAGTTTCAAACATACAGTATTGAATAGGGACTATTCTGCCTTTATGAAATGGGATTTAGATTAAAACATGTCTTTTCTGGGAGACATACATCCTTTCAAACCAGCATACTACCACTTCTTGGCTCTGTTCCTACCTTTATTTGGGCTTTCTACATTGCAATGTGGGTAGTTTTCTTATCTATTTCCCCCGGAGTCTATGAGTGTCGGAATATTCCCATCATCATCTTACCAATATTTTTACACCTATTTCATTTGCTCCCTGCCAGTACCTACGTGTTCAATGAATATTTGAGAAAGGAAATAATACGAAATAAAATATCCATGGATTGATTTGGCTTTGGGTGGTATCAAGAATCAAGAATAAGCTTTATATTCCAATCTCCTAGAAAGAACCTACTTAGGGTGTTGATGTGGACAAGTGAGACATTCTCTGCATTAGGAAGCCCTTAAGAAGGAAAGAATCGAGGAGAGACCTAGAAGGTGGCCCTATGTGGAGTCCACACATAGCAAGTTTATGAGACTTACATAGAGTTCTCAGAACACTCCAGAGCTATATGAACCCAAGGATAATACTATGAGTCAATAAGTGTATATGCCATACATAGTAGACTCAATAAATATTTGTGAAACAAAGAGGAATCTAGTAGAACCTTATGATATTTCTAAGGTGAATTCAAAGAAAAGAGGGAACCATCCAGTTTTGTTTATTAGTTTTGATACCATTTATTATGCCTTTGCTGTGTTCTAAGCTGTATTATGTATTTGCTGTATTATGCCAAGCAGTGTTCTAAGCATTTTACATGTATTAATTCATTTAAGCTTCACAACTTGCCTATAATTACTAGGAAACTTGCAAATTTAAGATGTGATAACCATGGATTAGAGCAGGTGAGTACCTTGCTGATAATCACAAGCTAAACAGTGGCACAACCAAGGTTTGAGGCCAGGCACCCTGGCTCCAATGGAAGGGTTCTACTTGGGCCTCCCTTAGCAGAACTTGCCACAGGGAGCATCGTTAGACGTCCCATATCCTTCATGCCAAGGCCACACTTTCCCTGCATTACTTTGCTCCTGACCCCTTCCTTCATCTTCAAAGTCAATGGCATAGCATCTTCAAATCTCTCTCCCTCTCCAACCATCCTGCTCTCAACTTTTAATTACACAGGAAACACTCAAATAATCCAGGAAAATCTCCTCATCTCAAAATCCTTAATTTAAACACATTTTACCATGTAAAGTAATGTGTTTTAGGTTTCTGGGAATTAGGATGTAGATACATTTACGTTATTTAGAAACGTCTAAATTTCCCTGAAAGATGGTAGAGGAAAGAATAAAAAGGTTCAGGGGGTAAGGAGGTATCCTGGGTAGATAAATTCTGAGCCCAGAACACCCACCCGTGGAAAATACAGAGCACTCACAACCCATCAATGCTCTCAGTGATATGCTGTTGAGAGGGGCTTCGGCGTCACTAGGAAATTTGGTAGTGGCTCTCTTCTACAAGCAAGGCTGTAGCAATGTCAGAGGGGCAGCCAAGAGGGCTTGGCTCACATAGAGTTGTAAAGATGGTCAACAGAATTCAGCATCCCTATACACAAAATAGATGGGGTGCCAATGAGCGTACTGCTTAACAGGTACAACCTGAAAAAGACAAGACTCGAGGAGCAGGATGCTCAGGGTGGTTGCCTCAATAATAAGTCAAGATCATTTGCTAAGTTCCCCTACCTAAGTAAATTTTCAGATCCAGAACCCATTGATTGAAAAGGTGGCAGATCCCCAAAAGGGAAGACCCTACAGCAATGTGGCAAATATATACTCTTAACGATTCCCTTCTCTATAAAGACCGATGGCTACTTACTGAAGTGACAGTACACTGGAGAGAAGGGAATACCCAGAAATTTAGAGACTATTGGACAGATTATGAGTTGACACTGAAGTCCAGAGATCCCAAAGTGTCCTAACTGCCCTCTGTTAAACTGTGGCTTACTGGGTGTCAGGAAATCAATGGAGACTGGCAAAATCTTGATTACAGGGGCTCTAAGACCCACCTAATGGTCACTGCCATTCACCTGAGCTAGTCAGGTGCTGGTAAATGTTTAACGACTGGCTCTGGAGGGGGAGGAGCACAATGCCCGACAGGCCTTTTTGGGCTCTAGGGGTATTACATCCCACACCTAGAAATACTTTGCCAGCTCATATGTCAGGTGTTTCAGAGGCTGGCAGCTTTGAATGGGGCCCAGAATAGTAAAGGGCTCTGCAGGAGGTCTAGGCTGCATAGCAAGCAGCCCTACTTCCTAGGCCACATGATCCAGTAGCCCCTATGGTGTTGGAAGACTCAGTGGAGGTAAAGATGCATTGCAGAGTTTATGGCAAGTCCCAATGAAATATTCAAAAGAGGTACCTGGAGTTCTGGAGCCATCTGTAAAGGAGAATATTTGCCTTTGGGAAACAGTGCCTGGTATATTATTATGCCCTAGTAGAGAATAAATGTTAGGCATCTGCTTCTCTGATTATCTTGACTGATGCAACCACTCTGTTAAAATGAATCATGGTTATAGCTCCCCTCCTCTGAGGACTCAGTGAATGTCCAGAGGAAGCCAGGCTAGGAGCCAAGCTGAGGACCACCACACCCATCCTCAGACACCCAGCAGCCCATCACTGCAGCTGCACCATCATCTCCACACCAAATGATGCATCTCAACTCTCTATCAGAATGAGCTCCTCCTTCATGGAATACAGGGCTTGGAGTTTAAGTGATCCCTCCAAAACTAAGAGGAGCTTGTTGAGAAGCAATATTCCAAGAGTCAATTTTACTTTTCGTCAGCTCCTCTATTCCTCAATCACACAGATCTCCAAGATGTCACCCTCGCTCTTCGGCCTCCAGGGCAGATGTTCACTATTCTGTCACTCCATGCTAGGACATCAAAAACCTCCCTGAATCTTTCAAGTACCTCCAGTTCAGCACACTGTAGGCACAGCAGCTTCAAGGCATTTTCTGGAGAATGCTAGGTCATCCCTGAAAGCGAACATCAGGCCCACTTCACATCTAGCTACACAAATCTATAGCTTCTCCTTGAAGATACAGAAGCAAAAAAAAATCCTAACTTGGGTGCCCTGAAAGAAAAGAGGTACCATCAGATTTACACAGGAACACAGATTTAAACCAAACACATATTGAAAGGGAATATACACGCACTCAACTTTTATGTAATGCAAATTTATTTTCATGATGTTTTATGATCATACTTCTAATCGGTATTAAAAATCTGAACTCTCCTCTTGTCAATTCAAACTTTTTAAGGCCACCTTTTATTAGACACATGATTTGAAGGGGAAAAATCAAAAATATATTCTATAACAGGGGTCAGACATTCACACTTCTTCTGTATCAGTTTTTTTTTTTTTAATCTTTCTAGAAGCTTTCCTAAGCATCTGGTTTTCTTTATTGGGGTTTATTATCATTTTTACAATAATTTCAAGCAGAAGAATGAAAATATTCAGGATCTCATCTGGTCCCCAGTTCATCCATAGAGTAGGTATGTTCACCTCCTTTTGCCATGTGTGGAAACTGAGACTGAGACTCACAAGAGAGTGAGGGACAGCACTACGATTCGAAGAACCCATCCTCCCTTTCCCCTATCCTAAGGCCTGTGCACACTCAGCTTTCAGGTACAAAGTGCTCAAAATAGTCCAACTAAAAATAGACGCTGGACAAGTGACCTTGTAATCTGTTCTTTACTATCTGTTCTTTATTGCTAGAGTACAAAATCTATAACCCTTGCAAGAGAATACCTCTGGAAATTGGATCTCAGAGAATTAGGCTATAAATTCGGCTTTCATGCCTAAGAAACCCAAAGCTCAGAATAGAACTGTGGAAGGATGAGAGGTGATACATCTCGCACAAATTAAGAATCCCCTTGAAACATCTTTCCTCTCCAGGTATCCTCCATATCAGGGCAAACTCTAAAAATAGTTGTTTTTGAGAAGTGACAAAGACCACCTTCCTAAAGCCATCATGATTTCCACCATCCAGGAGTAAAGAACCTCTGTTAAGTTAAGGCATTATTTCTCAAAGAAGGGCCAATTAAAGTGTCTCTAGCCCACAGAAGGTCCAACTGAAGGTGGGGTTCCTGTGACCTCTTTGCCAAGCAGAAGATCCTGTCCTCAGCCACATGAAATTAAAATGACCTGTTGAGAGGCTATGTGGCACAGTGGGAACAGCACATACTTTGGAATCAACAGCCTGGATTTTCATTCTAGCACTGCTGCTTTCTGACTATATGATATGCACAAGTTACTTCAACTCTCTTAACTCCAACTCCCTCTCTGTAAAATGGAGAGAAAATCTCAATGATATATGGTGGGCAATGGTGGTTCAGTGGCAGAATTCTCACCTGCCACCCCAGAGACCCAGGTTTAATTCCTGGAGCCTGCCCATGCAAAAAAATTTTTTTTTAAATCTCAAGGATGTAATGAGGCATAAATTAGTTTTTATATGTGAAGCACAGTATCTGGCATGTGAGAAACCAGTATTGGAAATGATGTAAAATAGGCAAAAGTTCAACAAATTTAGGGAGCATTTAACAATATTAAACAGGCACCTTGCCTTCTGAAAGGTGCCTCTCAAAATCTCTATTATCCTAATGTGCATAATGAATCTGTGAGAGAGGGTTTGAATATATAGTAGTTCCCAAACTCATTGGATCATGGAACTTTTTTCTTGGCACTAATATAAACAATTCTGGGAACTTCAATCTGAAGCAAAATCAAATAGGCCCTTAACAAATATTACTTGCCTCCCTTTTTCCCCACATAAACTTCTTTATTTCATAAAATTAACATCCAAAAAGAACATTTTGATCTGAGAGGATCGTATGGGAGCTCATGACTACATGGGATCTGTCCTGTAACTACTAGACTGAAGAGTGCTTCAAAAACTATTGCTTTTTTATTTCTTTGCTTTGTATATATGTTATACTCTACAATAAAAAAGTTAAAAAAGCATTTTGGTCCTGTGGCAATAAAGCTACCCAAAGTGTATTTTTGAGTTTTTTAGTTTTTAATCTTCAACTCTGTCATTTAAAATAAAAACAATTAAAAAGAAAACAAATGATTCAACATGTATTGACAAGGCACTCACGATTTTTATTTATATTGAATTAAAAATAGTTGTGAGAACTTTTCAGAAGAGTTCACCTATCGAAATTCAGCTAACATAAGTTATAAGTTATTATAACTTATATAATGTAATTATAATGTAAATTCAGCTAACTTATAAGATTAAAATACAGTCTTCAGTAAAAACAAGATCTCTTCCCATTCTCATCTGGAGTATTTTTACAGTCTGTGCATTATTTCCTTTGTGATTCAGTAGATGGCACTGCAGATTTAATATAGGGAACATCCCACAGATGAATCCCAAATGTAGATTCATCCTGGGGTGAAAATCCTACTCTTTTCTTTCACCCTCTCTAGTGTCCAAAATTGTCCATTAGCCCTGAGGGGAACCTATGCATTTTGCTGGAGCCTATGGGGTAGGACGGGGGAGACGTGGTGAGGACGTAAGAAATGCTTTTTTACTTCTCCTAGAAACTCCACCTATATATCTTACCCCCTTGAAAAGAGGCATTTATAGATTCCATAGAACAGAAAGGGCAAATACAGGCCCATCAGTCTGCCGCTTCACCACCCCCTGCTATGTCAGACCACACTGATCAGTCACAGCACACTCCCTCTAGACCCAAACACTGCGCCTCCATCCTTCCCAATCTGCTTCTCCACGCAGTACTATGAATCAGTCAACAAAAACACCAGAAATGACATCGATTTATAATATCTACCGCAGAGTTCAGAGATTTTTTCAAGATCAAATCCTTGATAAGACTCAAGAGTTAAGAATTTATCCAAAGCTTACTAGATGGTTTGACAGAACGAGGCCAGGAATACATGACTCTTGACTCTCACTGAAGAGTTTTTATTCTACCCTGCTTTAATTCCCTGCTGCTGAGAGTCAGACTATTTATATACAAGCCCTCAGGGTCAAGTCCAGATAATTAAGCTCAAGAGTTCTGTCTGGTCTCAAGAGGCCCCATTCCTCATTTAGAGAGGGGGACGTGGAGAACAGGCAGAGGTTAAATTTGGAAGCCGTTGGTGCAGGATTTGCATTATTTCTGCAACTAGCCTTATAGGCTAATTTTGTCTTGTCCCAAGATAATCATGTTCTGGTGACCCCAAAATGGCGTGGCCCTCCAGTAGTTCTTGATTCAGATCTTTCTATCCTCCAAGTACCAAGGTGTTTTAGCCCTTGGCTCTTAAGACAATCAGGTATCAACTAGGAGTCAAATAACAGGTCCCTGCATTAATATGGCTTCTTGAGGAATCTCTCATGATTTTTCAGCTTCTAGTTCTGTTGCTCTGAACGTGTTTCAGAAGAATCTGAGCATGAAGTCTTTAAACAATATACTGCTAAGTTTCTGCCCGCTGAGAGCTGATGTTCTCAGAGTATGCATTTCCGGTCGACTTTTGGGCATTTCCAGATGAAATCAGTCAGAATTTCAAACTTTATGCATCCAAAAGTGGTGTTGTCCCCCCCAACTCATTCCTGATTTTCCTCTAGCAGTTACCCTCTTTTTCCCACTCACCCAGCTTTGGAATCACAGTCATTTTCAACTCCTCTCTGCTCTTCATTGCATCCTAATCAGTCATATTAACTCCTTTCTGTTCTGTATACACCCTTTTTAAAAAGTTCAATAAAATATTACACGCACACAGGAAAGTAAAATTAATAATAATAACAACAACATAATGAACACCCAGTTATCCATCATCAAGTTCTATTAAATGTTTGCACTCTGCCATATTTCTCTTATTTTTTTTAAGAAATAAAAGTAATAATGCTTATAGTTGAAGATCTAGTAAACCTATTCGTGATTCTATTTTCCTTCCATTGACTCATTGTTTCTGTCAACAAATATCTGTCAACAAGTATTTATCAAGCATTACTAAGTGCCAAGCCCTGGTCTAGAAGTGGAAATATCAGTAAGTCGAGCAAAACCCTTGCATTTGGGCGGGCCACGGTGGCTCAGCAGGTAAGAGTGCTTGCCTGCCATGCCCGAGGACCTGGGTTCGATTCCCGGTGCCTGCCCAAGAAGAAAAAAAAAAAAACCAAACCCTTGCATTCATGAAGCTTACACACCTCAGCAGTTATTGCTATCCCAAATTTTGTGTAAATTATTTCCACACATTTTTTTTCATTTATTCCATTGTGCATGGCCACAAATAATACACAGTGTTGTTTTGCCTGTTTTCAAACTTTATCCAAAAGGTTACTTACTAATATCCTGTACTAAAGTACTACAGCTCTTTTTGCTCAAAATTTTGTCAATTATCTTGAGAAATATAGCTCTAGCTCACACAATTTAACTACTCTACAGAGTTGCATTGTGTGTTACACCATAATTTTTTTAGAGAATTTTTTTCCTACTGATGGACATATAAGTTGTTTTGAAATTTTTCATCATTTAAAGTGATATTTTGTGGGCAGTGCGATGGTGGCTCAGAGGAAGAATTCTCGCCTGCTATGCTGGAGACCCAGGTTAGATTCCCGTTGCCTGCCTATGCAAAAAAAAATTAAAATGATACTTTCTAGAATCTAGTAAAGCAGTGCTGAGAGGGAAACTTATTACACTACATGTTTATATTAAAAAAAAAAAAAGCTAAAATCAAAGACCTAACTATACACTTTGAGGAACTATAAAAAGAACAGCAAACTAATCCCAAAGCATACAGAAAGAAAGAACTAACAAAAATTAGAGAAGAAATAAATAAAATTGAGAATAGAAAATGAATAGAGAGAATCAACAATATAAAAAGTTGATTCTTTGAGAAGAACAATAAAATTGACAAACCCTTAGCTAGACTGATAAAGAAAAAAAGAGAGAAGACACAAATAAATAAAATCAGAAATGAGAGGAGGGACATTACTATTGACACCAGAGAAATAACAGGATCATAAGAGGATACTGTGCAAACTGTTTGCCGATAAATTAGGCAACCTAGATGAAATGGATAACTTTCTAGAAACACACAAACAATCTACACTGACTCTAGAAGAAACAGAAGACCTGAATATACCGATTACAAGTAAACAGATTGAATCAGTCATCAAAAACCTCCCCCAAAGACAAAAGTCCAGGACCAGATGGCTTCACAGTGAAATCTGCCAAGCATTCCAAGAAGAAGTAATAGCAATCCTACTCAAACTCTTGCAAAAAATTGAAGAGGAGGGAACATTACCTAACATTGTATGATGCCGACATCACCCTAATACCAAAGCCAGATAAAGATATTGCACACCAATTTCTCTAAAGAACATAGATGCAAAAATGTTCAACAAAATACTTGCAAATTGAATCCAACAGCACATTAAAAGAATTATACACCATGATCGAGTCAATTTTATCCCAGATATATGCAAGAGTGATTCAACATAAGAAGATCAATTAAGGTAATATATCACATTAATAAATTGAAGGGGAAACCACATGATCATCTCGAGAGTTGCAGAAAAGGCATTTGACGAAATACAGTATCATTTTCTGATAGAAATGAACTTGTTACAGATTTAGGATGTTAAATTTAAGCCTGAAGATAAACAGAAAGAAAATATCAGTAAAATAGGAAATGAAACAATATTCTAAAGGATTCACTATAAAAAATAAACTACGTACAAAAATAGGCAGTAATAGAAAAAATCAAAGGACAAAAAGATACAAGACTAACAAAAAATAAAGAACAAAATGATATTATCAGTTGCTATTTTACATGTAAATGGGTTTAACTCTCCAGTGAAAAGACAGAGATTCACAGAATAGGAAAAAAATAGAACACAACTATATGCTGTTTACAAGAGACTTATCTTAAAGACAGAAGTAGACTCAAAGAGAAAGGAAGGAAAAATGTATTCCATGCAAACAGTAATCAAAAGAAAATTAGGGGTAGCTGTATTATCAGATAAGATAGATTTTAAATTAAAAACTGCGAAAAAGGCCAAAGAACAGTATCATCAAGAAGATACAATGATTAAAAATATATATGCACCTAACAGAAGAGCCCCAAATCATAGGAAACAAACATTGACCTGACAGAATTGAAGGGAGAGATAGTTCTACATTAATAGTAAGACACCTCAGTACACCATGTCGAAGGTTGCATAGAATATATAGACAGATTATCAACAAGGGAAACACAGGGCGCGAACAATACTACAAACCAACAGGACCTAGTAGAATACATCAACCAGCAGCACAGCACACATTCTTCTTGAGTGCGTGTAGATTGTACTCTAGGATAGAAACATGCCAGGTCACAAAACAGATCTCAATAAATTCTAAAATATTGAAATTATGCACAGTATATCCTCTACATGTAATGAAGCTAGAAATCAATGACAGAGGGAGAAGCGGACATTTCACAAATATATGGAAAATAATATGCTCTTCAACAACTAATGAGTCAAGAAGAAATCACAAACAAAATTAGGAAATATCTTGAGATGAATGAAAGCAAGAATACAAAACACAAAAACTTGCAGGATATAGCAAAGACAGTGCTGATAGGGATGTTTATAGTACTAAATGCTTACATTTAAAAAGAAGAAAAGTTACAAATCTTCCTAACCTAACCTCAACCCTTGAGGAACTAGAAAAAGAACAGCAAACCAAACCCAAAGTAAGCAGAAAGAAGGAAATAATAAAGACTAGAACAGAGATAGATAAAGAAAGGAAAATTACAGATCAATATCCCTTATGAATCTATATGCAAAAATCCACAACAAAATACTAACAAACTAAGTCCAACTGCACATCAAAAGGATTATACACCATGATCACATGGGATTTATCTCAGGAATGTAAGGGTGGTTCAACATAAGAAAACCAATAAATGTAACAAACCACATTAATAGAATAAAACAAAATTTAAAAAAAACACGATCATCTCAGTTGATGCAGACATGGCATTTCACAAAATCTAGCACCTTTTCTTGATAAGAACATTCAGAAAAATAGAAATAAAAGAGAACTTTGTCAACATGATAAAGGGCTAATACGATTTATTTTTTTGCTCTCTTGGATAAAAGTACTTTGTGTCTCACTTTCTCCAGGATGCCAACTGCTCTACCTGTGTGTGAATGATGTATCCTGGTCACTACAATTTTTTGTCTTTAATATAAACATTCTGGTTTTGTATTTTTTGCACATTTTAATAGAAGTCCCTCATTCCTGCACTGTGTTCTCAAGTACATGAGCAATCTCAGGGACAAATGGGCACCAACTCCGGGTCTGCGCAGCAGGAATACTTTTCTGTTGTTGCTGCTTTATCACCACAAAGAAGAACTATTTGAAATATCTCATTTTTGCCAATTAGAGCTGGCTTTTCTCTTGAAATTCCTCCACTTTGAAAGCGTTTCATGGAAGACCAGGTTTTAAGTGGGCTGCCCCATAACTTGATCCCTTAATTAGTCTAAATGGAAAGGTGGCACAGAGGTTAGGAGAGGTTGGGCCAAGTTAAAGGTCAAGAGAGGAAGCCAAATTTAGATGAGAATTATCTATGTATGTAATAAGGGATTGCTATTTCCAACCTCTTAATCTTAGGGCATGGGACTTGCTTGGCCCACCACATCCATCCTTCACTGGACTAGGCTAGGCTTGCCATGCACAATGTAGGGGTGGGGATAGGGAGAAGGATGGATGGATGAGGCAAAGACTAAAATCTTTAACCTTTTGAAATTCTGGATTTTTCCTGCTTGGCTTCCAGAAAGACCATAAGTGAAGGCTTCTTTGTGGTACCCAATATCCTACCCTGCTGCAGCAGTAATTTTATGTCATGGTAGCTAAAAGAGAGAGTTTTGTTTGCATGCTGTAGGATCACTGCAAACCTACCTCACTGTGTTGAAATGGGGCAAATGTCATAGAACGCATTGGGTGATATATGTATGATCCTGGGTTCTTGTCTCCCCAGAGTGCTGCCCCCCCTTATTGCATTTGTCTGGGCTTCGTAGGACTTCACAGTTTGCTGACTTGATGATGGCTGGTTGGCATAGTTTGTATAAATATAATGTGTTGGTCTTTCTCCTTGTTCACTTGGGAATTTTACTGTTTACAAACTTCTTTTCATGTTGAAAGAAAAATAATCAAAGCTATTCTGCACTGGGCATAAAGATCTGAAACATATGCTTTGAGGCCCTCTTGAAGTGAGGGTCTTGAACTATCCTTTCTCTTGTGTGCCCCTTCCCCTATTTCTTATTTTCAACTAGATCTTCTGTCCTAGAAACTTACCCCATTGTCTCTCTCATGCTAAACTTCCCCAACCCAGCATACACATTGAATTTAGGCAGTATCTCCACAAAATTTCAATTATTTGTGAAAAAAAAAACCCTGAGAATCTAGGAACACTCCATCCCATATTCCTAACCTTCTGAGTTATGGCCATTCCTTGAGGTGATTCATGTGTATTTGGACTGACCAAACCTACTTGATCATCAATCCTAGGAGAGAGAAACAAGGTGGGGAGGGGTTTCATGCAGAAAGTGGGAATGAGAGATCGAGAAAGGGAAAACAAATGTAAATCCAAGTCACTCGGGATCTCTTATGCAGGTACAAAAAACCTTATATCAAAGTGACCACAAGTTGAAACAGGAGGGAGATGGAAGAATGTAATTCCATGTTTACTTTGAGAAATTTGTGTAATTTCTTGAATTTATGAGGTGGAAGGGAGGGTAGGAAAATGTGTAACTGTCTTTATCTAATCCATTCCCTTCATTCTTGAACCACAAGAGACTGAGCCCCCTTGGGCTTTGGCGGTCCTATCACTGGGGTATATTTATTTCATGGTTGATTTTGAACTGGTTATTTCCTTTCCCTTCTGCTATTTTTTTTTTTAAGGAAATCAGAACTCCTTTATTTGAGCAAAGAAACACTAGGTTAGCCACTAGCTGTCAGCCTCTTATCTCTCTCCTCAACAATTTTAAGTTAAATGTCCTTTCCTCTGGGCGGGGAAATCAAAGGTTTATTACTTTTGCCAATGACTAAAATGTTGGAGGGTCTGGTGGCAGAGCTCCATCAGCGTCCTTCACGTGCACTGCTTCAGAAGCACCAGGATGTCCCCCTCTGTTGGTGACCACGCCAGCACTGCCGAGGTTGGCTGCCCCAATCACCACGCACACATCGCCTGTGTCAGGTTTGATAAAGTCCGTTATCTTTCCAGAGCCTAAATCAGTCTGTACTGTGTCATTCACCTTGATGAGAGATCTGGGAAGCAGAAGGTAGGCGTATCATGAGTCACCAGGTATGGAATTCACTTTGAACCTACAGATACCTTCCTCACTTTGCACAACTTGTACTTTGCTTCTTCGGCTGTGATACGGTGAATGGATAAACGGCCCCTGGTGTCATAAACCAGGTGGAAATGCTCACCTGTCTTCTCCATGCTGCTGACATTCATGAATCTCGCAGGACACGTGACGTAAGTTTGAAGCTTGCTGTCAATTCCGATGAAGTACTGCATCAGATATTGCTCACATACTGCATCAGATATTGCTCACATATTTTCTCTACCCATCTCCAGTCAATGCAGACTTGAGTCCGTCTCTGGGGACTATTATGAGAGGGAGACACGCCCTCAGCTTGTGGGGACATGTCGATGGCCGAGGTGCAAAAACACCCGTTAGTTTGCCGAGCACTCAGCACTAAGGTGCTGCAACGCTCTCCAAATGCATCTTAGGGCCGGGAGCTCCTGCCAGACCTAGCACGACCAGCGGTCCCCGCAGATCGCACAAATCCTTGAAAACCTCTTGGACTCCTCAGCGTACTCAGCAACTCTCCTCATAAACGTGAAGCCCCTTAAAGTCTCTGAAATAAACTAATCTGGGTGCAGGCCGGTACCCGGAGGCCGGGTGGAGAACAGGGTCACGTCTCAAGGGCTAACGCAAGTAAGGAGGAAAAAGCAGCGCCTTTCAGAGCCAATCCGCGCTCTTACCTGACCGCGGCTCTAGATCGCGCTTCTTGGAGTTCACAAGAGCATTTTCTCCACCCTGGCATGAATGCCTGAAAACCCAGGGAGCAGGAAGTGCCGCTGCTCTGGAGAACGAGGGCAAATAGGCCCCTTCTCTATCGTTTTTGTAACATATGCTGACACTTTCCTCTATCCCTCTTTTCCCTGGAATAATACAATAAATAAAGACTTAACGGGGAAAAAAAAAACTCTGGTCGTGTTAAGAATAATCAGTAAAATTAGAATTGATGGATATTTCCTTAAAACAGTGAATATATACACCTCAGCCACAGCCTAAGGAAACATTTGAAAAAAATAATACCAGAATATCTCCTATCTCCACTACTGTGTAAGACCTTATTGAACATCTTAGCCAATATAACTAGACAAAAAAAAAAAGCAATTAGAATCTTAAGTATCAGAAAGGAACAGCTAGATTATCTCTATTTGCAGATTATAGCATATTTTAAAAGCACAAAATAATCACTGGAAAACTACTACAAAATATAAAAATATTAGTAATGTAACAGGATATAAATTGAACATATAGGAATCCATAGCTTCACATATGCAAACAATAGCCTATTAGAAAAAATAACAGAAGAGAAGAAGAGGAACACTAAGGAAAAAGGCGGCATAAACTTAACAAGAAATGTGCAAAATTCATATGAGAAAAACTAGAAAACGCTACTGAAAGACACAAATGTATATTAAATGAATAAAAATTCCTACCATGTTCTTGAACAGAAGGGCTCAACATCATGAGGAATTTGATTCTCCACGAGTTGACTTATAAAATTAATGAATGCCAACAAAACGCTGTCAACTTTCTACAGGATCCTAAATAACTTGATTATAGAGTTCATGTAGAAGAAAAATAAAGTAAGAATATTCTGAAAAAGAAGAGTAAAATGGAGAGCTAACTTTGCCAGACATTAAAACATATTTTAAAAGTAGCTATAATTAAAACTGTGGGAAGGGCCGAGTTCTCACCTGCCACGGCTGAGTTCTCACCTGCCATGGCTGAGACCCAGGTTTGATTCCAGTGCCTGCCCATGCAAAAAAAAAAAAAAAAAAAAGTTCCTGTGGTACTATAAATAAGTAGACCACTGCAATAGACTAGAAAAAACAGAGCCAAGTTCATAAAGCAATTTAGTATTTGGTAAAGACAGAATCTCAAGTCAGTGAAAAATCTATGAAACTACTTAAATTATTATTAGGACACCTAGCAACTAATTTAGAAATATGCAGAACTAAATTCATTCCTGACCCTGTACACCAAGATAAGATCTAAATGGATTAGATTTCTAAATATGAATAATGAAACTATATAAGTACCAGAAGATTTTTCTTTACATACATTCAAAATCCAGGCACATTAAATAAAAATTAATATATGGCCAGGAAAAAATTAAATTTTGCATAGAGAAAATGGTATAAGTAAAAGGGCTAATATACAAAACATTTTAAAAGCTTCTAAAAAATAAGAGAAATAAAGACACAACTTACTGGGAAAAATACATAAACAATGAAACAAGCCGAAAATGTAAGTGAAACATATAATCTCATTCATAATAAGAAAAATCCAAAATAATGACAGCATTGAGATACCATCAATTATCTATTATACTGTTGGAATTCAAAAGCCTGGCAGTATATACTGCTAGCACAGATCTAGGAAGGCAGGCATTTTCATTCAATGCTGAAACAAATGCTAAATGGTACAAACCCTATGGAGAGAAATTTGACAATAAGCAATTTCATATGCATTTATCTTTTACTCAGCAATCCTATGTCTAGGAATCTAACCCAAGATACACTGGTAAAATATAGATCATTTGCCATCGCAAAAAACTGGAAATAACCCAAATGTTTAACAATACAGAACTGGTTAATAAACTATGCTATATGCACAAACTACGGTACTAGGAAGCTATAAAAAGGAATAAGAAGACCATCCATATACCTAGATGTATATATTTTAAGTGAAATAAGGAAGGTACAAAGGAGTATGTTTAATACGTTGCCTTATGAATAATAAAGGAAAAAAGTACATATACACCTATTACTTATCTTTTAAAAAAAAATCAATGGCAGACTAAATCAACATCTAATTAAAAAATATTTCCTATAAAGGGGTGGAGGAAGGAGGGTGGAGGGACAGGATAGAAACCATAATTCTCTAAATGTATTGTCTTGATTTTTTTACTTTACAACCATATATATTTTAGCATGATTAAGTCAAAGGGGAAAAATGTAATACCTAAAAATTGAAAGTTAGTTGAAACAAATGAACCTAAATTAACATCACATAGACCAGAATTATTTCAAGTGATTCGAAAATACTTTATATTTACTGTACATAACTAGGGAGATAAAACCTATGGACAAAAACAGCTACAAAATTTTTACAGTGCATTCTGTAGTCTTAACTGAATTAGTAATATTTATATTATTATTTCTAAAATCATAATGTATTTATTATGTAACCTACATATCATAAAATAAGCAAATAAGTTAATATGAGGAACCATAGTTTTCAGTGTGAAAGAAAAAAGATACAAGTATAAAACTCAAAGAAACTAAGAAAAATTGGTAATTTTAGTTGAATTTGAAATGTCAATATGAACTTATTTTTTTTCTTCCTAAAAATGAATACATGTTTCCCAGGTCTATCCACTGAAGGGATCATTGAGCAATGATAACACAATAGTATTATTTCCTCTAGTGCCCAAATCGTGGTGGCTAAATACTATTTCAAGTAAGAAAACAAAGCATCATTGAAGATATGGCTGACCACAGCAATGGTACAGGAAATGTGCAAAATGAGCTTGGAAACACAATATTATACGATCAACAGCAAAGTTTCCAAGACTATAAGAAGTCATGTGAAAAAGACATGGGAAAAACTAAGGTTCTCACTAATCTAACAGGGGCCAATTTGAGCACCAAAAATTATTCAAATGAATTGAAACATAAATATGTAAGAAACCATGAATTTATGAAATGCTCAAAGAGAAAAAAAATCCCTAATCACCTTTGGATATTACTGGGGTATCAATCCACATTATTTAGAAAATTAACGAATAAAGAAGAAGAAAGGAAAGAATCAATTATTTATCCTGCTTTTTCTGTACAAATTATATTTAAGGTTGATCCACTAGTCCATGAGGGAAAGCTCTTCTTTATAGAAGGATTCCAACTAAAAAATGGAGAAGGAAGGATAGAATAGAAAATTACTATTTTTAACCTCTAGAGAAATAATAGATCTAATTAACAATCATCTATGGCTGATCAAACCAAAGATAAATGTTGACAGGGAACTTTAAACTGGTTGGATTCAGGATATTCCTGAATATCATGTCAATACTAACAGAAACGGGACAACCAGATATTATCTGTCTTCTGTTTTGCACAACAGAAAGTTAAATAGCAACTATCAACAAGCTTGTCTTGCCAGAAGAAAAAAAAAATTAACCTGCATCTAATCAAACTGTTAGATCCAGCTAATGTGTACAGAAAACAGCAAGGAAAGATGAAGAAGTTAAAATTCACCATGAGGAAGCCGTCAGTCAGAACGGTTTCTTTAACCAATAAATGGAATGAAAAGGAGTGCTGTGAGGAGAAATACTACTCATTAAGAGTCTAATAAGTAACAAATAAACCAAATGCTATGTATAGAACTTGTTTGGAACCCGATTAGACAAGCCCACCAAGAGGAGACATTTTTAAGATAGAGTAATTTAATTATGGGCTGGGTATTAGATGAGGTTAAGGGATAATTGTTCATTGTTAACCACACTGTGGTTGTCACAGAAAAATGTCTTTATCTATTAGAGAAATATATTTAAATATTTACGGGTGAAATATTCCAGCTTACCCCATTCTGAAAATGGTGGGGAGATACAGGAAATAAGATTGGCTGAATGCTGATATTTTTTTTAATCTGGGTGATCAAGCATATGTGATAACTTATATATTCTCTCTACTTGTATATATGTTTCAAATTGTCCATAATATAAGGTTTAAAAAAATCTCAAAAGAAAATTCAATGACTGAGTCTAAGCTGAGACTCAGTAAGGACTCAGTAGAATTCTCAGATGTTCCTACCACAATAGAGGCACAGGAAGGATAATTACCAATGAGAGGAGATCGTTAGACTCTTCTAGGTGGACCTAATAGTCCCTAACTCGAAGGGAACATAGTATTTTCCACAGCACCCCACAAATTTTATGCTAAAAAATGGACATTGAGAGGCTATTTGGGTAAATCCAGAGAAAATTAAATGTCCTCCAAAGATCGGAATATTTCTCTTCCATAGAGTCTTGAAAGCATTCTCTATTCATAAATGCATTTCTTGAAATAAAAAACATTCATGTACTTAAATGTAAGTAAACATCTCAAGATCACAGCCATAATTCAGTCTTAAGTTGACCAAATTCCAAAGCCCAGGTTCTTTTCTCCTCATACTACTTTCCATTTATGCCTCATGTCTAAGCTACCACTCAGCTTCTGTGAGACCTTTTGCATTTGTGTACCATTGAGTGTAAGTCAAAAAGATAAAAGAATGACAGTGGATCAACACAACACCATCCATAGTTCTGGAAAGATACTCAGAAATCTCCCCTCCATGGTCACATCAACTTTTATTTATAAAAAGCATATACTTGTTTATTGGAATTTCACTTAAGGATGCCTTCCTCTGCTATACCATCCCAGTCTGTTGGCCACTTAGGGGATGTGACAGATTCCTGTTGGACATTGTTCTTGACTTGGAACTGCAGAGATATTAAGTTCTTGTGCCCATTTAGCTTATCCTGATCTTGAGTTAAAAAATTAATTTATTTTGTTGAATAGAAAAGCACACTAGAACAGGAAATATGGTCAAGGTAATGTTTCCAAGCACCTGGGTCCAGGCAGACCGTATAGATCTACCACCTGTTCTCGGCTGGCTAGTGCTGAACTAATACCCTAAGCTTCTGGATTGCCCATCCTTCTAAAACACTCATAAAAGACATCAACAGGGTCTGCATCTTTGATAACTTTCTACCTTAGTTGGTATAAAAAAGCAAACTTGGGCGGGTAGTGGTGGCTCAGTGGCAGAGTTCTCGCCTGCCATGCCAGAGACCCGGGTTTGATTCCTGGAACCTGCCCATGTCAAAAAGAAGCAAATGAAAAATGCATTTTGGAAACATGAGGTGGGTAGAGGCTGTGCTGGTTTAAAAGGATGTATGTCCCCTAGAAAAGCCATGTTTTAATCTAAATTCCATTTCATAAAGACAGAATAATCCCTATTCAATACTGGATGTTTGAAACGGTAATCAGATCATCTCTCTGGAGGTGTGATTTAATCAAGAGTGGTTGTTAAACTGGATTAGGTGATGACATGTCTCCACCCATTTGGGTGGGTCTTGATAAGTTTCTGGAGTCCTATGAAAGAGGAAACATTTTGGAGAATGGAAGGGATTCAGAGAGAGCAGAGAATGCTGCAGCACCACAAAGCAGAGAGTCCATGAGCCAGCGACCTTTGGAGATGAAGAAGGAAAACGCCTCCTGGGGAGCTTCATGAAACAGGAAACCAGGAGAGAAAGCTAACAGTTGATGTCGTGCTCGCCATGTGCCCTTCCAGCTGAGAGAGAAGCCCTGTGTTCGCCATGTGCCTTCTCACTTGAGAGAGAAACTCTGAACCTCATCGGCCCTCTTGAACCAAAGTATCTTTCCCTGGATGGATGCCTTTGATTGGACATTTCTATAGACTTGCTTTAATTGGGACATTTTCTTGGCCTTAGAACTGTAAACTAGCAATTTATTAAATTATCTTTTTAAAAGCCATTCTGATTCTGGTATATTGCATTCCGGCAGCTAGCAAACTAGAACAGAGGCAAAGAAGTCTCTTCTTAATAAACACAATTCCAAGAGACAAGGTTACATACAGTCCACGAAGTCAGAAGAGAAGTATCATATGTACTTTTATCTATAGAGAGCTGGTTTCCTTCTGGGAACCGATATCAGTTTCTTTGGTTATAAGGGACATGTTTTATTATTAGAGCAAAGGGCAAATACGCGCAAGCACATTTATGCTATAGGCGAATCATCTCAAGATGAACAAATGCAAATACAAGTATAAAACCAAATTGCTATTTATGAAGGCAAAGTTCAGCGCCACGTCTCTAACCACTTTTCCCCAATACTCTAACTCCAGCCTTGATTACCACTTGATATTCCCTTTACCTGCAGTAGTCTACCTGTCCTGTATGCATGTAAACACACACACACCTTTACCTTTCTTCTTGCTAATCCTTTAGGTCTTGGCTTAGATGTTACTTCTTCCAGTAAACACACTGCTGCACAACCCCAAGACTATATTAGGAGTCATTTCTTTCCCCCTAATTACTCTAGCAATATGGGATATTCTGTACTATAATTGCCTATTCATCTGTCTGCTTCTTCCATTACATTCTAAGTACCTAAAAGGAAAGAACTAGTTGTGCCATCAATAACGTATCCTTTATGGCTTTCCACAAGGTATATAGGTGCTCAACAGAAATTTACTGTGTAAATGCATACATTTTTATGTACCACATTTTGCTTTTTGGTGTGTTCTTTTAGTTTTTTCTTTAATTAGAGAAATTGTAGAGAAAAAAACATACATTTTTTTCATATAGAAAGCAAGTCATTTTCATCTTCATGGCTCCAAGACAATGCATTTTCTAGTTAAATTTAACTAGAAATTTAAAATTATTTAAAAGTACAGTTAAGTTGCACAAGCAGATATTTTTACTTGCCTCTAGTGGCACTCATTAGCGCTGGTCACAAATGTACTGGTTCTGTCACTCGCCCAGTCACATGTGAGAAGTGAGGTGTGTAACTCAAGTGCTGGTGCACAATTCCCCATGTGCACTTCCCCCAGTCATGGAAGCATGTTCTGAATGGGACCTCTGTCAGCCTGAGTCCTTGAAGAACCAGATGTGACGCAGATCTTCCACCTGATCCTGAGGGGCATGTTGTGAGATCAAGAAACAAATATCCAGTATTGCGTAGAACCAATCCATCGTAACCAACACACTTACGTAACAGCTACATCTGCCATCGCCTTTTTCCTTGCCATCAGAACTTGCTTCCCTCTCTAGTGGCAGTAAATGCCAAATGTTCTCTTTCCCAGTCTCCCTTGCAGCTAGGGGTGGACACGTGATACACTTCTGGATAAGGAAATGGAAGAGAAATTCTATGGTGTCCCTACTGAATATTTTCCATCTTTTAATTTTTTTTTTTTTTTTTTTTTTTTGCATGGGCAGGCACTGGGAATCAAACCCAGGTCTCCAGGATGGCAGGCGAGAACTCTGCCACTGAGCCACCGTGACCCGCCCATTTTCCATCCTTTAAAAAGAATTTCTGAGAGCCTTCCTCTTCCTTCCTGATGCTGCATGTAATTTCATGAAGACATGAAGTAGCCATCTTTTGACTGAGGGCAATATCTAAGAACTACGGTCAAAAATATGTTAGGAGGGTGCACGGGTGGTTCAGCTGTAGAATGCCCATCTGCCATGTGGGAGACTCGGGTTCGATTCCTGGGCCATGCACCACTACCCCACAAAAAAAGAAGAATATGTTAAGGAAAGAGCCTAAGTCTTTGGTGACATCATTGAGTGGATGTACCAAATCCAAAATTTTTACCTTAAGACTTACTGCTATGTGGAATTGTAAATGTCTTTAGTGTTTGGACAACTGTTGATCAGGTCTATTTCCTTATTTATAGCTGAATACATTCTAACTAATTGTGCAGAGAATATGCAAATTTTCATCTCTAGAATCAAACATAGTATGAAATTCTAACAATAGTATAAACCAGTGTGTTCAGAGTGGATACCTAGGAACCAAAAGCATCATTCAGAAGTTCTAAAGGCATGCTAGAATCAAATGATGATGAAATCTTTTAACTAAAATTTTCCTATGCTAGTGTATTAGAAAAAGCATTGTAGATCTGGTACATTAAGAAGAGGCATAATTAGGTAAATTAGAACTTATAAGCAAGTTCATTCCTGACCTCTTTGTCCAGAATTTCCTCATAAAACAATTTTACAAAGAGCAACCTGCCTAGAAAGATGTTAATTTTTGTTATTCTGGCAGAAAAGAATGCCAAACGTGTATTTTCCCAACAGATCTTCAGAGGGTGCAGGTAACTGAAGAATTGGTACCCTTACATTTGGGTGATTATTTACAGGTCATTTAGATTACTACCCAACCTAATTTATACGGACTCCACCATTTTTTTCCATCTCTTTGGAAGATAAAAATTGTTCACGTGTCTATATTACCTCTCCAAAAATATTTTCCCTGGTATAATTATAACTTATTGATTATTCTGTTGAATACTGAGAATTATATAATACTCATCAAAAGATACACACCTATAATAGTGATCATTTGGTGCCTTCTGAAGAAGGCAGATCATCCTTAAACCAGAGAAGGCAGGGTACAACAAATAAAACACAAACACTTAAACATGAGAAACAAATATATAATCCAAAAGAGTTCTCCCACCAACCCAATCCTTTATTTTCCACATTCTCCTTGAACTTTTACGAGTGTTGTCTACATGGTCTCAGCGCCAATGAACCACTCCCAGCAGTAGCCATAAACCCATTGCTTCGGTGTATTTATACTGACAGATCAGACCAGTCATTTTGTGTTGTTCTTTTATATTCAGGTGAATAAATGCAGGGATCTCATTTTATTTTTATATTTCAAAGCAGAAATAGAACCCCGCAGGTAGGAAGAGATGGCAGCAGGCTTGAGAATATGCTTCTAAGGGTTATTTAGGGTTGAGAATACAGATAGCCAGAGGGCTAGGTAAATAAGGATCAGATGAGACATAATGAAAATCACAGGCAGACAGAGGAAATCCTCAACGAGAGGAAAGGAGGCAGGGAAAAACCATTCAGATATTCCTCTGAGTAATGAGAACTACTTTTAAAAACCATATCCTAGGTTCTAGTATACTAATGTATCTGTCCGGGGTCAACTACTTTCACAATCACCTGCTCTTTTCTAGGCCCCTGAACTTTTACACTAAGTACTCTGGTGTCATTAGGAAAAAGTATCACTACCCTTTGAAGTTAGGATTAGGTAACTCTTCAGTGGTTAACTTTCATAGAAACAGCTGCTGCAGTGCTGAGTTATCAAAAAGTATTCCAAGCTCAATCTAATGTGATAAAGCATTGTTAAGTGATTAACAGACTTCAGGGTTTATTTTTTTAATTAAGGTTGATTTTTCCTAAAATGCTAAAGCTTTTGCACATATACTAATGTATGGCTTAGGTTTGGGAAATTTACTTCGCACACTAGGAGCTTCTAGTGAACTTGGATAATTGTAAATATAATTAGGACTTTCAGGAAATCAATGTCAGATTGTCATATTTCCGTCTTTGAGACATGAGATATGTTACAATGTATAAAAATTATGATATACAAGATGTGACTTGAAGATTACTGATTTTAAACATCCCCCCCGAACTTGTATATCAGATGGAATATTTTCCCCTTTGAAATAGTCATCTTTCGATGTTTATTATTTATCCCAGATATGACCAGATTGCTTGTCAAGGTCCAAGCACTAGTACAAAGCTGAGCATGTGAATAAGATGTAAGCCTTCATAAATATTCTCTGATTGTCTGGGCCCCTGAAGGAGTGAATGAATAATAAAAGAACAGATGAATAGATTTACAGCCTCACCACTGAGGACAACGGTCCTTGCTAGTAACACTTGTTTTAACATCTATACTAATAATGGCAAAGCTTTCCATTGGGTGGGTAATGGGCGGTGGGGGGCAGGCGAATATGACTAATGAAAACAGTCAAGAATAAGAGACAATCAATTGGAGTAAGGTCACTTAGGGAAACACAGGCATAATCAAAATATTACAAGTCTGAATTTCTTTTAAGTGGGCTCTGAAGGCAATTTCAGAAATTATTTGAGCATCAATAACAACGACTCTGAACTAGGCATATCAATTCCGGGGTAACTCTCAGAATGTGAAAAAATAACTGGCATGTTAATTTTCTGTTTCTCTCATTGGGCTCATACATTTACCATCAAAATTTACATAAGACTTTTTAATGTGATCGAGGAGGGAAGGTTCTGTAACTTTATGCCAAACTTAAATCAACAGAACTTCAGTTTTCTCCCCTATAAAGTGAAGGATAAAACTAGATGAGTTCTACAAGCCAAACTTTTTCAGTGCTTAATTTTCAATAATTCTATAAATAAAAAGGTGAAATATTCACATGTCTTGATCTACTCTTACTAACATTTCAGAGGTTTCATTTTGAAGGGAACTGTCCCTTTAAACAGCCACAAGCACCCCAAGGGAAATCAAGGGAATACAGCTTTAGGCTGTATGTACCTGCCCCAGGGTACAAGTACATAGCTGTTGAACAAAATAAACGGGACACAGACATCTCATACACACATGCATGCATGTATACACCTCTGCCCCATTTGCAGCAAACGATTCAAAAACAGGGATGATTATAGAAGCCAGTAGGGTAGCTTACATTCATGTCAGGTGAAATCAGTCATGTTAATCATTTATGGTGAAATCTTTATATGATTTGCCCACTATTCATTAAGTAGCTGCGATTGTAAAAGTGGAGGAAGTGCCCTCAAATGAAAGTATAACTGGAGATTGGAACAAATTCTGCTTCCGCTTGTGTCCAAAGTATCTTATTCTGTAGAGTCCAGGCTGAGCAGTGGCTGGAATATGCCATTCTATCGCTGCCTTGCTCTGGCCCAGTGATCCCTTGTGCCAATAAAATCTGTTGGTGGGAAACAAACAAACAAACAAATCCCAATTTTACTCTTAAAAATGTGTGATTAGTCATTCTTTCAATGAATAGTCATGGAGTGCCTACTATGAACAAGGCACTATTTTAGATATTGGGGTAGAGCAATGAACAAAACAGACATAAATCCCTTGTTTCTAGAACAGAAACTGTAAAGAAAGGCTGTTTGTAGAAATATCTTCATTTGTTCACCCTGTCTAAGTACCTAAACTCTATCCATCTCAGGAAGGCTTACCTGATATTCAGGACACACTTAGTTTTGTTTTGTTGCCTGCTTTGGAATTGCAATGGCATCCTTTTAGCCCTTATCATACCCTGCCTCAACTGACACTTCTTTTCACATCTAGATTCATTTTTCAAAGCACATATATCTTTGAAAGAGTACATGTGCCAGACTCTATTCTAGAGGATATAGTAGTGAACAAGATAGGAAGGGGTCATGGTTTCATGGTCTCCTGGGGTCAGAAGAAAGGCAATAAACAAGTAAACTGATCAATAATTTTAAAAGTGATAAACACAATGAAGAAAATAAGACAGGGGCCTCACTGACCAGTTGTCATTTGAACTGAGGTCTGAATAATATAAAAAGCCCACACAGATCTGTAGAGAGAACATTCTAAGAAGAAGAAACAGAATGCAAAGTGACTGACGCAGGACCAGATTTGGTGTTTGAAGGAAGAGAAGGCAAGATTAGGGGTTAGTGATCTATGAAGACTGGTCAAGACAAAGACGCAGAGTTCAATCAGATCATGACAAGGAGTTCAGATGCTCTTCTAAATACAGTGGGACCCAAGGAGCTACCTGACTGATGTCCTCAGTTACGGAGAGAGTAAGTTCCTTGTTTGTCATAGAAACATTCTATGTTTCTCAGTTATAGCCCAGTGCCTTCAATAAATATTTGATGAGGCTGCTGCTGAACAAGGCAGATGTCTGTATATAATAACCTCAAGGTTGACTTCTATTCTGATTTTTAGCTTTTGAAAGTAAATCATTTTTTTAATTTTCTGTATAACCCATTTTTATTATAAATATGTATTACTCGTTAAAAAATCGCCTATACCCTAGAGTCCTAAACATCAGAGATAAAGTAAACCCATATTTATATATGGCTGTTAGATAGGCCACAGCATCAAATTCCTATTTTCAATTTACAACATGAACTAAACAAAGATGCAAATGATCACTTAGCTTGATGCAATCTGAATTAGATGCAAATTACCAAAAATTTTATCCACTTCCATGCTACTGTCCCATGGTATGAATTTCACAGACTTGGGAACAGAAACATTTTCTTACTTGAGAACATTGTCAAATTTTCAAAATATCTATTCAACTCAGGAGAGTAATAATCGAAGGCACTGAGATATGTCTCTCTCAGGAAACTCAGTAAGCACATTCTCTCCCTGCTTGAGTCAGTAATAGCTAAACACTTAAACCTCTCATGTTTCAGCAACTCAAATCAATAATTGCTGGATATATATAAATGTGGAATACATGTCAGGTATAGGATCACTGTTATTTTCCCAGCAGAAATGTCAAACTCTACAAAGTCATCTTAATACCCTCACTCAGAACCCCTTTCAACTAATTTGCAAAAAGCCTAGCCAGATTTTAGGGGCAATGTCCGTGGTCATGGAAAAAAAGAAGTAACAGGTGGATATAAGAATGAATGTCATAATCTCATTAGCCTCAAATCTTATAGAAGAACAAGGCATATTTTATAAAACGTAGAGTCAGACAGAAGTCTAATAAATCAACCAAACATGGCAGAAGTTTCTTTGTGAATTTAGTATCATTAATACCATGTATTGAGGCAGTCCTCTCATTTGTCTTCCCTGCATTACTACCCAATTGTTTTCAGGACAAAATATTCAATAGACATGCTCACCGAGTTTCCCAGGAGGCATCATTATACACTATTTGCCATGTAGCTGAAGTGTTTTCATATTTCTCCACAGTGAGGAAGGTGTCATGGGTCTGAAATGCAATTAATATAATTGATCAGGCACTGCACAACAGAAGAACCCTGTCTATAAATACTCCCTTGTTGACCAAATGCTAACCCACTGATAGTGTATTTGAAAATGTATCAAACTTGTACCAAATTCTTGGCTGTTCCTCTTAAAATTCTATGAAATGTCTTCAGAGTATTAATTTGTTCAGACTACTAAAAAAACTACCAGTTTTTTTTAGAAATTTGAATGGAGCATTATTTTCGAGCTGATAGAAAATTTGGGAAACTAGGACAAGGAAGAGATTGGGAATTGAACTGGAGATTTAAAAATGACTTTTCATGACACCTTTATCGATCTAGATCGATCGATCTTTATAGATCTAGATTAGCAAGTTTTTGCTAAACACATCAAGATTTAGAAGAGAAAATGAGAGAATTTCCTCACCTTTCTACCTCCAGGTAAATGAGTTATTAGTTATATACCTCCCCAAGTGAAATAAGAATTGAAGAAGATGAATCACTCATCCTTGTCCTAAGGTAGTAAAGGCAGTTCCTATGTTTTGCCACAGTGGGCTCCTAGAATTCACATCATAAGAGGATTTTATTTCCCCCACTGGAAAAATGTCATAATAGAGCAATTTTTTCTAGGCCAAGATTTCACCTTCAAATAAAGTACAGATTTGAATAATATTTTTAAAAGTTGCAAAGCCCATAAATATATTTCCTTCAAAATTTTTTAGATTGTGCATCCCTCAAAGGTAGGACTTGTGTCTGAATCACCTTTATTCATCACATCTGTCATTTACTTGTCATTTACAGGTGCTCAAATAAACCTTCACTGAGTTCCTCATTTATTTAAAGTTGGGCCACAGGATCATTTAAAAGTTCTCTAACCATTCAAATAATGGATTATATTCAATAAAGAAGATTTCATAACCATGGTGACTTGTGAAGAAAGCTTTGTTTCTGCATATTCATGGCAGAGGGACATGGGGTGGCCTTAGATGAAGTAGGAGATAGGGTGGGACCTAATGAATATTAAAGTGGAGATAAGGGTATAGCTTTAAGCAGCTGAATATGAGGAACAAAGCCTGTGGCTCTCTGTCCCCATCTCTCTACTTTAATCTCCTTCAAGGGCATAGTTAGTCAATGCAAGTTACTTAATCTCTCTAGGTCTTAGCTTACACATCTATAAAATAGGGGTAATAAAACCTAATTTTTGCATAGTAGTGAAGAGTAAATTAGATTTCATGCCTCCCAGAGGTGTAAACCTCCCTGGCAATGTGGCACAGAAATCCTAGAATGAGCTGTGACTCAGCATCAAGGGATTGAGAAAACTTTCTTAACTGAAAGGGGGAAGAGAGAAATGAGACAAAATAAAGTGTCAGTGGCTGAGAGATTTCAAAAAGAGTCGAGAGGTTATCCTGGAGGTTATTCTTACGCATTGTATAGATACCCCCTTTTTAGTCTATGGTATTAGAGAGGCTGGAGGGAACTGCCTGAAAATGTAGAGCTGTGTTCCAGTAGCCATGTTTCCTGAAGATGATTGTATAATGATATAGCTTTCACAATGTGACTGTGTGATTGTGAAAACCTTGTGTCTGATGCTCCTTTTATCTATGATATGGACAGATGAGTAAAACATAGGGATTAAAAATAAATAATAATAGGGGGACCAAATGTTAAAATAAATTGAGTAGCTTGAAATACTAGTGATCAATGAAAGGGAGTGGCAAGGGGTATAGAAAAAAATAGGGAGAATAAAGGTTAAAATATACTGAGTAGATGGAAATACTAGCAGTCAATGAGAGGGTGGGGTAAGGGGTATGGTATGTATGAGATTTTTCTTCTTTTTATTTCTTTTTCTGGAGTGATGCAAATGTTCTAAGAAATGATCATGATGATGAATATAAAACTATGTGATATATTATGTCATTGATTATACACCAAGAATGTAATGTTCATATGTTAAGAATGGGTTTGTATGTTGTTATGTTTTATCAAAACAATATATTTTTAAAAATTAGATTCTTTTATACTTTTCATAACGCACTTAGTGTAGAACATGTAGATAGTAAATAAGCATTTGGAAAATAGTGATGACAATGATGATGTGATGATTACTATTAATAAAAGGTACTGGAAATTGTTTTATGCCAAGTTCCAAAGCATTCTTAGAAACACTGTGTCCTTCTGCTTCTGCATATCAACAATGACAATAGTATTTCTCCAATCCAAGGTTATCACATGACAACTAAACCTGCAGTTTCAATATAACACTTTGATATCTTCAGAAAAAGTAATGCTATATGCATTTTAAAAGTACCTTGAAATAACTTGGCTTCCCAGAGAAATCAACTCAAACAAATTCCCATTGACTAAGCAATAGAACATTTTTTCCCAATGTCATATTTGATGTTATATTGCTACAATGGCTATTACAGCAATAATGACATTTTAATGAACAGAAATCGGAAGACAGATTCTTCTAGGAAGAATGGTTTTGGATAGAGTGAATGCATCTTCAGCTATGGTAAAAGGTCTGATCTTGAAATCACTTTTATATGCCCACTCTCCTTTTCCTCTATATGATTCCTTATTATTTGAATTTTTACAAGTTGAATATGCCCATGTATGGTTTGTATAGTACAAGAACGTTCTAAGAAGTTACAGACAAGTAAAGTTACTTTGTTTTATTAATGTGCATATTTCATACATATATGCTTTTCATATGTGTACTATATATACACACATACATACAAATATGGCAAAATCAAAAGTCTGAAATATGTAACAAACTATTAACAGTGGTTACCCTGGAGAGTAGGTGTGTAGAGAGAGGGGTAATTTCACATTCTACCTTATGCACTCATATATTGTTGCTTTGACACTGGATATTCATTTCTTGTGTCATTTTTTCAGACTAACTAAACAAATGCTCTAATAATGCCAATAGTAAATAGGAAGTGGCCAATGCAGGTAAAAGTAAAAGCACATTGACCAGGGCTTCAAGCCAGCAGTGTCCTCCAGGGGACCTGTGGTCATTCCATGACTGTAGAGGTAGGCCCAGGGGCAACAGCACTGAAGGAGGTAGAGAGGGCCAAAAAGGAGTAGAAGGGAACGAGACATACACTTCATTTGCTTGGTCTTTTGATTATTTTACCAAAAAAAATAGTACAGTTTCAAATCTGAATACCTAAATGAGAATGTGCTAAAATCAACATCTTCTAAAGAGACAATGCAGTTCTCTATGCATTGTGCTATACATGGTCATAGGGAGACCTAGCTAAGTGTTTCCTCTGTGCTCTTTTCCCAGATTCAATTCTACATTACCTCTACACACTAAAAATTTTCTCACACCCACAAAATAAAAGGAAAAAACATGTTGCCACATTTTATCCTTATGTTTTTAACCTTTGTAGGGATATTCAAAGTGAATAAAAGGCCAAAATTAAATTGAATTTTTTTTTAAATATTCGTTGACGCATACCTGGTTTTCTGCTGAATTCTTTGGGTTAGCACCTACAAAAACAACTTCAGCAACTTCTCCCTGGAAAAAGAAATGGCTTCTTTACCACGCTTATATTTGGGACACTATTTACATATTCTAGGATTCTTGATGACCATGTGGATTCTACTCTATTTAAACAAGTGAGCTATCGTCTAAAAATTTTAGAGAAATTACTCTTGAAATAACGTACACAGGAACTTTTGGCCAGTGAATTATTCCAGAACATCTAACCAATAACTTTGCTTGTGGTAGAAGCATATATAGGTGAAGCTCTAGATCTATAGTTCATATTAATGATAGTACATTAAAATAGGTTCTTCAATCCTTGGTTTTTTCTCCCCAGCAACTTTTTCTTCCCAACACACACAAACATACATGGAACAGATTAAATTAAATAAGAGAAATCAAAATTTTCCATGGACAACTTACACTTACAGTTATACAAGATGGAATACCTGAAACAACTAAAATACTGGACAAAATGTGTATAAAACATTGGTTTTTAAGAAGTGGTCATCAAATAAGGAAAGACGGTGATCCATAAGAGGCAGGAAATAAGTTAACTCTGTAATCGCCCCAGCAAAATGCCTTCAGAGAGCTTATAGGCCACGGTACAAGGAGGTGAAACTCAGGCAAAAGCTAGAAATCTCCATACATTGAGGATATGAGGATATGTGGACATCCATAATGGCCAAAGAGACTTAATGTCACATGATATAGTATGAGAGAAAGGTAGCACCAAGGAGAAGAAATCATCACAGAGGACTCTGCAAAGCAGCAGAGGGGCCCCCTCAACTCTGCATGAATGTGGGTGAACTACTTGAAGACTGGAAAAGGACCACTTAAAAGAATCAGAGGGAACAATCCTCAAACTCAAACTGAGATGTAAAAATCTCCTGTTCCCACCTGTTTCCCATTGAAAAGCCTCATAATTTTTACTCTAGACTAAAAACTGCTCTGGCCCTGCCTAAAAAGCTTAAAAGTAAGAATCAAAAGGATAAAGCTCTTTCCAAGTTAATAATCACATCAAAGAACAAAGCTCAAAAACATTTATAGGAATCGAAAAATAACTCACACCTTACAAGGTAAAATTTACAAATGTCTGGCATCTAATAAAAAATAATAAGTCATTCAAAGCATAGAAGCAAGCAAAAGAAATATTACCCATAATAAGGAAAAAAATCAATCAAAACTGAACCATTAATGGTGTAGAGTTAGTCCACAAGGACACTGAAACAGTTCTTATAACTGTATGCCATATGCTCAAGAAGCTAAAAAACAAATAATGAACATGATAAGTATAGACATGGAAGATATTTTTAAACTTCAAGCATCTAAAAATGAAAACTAAAATGTCTGAGAAGAAAATATACTGGATATAATGATCAATTTAGACATTGCAGAAGAAAGGATTATTGAATTTGAAGACATAGCATAGAAACTATTCAAAATTTAAAATAAAGCAAAAATAAGACTGAAGAAAATGAAGGGAACAGCAGTGAGATGTGGGACAAATTCAAGCTGTCTGATATGTGGGTAATAAGGGTTCCCAAAGGAGAGGAAAAAGAAGGAAACACAGAAAAAAAATAGTTGAAAAAATTATGAGCAAAATTTTCCAAATCTATTGAAAAATTGGATTACCATCTGAAGAATCAATTAATGCAATACATTACATTAAAAGACTAAAAGGCAAAACTACTTGATGACCTCAGTAGACTGAAAAGCATTTGAAAAAATCCAAGACCAATTTCTGATTAAAAATAAAAATTTAACTCTGAACAAATTAGGCAGAGAAGGAAACTTTCTCAATCTGATAAAGAGCATCTACCAAAAAAAAAAAAAACTGAAGGAAACATCGTACTTAATAGTGAAAGACTAGATATATATTCCTCCTAAGATCAGAAACAATGCAAGATGTGCAGCCTTACAACTTCTATTCAACATCGTGTTCAAGATTCTAGCCAGTGCAATCGATCAATCAATCAATAAAGGGCATCCAGGAAAGGAATATAGAAAAGAATCCGTAAACCTGACATACAGGACATGATTCTACAGGTAGAAATTCCTAAGGAATAAGTTTAAAAATAAAAAACTACCAGAACTAATAACCAATTTAGCAAAGTTGCAAGGGACTAGATCAATAGATCCATATAAAAATAGCCATAGTATAAATCGTGTTTTATTTCTATGTTTTTCCTATCCTTAATTTAAGAGACAATTCTTTCAGGTGCTGTTGATGGTTCCAAAATTTGGATTTTAGAATTTCAATTATACATAATTCCACCCAAAAACTAAATATTTGCCCATTCTCATTATTATATTTTGCAAAGCCTATCTATGCAGAGATAAGAACAATTGTCAAAATTATCACCACTAACAGCAGCTCTAAATATGTCTTGATCAAAGGCAGGTGGTGACTTTTAACAACATTCTTTCACCACCCCAAAAAACGCTTCCAAGATCTCTTTGTAAGTCTTACCACTCTGTATTGAGGTTTCAGTGGTTCAAGTACATCCCCAAAAGTTTTGCCCGATGGTGTTCTATCCACAATGTTAGGAGTTAGCGGAACTTGCAGTTGTTTGAAATATGGAGGCTCTGGACCTCTGCTCAGGTTGGCTACTGTGTCCTAGAACAGAAAGCACTGGCTTAAAGGTGCACAGTGTGGAATCAAAGGCCCTTTCCCCAGGTCCCCTCCCCTCAACATGCCTTCACCTCACCCACATTTCAAGAGCTAACAATCTTTGACCAGATATGAGGGGAACCTTGCTGACATGTGAACCCAGACTTCCATAATTTAAAATTTTGTCATTAGAGGGAAGTTTTGGTCATAGGCAGCACTTTCATTCCCATAGACAATATGGTCCAGGGGTCAGAGGGCCAGCTTGGGAGCATCTTTCCAAGTCTGAGTTCTGAGTCCCTCATGTTTTTAATGGTGCAACTTTGGATAGGAACCTAACATGAATAAACCTTCATAACATGACACTGTCATTACTATTTTAATTTTTAAAAAGTGTTGAGCCTCTCTTACCCAGTCAGTATCAAGTCTTTTTCCTGCATCTTTCTCTCTGCTAATTAAGGAATATAATAAATATATTTTCCATTTAAAATCAACTTACATCCTGACAGGTTTATTCTATGCTTTCCACAAAATTTATCACCTTTAATAGTGTTCTCAAAATGCTAATCTCAAATTTGAAATAGCCTTTCATGTGTTTTCAGTATACTTTAATCCTCATATTATATAGTTAATTTGTATTACAACTATATGTGGTAAGTATATAGCATCATGCCCATTTTGGAAATGAGAAAATAGGCTTGAACATATTCAATGATTTTCTCAAGATCGGATAACTAGTTTTAAGATGTACAGCCATAAAGTCGACTGCGAAACAAAATTTCTCAAAATGAATTGCATTTTTTTTCTTCACTATAGATCCATGGGAAGAACTATAGTCCTATGACAATGAAGTTAAACAGTGGTTATCTTTAGGTTATGGGTTCATAGTTTTCTGGATAATCTGAACATTCTATCAGTAGATATAACTTTTATCATGAAAAGTATAGTTATACTTTTAGAAAAAGAAGTATCAGACTTAAAATTGAGAGAAATGCTATGATAAAGCAATAATTAGGTTATTAAAATATATCCCAAATGAATACATTGTACAAAATTTCAAAAACGATCACCAATTAGACAGAAGCAGATGACACTGCTGATATCCTACTGTTTTTTGACCTAGAAAAACAGCAATTTCATCTGCTTCAATTTAGTATATCCAAACACTTTCTTAAAAAGGGCTGTATTGGCTTTACCGGGCTGTAATTGTCCCAGGCTTCATTGGAGCTGTTGGCATTATAAAAGGGTCTGTTCATTATTTCACATTCTTTATCCTGCTTGTTGACTAATCTTTAGACATCACAGTACAGCTTCATAAATACTTATGTCCAAAAGGGAAGATTTCCACAAGTGAAGTTCCTTTAAGCACTTTTCCAAAGTAAGCTTGTATAGCTGCATACATTTTAGTCGTGCATAGAGAGCGTGACTTCCAATATACTACTGTGTTTCATTAAATCTAAGATTCCATTGACTATAACAACTATTATTACTTTTTGAACCACCAGAAACTAAAAACATGTTAATAATTATAATTTTAAGATTTTACTGATTGGAAGCTGCATCTCCATTTCCAAGATATTACAGTGTGGGAAGGGAACACATTAAAATTTATGTTCACTTCAGCTGGCAAAGGGATTAGATTAGAGAACTCTGGTTCAGCTCCCAGTTATAGTTAGCCTGGTCCCTTAGCATCTGTGAGCCTATTTGCTCATCTGAAAAATGGGAAAAAACAATACCTCCTTAACTATCATGATGATTATAAGGATAATATAAGATAGCATGTGTGGAAAAAAAAACCATCACCACCAAAGGATATTAACTAATCTGAATTTTACTATCAGTTTCATTTCTTACAGATACCTTGTAGCCATAATATTTTTTAAACCATAAAGGTTTTGAGAGACACTGAACGCTCAGAGTTAAGGTTCTCTTTGCTTCTGTCCTAATCCCCACCCCAGACACACACATATACAATATTTGGTTACCGTGGCAATGGCCTTAGCAAGGCCTCTGAAGAGCTGGATGTAAGCTGACAGAGTATGTGGTCCATAAATAGTTGAAGCTGCCTCGTACCGCTGAACCTGCAGGGCAGGAAGCAGAGAGCTGTGTACGGTTGTGCACATCTCAGTCTATTTATAGAGGTGTCCTATCTTGGTGAAGGATGATGCTTGAAGGTCTAACATAATTCAACACTGGCATAACTCAAGATTAATTATGAGAAAGGAAAGCAGGCATTTCCATTTTTGCTAGCCAAACTGAATGACTCCCATCACCTACACTCAAAAGGCAAGGGATTCTCTTGGTTTATGCCATTTGGGCTGTACTCCATTTAATCTGAAACAGGGGACTAGCTCCTACGTCTGTTGTAAGTAGCTGTAAAATAAACACTAATCTCAAATGTTTTTCCCCTAGGGCCTATAGCAGGAGAAAACCAAGGAAAAAAGTGCCTTAGTAACTCCTGGGTAAATGGGTAGTTTCTGTACTCTCTGAAGAAGGACATTTAACCCACCATAGCTGTGAACCAAAACCAAAGACATCTCCTATTACTTGAACTCCAGGCTTTCATTGTTCCTCAGGATCCTCAAATCTACCAAATCTAAAATGGAACTCATCACTCCAGATATACCATCTTTCCCTGCAGCCTTCTTCATCTCAATGACTGCCATTCTCCCAGTTTCCAAGCAAGAATCATTTGGCAGTTATCTGAAACGCCTCTGCTTCCTTTATCCTATGTCATGTACATTTACAAGTCTTGCTATTTTATTTCCTTAAAATCCCTTAAATCCTTCCATTTTCCCATCTCCACTGCTTTTACTTTAGTTCAAACCCTTATCTCTCAATCGGATCATAACTATTGCATCTTAATCAGTTCTCTGCCTCTAGGCTTGCCCTTCCAAGTACTTTTCTACACTGCCATCCTAGTAACCATTCTAAATTACAAAGTTGATAAGACCACATTATCTTTCTTTGAATCCTACTGCAGTTCTCAAAGACCTTCTTTAATGAGTAAAAAACTCCAAAATGTGGCATATAAGGTTTTCCATCAACAAACCACTGCCTCCCACTCTATATCCTGTCTCATGACATCACCAACACCAGTTTTAGTCTATGGTATACAACCAATTACAGTCCCTTAAATGTGCTAAGTTTGCATATGTAGTTCCCTCTATATGGAAAACCCTCCTAACCTTTATTTGCCTAACTTTTATTTAGTCAGCACCTTTCATTCTCAAAAACTCAAACAGATAATACATCTTCTGAAAACCTACCAGTTCTTGTCCTCAATAGCTGTCCTCAGTCAGAATTGGTGCACTTTCTCTATGTTTTCAAATCACTTTGTGCATGCCTTTCATAGAAATGCCATCATCTGCTTTAGTCTTTGTACTTTCTCCTAGACCATTAACTTCTAGCAGTCTCGAGAGCAGGGGCAAAATCTTATTCATCGTTTTGCCCCCAGCCAATAGCTGACATGGTATGTCACAACACACACTTGTTGAATAAATGAGTGAATAGTAATCCTTGCAGAAGCATGTCCTTGGGCTAGAAGACAATCCAGTAAGGGTTCCTAACATTGTTTTTGCCATGGACTCCTTTGGGAGTCAGTAGAGGCCTATGTACCCCTCTCAGAATAATGATTCTAAATGCATAAAATAAAATACATGGGATTCACAAAGGAAGCCATTTAGATTGAAATAAACTTGTCAAACTATAATAAACCAATTTTGTGACTATAATAATTTATGTGCCTTTTATTACATTATTAAATAAGAACTAGGAACTGACCTAATAACTCTGTGATTTCCAGAAGCAATGACAGTAAGATATTTCCAGGTCTGCAATATCTGTCTATGATATGAAACTACTTGCAGTTCCTACTAGTGATGAAGGCAGAGGTACTGCTAATACTACCGTGTTCTATTGTTTTAATTCTTAATTGAATAAAATGTTAAATAACACATAGAGATTAGGGGGGAAAAGATGTAATTTTTGCTATCCATATTTTCCCCAGTTAATTTATTCATCAGGATTTCAGGATTTCCTAGAAGACAGGTACCTTCAGTAAAGCCCACAGAGAGCAGCAGGGCAGATTCCACTGCAAATATCCATGAAGATTTGTCAAGAAGTAGACTGTATACGTCTGTTTGAACTGCCAAGGCACACCAGCAGCTATACTGTATTAGAAATCATTAATTATGGGACTCTGGATGGTTTTAACTTCTACTGTTAAAATGTATTTGGGTTATTTTCTTGACTTACTATAAACAGAGAAACATTACAATCTCTAGTCTCCCTGAACTCCCTGAGATTCTGTTTCTTTTTTTTTTTTTTTTTTTGTATTTTTTTTATTAATTAAAAAAAGAATTAACAAAACAATTAGAAATCATTCCAATCTACATGTACAATCAGTAATTCTTAATAACATCACATAGTTGCATATTCATCATTTCTTAGTACATTTGCATCGATTTAGAAAAAGAAATAAAAAGACAACAGAATAAGAATTAAAACAATAATAGAAAGAAAAAAAAACAAAAAAAACAAAGACAAAAAACCTATACCTCACATGCAGCTTCATTCAGTGTTTTAACATAATTGCATTACAATTGGGTAGTATTGTGCTGTCCATTTCTGAGTTTTTATATCCAGTCCCGTTGTACAGTCTGTATCCCTTCATCTCCAATTATCCCTTCTCTTTTTTTTTTTTTTTTTTAATTAACGGAAAAAAAGAAATTAACCCAACATTTAGAGATCATACCATTCTACACATGCAATCATTAATTCTTAACATCATCACATAGATGCATGATCATCATTTCTTAGTACATTTGCATTGGTTTAGAAGAACTAGCAACATAACCGAAAAAGATATAGAATGTTAATATAGAGAAAAAATAAAAGTAATAATAGTAAAATCAAAACAAAACAAAACAAAACAAAAAAACCTATAGCTCAGATGCAGCTTCATTCAGTGTTTTAACATGATTACTTTACAATTAGGTATTATTGTGCTGTCCATTTTTGAGTTTTTGTATCTAGTCCTGTTGCACAGTCTGTATCCCTTCAGCTTCAATTACCCATTGTCTTACCCTGTTTCTAACTCCTGCTGAACTCTGTTACCAATGACATATTTCAAGTTTATTCTCGAATGTCCGTTCACATCAGTGGGACCATACAGTATTTGTCCTTTAGTTTTTGGCTGGATTCACTTAGCATAATATTCTCTAGGTCCATCCATGTTATTACATGGTTCATAAGTTTATATTGTCTTAAAGCTGCATAATATTCCATAGTATGTATATACCACAGTTTGTTTAGCCACTCTTCTGTTGATGGAGATTTTGGCTGTTTCCATCTCTTTGCAATTGTAAATAATGCTGCTATAAACATTGGTGTGCAAATGTCCGTTTGTGTCTTTGCCCTTAAGTCTTTTGAGTAGATACCTAGCAATGGTATTGCTGGGTCGTATGGCAATTCTATATTCAGCTTTTTGAGGAACCGCCAAACTGCCTTCCACAGTGGTTGCACCCTTTGACATTCCCACCAACAGTGGATAAGTGTGCCTCTTTCTCCGCATCCTCTCCAGCACTTGTCATTTTCTGTTTTGTTGATAATGGCCATTCTGGTGGGTGTGAGATGATATCTCATTGTGGTTTTGATTTGCATTTCTCTAATGGCCAGGGACATTGAGCATCTCTTCATGTGCCTCTTGGCCATCCGTATTTCCTCTTCTGAGAGGTGTCTGTTCAAGTCTTTTTCCCATTTTGTAATTGGGTTGGCTGTCTTTTTGTTGTTGAGATGAACAATCTCTTTATAAATTCTGGATACTAGACCTTTATCTGATATATCATTTCCAAATATTGTCTCCCATTGTGAAGGCTGTCTTTCTACTTTCTTGATGAAGTTCTTTGATGCACAAAAGTGTTTAATTTTGAGGAGTTCCCATTTATTTATTTCCTTCTTCAGTGCTCTTGCTTTAGGTTTAAGGTCCATAAAACTGCCTCCAGTTGTAAGATCCATAAGATATCTCCCAACATTTTCCTCTAACTGTTTTATGGTCTTAGACCTAATGTTTAGATCTTTGATCCATTTTGAGTTAACTTTTGTATAGGGTGTGAGAGATGGATCTTCTTTCATTCTTTTGCATATGGATATCCAGTTCTCTAGGCACCATTTATTGAAGAGACTGCTCTGTCCCAGGTGAGTTGGCTTGACTGCCTTATCAAAGATCAAATGTCCATAGATGAGAGGGTCTATATCTGAGCACTCTATTCGATTCCATTGGTTGATATATCTATCTTTATGCCAATACCATGCTGTTTTGACCACTGTGGCTTCATAATATGCCTTAAAGTCAGGCAGCGCGAGACCTCCAGCTTCGTTTTTTTTCCTCAAGATGTTTTTAGCAATTCGGGGCACCCTGCCCTTCCAGATAAATTTGCTTATTGGTTTTTCTATTTCTGAAAAATAAGTTGTTGGGATTTTGATTGGTATTGCATTGAATCTGTAAATCAATTTAGGTAGGATTGACATCTTAACTATATTTAGTCTTCCAATCCATGAACATGGTATGCCCTTCCATCTATTTAGGTCTTCTGTGATTTCTTTTAGCAGTTTTTTGTAGTTTTCTTTATATAGGTTTTTTGTCTCTTTAGTTAAATTTATTCCTAGGTATTTTATTCTTCTAGTTGCAATTGTAAATGGGATTCGTTTCTTGATTTCCCCCTCAGCTTGTTCATTACTAGTGTATAGAAATGCTACAGATTTTTGAATGCTGATCTTGTAACCTGCTACTTTGCTGTACTCATTTATTAGCTCTAGTAGTTTTGTTGTGGATTTTTCCGGGTTTTCGACGTATAGTATCATATCGTCTGCAAACAGTGATAGTTTTACTTCTTCCTTTCCAATTTTGATGCCTTGTATTTCTTTTTCTTGTCTAATTACTCTGGCTAGAACCTCCAACACAATGTTGAATAATAGTGGTGATAGTGGACATCCTTGTCTTGTTCCTGATCTTAGGGGGAAAGTTTTCAATTTTTCCCCATTGAGGATGATATTAGCTGTGGGTTTTTCATATATTCCCTCTATCATTTTAAGGAAGTTCCCTTGTATTCCTATCTTTTGAAGTGTTTTCAACAGGAAAGGATGTTGAATCTTGTCGAATGCCTTCTCTGCATCAATTGAGATGATCATGTGATTTTTCTGCTTTGATTTGTTGATATGGTGTATTACATTAATTGATTTTCTTATGTTGAACCATCCTTGCATACCTGGGATGAATCCTACTTGGTCATGATGTATAATTCTTTTAATGTGTTGTTGGATATGATTTGCTAGAATTTTATTGAGGATTTTTGCATCTGTATTCATTAGAGAGATTGGTCTGTAGTTTTCTTTTTTTGTAATATCTTTGCCTGGTTTTGGTATGAGGGTGATGTTGGCTTCATAGAATGAATTAGGTAGTTTTCCCTCCACTTCGATTTTTTTGAAGAGTTTGAAGAGAATTGGTACTAATTCTTTCTGGAACGTTTGGTAGAATTCACATGTGAAGCCGTCTGGTCCTGGACTTTTCTTTTTAGGAAGCTTTTGAATGACTAATTCAATTTCTTTACTTGTGATTGGTTTGTTGAGGTCATCTATGTCTTCTTGAGTCAAAGTTGGTTGTTCATGTCTTTCCAGGAACCCGTCCATTTCCTCTAAATTGTTGTATTTATTAGCGTAAAGTTGTTCATAGTATCCTGTTATTACCTCCTTTATTTCTGTGAGGTCAGTAGTTATGTCTCCTCTTCCATTTCTGATCTTATTTATTTGCATCCTCTCTCTTCTTCCTTTTGTCAATCTTGCTAAGGGCCCATCAATCTTATTGATTTTCTCATAGAACCAACTTCTGGCCTTATTGATTTTCTCTATTGTTTTCATGTTTTCAATTTCATTTATTTGTGCTCTAATCTTTGTTATTTCTTTCCTTTTGCTTGCTTTGGGGTTAGCTTGCTGTTCTTTCTCCAGTTCTTCCAAATGGATAGTTAATTCCTGAATTTTTGCCTTTTCTTCTTTTCTGATATAGGCATTTAGAGCAATAAATTTCCCTCTTAGCACTGCCTTTGCTGCGTCCCATAAGTTTTGATATGTTGTGTTTTCATTTTCATTCGCCTCGAGGTATTTGCTAATTTCTCTTGCAATTTCTTCTTTGACCCAGTCGTTGTTTAGGAGTGTGTTGTTGAGCCTCCACGTATTTGTGAATTTTCTGGCACTCTGCCTATTATTGATTTCCAACATCATTCCTTTATGGTCCGAGAAAGTGTTGTGTAAGATTTCAATCTTTTTAAATTTGTTAAGACTTGCTTTGTGACCCAGCATATGGTCTATCTTTGAGAATGATCCATGAGCACTTGAGAAAAAGGTGTATCCTGCTGTTGTGGGATGTAATGTCCTATAAATGTCTATTAAGTCTAGTTCATTTATAGTAATATTCAGATTCTCTATTTCTTTGTTGATCCTCTGTCTAGATGTTCTGTCCCTTGATGAGAGTGGTGAGTTGAAGTCTCCAACTATTATGGTATATGAGTCTATTTCCCTTTTCAGTGTTTGCAGTATATTCCTCACGTATTTTGGGGCATTCTGATTCGGTGCGTAAATATTTATGATTGTTATGTCTTCTTGTTTAATTGTTCCTTTTATTAGTATATAGTGTCCTTCTTTGTCTCTTTTAACTGTTTTACATTTGAAGTCTAATTTGTTGGATATTAGTATAGCCACTCCTGCTCTTTTCTGGTTGTTATTTGCATGAAATATCTTTTCCCAACCTTTCACTTTCAACCTATGTTTATCTTTGGGTCTAAGATGTGTTTCCTGTAGACAGCATATAGAAGGATCCTGTTTTTTAATCCATTCTGCCAATCTATGTCTTTTGATTGGGGAATTCAGTCCATTGACATTTAGTGTTATTACTGTTTGGATAATATTTTCCTCTAACATTTTGCATTTTGTATTATATATATCATATCTGATTTTCCTTCTTTCTACACTCTTTTCCATATCTCTCTCTTCTGTCTTTTTGTCTCTGACTCTAGTGCTCCCTTTAGTATTTCTTGCAGAGCTGGTCTCTTGGTCACAAATTCTTTCAGTGACTTTTTGTCTGAGAATGTTTTAATTTCTCCCTCATTTTTGAAGGATAATTTTGCTGGATATAGGAGTCTTGGTTGGCAGTTTTTCTCTTTTAGTATTTTAAATATATCATCCCACTGTCTTCTAGCTTCCATGGTTTCTGCTGAGAAATCTACACAAAGTCTTATTGGGTTTCCCTTGTATGTAATGGATTGTTTTTCTCTTGCTGCTTTCAAGATCTTCTCTTTCTCTTTGACCTCTGACATTCTAACTAGTAAGTGTCTTGGAGAACGCCTATTTGGGTCTAATCTCTTTGGGGTGCGCTGCACTTCTTGGATCTGTAATTTTAGGTCTTTCATAAGAGTTGGGAAATTTTCAGTGATAATTTCTTCCATTAGTTTTTCTCCTCCTTTTCCCTTCTCTTCTCCTTCTGGGACACCCACAACACGTATATTTGTGCGGTTCATATTGTCCTTGAGTTCCCTGATACCCTGTTCAAATTTTTCCATTCTTTTCCCTATAGTTTCTGTTTCTTTTTGGAATTCAGATGTTCCATCCTCCAAATCACTAATTCTATCTTCTGTCTCTTTAAATCTATCATTGTAGCTATCCATTATTTTTTCTATGTTTGCTACTTTATCCTTCACTTCCATAAGTTCTGCGATTTGTTTTTTCAGTTTTTCTATTTCTTCTTTATGTTCAGCCCATGTCCTCTTCATGTCCTCCCTCAATTTATCGATTTCATTTTTGAAGAGGTTTTCCATTTCTGTTCGTATATTCAGCATTAGTTGTCTCAGCTCTTGTGTCTCATTTGAGCTATTGGTTTGTTCCTTTGACTGAGCCATATTCTCAATCTTTTGAGCGTGGACAGTTATCTTCTGCTGCTGGCGTCTGGGCATTTATTCAGATTTCTCTTGGTGTTGGACCCAGCAAGGTTGTAATATTTTTCTGTGAAATCTCTGGGTTCTGTTTTTCTTATCCTGCCCAGTAGGTGGCGCTCGTGGCACACGTTTGTCTGCGGGTCCCACCAGTAAAAGGTGCTGTGGGACCTTAAACTTTGGAAAACTCTCGCCGTCCTGGGGGTTCGCTAGCCGAAGCGGCTTGAGCCGGACCGGGGTCCGAACGCAGGGAGGGTTGCTGGTCGCCGCAGCCAGGGAAAGAGCCCGTCCGAATTTCCTAGTCGGCCCTGGGCAACAAGCGTGGTGGGAGGGCGCCAGCGGCAGCGGCCCGCCCGAGAGAGTGCACGTTCCCCGGGAGTCACGGGGTCACCGTTCTCCGCGGCCTGGGGGTTTCCGATCCAATTCTCTCAGTTGGTCGGGGGCTGCGCGTGGTGTGGGCGCCAGCCGTCTTTGTTTCAGGGGACCGCCTCTCCAATTCTCCCAGCCGGCCCGGGAAGGGGGAAGGGAGTAACTCCGGCCGCTTGCCACCCCGCCCGGTAAGGCCCGCGCGCCTCGGCGATCTCACCCGAGCTGCTTCTCTCAGCCAGCCAGCCGTTCCAGGATAGGGTACGCTGTCTTTTTTATCTCTGTTGTGGCTTTGGGCGCTTTCTGTATCGTTTCTACTCCCCTAGTAGGTGTCCTGGAGAAGAAACTAAGATCCGCGCGTCTTACTAAGCCGCCATCTTCCAGGAAGTCTACACTCGTTTTTAACTGGACTCCTGGTGATTCTCCTTCATTCACAGACTATGTCTCCAATTCCAGTCAGAGGTCCTGGGGCTTGGATCTGGAAATGGTTTCTCTCTTTGAGGCTTTCTTAAAGAGCCAAAAGTCTCTAGAATGCTGGCTGAACAGAGAAACTCCAATGTTCACAAAATGCGCAGTTATCTTGCTCACCTGCTCTGCTGGGGCTCCAGAGATTCGGGCGTTCATCCCATCTGTGTCACCAAATTGTTACCAGACAAAGGATGTCGGTTTTTCTGCCCAACATACACAATTACCAATTCCTGAGACACTGGGGTTTCCAAGAGAGTAAAAGTTTATTACTACACGTGTTGCAGGAGAATAGACTGCCTAACACCCCAAAATCTGTCTTCGAGATTCTGTTTCTTAATCTGTATCACAGATCTAATAATATCCAATCATTACTGTGAGGATTACTTATGATCATGTGTGCAAAGTGCTTAGCTAATGCATTCAACAAATAGTAGCTGTCAAGGAGAATTTTCCCAGGTGCTATTGAGGGTTAAGGCACAAGATGCATTATGGATAGAGTTAGGAATGCTGCATGCCACAACCCAGGCTTATTACCAGTGCCCCTGACAAAGTAATTGATTTCAGGAAAAGTGGAAGTCCGTGGAACTAGATTTCTGACCTGAACTTGGAAATAGTGAACCTGGAACACCCAAATACAAGCTCTGGCCTATTATTCTCTTCTCTGCTCTAAGGCAAAATTGTCTCCCAGAAACATGATCTGGGAAGTCTAGAAAGAACACTGGCATTTGATAGACAGACTTAAACAGGGTATAATTTATTTAAATGATTATAACTCTTTGCTTTACCTGGTATTCTTCATAGGTGGTAATGTAATGTGTATAGACATTGCATAGACCTGAAACAACAACAGTCATATTCTGCATCCCATAAGAGGCAAATTCCTAGAGAGGAAAGGCAGAGACCAATAAATTACTCTTCATCCTTAAGTATACTCTCATTCCAGCTAGACTTAACACACTATCATAGATGTGAATAATCAGTGTAAGAGGGTTCTCTTAGCAACATTCTCCCTAATGATAAAAAATTCCTGGCAATGCAGAGGTATCAAGCAATCTTTGGTGAAAATTTAGAGCTATAACTCAGCACTATAGTTAGGTGAGTCAAAGCGTCGATGAATATCTTAATGATTGCATTTGCAGAAGTAGAACCTTCAATTTCCTAACCAGAGTAGTTATTTTCAGCTCCTTAATTTTGTCATTTGCGGGCCTTTTTCAATACTTCCTGAATATAAAGAAAATCAGAAGTGAAGATAAAATATAGAATTCAAACGTGATACATTTTATTTAAACTGTTCACAGAACTTTAAGATATTAAGATGCCTAGGGTTTATTTACTAGTTAATCCACAAATCCATTATCAGTTGTTAAATTATTAAAACACACATACAATAAAGTATTTTCCACATGACCATAATTTTCTTATATTTTTAAAGTTTGGCCTTTATAATATGGGTAGTATATATCCACATATCCACATTTAACCACTACTTTGAAGAAGTGTAAAATGCTGGCCGATTTAGGAAAGATACCAGATCATAAAGATAGGGAATTTTTTCTTCTTTGCCAAACATGAAAGCATTTAGAATTTGGAATTTAGGAATTTCATTTTTAGCTTACTGCTTGAACAGCCTCCCGTAGTCTTCGTCCAGACATGGTCCTGAGTCAAGAAAACAGAATTACCTAAGTGTTTTCCTAGTCAGAATGTGTTCCAAATATACAGAAAGACTTGTAGCAAAAGTTGAAAAGTTACCCTGGCTCATGACACAACTATAAAGTATGTAGGAACTCAATGACCATGCAAAGCAAAGGTTGAGTTTGTATTCCTGACTTTCCTATCTTCCAAACAAATTTTAAAACAAATGCTAAACTGGAAACAGTCAACTAACCAAAGGAAAGAGGCAGAATCAATGACTATCACTGGCAAAAGATCACAACATTTGCCATTCATTTATTCAACAAAATATATGAGTTGTATTCAATGTTAGAAGAGCTAAGGCAGGTAGAGTATACTGTTTCTGCCCACAAGGAATGTAACACTTCACTCATTCATTTAATCCTTCAGTCAAACACTGAGCACTTACTACATACCACACCCACTTCTAGATGGTAAGATTTCAATATGGAACTTACATTCTATGTATGGGAGATGGCCAATAAGCAAATTAAAAAAGCAAGTGGATGGTAAGTGCTATGGAAAATAATAAAGCAGTTTAAGGAGGTTGGGAACCGTAGCAGTCACGTGGTTATGGTGGCAGTGGTAGTGGTGGCTGTGGGAGTGACAGCTGATGATGATTGTGGTGGGTGAAAGCTACTTTACATAGTATTCTCAGGACTCACACAAAAAAATGACTTGACAAAAGAATGGAAGAAATAAGAGAGCCAGCCATGGGGTTAACTGGATGGAAACGTGTTCCAGGCAGAAGGGTCTAAATCTCTGAGACAGGAGCACACTTGGGAAGTCTGAGAACTGCCGTGAGTCCAAGTTGACTGAAGCAGAGGTGGGCAAAAGGGAGAGCAGGAAGAAGTCACATCAGAGAGCTTGCTGAGGGCCAGATTAAGTGGGTCCATGTAGGATTTGTAAGGATTTGAAGATTTACCTGGACTGAGATGGAAAGCTATTTTAGGGTTTTTAGCAGATAGGTAACATGATCTAAGCAATGTTTTAAAGATACTCTGGCTGCTATGTTAAGACAAGACTACAGATGTATAAGGGGGGGGGGGGGAACCAGGAGGCAGGAAGTGTTTACAATACTCTAGCTGAGAGACAATGATGGCTTAGACAGGGGAGAAGTGAGAGGAAGTATTGAGAAGAACATGCGGAACTTATCGATGGATTGAATAAGGGCAAAGATAAAAAGAGAGGATTAAGGGATGACTTCAAGATCTAGGAGCAGAGCATCTGAAATACATAAAATTGCTATTTACTGAGATGGGAAAGACTGAATAAGGAGAAAGTTTAAAAATATCCCTCCATTAACATGCCTAAACTGATTGTTTTAAATACCTTTATTTTGCTATTACTTCAAGTCTTTCTACTTGACATAATAATTCACAGCATCATTTTCATTTGGAACAATAAGTTTTCAGATGTTCATGTGTGCTCCAAGGATGCCTTGAGTTACCCTCCAGTAACAGAAGTAAAGAAATTTATTGTTCAGTGGCCAAAAAAAAAGAGGGAAAGAAGAAGTGACACTGTTGTCAATGATTCACAGGGACCAGTATAGAATTATGTCACTGATAAGAAGTGATTTTAACTGAAAGACACACATACACAATAAATACATTTTCAACTAAGTAAAAAGAACTTACGTAAACTCCCCAGGGATGGCAGTTATGGCCAAGGACCCAAGAGTAATAATTTGAACATCAACAATATCTGGGTGCCAGGGATGAGGTTTTGAAAGCTGAGAACCCGAAACATGAAAACTGGGTTAGGAATATTACTGTTGCTATCTGAAAATTTGAAATGCTTTCAGATGATTTGGTCTTTAATCCTACTATCATAGATTTTCTTTCCAACACATGCTGTAGTATTAAGCATCGTATCTGTTCTATAACTGGTTATAACATGTGAATTTCAAATGCCAATGCCCGGTAACTTGGAGTTATTTTCTCATCAGTGAGGTTTTTGGTGGATTTCTCATTGTGGAATCACAATGGATAATAGACATCCAAGGGTTGCCCTAGAGTACTGTGGTGACTATTCTCATACAATTCGAAGAAACAAAAGTTTCATCATTCGAAATTAGTTTAACTTAGTGATTTCTTTTCTTAATCTAATACCACTTCAAGTTTTCAGTTCACAAGTCTTGCCTTGTTTTCTAAGGTCTCTCCAAAAGAATCTATTCTTTTCCAAATTCAGATTGGTATAGAATCTTTCCCTTCATCCCTCTCTTTCTTTTTTCTCAAGAATTTTAATTGAATATTAGGAAAAAAACTTCTTTTAAAAAAAATTTCTACTTTTGCAACTCATGATTTTATGAACACAGGCATGTTCTTTTGATATGTGAAAAACATGTGAAAATACAGGTTCCAAAGGAATTTTAAAAGAAGATTGCTTTAGTAAATAATACTTCTGAATTATGACAAAGTTGTGATGTGAACACATTCCTTTTATATAACCTAGCATGTTTTCTCTGCAGAGAATTCTGTGTGGACATTTTCCTGGAACAAATATAAATGAATCCTGAATAAGATAAATGTTAATATTATTTTTCCTTTTCTAATTTTAATTGTTCCATTTGTTTAACATAGATACAAAAAGTTTATCCCTTCTTCATTAGTGTTAGATTCATAGCACCCATATTTTTAATATTAAAACTTTTCATGTAGGAATAACTTAATAAGACCTCCCACATCAGTAGAGATCCACCATTATTATTTGGAAATTCACAAATTTAAAAATAACAATAAACTAATTTTATTATAATAATCAGCATGCATTACCTCTCCAGTGGGAATAAGGATTGGCTTTGGTTTCTGACATTCTATAATTTCTTCAGATGGCTTGCCCAGGAGCTGGTCACGAATGGTGTCCCAGAATGGACCCCCTTCTGTCATTCCTATTAGAAATGATATGATCAATATGATTACTTGAACCAATCCTATGAAAGAAAACAATAATTTTCACAAATATTATGCAGAAAACCTTTTAGGAATTTCAGAGATATTATTAAGGCTATTGCTAAATGACACCAAACAATTTGAATAATAAAAGAGGCAAAATTTCCGTGCATCCAAAAATAGAAGACATTAATTAATCCTCGCTGTGGTCAAGAGAAAAACACACACAACGGATATCTATTATAGATATTCCACATATCTATTATATGTGGAATCTATTGTGATTCCACAACGAGAAATCCACCAAAGTTCCTTAACAACTTTAAAGCTTTATTTATTGCTCTTATTCATCCATGTTGCAAATAAAAACAATCTAATAAAATGAAATATAAATCTGTTAAGTGAATCACTTTATTTCCTGCTTTGAAAACTAAAAGTAGTACCTCCAATCTGAGATACTGATTGTCTTGTTTTTGGTCCTGAAAGAGCCCTTCCTGATTCCTCACTTAAATGCACTCATTCACATACACAAGCACATACACATACAAGCTGTAATAAACCAATCCTGAAATCCATAATCTGGAAGAAAAGTTTGTTCAGTACAAATGCTTGAACTGAGACTCTATATAAGGAGTTACAGCAATTATAAACATAAATGCACCTAATAACAGAGCACTAAAATACACAAAGCAAAAATTGACAGAAATGAAAGGAAAAATCAACAGTTCAGATATAATGGTGGAGACTTCTTACACCATTTTCAGTAATGGATGGAACAGCTAGGCAGAAAATCAAAACAGAAATAGAAGACTTTAGAAACACTATAAATCAACTAGACTTAACAGACATCTATTGAGCCTGCCACCCAACAAGGAAAATACATTTTTCTACAGTGTACGTGGAATACTCTCCAGGATAGATCATATACTAAGCAATAAAACAAGCTTAAATAAATATAAAGCATAGAAATAAAACAAATTTTGTTTCTGACCACAATGGAAGGAAATTAGAACTAAATAGGAAAAACTGGGGAAACTCAAAAATATGTTGCAATTACAACACACTCCTAAATAACCAATGGGTTATTTAAAAGGAAATTAAAAAATGCTTTAGGGGGAATGAAAATGAATACAAATTATATCAAAACTTACAGGATGGAGAAAAAACAGTGCTTAGAAGGAAATGTATAGCCATTGATGTCTACATTAAGAAAGAAGAAAGATCTCAAATCAATAACCTAATTTTCCACCTTAAAAAACTGAGTAAAGAAGAATTGGTCTAAAATTGAAGCAAGGATAAGGAGAGACAAAATAGCCAGGAGTAACCAGAACAACTCCTGGGGCCACATCAGTGACCAGACGTTGCACATACATCAGTCTGGACAAGCTGGATTGGCTGTGGCCCAACATAGAACTGTAAGTCCTCCAAGCCACAGAAGCTGGTACACCTTCCCCATAGGCATGGCAGGCTGGTTCACTGAGGGGAAATGAAAGAGACTTTACTAGCAGCAGGAACTTAGCTCAACCAAGTTCCAATTGCAGAATTAATGAACAAATTCTGACTACTGAAAATAGGCCCCCAGCTCAGACCCACCTGGAATAAGAGCTAAAGGTACTAGGAGTCTTTGCCCCAGCAGAGATGGGGGGTAAAAAACAAATGCATCTTTTTGGATCAGACAGCACAGAATACTTAAAAAGGACTGGACCAAAAAAAAAGGGGGGGGGGGCACATAGAGCCTGGAGATACACAGAGCAATGTACCAATTAAGAAACCCAAGGAACAGGGGTCTTGCTCTGAAAAGGATTTTTTTTTTTTGCTTTGTTTTTACTACTTAAAAGTTCATTAGATAGAACTTAAAGGCTTCTAAGACTCCAACTGCCCCAGGTAAGGGCAGAATTAAGCTTGTCTGAGAGAAAAAATGGCTGGCCAAGTGACAGGAGTTAATTCCCTGGAGGTTCTGCTTCCCCAAGAGATGGGTAGGGCCCAGCTTAGGTGGAATTCCTCCCTCAAGGAATTCAGGCCCCAGGACTGGAAAACTGAAGCAATTAAAGCCAGCCTAGAACCTCTCCTCTCTCTCAATCATGCCCCTAGCTGGGAGAGTCTGCCGAAGTAAAAGGCACTGCATCACTTTATGCTTGTGGGAAGCCACAAGCAAACAAGCACCATATACAGGCAGGATAGGAAAAACACAGAGTACAGAGGTTTTATAGGAAAGTCTTTCAACCTGCTGGGTCTCACCCTCAGGGAAAACTGATGTAGGTGAATCTTTCCTCCTGAGAGGAGGTTAGTAGTGTCTGAGAAAATCTGACTGGGGTCTATGATATCTAAGTAAACCCTCCTTAAAAAAAAGGCCCCATAAGCAGGGCAAGAAACAAATACTGTTCAGTTAAACAACAAAAAAGAGGCCTAGAATAAGCTGAACTGAATGTCAAGGAACAGGTAGAGAACAAAGCCATCCAGGAAGAAAATGCTAGGTAAAAGAGTAAAACATTCTTCAGAATAAACTAATTAAGGAAATCAAATGTCTAGATGCCAGCAAAAAATAATGAGTCATACTAGGAAAGTCAAACATATGGCTCAGTCAAAGGAACAAGTCAACAATGCAAATAAGATACAGGAGTTGAAACAACTAATTCAGGATGTTCACACAGCATGTAAAATCTCATCAAAAATAAAATCAGTGAGTTGAGGGAGAATGTAAAGAAGGCAATGGGTGAACAAAAAGAAGAAATCAAAAGTTTGAAAAAAAAATCACAGAAATTATGGGAATGAAAGGCACAGTAGAAGAGATGGGGAAAAAAAACAGTGGAAACCTACAACGATAGATTTGAACAGGCAGAAGAAATGATTAGTGAACTGGATGACTGGACATCTGAAATCTGACACAAAAAGAAAATATAGGAGAAAAATGGAAAAATATGAGCAGGGTCTCAGGGAACTGAATGACAACATGAAGTGAATGAATATGCATGTTGTGGATGTCCCAGAAGGATAAGAGAAGGGAAAAGGAGGAGAAATAATAATGGAGGAAAGGATCACTGAAATTTCCCATCTCTTATGAAAGCCATAAAAGTGCAGTATACTCCAAACAGAATAGATCCAAATAGACATACTCCAAGACACCTACTAATCAGAATGTCAGGTGTCAAAGAGAAAGAGAGTACTTTGAAAGCAGCAAGAGAAAAGCATCATATACAAGGGAAGCCAAAAAGATGATGTGTAGATTTCTCATCAGAAACCATGGAGGCAAGAAGGCATTAGTATGATATATTTAAGACTCTAAAAGAGAAAAACTGCCATCCAAGAATTCTGTATCTAGCAAAACTGTCCTCCAAAAATGAGGGGGAGACTTCCAGAGAAGATGGCAGCTTAGTAAGAGGCGCGGGTCTTAGTTCTCCCTCCAGAACAGCTACTAGGGAAGTAGAAACGATACAGAAGAGCTCACGGAGCCACGACAGAGACCAAGAAGACAGCGTACCCCATTCTGGAACGGCTGACTGGCTGGGAGAACCCGCTCCAGTGAGATCGCCGAGGGGCGCAGACTTTCCCGGGCCGGGGTGGCAGGCGGCCAGAGTCCCTCCCTCCCTCCTTCCCGGGCTGGCTGGGAGAATTGGACGGGTGGTCCCCTCAAGCCGCGGCAGCTGGCGCCCCCCCCACCACACGCGACCCCCCGGACCAGCTGGGAGAATTGGATCGGAGATCCCCAAGCCACGGAGAACGGCGACCAGGGTCCCTTCCAAACACGTGACTTCCCGGTCCAGCTGGGAACGCTGGATAGGCACGCCCCCAAGCCGCGGCAGCTGGCGCCCCCCCACCACGCTTGACACCCCAGGCCGGCTGGGAAATTTGGACAGGCGCTCCCCCAAGCCGCGGAGGCCGGCGACCCTCCCCACGCGTGGATCCCCGGGCCAGCTGGGAGATACAGATTGGCACTCCCCCAAGCCGCTTCGGCTGGCGACCCCCCCACACAGTGAGAGTTTTCCAAAGTTAAAGGAGCCACAGCATCTTTTACTGGTGGGACCCGCAGATAGATGAGTGCCATGAGTGCCACCTACTGGGCAGGATAAGAAAAATAGAGCCCAGAGATTTCACAGAAAAATCTTTCAACCTGCTGGGTCTCACACCCAGGGAAATCTGATTAAATGCCCAGATGCCAGCAGAAGATAATGGATCACGCTCATAAAATTGAAGATATGGCCCAGTCAAAGGAACAAACCAATAGTTCAACTGAGATACAGGAGCTGAGACAACTAATGCTGAATATACGAACAGAAATGGAAAACCTCTTCAAAACCGAATCGATAAATTCAGGGAGGACATGAAGAAGACATGGGCTGAACAAAAAGAAGAAATAGAAAAACTGAAAAAACAAATCACAGAACTTACGGGAGTGAAGGACAAAGTAGAAAAGATGGAAAAAACAATGGATACCTACAATGGTAGATTTAAAGAGACAGAAGCTAGAATTAGTGAATTGGAAGATGGAACATCTGAATTCCAAAAAGAAACAGAAACTATAGGGAAAAGAATGGAAAAATTTGAACAGAAGATCAGGGAACTGAATGACAATATGAAGCACGCAAATATATGTGTTGTGGTGTCCCAGAAGGAGAAGAGAAGGGAAAAGGAGGAGAAAAATTAATGGAAGAAATTATCACTGAAAATTTCCCAACTCTTATGAAAGACCTAAAATTACAGATCCAAGAAGTGCAGCGCACCCCAAAGAGAACAGACCCAAATAGGCATTCTCCAAGACACTTACTAGTTAGAATGTCAGAGGTCAAAGAGAAAGACAGGATCTTGAAAGCAGCAAGAGAAAAACAATCCATCACATACAAGGGAAACACAATAAGACTATGTGTAGATTTCTCAACAGAAACCAAGTAGCTAGAAGACAGTGGGATGATATATTTAAATTACTAAAAGAGAAAAACTGCCAACCAAGACTTCTATATCCAGCAAAATTGTCCTTCAAAAATGAGGGAGAAATAAAAACATTCTCAGACAAAAAAGTCACTGAGAGAATTTGTGACCAAGAGACCAGCTCTGCAAGAAATACTAAAGGGAGCACTAGAGTTAGATACGAAAAGACAGAAGAGAGAAGTATGGAGAACAGTGTAGAAAGAAGGAAAATCAGATATGAGATATATAATACAAAATGCAAAATGATAGAGGAAAATATTATCCAAACAGTAATAACACTAAATGTTATTGGACTGAATTCCCCAATCAAAAGACATAGACTGGCAGAATGGATTACAACCCAGCAATACCACTGCTAGGTATCTACTCAAAGGACTTAAGGGCAAAGACACAAATGGACATTTGCACACAAATGTTTATAGCAGCATTATTTACAATTGCAAAGAGATGGAAACAGCCAAAATGTCCATCAACAGACGAGTGGCTAAACAAACTGTGGTGTATACCTACGATAGAATCATATGCAGCTTTAAGACAGACTAAACTTATGAAGCATGTAATAACATGGATGGACCTAGAGAACATTATGCTGAGTAAGTCTAGCCAAAAACTAAAGGACAAATACTGTATGGTCCCACTGATGTGAACCGACATTTGAGAATCAACTTGGAATATATCATTGGTAACAGAGACCAGCAGGAGTTAGAAACAGGGTAAGATAATGGGTAATTGGAGCTGAAGGGATACAGACTGTGCAACAGGACTAGATACAAAAACTCAAAAATGGACAGCACAATAATACCTAACTGTAATGTAACTATGTCAAAACACTGAATGAAGCTGCACGTGAACTGTAGTTTTTTTGTTTGATTGTTTGTATCTTTTGTTTTTGTTTTTTCTTTTTCCTTTTATATATATATATATATTTATTATTATTATTTTAATTTTCTTCTCTATATTAACATTCTATATCTTTTTCTGCTGTTTTGCTAGTTCTTTTCCTAAATCAATGCAAATGTACTAAGAAATGATGATCATACATCTATGTGATGATACTAAGAATTACTGAGTGCATATTTAGAATGGAATGATTTCTAAATGTTGTGTTAATCTCTTTTCTTTTTTTCAATTAATAAAAAAATTATGCAAAAAAAAAACAGGATCCTTCTATATGCTGTCTACAGGAAACACATCTTAGACCCAAAGATAAACATAGGTTGAAAGTGAAAGGTTGGGAAAAGATATTTCATGCAAATAACAACCAGAAAAGAGCAGGAGTAGCTATACTAATATCCAACAAATTAGACTTCAAATGTAAAACAGTTAAAAGAGACAAAGAAGGACACTATATACTAATAAAAGGAACAATTAAACAAGAAGACATAACAATCATAAATATTTATGCACTGAACCAGAATGCCCCAAAATACGTGAGGAATACACTGCAATCACTGAAAAGGGAAATAGACACATATACCATAATAGTTGGAGACTTCAATTCACCACTCTCATCAATGGACAGAACATCTAGACAGAGGATCAATAAAGAAATAGAGAATCTAAATATTACTATAAATGAGCTAGACTTAACAGACATTTATAGGACATTACATCCCACAACAGCAGGATACACCTTTTTCTCAAGTGCTCATGGATCATTCTCAAAGATAGACCATATGCTGGGTCACAAAGCAAGTCTTAATAAATTTAAAAAGATTGAAATCATACACAACACTTTCTTGGATCATAAAGGAATGAAGTTGGAAATCAATAATAGGCAGAGTGCCAGAAAATTCACAAATACGTGGAGGTTCAACAACACACTCTTAAACAACGAGTGGGTCAAAGAAGAAATTGCAAGAGAAATTAGTAAATACCTCGAGGCGAATGAAAATGAAAACACAACATATCAAAACCTATGGGACGCAGCAAAGGCAGTGCTAAGAGGGAAGTTTATTGCCCTAAATGCCTATATCAAAAAAGAAGAAAAGGCAAAAATTCAGGAATTAACTGTCCACTTGGAAGAACTGGAGAAAGAACAGCAAACTAATCCCAAAGCAAGCAAAAGGAAAGAAATAACAAAGATTAGAGCAGAAACAAATGAAATTGAAAACAATAGAGAAAATCAATAAGAACAGAAGTTGGTTCTATGAGAAAATCAATAAGATTGATGGGCCCTTAGCAAGATTGACAAAAAGAAGAAGAGAGAGAATGCAAATAAATAAGATCAGAAATGGAAGAGGAGACATAACCACTGACCTCACAGAAAAAAGGAGGTAATAACAGGATACTATGAACAACTTTACGCTAATAAATACAACAATTTAGATGAAATGGATGGATTCCTGGAAAGACATGAACAACCAACTTTGACTCAAGAAGAAATAGATGACCGCAACAAACCAATCACAAGTAAAGAAATTGAATCAGTCATTCAAAAGCTTCCTAAAAAGAAAAGTCCAGGACCAGACGGCTTCACATGTGAATTCTATCAAACATTCCAGAAAGAATTAGTACCAACTCTCCTCAAACTCTTCAAAAAAATCGAAGCGGAGGGAAAGCTACCTAATTCATTCTATGAAGCCAACATCACCCTCATACCAAAACCAGGCAAAGATATTACAAAAGAAGAAAACTATAGACCAATCTCTCTAATGAATATAGATGCAAAAATCCTCAACAAAATTCTAGCAAATCGAATCCAACAACACATTAAAAGAATTATACATCATGACCAAGTAGGATTCATCCCAGGTATGCAAGGATGGTTCAACATAAGAAAATCAATTAATGTAATACACCATATCAACAAATCAAAGCAGAAAAATCACATGATCATCTCAATTGATGCAGAGAAGGCATTTGACAAGATTCAACATCCTTTCCTGTTGAAAACACTTCAAAAGATAGGAATACAAGGGAACTTCCTTAAAATGATAGAGGGAATATATGAAAAACCCACAGCTAATATCATCCTCAATGGGGAAAAATTGAAAACTTTCCCCCTAAGATCAGGAACAAGACAAGGATGTCCATTATCACCACTATTATTCAACATCATGTTGGAGGTTCTAGCCAGAGTAATTAGACAAGAAAAAGAAATACAAGGCATCAAAATTGGAAAGGAAGAAGTAAAACTATCACTGTTTGCAGACGATATGATACTATACATTGAAAACCCGGAAAAATCCACAACAAAACTACTAGAGCTAATAAATGAGTACAGCAAAGTAGCAGGTTACAAGATCAGCACTCAAAAATCTGTAGCATTTCTATACACTAGTAATGAACAAGCTGAGGGGGAAATCAAGAAACGAATCCCATTTACAATTGCAACTAAAAGAATAAAATACCTAGGAATAAATTTAACTAAAGAGACAAAAAACCTATATAAAGAAAACTACAAAAAACTGTTCAAAGAAATCACAGAAGACCTAAATAGATGGAAGGGCATACCATGTTCATGGATTGGAAGACTAAATATAGTTAAGATGTCAATCCTACCTAAATCGATTTACAGATTCAATGCAATACCAATCAAAATCCCAACAACTTATTTTTCAGAAATAGAAAAACCAATAAACAAATTTATCTGGAAGGGCAGGGTGCCCCGAATTGCTAAAAGTATCTTGAGGGAAAAAAAACAAAGCTGGAGGTCTCACGCTGCCAGACTTTAAGGCATATTATGAAGCCACAGTGGTCAAAACAGCATGGTATTGGCATAAAGATAGATATATCGACCAATGGAATCGAATAGAGTGCTCAGATATAGACCCTCTCATCTATGGACATTTGATCTTTGATAAGGCAGTCAAGCCAACTCACCTGGGACAGAACAGTCTCTTCAATAAATGGTGCCTAGAGAACTGGATATCCATATGCAAAAGAATGAAAGAAGACTTGTATCTCACACCCTATACAAAAGTTAACTCAAAATGGATCAAAGATCTAAACATTAGGTCTAAGACCATAAAACAGAGGAAAATGTAGGGAGATATCTTATGAAACTTTCAATTGGAGGCAGTTTTATGGACCTTAAACCTAAAGCAAGAGCACTGAAGAAGGAAATAAATAAATGGGAGCTCCTCAAAATTAAACACTTTTGTGCATCAAAGAACTTCATCAAGAAAGTAAAAAGACAGCCTACACAATGGGAGACAATATTTGGAAATGACATATCAGGTAAACGTCTAGTATCCAGAATTTATAAAGAGATTATCCAACTCAACAACAAAAAGACAGCCAACCCAATTACAAAATGGGAAAAAGACTTGAACAGACACCTCTCAGAAGAGGAAATACAAATGGCCAAAAGGCACATGAAGAGATGCTCAATGTCCCTGGCCATTAGAGAAATGCAAATCAAAACCACAATGAGATATCATCTCACACCCACCAGAATGGCCATTATCAACAAAACAGAAAATGACAAGTGCTGGAGAGGATGTGGAGAAAGAGGCACACTTATCCACTGTTGGTGGGAATGTCAAATGTTGCAACCACTGTGGAAGGCAGTTTGGCAGTTCCAAAAAAAACTGAATATATGATTGCCATACGACCCAGCAATACCATTGCTAGGTATCTACTCAAAGGACTTAAGGGCAAAGACACAAACGGACATTTGCACACCAATGTTTATAGCAGCATTATTTACAATTGCAAAGAGATGGAAACAGCCAAAATGTCCATCAACAGAAGAATGGCTAAACAAACTGTGGTATATACATACGATGAAATATTATGCAGCTTTAAGACAGAATAAACTTATGAAGCATGTAATAACATGGATGGACCTAGAGAACATTATGCTGAGTGAGTCTAGCCAAAAACTAAAGGACAAATACTGTATGGTCCCACTGATGTGAACCAACATTTGAGAATAAACTTGGAATATGTCATTGGAAAAAAAAAAAAAAAAAAAAAAAGAGGGGGGGAAATTAAAACATTTTCAGACAAACAGTCACTGAGAGAATTTGTGGCCAAGAGACCAGCTCTGCAAGAAATACTAAAGGAAGCACTAGAGACAGAAATGAAAAGACAGAAGCAATAGGTGTGGAGAAGAGTATAAAAATGAAGTCTATCAGTAAAGGTAAAAAGAGAAAAAAATTAGATATGACATTTAAAATCCAAAAGGCAAAATGGTAGAAGAAAGGACTGCCTTTACAGTAATAACACTAAATGTTAATAGATTAAATTCCCCAATCAAAAGACATAATCTGGTAGAATGGATTAAAAAAAACAGGACCCATCTATATGCTGTCTACAGGAGACTCATTTTAGACCCAATGACAAAATCAGGTTGAAAGTGAAAGGTTGGGAAAAGATATTCCATGCAAATAACAATCAGAAAAGAGCAGAAGTAGCTATACTAATATCCAACAAATTAGACTTCAACTGTAAAATAAGTAAAAGAGACAAAGAAGGACAGTATGTATTAATAAAAGGAACAATTCAACAAGAAGACATAACAATCATAAATATGTATAGGCCAAGTCAGAGTGTTCCAAAATACATGAGGCAAACACTGAAAGGAGAAATAGACACATCTACCATAATACTTGGAGACTTCAATTTCCTGCTCTCATCAATGGACAGAACATTTAGACAGGAGATCAATAAAGAAACAGAGAATTTGAATAATACTATAAAAGAACAAGACTTCACAGACATTTATAGAACATTACACTCCACAACAGCAGGATACACTTTTTCTCAAGTGTTCATGGATCATTCTCAAGGATAGACCATATGCTGGGTCACAAAGCAAGTCTCAGTAAATTTAAAAAGATTGAAGTCATACAAAACACTTACTTGGATCATGAAGGAATGAAGTTGGAAATCAATATCAGGCAGAGGGCCAGAAAATTGACAAATATATGGAGGCTCAACAACACACTCTTAAACAACCAGTGGGTAAAAGAAGAAATTACAAGAAAAATCAGTAAATGTCTCAAGGCAAATGAAAATGAAAACATAACAAAATTTATGGATGCAGCAAAGGCAGTGCTAAGAGAGAAATTTATTGCCTTAAATGCCTATATTTAAAAAGAAGAAAGCAAAAATCAAGGAATTAACTGTTCACTTGAAAGGACTAGAGAAAGAAGAGCAAACTAAACCAAAAGCAAGCAAAAGGAAATAAATAGTGAAGATTAGAGCAGAAATAAATGAAATTGAGAACATGAATACAATTGAGAAAATCAACAAAACCAGAAGTTGGTTCTTTGAGGATATCAGTAAAATTGATGGAACCTTAGCAAGGTTGACAAAAAGAAAAAGAGAGAGGATGCAAATACATACAATCAGAAATGGAAAAAGAGACATAACTACTGACCCTACAGAAATAAAGGAGTTAATAAAAGAATACTATGAGCAATAACATACTAATAAACTAGACAACATAGATGAAACAGACTACTTCCTAGAAAGGTGTGAACAACCAACATTGACTCAAGAAGAAATAGACAACCTCAACAAACCAATCACAAGTAAAGAGATTGAATCAGTCATCAGGAATCTCCCAAAAAAGAAGAGTCCAGAACCAGATGTCTTCACATGTGAATTCTATCAAGCATTCAAGAAAGAATTAGTGCCAATCTTGTGCAAACTCCTCAAAAAAATTGAAGAGGGGGGATGGCTACCTAATTCATTCAATGAAGCCAACTTCACCCTCATACTAAAGCCAGACAAAGATACTATAAGAAAAAAAAATTACAGACCAATCTCTCCAATGAATAAAAATGCAAAAATCCTCAATAAAATTCTTGCAAATTGAATCCAGCAACACATTAAAAGAATTATATACCAGAACCAAGTGGGATTTATTCCAGGTATGCAAAAATGGTTCAACATAAGAAAATCAATGAATGTAATGCACCATACTAACATTCAAAGCAGAAAAACAACATGATCATCTTGATTGATTCAGAAAAGGCATTTGACAAAATTCAACACCCTTTCATGATAAAAACACTTCAAAGGATAAAGATAGAAGGGCATTTCCTCAGCATGACCAAGGGAATATATGAAAAACCCACAGCTAACATCATCCTCAATGGGGAAAGACTGAAAGCTTTTTCCCTAAGATCAGGAACAAGACAAGGATGTCCACTGTCACCATTGTTAGCCAACAGTAGAAGTTCTAGGTAGAGAAATTAGACAAGAAAATGGAATAAAAAGCATACAAATTGGAAAAGAAGAAGTAGAAGTCTCACTGTTTGTAGATGATATGATACTATATGTTGAAAAACCCAAAAAAAATCCATAGCAAAACTACTAGAGCTAATAAATGAGTACAGCAAAGTGGCAGGTTACAGGATCAACACTCAAAAATCTGTAGTGTTTCTATACACTAGTAATAAGCAATGTGAGGGGGAAATCAAGAAAAACATTCCATTTAAAATTGCAACCAAAAGCATAAAATATTTAGGAATAAATTTAACTAAGGATATGAATGACTATACAAAGAAAACTACAAGAAACTACAGAAGACCTAAACAAATGGAAGGCATACCTTGTTCATGGATTGGAAGACTAAATATAGTTAAGATGTCAATTCTACCTAAATTGATTTATAGATTCAGTGCAATACTAATTAAAATCCCAAAAAGTTACTTTTCAGAAATAGAAAAACCAATAACCAAATTCATTTGGAAGGGCAAGTTGCCATGAATAGCTCAAAATACCCTGAGAAAGAAAAATGAAGTGGGATGTCTCACATTCCCTGACTTTAAGGGATATTACAAAGCTACAGTAGTCAAAACAGCCTGGTACTGGCATAAAGATAGATATACTGACCAAAGGAATCAAATAGAGTGTTCAGATATAGACCCTCTCATCTATGGATAATTGATCTTTGTTAAGGCAGTCAAGCCAACTCACCTGGGACAGAGTAGCCTCTTCAATAAATGGTGCTTAGAGAAGAGGATATCCACATGCAAAAGAATGAAAGAGGATCCATATCTCACACCTTATACAAAAATTAACTAAAAACGGATCCTAAACATTAGGTCTAAGCATTAATCCTAAGGCCATAAAATTTTAGAGGAAGATGTTGGAAAATATCTTGTAAAACTTGTAATAGGATGCAATTTCCTAGATCTTACACCCAAAACATGAGCATTGAAGAAAGAAATAGATAAATGGGAACTCCTCAAAATTAAATATGTTGGTGCATCAAAGAATTTTGTCAAGAAAGTAAAAAGGGACTTCCGGAGAAGATGGCGGCTTAGTAAGACGCGCGGGTCTTAGTTCCTCCTCCAGAAAAGCAACTAAAGAAACAGAAACAATATGAAACAGCTCCCGGAGTCACGACAGAGACCAAAAAGACAGCGTACCCCATTCTGGAACAGCTGAACGGGCAGGGAGAATCTGCTGCGGTGAGATACCCAAGGGGCGCGTGTTTTCCCTGGCCGGGGCGGCTGGCGACTGGGGTCCCCTCCACGCACGTGGCTCCCCGGTCTGACTGGGAACGTTGGATAGCGGGGGCCCTCCCGTCACGCTTGGCGTTTCGGTCCAGCTGGGCAATTAGGACCGGCACTCTCCCAAGCTGCGGGGCCAGCGACCCCCGCCTCCACGCGCGGTTTCCCGGGCTGACTGCCGTGAAGACAGACGAGCGCCACGAGCGCCACCTACTGGGCAGGAAAAGAAAAACAGAGCCCAGAGATTTCACAGAAAAACCTTTCAACCAGCTGGGTCCCACACCCAGGGAAATCTTATCAAATGCCCAGACACCAGCAGAAAATAATGAATGACGCTCGGAAAATTGAAGATATGGCCCAGTCAAAGGAACAAACCAATAGTTCAAATGAGATACAGGAGCTGAGACAACTAATGCTGAATATACGAACAGAAATGGAAAAACTCTTCAAAAACCAAATCAATAAATTGAGGGAGGACATGAAGAAGACATGGGCTGAACAAAAAGAAGAAATAGAAAATCTGAGAAAACAAATCACAGAACTTATGGGAGTGAAGGACAAAGAAGAAAAAATGGAAAAAACAATGGATACCTACAATGGTAGATCTAAAGAGACAGAAGCTACAATTAGTGAACTGGAGGATGGAACATCTGAATTCCAAAAAGAAACAGAAACTATAGGGAAAAGAATGGAAAAACTTGAGCAGGGGATCAGGGAACTGAATGACAATATGAAGCGCACAAATATACGTGTTGTGGGTGTCCCAGAAGGAGAAGAGAAGGGAAAAGGAGGAGAAAAACTAATGGAAGAAATTATCACTGAAAATTTCCCAACTCTTATGAAAGACCTAAATTTGCAGATCCAAGAAGTGCAGCGCACCCCAAAGAGAATAGACCCAAATAGGCGTTCCCCAAGACACTTACTAGTTAGAATGTCAGAGCTCAAAGAGAAAGAGAGGATCTTGAAAGCAGCAAGAGAAAAACAATCTGTCACATACAAGGGAAACCCAATAAGACTATGTGTAGATTTCTCAGCAGAAACCATGGAAGCTAGAAGACAGTGGGATGATATATTTAAATTACTAAAAGAGAAAAACTGCCAACCAAGACTCCTATATCCAGCAAAATTGTCCTTCAAAAATGAAGGAGAAATTAAAACATTTATAGACAAAAAGTCACTGAGAGAATTTGTGACCAGGAGACCAGCTCTGCAAGAAATACTAAAGGGAGCACTAGAGTCAGATACGAAAAGACAGAAGAGAGAGGTATGGAGTAAAGTGTAGAAAGAAGGAAAATCAGATATGATATATATAATACAAAAGCCAAAATGGTAAAGGAAAATATTATCCAAACAGTAATAATACTAAAAGTTAATGGACTGAATTTCCCAATCAAAAGACATAGAATGGCAGAATGGATTACGACCCAGCAATACCACTGCTAGGTATCTACTCAAAGGGATTAAGGGCAAAGACACAGACGGACATTTGCACACCAGTGTTTATAGCAGCATTATCTACAATTGCAAAGAGATGGAAACAGCCAAAATGTTCATCAACAGACGAGTGGCTAAACAAACTGTGGCGTATACCTACGATGGAATATTATGCAGCTTTAAGACAGACTAAACTTATGAAGCATGTAATAACATGGATGGACCTAGAGAACATTATGCTGAGTGAGTCTAGCCCAAAACTAAAGGACAAATACTGTATGGTCCCACTGATGTGAACCGACATTCGAGAATCAGCTTGGAATATATCATTGGTAACAGAGACCAGCAGGAGTTAGAAACAGGGTAAGATAATGGGTAATTGGAGCTGAAGGGATACAGACTGTGCAACAGGACTAGATACAAAAACTCAAAAATGGACAGCACAATAATACCTAAGTGTAATGTAACTAGGTTGGAACACTGAATGAAGCTGCACCTGAAATATGGTTTTTTGTTTGTTTGTTTGTGTGTTTGTATCTTTTGGTTTTGTTTTTTTTCTTTTTCCTTTTTATATATATATATTTTTTATTAGTATTATTATTTTAATTCTCTTCTCTATATTAACATTCTATATCTTTTTCTGCTGTTTTGCTAGTTCTTTTCCTAAATCGATGCAAATGTACTAAGAAATGATGATCATACATCTATGTGATGATACTAAGAATTACTGAGTGCATTTGTAGAATGGAATGATTTCTAAATGTTGTGTTAATTTCTTTTCTTTTTTTTGATTAATAAAAAAATTTAAAAAAAAAAAAAAAAAAAGAAAGTAAAAAGGCAGCCTATCCAATGGGAGACAATATTTGGAAACTACAATATCAGATAAGGGTTTAAGTATCCATAATACATACAGAGATTTTTCAACTCAGTGACAAAAAGACACACAATCCAATTTAAAAATGGGCAAGAGACATGAACAGACACTTCTCCAAAGAGGAAATACAAATGCTAAAAGGCAGATGAAAAGATGCTCAACTTCACCGGCTATTAGGGAAATGCAAATCAAAATCACTATGAGATATCATCCCACACTCACCAGAATGCCCATTAAAAAAAAAAAACAGAAAATGATAAGTTCTGGAGAGGATGTGGAGAAAGATGCACAATTATCCAGTGTTGGTGGAAATGTAAAATGGTACAACTGTTGTGGAGAGCAGTTTGATAGTTATTCAGTTACTCAATATAGAATTGATATATGATCCAGCAATCCCATTGCTAGGTATTTATTCAGAGGACATGGGGCCAAGGACACAGATGGACATTTGCACACCTATATTTACAGCAGCATTATTTACAACTGTCAAGAGATGGAAACAGCCCAAATTGTCCATCAACAGATGAGTGGCTAAACAAGCTGTGGTATATACATACAATGGAATATTACTCAGCTATAAGACAAAATAAAGTCATAAAGCATGTAACAACGTGGATGGATCTTGAAGACACTATGCTGAGTGAAATTAGCCAGAAACTAAAGGACAGCTACTGTATGGTCTCACTGATATGAACTAACATTAATGAGGGAATTGGAGAATTTCAGTTCAGAACGCAGGTTATCAGGAAATAGAAATAGGGTAGAGATTGGGTAATTGGTGCTCAAGGGATTGTGTAACAGGACTGATTGTAAAAATTCAGAAATGGATAGCACAGTACTATCTAACTGTAGTACAGCAATGTAAGTACACTGAATGAAGCTAAATGTGAGAATGATAGAGGGGAAGGGCTGGAGCATGTATGAAACCAGAAGGAAAGACAAACAATAAAGACTAAGATGGTATAATTTAGGAATGTCTAGAGTGTTCAATGATAGTGATTAAATGTACAAATTAAAAAATGCTTTTTCATGAGGAAGAACAAAGAAATGTCCATATTGCAGGGTGATGAAAATAGATGGTCATCCATATTTTAAAATTTTAACTTCTGTGTGACACTAGAGGGAGAAATGTCTATTTGGTGCAAAATTTAAATATTGACTTGTGCAATTACTGATTTAACTTGTATGGTCAGTTTAATTGAACACCATAAGTACATGGAATTGTGAATAAGGCATGAGATTTTGTAGGTTTGCCCAGGTTAGTGTGATGCGCCAATAAATCCCAGAGTGATCTGAACAGTGAATAAACAAGTATTTGCAAAGTCCCCTTGGGGGAATGAAGAGAAAGGGGGAAATATTCAACTTCCCCATTTGGAGAATTCCTGATATTCTCACAAGCAGTGGGGACAACCAAATCAATAGGCTGAGCCCTCAATCTTGGAATTCACCCCTATGAAACTTATCCCTGCAAAGGATAGATAAGCCTACTTATAATTAGGCCTAAGAGTCACCCCCAGAGAACCTCTTTTGTTGCTCATATGTGGCCTCTCTCTCTCTCTAAGCTGACATGACAAGCAAACTCACTGACCTCCCCCTCTACATAGGACATGATTCCTAGGGGTGTAAACCTTCCTGGCAATGTGGGACAGAAATCTTAGAATGAGCTGGGACTCTGCATTAAGGGATTGAGAAAACCTTATCGACCAAAAGGGGGAAGAGAGAAATGAGATAAAATCAAGTGTCAATGGCTGAGGTATTCGAAACAGAGGTTATCCTGGAGGTTATTCTTATATATTAAATAGATATCACCTTTTTAGTTAAGGTATAATGGAGAGGCTAGAGGGAACTGCCTGAAAATGTAGCTATGTTCCAGTAGTCATGTTTCTTGAAGATGACTGTGTAATGATAGAGCTTTCACAGTGTGACTGTGTGATTGTGAAAACCTTGTGTCTGATGCTCCTTTTATCTATGATATGGACAGATGAGTAAAAAATATGGATAAAAAACAAACAAATAATAGGGGGAACATATATTAAAATAAATTGAGTAGATATAAATACGAATGGCTAATGAGAGGGAGGGGTAAGAGGTATCGTACGAATGAGTTTTTTCTTTTTCCTTTATTTCTTTTGCTAAAGAGATGCAAATATTCAAAACATGATCAGCTTATGAATACACAATTGCATGATGATATTGTGAGCCCTGACTGTACACTATGTATAGAATGGTTGTATGTCAAGAATGTTTATATGTGTGCTTGTTAAGGCTTGCAATAATAATATTTTTTTTAAAAAAAAAAGGAGAAACAGACAATCTTACAGAATTCATAATGAAACACACCCACAAACAAAAGCCCACACTCAGATTATTTTGCTGCTGAAATCTACAAAATATTTAAAGAATTAATACAAATTCTTCACAAACTCTTCCAAAAATCAAAGAGGAGGAAATACTTCCCAACACATTCTATGAGGCCAATATTACTCTGATACCAGACAAAGACATGACAAGAAAACAACAGATCAATATCTTTTATAAGTTTGGATGGAAAAAAATTCTCAAGAAAATATTAGCAAACAGGATCCAACCAAATATAAAAATAATTATACACCATGACCAAGTGGGATTTATGGCAGAAATGCAAGCCTGGTTTAACATTAAAAAATCTATTGATATAATTCATCATATTAATAGAATAAAAACAAAAAAAATCACATGACAATTCCAATAAATGCAAAAAAGAGCATTTGAGGGGGATTCAGGGGTAGTTCAGTGGTAGAATTCTTGCCTGTCAACCAGGGGACCTGAGTTCAATTCCCGGTCCATGTACTTCCCCAAAACAAAACAAACAAACAAAAATTCAACAAATGGTGCTGCAATAACAGGATATTCACATGGAAAAAGAATGAAATGTGACCCCCACCATACAGCATACAAAAAAGTAAAAAATAGAAAAGCGCATTTAACAATATCCCATAACCTTTCACAATAAAAGCACTCAATAAACTAGGGCTAGAAGGAAACTTACTCAACTTGACAAAGGGTGTCTATGAAAAACCCACAGCTAACATCATACTGATTGAAAAACTCATTGTTTTCTTCTAAGGTCAGGAGCAAGACAAGGATGTCTGTATTTAAAATTGTACTGGAGGTTCTAGCTAGGGAAATCAGGCAAGGAAAAAATAATTAAAAGAAATGTAGTTTGGAATAGAAGAAGTAAAACTATCTCTATTCACAGATGACATGATCATGTATAGAAAAAAATCCTAAGGATTCATCTGAAAAATTATCAGCACTAACAAACTAGTTTAGCTAAATTTCAGGATAAAATACCAATACACAAAAAAATCAATAACATTTCTATATACTTGCAATGAACAATATGAAATGAAATTTAAAAATAGTTCCATTCACAACAGTATTAAAATTAACAAACTTCTTAGGAATAAATTTAACAAAAAAAGTGCAAAACTTAGAGTGAAAACTAAAAAACATTGTTGATAGAAATTAAAGATCTAAATAAATGGAACAGCATCCCACATTTATGGATCAGAAGGCCTAATATTGTTAAGTTGGCAATACTCTCTAAATCAGCCTATAGGTTCAATGTGTTCCCTATCAGAATCTCAGTTGACTTCTTTGAGGACACTGACAGGCTGATTCTAAAATTCATATGGAATTGCAAGGAACCCAAAAGAGAAAAAAAAGGAACAAAGTAGAAGAACTCACATTTACAATTTCAAAACATACTGCAAAGCAACAATAATCAAGAAAATGTAATACTGGCATAAGGTTAGACATATAGAGCAAAGGAAAAGGACTGAGAGTCCAGAAATAAAACCATGTGTCTATGGCCAAGTGATTTTCAAGAGGGGTGCTAAGACAATTCAATGGTGGAAGAACAGTCTTTCCAAAACATGGTGCCGGGACAACTGGACATCCACATGCAAAACAATGAAGTTGACCTTATCTCACACTATATACAACAATTAACTCAAATGGATCAAAGACTTACATGTAGGAAGGGGGCCTAGATGGTGGCTTAGCAAGGTATGGGATTTAGTACATCCTCCAGAGCAGCTAATAAATAACCAGGAACAGTACAGAACAACTGCTGGGGCCACATCAGTGACCGGACACTGAGCATACACCAATCTGAGCCAGCTGGACAGGCCGCAAGACCCCCCAGAACCGTGAGTGCCCCAAGCCATGGTGGCCAGTGCCCCTCCCCCAAAGGGGGCTTCCCAGAGCGGAAAAGAAAGAGACTTCACCAGCAGCAGGGCTGAGGACAACGAAACTCCAATTGTGGAATTAACTCACAAATTCTGACTACTAAAATTAGGCCCCCAGCTCAGCTGAACCTCAAGTAAAAGCAGTGATGACTACTTTTTGCCCCAGTGCAAAGGAGGCAGGGCTGTCAGAAAAAGGAAAAAAATACAGAGTTTTTTTTGGATTTGAAAAGGTCTGGGACCTGAAGGAAAGGCGGTGGCACATAGGACCTAGAGATACACAGAGCAGTGTACTAACTTAAGCTCTTGATTGGCAAACCCGAGGAATGGGGTCCTGCTCTGAAAAGAAATTTTCTCTTTCATTTTGGTGGCTGTGTTTCTACAGCTTGACTGCTCTTTGGATACAACTGCAAGGTTTCTAGGGCTCCACTGCTCCAGGCATAGGCAGAATTAAGCTTGTTTGAGTGTTTTTCTGAAGCCTGTGCCTTCCCCAGGAGATGGGTGGGGCCCAGCTCAGGTGGAATCCCTCCCTCAAGGAGTTCAGCCCTCAGGGTCTGGAAAAGTGAAGCAATTAAAACCAGCCTACAACCTCTCCTCTGTTTCCACCCTGCCCCCAGCAGGAAGAGTCTGCTGAAGTTAAAGGTACCACATCACCTTATACTGGTGGGACCTGCAGGCAGACAAATGCCACATACTGAGCAGGATAGGAAGAATGTGGAGCCCACAGGCTTCATAGGAGAGGTTTTCAATCTGCTGGGTTTCACCCTCAGGGAAAACTGACTCTTTCTTCCTGACAGGAGACCAGTTTGGTCTTGGAAAAAAGATGAAAATCAATTAATGTAATACACCATATCAACAAATCATAGCAGAAAAAACATGATCATCTTGATTGATGCAGAAAAGGCATTTGACAAAATTCAACACCCTTTCTTGATGAAAACACTTCAATGGATAAGAATAGAAGGGAACTTTCTCAACATGATAAAAGGAATATATGAAATACCCACAGCTAACATCATCCTCAATGGGGAAAAACTGCAAGCTTTCCCCCTAAGATCAGGAAAAAGACAAGGGTGTCCACCGTCACCACTGTTTTTCAACATTGTGTTGGAAGTTCTAGCCAGAGCAATTAGAAAAGAAAAAGGAATACAAGGCATCAAAAATGGAAAGGAAGAAGTAAAATTCTCACTGTTTGCAGATGATATGATACTATATGTCAAAAACCCTGAAAAATCCACAGCAAAACTACTAGAGCTAATAAATGAGTGCAGCAAAGTGGCAGGTTACAAGATCAACACCCAAAAATCTGTAGTGTTTCTATACACTAGCAATGAACAATCTGAGGTGAAAATCATGAAAAAAAATTCCACTTACAATTACAACCAAAAGAATAAAATATTTAGGAATAAATTTAACTAAAGAGACAAAAGACCTGTACAGAGAAAACTATAAGAAATTGTTAAAAGAAATCACAGAGACCTAAATAAATGGAAGGGCATACCGTGTTCATGGATTGGAAGACTAAATATAGTTAAGATGTCAATTCTACATAAATTGATTTACAGATTCAATGCAATACCAAGTAAAATCCCAAAAACTTACTTTTCAGAAATAGAAAAACCAATAACCAAATTTATCTGGAAGGGCAGCATGCCCCAAATAGCTAAAAGTATCCTGAGAAAGAAAAATGAAGTCAGAGATCTCACGCTACCTGACTTTAAGGTGTGTTACAAAGCTACAGAGGTCAAACAGCATGGTACTGGCATAAAGATAGATATACTGACCAATGGAATAGAATAGTGTTCAGATATAGACCCTCTCATCTATGGACAATTGATCTTTGATAACGTAGTCAAGTCAACTCACCTGGGACAGAACAGTCTCTTCAATAAATGGTGCCTAAAGAACTGGATATCCACATGCAAAAGAATGAAAGAGGACCCATATCTCACACCCTATACAAAAATTAACTCAAAATGGATCAAAGACCTAAAAATTAGATCTAAGACCATGAAACTGTTAGAAGAAAATGCAGGAAAATCTCTTATAAATCTTATATATAGGATTTCCTAGATCTTACACCCAAAGCACGAGCATTGAAGAAAAAAAGAAATAAATGGGAACTCCTCAAACTTAAACACTTTTGTGCATCAAAGAACTTTGTCAAGAAAGTAAAAATACAGCCTACACGATAGGAGACAATATTTGGAAACAATATATCAGATAAAGGTCTAGTATCCAGAATATATAAAGAGATTGTTCAATTCAACAACAAAAAGACAGACAACATAATTACAAAATGGGCAAAAGACTTGAACAGACACTTCTCAGAAGAGGAAATACAAACAGCCAAAAGGCATATGAAAAGATGCTAAACTTTCCTGGCTATTGGGAAATGTAAATCAAACCCACAATGAGATATCATCTCACACCCACCAGAATGGCAATTATCAATAAAAGAGAAAATGACAAGTGCTGGAGAGGATGTGGAGAAAGAGGCACACTTATCCACTGTTGGTGGGAATGGCAGATGGTACAACCACTGTGAAAGGCAGTTTGGCAGTTCCTCAGGAAGCTACATGTAGAATTGCCATATAACCCAGCAATACCATTGCTAAGTATCTACTCAGAGAACATGAAGACAAAGACACAAACATTTGCACACCAATGTTTATAGCAGCATTATTTACAATTGCCAAGAGATGGAAATGGCCCAAAAATCTATCAACAGATGAGTGACTAAACAAGCTGTGGCATATACATATGATGGAATATTAAGCTCCTGTAAGAAAGAATAAAGTTATGAAGTATGTAACAACAAGGATGGACCTTAAGGACATTATGCTGAGTGAGACTAGCCAGAAACAAAAGAATAAATACTGTATGGTCTCACAGATATGAACTAACATTAATGAATGTATTTGGATAATTTCAGTTAAGAACAGAGGTCATCGGGAGATAGAAATAGGGTAGATATTGGGTAATTGGAAATGAAGGGATACAGATCGTGCAACGGGACTGATTGTAAAAATTCAGAAATGGATAGCACAATACTACCTAACTGTAATACAATAATGTTAGAACACTGAATGAAGCTGAATGTGAGAATGATAGAGGGAGGAGGCCTGGGGGCAAAATGAAATCAGAAGGAAAGATATACGATAAAGACTGAGATGGTATAATCTAGGAATGCGTAGAGTGTATAATGATAGTGACTAAATGTTCAAATTTTAAAATGTTTCTGCATGAGGAAGAACAATGGAATGTCGATAATGCAGGGTGTTGAAAATAGATGGTAATTAATAGTTTAAAACTTTAACTTCTGTGTGAGACTAAAGCAAAAAATGTTTATTTGGTACAAAATTTATATTTTGACTAGTGCATTTCCTAATATAACTTTTATGGACAGGTTAACTGAACACCATAAGTGCCTTGAATAGGGCATGAGATTTTGTAGGTTTGTCCAGAGTGAAGCCTCAATAAATCCCAGAGTGATTTGATCAGTGAATAAAAATGTATTTGCAAAGTCTCCTTGGGGAAGTTGTGAGAAAGGGGGAAAATTTAACTTCTCCTAGTGGAGAATTCTTGATCTTCTCACAAGCAGTGGGGACAACCAAAGCAATAGGCTGAGCCCCCAATCTTGGGGTTTGTTCATATGAAACTTAATCCCACAAAGGATAGGCTAAGCCTACTTAAAATTAGGCCTAAGAGTCACCCCCAAGAGAACCTCTTTCTTACCCAGATGTGGCTTCTCTCTCTCAGCCAACAGGACAAGCAAGGTCACTGCCCTTCCCCTCTCTATGCAGGACATGACTCCCAGGGGTGTGGACCTTCTAGCAACGTGGGACAGAGATCCTAGAATGAGCTGGGACTAGCACCAAGGGATGGAGAAAACCTTCTCAAATGAAAGGGGGAAGAGAGAAATGAGACAAAATAAAGTGTCAATGGCTGAGAGATTCCAAACAGAATCAAGAGGTTATCCTGGAGGTTATTCTTACCCACTAAATAGATATCACCTTCTTAGTTAAGGTGTAACAGAGAGGCTGGAGGGAACTGCCTGAAAATGTAGAGCTGTGTTCCAATAGCCATGTTTCTTGATGATGATTGTATAATGATACAGCTTTAACAATGTGACGGCGTGCTTGTGAAAACCTTGTGTCTGATGCTCCTTTTATCTACCTTATGGACAGATGAGTAAAACATATGGATTAAAAATAAATAAATAATAGGGGAACAAATGTTAAAATAAATTTAGTAGATTGAAATTCTAGTGATCAATGAAAGGGAGGGGTAAGGGGTATGGTATGTATGAATTTTTTTTCTGTCTTTTTATTTCTTTTTCTGAATTGATGCAAATATTCTAAGAAATTATCATGATGATGAATATATAACTATGTGATGAAAAAAGAATATTCACATTGTATGTTGATTGGTTTTATTAATAAAAAACAAAAAAAAAGGACCTACATGTAACAGCTAACTATAAAATGCTTAGAAGACAACATAGTGGATAAACCTTCATAATTTTGGATTTGGCAAAAGGATCTTAGATATGAAACCAAAACTATGAGGAACAAAAGAAAAAATAGATAATTTGGACTTTATCAAAATTAAAAACTTTCATGCTTCAAAGGATATTACCAAAGAGTAAAATGGCAAGCCACTCTTTCAACTCAATAATCAGGAGACAAATAACTCAACTAAAAAAATATGCAAAAGATGTAAGTAGACGTTTCTTCCAAGAAGATACACAAATGACCAAAAAGCACATGAAAAGATGTTCAATATCATTATACATCAGGAAAATGCAAATCAAAACCACAATGAAATACCACTCCCCATCTACTAGGATGTTTAGAATCAAAAGTCAGATTAAAAATGTTGGTGGTAAGCCTCTTTGGAAATCAGTCAGGCAGTTCCTTAAATGATTAAACATAGATTTACTGTTTCACCCAGAGTTACCATATCACCTAGAGAGTCACTCCTAGGTATATGCCTAACAGAAATGAAAATATAGGCTCACACAAAATCTTGAACATAAATGTTTATAGTACTAATATCCATAAAAGCTAAAAGGTTGAAATAACCCAGTCTATCAACTGATGAGTGCATAAGCAATATAAATAATGGAATATTACTCAGCCAGTAAAAAGAATGATGCACTGAATGATATCTATATGAACATGGAAAATATTATGTAGGAAGAAAGAAGCTAATCACAAGGGATCATATATTATATGATTCCCTTCGTATGAAATGTCAAGAATTAGGGAGTTCTATGGAAGCAGGGAATAGACCAGTAGTTGTGTGAGGCTATAGGAGGGTCAGGGAGATGAGGAGCTGAAAGGGGATAGCTAACGTGAATGCGGTTTCTTTTTGAGGTCTGTTCTCACATTGTGGTGATGTTTGCATGTATCTGTGAATATCCTAAATACCATTAATTGCATAATTTAAACGGGTGAATTGCATGGTGTGTGAATAATATCTTAACAAAACTGCTAAAAAGAAAAGAAATGACTGTTTTAGAATATTAGACTAAATTGAATGAAAGATTACCAGGAATTATTGTGCCATATATATCAACGTGCAACTACATTCACTGCTTTTTTTAATTCACAGTTCCAAAATATATATACATAAAAGACAAGATGAAATAAGTCAAAATGTTGCCAATAGGTGATACTGCCTTCAATTTTTCCATTTTCTCTATTTTCCATTTTATAATGCATATTATTACAATAAGATGGAAATACACACAATATGAGAGAGGGCCCGGGACCACACTGTTCCTCTTCTGAGGGCCTCTGCCCTGAGGAAGACTCCCCATCACAGGACTCAGGGATTCCAGCACCAAGCACCGTAGGGAAGAGCCTCTTCACATCGCTGACACAACAACGCCCCACCCCCACTCCAGCTCTCTCAGCCTCACCTCGGCCCCAGCCCAGTTTAAAATGAATCCTCTACAGATTAAAATGTAAAAAGAATTTGTTTCTTATTATATGTGAATTAATGGAAAACCAACACGGCTTCTATTCCTGGGAAATGCGGCTGTCATGTACGAATCTGCAACACCTGCATTCTCCTAAGTTTAAATACAGAAATAATAAATGTATTGGTGACAATGAACCCTTATTGGGGAACAGAATCCTAAAGCTTCAGAACCTACAGCCATAGATTTCATCAGACTTCACCTTACCCTGGGTAAAATTGAGGCCTCCAACTCCATCAATTGTGCCGGCTGCAAAGCTGTAACCCAATGCTGGTTTACAGGTTTTTACCTAAAAGAAAGGTTTTACAAACAAAAACCAAAAAGGAAACAGAAGTTAGGTTGCAAATACATAAGGAGATCAGACCAGAACTTTGCCCTTGCGGTACAATCAGTGCGACTCGGTGACACTTACTGAGTGTGTGGAATTGAGCCACACGGTGACGTCTGTCATATTTGCCCACTGGTGAGCTGAAGCCAGCGGCCCGGTCACCTCCTGGGAGGCAGAGGTATACAGTTCCTAGGAAATCCACATAGACTTGCTGTTACAAGTTAAAAACTAAAGTGAATACCCCTGGATCTACCTAAAGAGTAACAGCTAGGGAAAGCGTCTCTCAGCAGCTTTCCTTCTGCTCCCACGTGTGGCCAGCCAACAACCCAAGTCGCTTTCCAGAAGCTTAACGGCCCAGAGACAGTTGACCTATGCCTGCTACCCGCAGACACGAGGTTACGGTGGCACGGGTTGTAGCAGAGATAGTCTCAATCTCACTTGAAAGACAGTCAAGAAAATTTAAGAGAAGCAGATGGGCCAAGTTAACTTCTTTACTAGAATGAGAGTGTATCCTCAGGTTTTCTCATGGCTTTTCCCTCTTAGAATACTTGAGTCCTCTATCAGGGCTGGTGCCAAGTGGTGACTTGAAAGACTTCAGGCCCCATATAACTAACGGTATCAGCTAAACACTACCACGATCCACCCTTGTGTCCTTTATTTCCTTTTCATATATATATATGAAACTATAAAACATTGTTGATAGAAAAGATCTAAATAAATGGAACAGTATCCCACATTTTATGGCATTTTATGGCAAATGTGAATACAAATATATTTGGAAGTTTTTGTTTTTATTGATCCGTTTCAGTTAATACAGGAATATCCTCTTTCTGCACAAATCTCCATGCTTGGCACACAGCCCATATCCACCCTGTCCTCAGCCCACTTTCAACAGTCACGCATGCGCTCCCAGGACATGTCATCAGCGGCACTGGCTGCAGCCTGCCTCGCTGACCAAGAGGGAAGCTGTACCTTACTCAGAGAAGAGCTCAGAATGTGGGGCAAACCTCTAAGGCTCCCAGACCCATAATAGTAACAAAATTTCTGATTCCTAAGTGTGTCACTGGCACATGCCCTAAATAGAATCTGTTCATTTAGAATAATCCACTGATAATACCACAGTAATTAAAAAGAAACCATAGTAATTAGGCTGGCTGGTGCTACCAATTTTGTGTCTGATATTTTTTAAAGTGCCTTTGTTCTTCCTTAATTGCTCCTTAATACTTTTGAACCCAGGGAACCAAATATTTACTTAAAACAGACACACACACACAGAGGACAAGAGGTAAGAGTAAGTTATAAAAAGGAAGGGATTTAAACTATTTATCAGGGGCATATCAACTTGAGGTCATCCTTTGTCTTTTTAATCAGAAACCTGTCTCCACAGAAATTGATGCACAGTATGGAGGCAAAATGGAAAATAAAATGTAGGAGAGGGAGGACGGTAGGTTAATTCACAGTATAGTTATCTCCCACATCACGGGGGTCAAGGGCATGGCACCCCACAATCTGGAAAGTCCCCAAAAATATTTTTGGCCCTCCTTACATACCAGAGAGGAAGTCTGAATATCTTCTTTCTCTTTTATGGGATGTTCACAGTACCTTAGTGTAAAATCTGGGTTATATATGCATATATTTTATGCATTTCTGAGCCTCTAAACTTTTTTGTGTCATCTGCTGGCCTTCACATGTCATCTGTAGCTTCCACAAAACTCCCCCCAAATTCCCATTTAATTTCTCATGCTGACTGGCAATTTGTCAAATCCACAATGAGGAAAGTCTTGATGTGGAAGGGATAAGTGTAATCTCACTCAAAACCAGATCTGGGCAGGCCACAGTGGCTCAGTGGCAGAGTTCTCGCCTGCCATGCCAGAGACCCAGGTTCAGTTCCCGGAGCCTGCCCATGTCAAAAAAAAAAAAAAAAAAAAAAAAATTTAAAACCAGGTCCTCTCTTCACCAACAATGTTTTAAAAAGGAAAGAAAATATGGTGTTCTTTACCAAATCAAAGAATACTGGGAACAAATTTGAATCCAATAATCCAAATTTAATCCAAACTGTGAGAACTGGAAGTTGTGCAGCTGTGCTCAGCTCTGCCTTGTTACTGAAGGAAAAGTTACGAAATGGTCTGATGACCTGGCAGGCAAACTCCTGAGAGAATTACGAGAACTCCTTGCCTAATTTGGACCAGCCTGGTCATGTCTGGTTGTACATTGATTGAAAATCTTACATTGTTCCTATTGCCCTGCTGTGGAAAACAAGAGCTCTGGTAAAATAGAATTTTCCTGACTACTTGGTTTTAAAGGTACTTCCTATAAGAAATCAGACCCTAACAGTCAGAGAGATGCTTCCATGTGGTTTGTGAGTGCAATCTCCAGAGCTGACAGGTAAAAGTATTCAGCCTTTCAAACTCTCCAGTGCTCTCGAGCTCTCGCTATTTTTCTTATAATTTTGGACGTTCAAATGAACAGCATCAGTGGATTCTGATGTAACTGGGAATGTGGCTTACCTTTGCTCTCTGATACAAGGTTTTTCCTATAATTTGTGTGCTGTCAAATATATCCCTTCCGGGTCCCTTGGCAATGCACATGTCAGACTGGAATACAATGAGACAAGACAGGTTCTCAGTGAAAGATATGATTATTTTAAGGAATGGAAAATTACAACTGAATCTAAGCCAACAGATTGTTTTAAGCTATGTTCTAGCACTTCTTTTCAGAAATTCTGTCAAATTACAGAATAGCAAAAAAAAAATCGTACATGGAAGCAAGAGCAGTGAATTTCTTTGGAAATGATCTATGGTAGTAGCATCTTAAAGATAAGGAAATTGAAGCTCAGCTGGGTTAAAGGATTTGTCAGAGGTTATACAGGTACCTAGTAACTGAGCTAAAACTGGAAGCCAGATTTCTCCATTTGTTGCACATCTTCCTACTTCTTTGTTCCTTTCTCTGACTATGGCTCATGATCACCTTAAATCTGTTCTACAACTAATTGTTGTAGTGTGCTTTGAAATTTATTGCTTTTTTTGTATATATGTTATGTTTCACAAAAAAAGTCAATTGTGATGATAAATGCACAGCTATATGATGATATTATGAACCATTGATTGTACACGTTGAATGATTACATGGTATATGAATATATAATATATATCAATTAGAAAACCATTAAAAAATTATCACCCAGATCTGTATATATTTCTAGGACAAACTGATGGGAAACTCAAATTTCAGACTAATTAAAAAAAATCAGTAAATGTAAAATTTTATTCATAAATACATAGACAAATATATAGAAAGAGAATTAAGCATAGTAATTTCTAGGATGGACAGAGAGTTGAAGGGATGGAGAATAGGGACTTTCAATTTTCATCACTCTCCATGTTTCCACGTTGTCAGAACTGTTACAAGATTTTTGTGTGTGTACTTTAAAAAGAAAGTAAGAGGAATTTCGATCTTATAAAAAGAAAAAGCTATAGACATTATAATCAGTGAGAAATGTCTCAGGCAGGCAGTTTTGGCACAAACTTGTAACTTCAGAAATGCCAAGACAAAATCTTTCAGATTATCCAAGTTTGGGGAAAGATATTCAGTCTCTGACATTTACTGAATTGTTCCTCCCATCAAAAACTTAGCAAATCAAATGGAAAGTGTAATTTTACCCAATGGAAAATTAGTGAGTTTGAGGGATGGGATTACTTTTCAGCAGAGCAGATGCTAGCAGTAAATATGCAGGCATATACTTGAGGAAAACATACTGGCAAATTAATGACAAATATTCATATATAAAATATGCATAAGATACAAAAACAAAGATTTCACATGCCATAATTACCTACCCCACCAATGGGACAAGAGCTATTGGCGTTATCACAGGGCTCCCCAGTGTTGATGCAATGTGGGCCGAGAATATTGGGGGACACATCTCCCAGGTTTGATGAAGCAAAAGCAGCTACATATGGTCCCTGCCAAGAGACACATCCAATTGCCTTTTATTCTTTCTTATCTCTTATAATAATTTCCATTAAAAATGCAAATATTCAATCCACTCGGGTGAAACTATTAAAAATCATTTATAGACAAAAGGAGGATGTACAATTATCCGAGGAAAGTTATTTCTGAAAAGTTTCACACTACATTCAGTATATATCATTACTGAAAATATTCCAAATACCAGTAAAGTTGTTTCAAGTAGGAGTGTTTCACACTTATGCTTCAAACAAAAATATTTGACAAGAAACACAGTATGCAAAAACAAATAATAAAATGCTAACCCATCAATCTAGTCATTGCTGTTTTACCTCGAGCTTAGAGATCCATTTGACCTTTAAAAATAAATATCTATGGGCTTAAAAAGGAAACAGCAAATTCACATTTTCCTGTTGCAAAACTGAATCTAAATATACCATCCTTCTTCTAGATCTGTCTTTCATGTATCTTTTCTTTATTATTCCACCCTGAAGTAACAAAACCCAAATGGTCTACCATTTCACCTTAAATGTCTCAAACTTTCTTATGAGCTGAGATAAGCCAGTATAGGATGTCAGAAGTCTTTCTGATACTAAAAACAATAACATATCTCAACGTGCCTAGCATCCAACCAGTCATCATGGTTGGTAACCACTTTTCTTTTCCCTAAAACAACAGGCTAAAATGAAAAATTACATAGGATGATTTATGTCAGTAGTGGAGTCAAGAGATTAGACAATATTGATAGGGCTAATATCTTTGAATGGAACATTTAATCTGGTCAAGGGCCTGAGGCTTTCACAACCCCGATCATGTATTCTCCAACACTTGGGGCATGGAAGCTGGGGTCAAATAAAACTTGTTCCTCCTCTTACTCATCTGTCTGTAGTTATTAATTTATGCAGAGCCAAGGACTGGGCTCCTGACCTGCCATCTCTGATCCTGTTACTTGCTGACTTCAAAGTTGCAAGACTGATGGACTGAGGTTATCTCTGATTTAGGACCTCTTCTGGGAAAGTGGAACAGGGTCCATGAAGAGTAGAGTCTAGACCTGTGAAGACTCATCATCTATCCTCATTCAGGATTCCTGGACTATTAAAAAGGTGCTTAATACTTTTCACAGCTCTTGAAAACAAACACCAACACAGCTTATCAGATTTCCAGGCTGATCTAAAACCATTCTATACTGTACAAATCTTTATCTTGACCTTCCTCACCCAACTAATTGTAAGTTTATGAAGCTACATGGTATATGAAACAAAGTGCAAAAGGAAAAAAAAAGTTCCCCCTTAAGGAAATGATGAATTCTTTCAAACCAAGCATTTCAGTATGTGAAGTCCATGATGTCACTTTATTCTGGACATCTGAATCAACTATTCTGAACATTGCATACATTATGACACTCAGTGGATCAAAATGAAACTTTCAAGGACATAAATTCTCACGTGTCCAGGTAGGTGTCCTCTGTTTTTTTCTTGCTCAAAAAGGTAAGATGCATAACCCATATTATCACCATTTACGAGATGGTTACTGCTGTTCATGCTGACTGGGTGGATGGCAAACCAGCTGTCGAGAAGCAAGAAGCCCTAAATTAATCAAGAGAACCAGAGACCTGGGGCCAAAAGCAATACTGGTGCTTACTTTCCTTCAAAAGGAAAAGAAACTTTTAAATGAAAGACATTCTACATTTAGGTTCTTTCATTGTTAATTGGTTTAAATTACAAACAATGCACTCAAGAAGTCTGATCATTTATTTAAATTAAAAATACACAACTCATTTTCATGAATAGTTCATCATCGTCATCTTCAACTGACAGGCCAGATTAATTGTACAAACGTGGATCTTTTCCTCCAAGACGGGTACCCACACAGTAATTTCTCAAATCATTCCAAACCAATTCAATAAACATTTTACTGGGAGTCTGCTGTGTGCAGAACACTGAATAAATAGTGGTTTACTTTCAGACACTTGCCGACGAGAGAGATGTGAGCAAATGGCTTTAATACAGTGTGAAAGATGTTATAAAGAAATCATTACAGTGTTTGGAGACCACGGATGAGGCAGCAATTAATTCGAAGGGCATTTCAGGGATAGGGAACAATGGAATAAATGCACAGAGGCATGAAAGAGGATGTTATACATAATTCATTATATCCTTATGCATAGTGATACCTCATTTAGGTGTAGAGCTATAAAGTTTACAAACTAATTTCACATCTGTTACCTTATTTGAACCTCATCACAACCCAGGGTGATAGGCTGCTATACCTGCCCTCTCCATAGAGTGGCCCACTTGCCACAGGGGGCCAAGATTCAAATCTGGGTTTTGCAACTTATTGTCCAGTATCCTTTGTAGAATCAAACCTCCACACAAAGTGAAAGAGAAAATATTAAAGAATGGAAGACAGTGAAGCAGATTAATCAGAATGCTCCATAAAAGAATTATGCCAGTGCATAAAGCTTCAGAGTAATATAGGACTTTTCAAAAATATCTTCTGTTGATTAAATTATTTCATGAAACTTTTTTAGATATTTCAGTTTACCTTCCTACCTAAGTAAAACAGTGTTCCATAAAACTTAACGTTTATTTAAAGACTAAGGAAGTTTTAGGACTTCAAGGTCATCATTCCATGGTTCAGTTCTCTTTGCACAGTAGATGTAAATGTAGTCACAAGTGACCAGTTCAAAGCCCACAGGGACTGGGCAGTAACATAAATGAGGTAACATAATTGAATTAAACTGGTTGGCACAATAGGGAGGATCGTGGACTGTGGAGAGGTGGAGGCACTTGCATGGTCTAAAGACCACCCCTCTACTCAGGTCCAGCCAAATGTTGCCTTATAAGAGTATTGGCCTATTGCTGCCAGATCTTGCAATTTTTTTTTTAAAAGAAGACACAAATCTAGGCTTTTATGAAGAAAAAAATCCTGATTTTAAAATGCTGAATTTGGTTTTTTCAACAAATAAATATCAAGGGAAAAAAAAAGGGTGACTGTTACAAATTAATAGACTTAAGACACAGAGTCAAAAATGCAATGTGTTGGACTTTGGATTCTGATTCAGACAAGCCAACTGCAAAAAAAGACTGTATGATACAGTAAGGGAAGATTGAACACAGACTGGGTTTTAGACCATATTGAGGAATTATTTTTAATTTTGTTAGTTATGATAATGATTGTGGCTATATTATTTTAAAAAAAGAAATCTCTATTTGGTAGAGATACATGCTGAAATATGTATGGGTGAAATGATGTGATATCTAGGGTTTGCTTTAAAATATTCCACCAAAACAAACAGAAAAGGAAGGGGGAGAAAAGGAGGAAACAAAATGACAGAATATTGCTAATGTTGAAGCTGAATGAGAGTTACATGGAGATTCATTATACTAATCACTCTAAACTGGTATTTATTTAAAATTTCCATGCTAGTTTTTTGTTTGCTTAGGTAGGTGTGCCAGTTTGAAAGGATTATATACCCTAGAAAAGCCATGCTTTAATCCTGATCCATCTTGTGGTGGCAGCTGTTTCTTTTAATCCCTATTCAATACTATAGGCTGGAAACTTGATTCGATTATCTCCAAGGAGTTGTGGGGATTAACCTTGGATTAGAGGGAGATGTGACTCCACCCATTCCAGGTGGGTCTTGATTAGTTCAATGGAATCCTTTAAAAGAGGAAGCATTTTAGAGAGAGTCACAAGATCCATAACAGTCATGAGAACCACAAGAGCTCACACATGAAAGAAGAAGCCCGGAGAGAAAGCTAGCGGACATTGCCATGTTCACCCTGTGTCTTTCCAGTTGAGAGAGAAACCCTGAACTTCATTGGCCTTTCTTGAGTGAAAGTAACCTCTTGTTGGTGCCTTAATTTGGACATTTTTTTAGACTTGGTTTAATTGGGACATTTTCACGGTCTTAGAACTGTAAACTTGCAACTTAATAAATTCCCCCCTTTAAAAGCCATTCTGTTCCTGGCATGTCGCATTCTAGCAGCTAGCAAACTAGAACCGTTAGCATCCATTTTTTTGTTTTGTTTTGTTTTTTAAATTTTTTATTTATTAATTTAAAAAAATTAACATCATTTCATTCTACATATACAATCAGCAATTCTCAATATCATCACGTAGTTGCATATTCATCATTTCTTAGAACATTTGCATTGATTTAGAAAAAGTAATAAAAAGACAACAGAAAAAGAAATAAAACGATAACAGAAAAAAAAGATTATACATACTATACCCCTTACCCCTCATTTTCATTTATCACTAGCATTTCAAACTAAATTCATTTTAACATTTGTTCCCCCTATTATTTATTTTTATTCCATGTGTTCTACTCGTTTGTTGACAAGGTAGATATGAGGAGCATCAGTCACAAAGTTTTCACAATCACACAGTCACATTGTGAAAGCTATATCATTGTTCAATCATCATCAAAAAACATGGCCACTGGAACACAGCTCTACATTTTCAGGCAGTTCCATCCAGCCTCTCCACTACATCTTGAACAACAAGTTGATATCTACTTAATGCGTAAGAATAACCTCCAGTATAACCTCTTGACTCTGTTTGGAATCTCTCAGCCATTGACACTTTGTCTCATTTCACTCTTTCCCCTTTTGGTCGAGAAGTTTCTCTCAATCCCTTGATGTTAATTCTCAACTCATTCTAGGGTTTTTCTCAACCCCTTGATACTGAGTCTCAGAACATTCCAGGATCTCGGTCCCACATTGCCAGGAAGGTCCACACACGTAGGAGTCATGTCCCATGTAGAGAGTGCTTGTCATGTTGGCTGGAGAGAGAGTCCACATCTGAGCAACAAAAGAGGCTCTCTTGGGGGTGATTCTTAGGCCTATATTTTAAGTAGACTTGACCTATCCTTTATGGGGTTAAGTTTCATATGAACAAACCCCAAGACTGGGGGCTCAGCCTATAGCTTTGGTTGTCCACACTGCTTGTGAGAATATCAAGAATTCAACTTGGGGAAGTTGAATTTCTCCCCACTCTCACCATTCCCTGAAGGGGGCTTGCAAATACTTTTCCAGTCACTGATCAAATCACTCTGGGATTCATCGGGGCATCACTCTGGACAAACCAACAAAATCTCATGTCCTACCTGAGATTCCAAGTACTTATGGCGTTCAATCAAACTATCTACATAAGTTATATTAGGAAATGCACTAGTCAAAATAAAAATTTTTTACCAAATAAACATTTTTTGCTGTAGTCTCACACGTAAGGTGACATTTTAAAATATTAATTACCATCTATTTTCAGCACCCTGCAATAATGACATTCCTTTGTTCTTCCTCATGCAAAAACATTTTTAAAATTTGTACATTGTACATTTCACTATTATTGTACACTCTAGGCATTCCTAGATTATACCATCTCAATCTTTAACATCTATCTTTCTTTCAGATTTCATTTATGTCCCCAGCCCTCCTCCCACTATCATTCTCACATGCAGCTTCATTCAGTCAGCATCCATTCTGAATTTTTAAAAGCACAGTATCAGGCCAAATCATCACTCTATAGGCTGAATTCAATCCTGAGAAGCCTATTTGCCACTGTGCAAAGGTATAGAGTTTAGACTGAAGACGTTCTAAGTTCATCCCCTAGAAATTACTTCAAGGCTTATATATTTAAGAAAACCATTGTATTAATTTATTTTTTGTGGTTTCTTTCTCTCCTAAAACTTAAGTACCAGAGGAAACTCTAATCAACTAATATTTTCAAGTTAATTGGACTCTGCTCTCTGGGAGTTTCACTCTATCTAGATTGGAAGGAGAGTAGGGTAGTGGCATGGCAGTTCCATAGCCTCCAACCAAACTACTTCTGTCTGATATGAACGACACTGAATTCAGCCAGCATCACTGCAATTCCTCTAGTGCAAAGGAAACCCACAGAACAATCCCATCAACATCGACTATTTTTTAACTCTTATTAGCCACATACTTTACACACACAACCTCAATTTATTCTCACAAAAACCCTTTGAGGCAGGTACTATCATTATCCCCATTTCACAGCTAAGGAAACTCAGTTTCAGAGTAACCCAACCAAGACCACGCTGATCAGGGTCACCCAGTCACAATTAAGAAGCAGGTTCTTCAGACTGTCAAGTCCATGTTCTCCTCCACTAGGGGATACTAGCTCTTTCCCTCTGTTCATTCACTAGCTCATTCAGCATACATTCAGTTACTTCGACCCTGTGCCAGGCACTGGGGACACGAGATAGATGAGGCATCATCTTGTCCTGGAAGAATGCTTCACGGAGGATGTGACGTTTGAGCAGCTCTTAGAAGACAAGTAGGAACTTGGAAAAGGAAACACTGAAGAAAAGGCATTCTTGGCAGAGGATGTAAGATAAGAGGAAAAGATTCAGAGATGTGAAGGAGTACAGTGTGTTCAGAGAATAGATAGGGAGGCCAAAGCAGAATGGATATGGGCAGGGAAAGATGGCATTGTTCCTTTAATTCAATCAGCATAAATTTATCGGTAGACGAGTGGGTGCTTGGTTTTGTGTTAAAGCCAAGAAATATAGAGAAGAATCAGATGAGTTTTCTGTCATCAAGGAACTTACAATTAGCCATGATAATATCGGAGAAGAAAGCAAATGCTAGGAATTTTTATCTACTAATTAGACTGCAGTCATGAATTCTTATTTCATTTATTTTAGGCCTTAGTAAATAAATTGAACTTTTCCCCTACAAATTTGAAATAATAAATATTCAAAAATGTCATTTGAATTTCAAACAAGGAAGGTGTTGCATTTTCTTCCTCTGTCCTATGAAATATCTGCTATTAAAATATCAGCCATGTCACAGAACCAAAGTACTATGGTAATATATGGATATTTATAAAGATATACAGGAAGATGAACATTCAAATTTTTAAAGGCTGTGCTTATAATTTATCTTATCGGGTCAAAAAATACTCATCAAAGCAAAGTTCAAAAGAGAGAAAAAAATTTTAGGTAGTTTCCAAAGAAGAAGTTAGAGGGCATACATAATAGGGATAAATATGTGACTGATAATAAACCTTTTTAAATAATGATTTTGTCACAATTAAGAAGGGAAATAGGAAGCAGGGCTCTGCTGGAATCCCCATGAGGTAATCAAGAGTACTGGGGGAAGTCAAAAGATTTGGCATCTTATCCTTGTTTGCAGCAAAGTTAAATTTTCTGGATCTCTGTTTCCCAAGATTATAAAATAATATATTTTTACTATGCTTTGTGAATCAATAAACAACATATTAATAAAGAAGATTATTATTTAGTGATCCTATGTAAGTGAGGCATTAGAAGCAGATCTCTGGGGCCTCTTTCAATTCAGACACTGCATGCTTCCTACTCCGAAACAAAAAAGAAAAGTGAAATGCAAAATTGAACTCCTTAAATATTTTAAAACCGTAGCAAACCCCTAGCACATTCCCCTCTCTCAGGGCGGGGCCATCAGGTCCAGCATGAAGGTAGTGACCTGCACAAAGGTAGCTGACAAAGGGGGTCAGCCCAGGCCCTGCTCAGCTCACCAAGCTAGCTGCCTCAGTCAGGCCAGAGAATGGGCTGCCTTTGTGCACCTTGCACTAAGGCCCTATGTGCTAGATGCATCTCTCTCCAACCCAAATATCTATCAACAGGGAAACAGAACATTGTACATACAACCAAAAATAGTGTCAGGAGTATTCATAGTACCAGAGGGAATACGTCTGGTGGCTAAGAATACCAGCTCTGGAGCCAGACCTACCTGGGTTTGACTCCTACCTCCCCTACTTACTAGTTTTGAGATCTTGAGGAAGTTGCTCAGCCTTTATGAGCCTTGGAGTTCCTATCTGTAAAAGGAGGATAATTAGAGTATCTGCCTGTGGTAGATTGAATTCTATACCCCAGAAGAAAAAAACAAAACATGTTTTTAATCAAAATCCACTCTTGTGGGTGTGAACCCATTGGACATAATATTGTGAATATGTTTGTTTTTTTTTTAAATTTAGGTGTGGACAATGGAATCAGGTTGTCTTTAATCTGGATTAGTGGAGTCCTTTATATTCAGAATTAAATTCAGACAGAAAGAGAGAGAAAGCCATGGGAATAAGCCAGAAGTCAATGGAAACCGGAAGAGAAGGGAGAAGCCATTGTCACATGCCTGACCATGTGACAAGAAGGCCAAGGAACCCCAAAGAACTCTAGCAGCCAGTCCCTGGGTGCCATGGTATTCACGGGGAGAGCCATTTCCTTACCAATACCTTGATTTTGAATCTGTCCTACACTTAAAACCATGAGTCAATAAATTCCCATTGATTAAGCCAGCCCATTGTATGGTATTTGTTTTTAGTAGCTGGGAAAATAAGACACTGCCTCACAACATTTGCTGACAACTAAAGGACATGGAAGGGGCTCAGCAGAGAGCCTGGCTTATACTAAGAACGGACGAGGTAGTCATTATGATGATATTGATGATGGTGGTGGTTATGATGTTGAGGAGGAGGGAAAAAGGGATATAAAGCTCTCAGTAGAACTATATATAGGACTGGTCTGAAACTGTTATGTACCCCCAGAAAGTCATATTCTTCTAACCCATTCCTGTGGGTGCAGACCCATTGTGGTTGGGACCTTTTGATTAGGCTGTTTCCATAGACAAGGGACCCACCCAATTCATGGTGGGTCTTAAGCCTCTTTACTGCATTCTTCTGTGAGAGAATAAAAAGACAGTAAAAGCTGAGAGAGCTGAGAGACATTTAGAGAGAGAAAGAAAATGCCCCAGGAGAAGTCAGAAGTTCCCATAGGAGATGAGAGAGCCATTTTGAAATCAGAACTCAGAGAGAAGAAGGACCAGCAGAGGCTGCCGTGTGCCTTCCCACGTGACAGAGGAACCCCAGAGGCCGTCAGCCTTTCTGCAGTGAAGGTATACTATTGTTGGTGCCTTAATTTGGACATTTCTATGGACTTAGAATTGTAACTTGTAACTTAATAAATGCCCTTTATAAAAGCCAATCCATTTCTGGTATATTGCATTCCAACAACTTTAGCAAACTAAAACAGTGATTTATAAGATTAATTCAACGTTAAAATATATGTTATATGTGTGTTGAAGACATTCAAATCATATAGGCACAAAATGATTAAATAAGAATACCATGCCCTCTTGTGGCAGAGACTTGAGTGTTCACAAAATGCCCCTGTGTGCTCTTTTATTTCCCAGTTCCACTTGCAGAGGGAGGCATGTGAATACTTCCAGACAATAAAATGTGTCCAGAGGACCACTATATCTTCACTAGATTTTGTATGAGTACGAAATAAGTCTTTAACTTGTAAGACACTGGAAGTTCGCCTTCTGTCTATTGCACTTACATGGCATTAATTACCCTGATATTCATCCTAATTAATTATTACCCTGACACACCTCTTTTTCACTTCCCCACAGTCCTCCTCAGCCTACCTCACAGCAAACTGCTTAATAGAGGAGAGCAAAGGGTATTTCATAGTGCTGTACTAGAAGGGTTTGGGGTCTGTGACTTTACACAAAGGACAACCTGAATTTTAAACAGGGAGAATACAGACTAGGCTTATCAGATTAAAGAAAAACATTGAGCTGCAGCACAGAGGAGACATTCTGGAGTTACAGATAAACCTGGTATCCAGCATACTTAAGAATCTTTTTGCCATATCTGCTCTAAAGAAAAGACATATATTCTCAATGAATCCTTCTATTATCTTCACATTCCTAGATGAAAATCCTCTCTAGATAATGTATTAAAGGAACATTTGTTTGGGTGGATTCCAGAAAGTTACTACAATAAAAATTCTTGTGTCCTAAATGGTATGATTAAGCGATCAATAAAAAAGAAAACAACAATAAATGGTCAATAAGGGTATTTTATTGTTGTTGTTAATTCAAGAATAGGAATTCAAGAAATTCAGAGGAAAACAACAGTTGACTTGGCTTTTTGTCTACTTGGCAACAATTATAAAGCATCATAATACTCAGATTGTCAAGCACCATCATAACCCTTCCAGGGGTTCATTTGACAATTTATAGGCGAAGTCTAAAAATATAAGTATTCTCTTTAGTTCAGCAATTCCACTTCTAGGAATTTACCTTAAGGAAATTTTTGGCAAATATACAAGTTCAGGAATGATTATCACAGTGTATTTTACGATAGGAAAAAACTGTAAGCAACCTAAATGTCAAGTTGGATGTATTATATATGCATATAATGGTATGGTATATAACAATTTAAAAGGGTAATTTAAAAATTCTAACTGGCACTGACAGATATTCGTAAGGTGTTGCTAAGAGGAAGAAAAGTTTCTGAACTGTATATACAATGAAATATTTAAAATATTTTTAAATAAACAAATTTATAAACATACTGAAGATAAAGGCTAAAAGGCGGTAACAATGTTTAATAGAAGTTATCTTTGAGTATCAAGACTGCAAAAGATATTTTTAATCATTTTTTTCTGCTCACTGTGGAAAATTTAGAAAATATATAAGCAAAAGGAAGATTTAAAAATCACTTGATAGTCTCAACACATAGAGATAACATTGTTAACATTTTTTTATAGTGAGTTAAAATTTCTCATGTCTGTAGGTGAAAAGAAATACCCCTTAAAAGAATGACTTTTAAGTTAATCTTATTTCTTATTGCATAGGGAAACAAACAGAAGAAAATGCTACTGGATATTAACTGTGATTGACTTTGGGTACTTTAACTTTTTTTTTATTTTAATGCAATTTTATCACACTATATTCATACACCATAATGGTACCATAACTTTGAATGAATTTTTCTCCCTGTCTACTTTTCTATGTTTTTCAAGCTTTCCATGGTGAGCATATATTATCTTCATCTTGAAAAAAAGTTGGAAAAATTATAATCTCCAAGATCTGTTCAGGTTAAGAACTTGACAGAAATCCAATAATCAAGTAAGTCTAATGTCTTCTGCCTGTTGTGACAACAGGTTTAAAGGCTTTGGTTTCGAAATTTATACAGTTTAAATTACTCTGACATGATGTTTCTTTATTATCAGTCAACTAACATCACACTTGTCATTAAAAAGCCCTTACTAAGGGCGGGCCACAGTGGTTCAGCAGGCAGACGTCTCGCCTGCCATGCTGGAGACCCGGGTTCGATTCCCAGTGCCTGCCCATGTTAAAAAAAAAAGCCCTTATTAAGTAGCTCCGCTTTACATGGGGTTGGGCCAGACACAGGGTGAACACACACTACACATCCACGGTCTACACAACGCTGGAAAGGAACAACACACATAAACAGATAGGAAGTCAGAGCCGGAAGACAGCATCAAGCTTCAGGACAACATGGAAGGGGAATAATGGGAAAGAGAAGTTCAGTGAAAGATGTAGAGCAGGACTTCATAAACCAGTTAATGCTAATGGAGAAGTTATTTATGAAGACAAGGAAGAGGTGAGATGGAGAAAAGAGAAGAGGTCAAGAATGGTTTGGTGAGGGGCTGTCATGAAGGTTGCATCATTTGCTATTTGAGGGGCATTAAGTGGACTTGGAGGAGAGTAAAGAGGGTAGAATAGAGAGCCACAGAGAATAGAGGTGCAGATATTACAATTCCAGAAGTCACAGTAATAGATGGCAGAGAATATTTATACCCTCATTGAGTTCTATAAGTCAATATCATTCAAATAAATTACTGTTGTTACATAAATCGGATTTCTCTGCTTGTACACAAAATTATTCAAAGCTGACCAAATCACTGCTTCTGTTGATTTAAAAACTGAACCTGTAAGGGGTGCCCCTATAGAACTCTTTTCTGTAAGAATAAAAGGAATTGCAATGTATAAAACAGAAAGCAATAGAGCTATCATACAAACATCTGTTCAAACCTTCCTTATAGCTCCAACAAATAGGAAAACCATGTCCTACCAAATCCTAGAGGCTGACAGGTGGAGAAAAAGAAGAGAGTCCATGCCACTCCTGCAAATTCCAGGAAGAAAACTCTCCTGAGGCAAAGAAGGGAAGAAAAACAAGCCAGAGCCAGTCCTGTGGAAGCATGCTTGGGGAAATGGGCCAGTCTCCCAGCTACCAACCCAGAGCTGTTTCACAAGGTTGGCTGACTGTCTGAGAAACAGCTCAGCCACAGACTGAGCTGCCATTTGGATTATCTGTCCTTGTGACTTTTTTTTTTTTTTTTTTTGGTAGGGATATTTGAAATCTTTGTTTTGTATTCTCCCTTCATACTTTCTTCATACACATGGTGTCTTAATACACCAGGATTTCTCAAGATGCCCCTTCCTCTCACACTGGATGACAGTTCAAGGTGCCTTCCAGAGTCCCCCCCAAAGTGAATTTTGAAAATGCCAATCAGATTATATTCTCATTCAGAATATCCCAAACATGTCCCCTACTTCTGCAGAAAATTTATTCCATGTTTTTGAGTAACGTAGTATCAGGCAAGAAGATGGAAATATTTTCCTTACACAGAGAGAACAACTGGAGCAAATAGTGGCCTCATCACTGTAGAGGACTAAATGGTTTATGAAAGTTTCACACACATAATTTTATTTCATTTCCCAAGCTGCCACCCTTCCTAATCCTTAGAGGATTCCCACCCCCTAGCCCAAACTTAAAACACTTTAATGATTTTCCATTTTCCTTGGTATAAAGACCAAAATCTTTACTATGACCACCAACAGAGCTCTACCTCTAGCTTACCTCACAACACCCTCTCTCACTGCTCTCCCCTCCGGCCACAGGGCCCTTTTCAGTTCCTCAAAATGGGCCACTTGATTGCTGCACATGTTAAATGGTCTTTTCTGTCCTCTGTTTTCCCAGTTAATTCCTATTCTTCCTACAGATCTCAGTTTCACTGGAAAAGGGAAAGGAAGACTTTCCCAACCTCCCTGATAGGACAAATCCCTCTAATATATGATTCCACAGCTCTACACACTTTACTTTCTTAACACTTAACCCAACTGTAGTTATACATGTATTTGCATGATTATTTGAAAGTCTTCTGTCCCCACCAGTAGACTGTAACTTCTGTAATGCTAGCAACTACATTTACTTTTGTTCACCTGTGCATCCTAGTATCAGTTCACTGCATGAGACATGTATTCCACAAATAAGTGAAAGAATAAATAATAGTACCTGTGTGGAGAGAAGGTATTACATCTACATTCAAGAAATGTGGAAATCGGGTCTCAGCGAGATCTAAGGAACACAAAGACAAGTATTCTGATTGCAAAGCCTGAAACTATCATTCCAGGGACTGGGAAGTATTGTGTGGACACAGTAGGTACCTGGAGCAGACTTACTGAATGTAGGAATGAATACAGCAATGAAAGTAGGAAGGAATGAATTCTGAATTTCAATACAATTTTCTGTACAAAGGGGATAGTGCTGACTTTACTATAAACTATCCCTGTTATATTGGGCAGGTGTTCTAGTTTGCTAGCAGTCAGAATGCAATATACCAGAAATGGCATGGCTTTTAAAAAGGGGAATTTAATAAGTTGCTAGTTTACAGTTCTAAGGCCAAGAAGATGTCCCAATTAATACAAGTCTATAGAAATGTCCAATCTAAGGCATCCAGGGAAAGATACCTTGGTTCAAGAAGGCCAATGAAGTTCAGGGTCTCTCTCTCAAGTGAGAAGGCACATGGCAAACAGGGCCAGGGTTTCTCTCCCATCTGGATGTAGCAAACACAGCTTCATCTGCTAGCTTTCTCTCCTGGCTTTCTTTCATGAAGCTTCCCGGTAGGCATTTCTTTCTTCATTTCCAAAGGTCACTGCCTGATGGACTCTCTGCTTCTTGTGGCTATGCCATTCTGCTCTCTCAGAATCTCTCTGATTCTCCAAAACGTTCCTTCTTTTATAGACTCCAGAAACTAATCAAGATCCACCCAAATGGATGGAGACATGTCATCACCTAATCCAGCTTAACAATCACTCTTGATTAAACCACATCTCCAGGGAGATAATGTAATTGCAGTTTCAAACATACAATGCTGACTAGGGATTAGAAGAAGTGCTGTCTTTACAAAATGGGATTAGGATTAAACCATGGCTTTTCTAGGGTATGTCCATCATTTCAAACCAGCATAGCAGGTCACATCACCTTGCTAGGCCTTGTTTCCTCAGCTGAAGGTTGACCTAGATGATCTCCATCCTCTGCAATTTTGAGCTCCTGTGCTTCCAAACTCTCCACACCTTGGGATTCTGCCAACAGCAGGCACCTAGATGTGTGGTTGAGTTACTCAGGAGACCAAATTTGGCTTTATGTTTTTTATCATTTTTAATGTATTCACGAGCAATTATGAACTCCTCACTATGCAACAAGAGGCAATTGCAGGAGCAATTACACCAAGGATAACATATGGCAGCTATAGAAACAATGGAAAGTGATTGCAGGGCATTATGCACAGCAGATAGAAAAGCATTGCTATAACCTTGACAACTGATCTTGGGACATCCAGATATATGATATAGGTTATATGCAAGGGGGCAAAGAACATCTGGCCACGAAAATAACATTTTTAAACTCTCTGTTTCTCAATTAGATAATTGAGAAACTACAAAATGAGAGAGAGAATCATGAATGATCTCAGTCATTAAGCCAAATAGAATCTATAGGGGAAAAGTCATCTTCTCTAAAAAATTTTGGATAGTCAGTCTAACTTTTCATAAATGTAGGCTCTTATCTTGACTTCTCCTGATCATAATCCCCTCTAAAGTGCTCCCCAATCTACAGCTAGCTTACCTTTCCAGATTGATCTCTCACCTACTCCCTGACCTGGCCATACTTTCTCCTCACTATTCACTCTTCTTCATGATTCCATGAGAAACCCCATGGCTCTGTCAAGGTCCAGTTCAAATGCCATTTTTCTTTGAAGCCTTCACCAGGCTCCCAGGCAGAATGTAGTACGATCTCCTCCAAAATTCCAATAGCATTTATTTAAGCCCACATGATAGCACTGATGGCCTTCTGACTTATGTTAGGTTTCTTGTCTATCTATCCATCTCTCAAGCTCCTGCCTCCAGCCATGTCACTCATCCTAAGCACTTTGAGGACAGGGACCATAGCTTATTCATCAGAACATGCCCAAAGCACACAGTTGAATGCCTGACATATTAAATTATGTCCATTAAATTGAATGCCAACTAATTTATCTAATGAGCTAACAATAAATGAATGTATTGTGATGAAAGAATGAGCTCTATTATGTCAGCCCATATAACAAAGTGAATTTTAACAGGGAGTTTTCAGTCATCCCACTTTAAACCCAAAGAAATAACTCCCATGCTAAGAATTTCAAGCATTCTGTTATGTCAGTAGTGAAGTTATTTGGAAGAGGATGAATTTTATTTTATTCCTTACCTTTTAGATAAAACTATTTCAAGTCTTAGTATATTCACAGAGCTAGAGTTTTGCATGTGCTAGACAATTTAACTGTAAGTAACCCCTAGGAGGTATTAATATTCCTATTTTCAAGTAAGATCACTGAGGTCTACATAGATCCCCAGGTCACATGTTTCCCCAGGCCACAGGTTTGGTAAGTAACAGGGCTGAGATATGAACCCAAGTCCAGCTGATCCAAATCCTGAACTCCTTACCACCAGGCTGTCTCCTTCCTAGTTAAAGGGTAAACCCTGGTACCTGAACTGTGAATCGTAGACTTTAACACTTTTCTTCATGCCTTTGTTACTTTTAATTCACTGTTAATTTTACTCACAAAGAATCTCTCACTCAGATATTCATAATCTGCCTGGTCCACCCCTCATCACCTTAACTAACACCTACATTTTTAAAGACTCACTCTATCCCATAGTTTTAGAGATAAGAAAACTGAGACACATAACAGTTATATAACTTGCCCAAAATCACAGAGCTAATAAGGATGAGATCCCCGAGTTGAACCCAAGCCAGTTGACTCTAGCACCCAAGCACTACTGTTCATTTCCTTACTTCATGTTGAGGAATGCCTGCACCATTTTTAAGTCCACAGGACAAGGTGGAGCCAGTTCTTTTATATAAGAACTCACGTCCAGTCAATTCCCAAATCAGTCTGATTCCACAGACCAAAATCACATATGATTGTGCATGCCCTTTTTCCAGAGCAAACAAAATCTACCTGTTTTCTTACATGATGTCACTGCCAGAGAAAGTGCCACAGTCTGTGCTAAACCATAATTTCACCCTAACTGCTTCCTCGAGGTGGTCTCAGTTCTGCTTTTCCCAGTAATTGGCATCGTCCTACAATAGACTTAATCCTTTGAGGGAAATGCAGGTAAAGGATCCCAAATCCATAATCACCTGCTGCCTATGTGGTCAGATTATTTCCTCCATTTTACCGAGAGGTAACTGTCCACCGACTTCACTCAGCACACAGCTCTTCACCCAGAAACAACTGCAAACATTTACCAAACCTTTATATGACGTGCCTGATGCTGGGCTGAGGCCGTTACCCACCTGGATCCCTCCTTGGGTCATGGTCATAGTAACCTCATTTTAAGATGAGTAGTTAAACCCTCGGAGGCTGGGAACCTTGTCCAAGTGCACATGGCTGGGTCCTGGAGGGGTGGAGCCTAGACTCTGAACCACTCAACTTGTCCTCAGCATCTGCTGGTACCATTTTATTCTCTTCCCCTCCCCCACCTCTTGCCCTTGGAATTAAGGAAATTTTCCTGACAGAGGCTAAATAAAATACAAAGGTAATACAGTACCTGATAAGGCCCAGGTCGTCTCCATTCAAATCTACCATCTTCAAGACTACCATTTCCTTATCTGTATTTGAAGAATATCTAGTCAGCAAGGCAAAGAAACTGAGTCAGCTCCATGTTAAGGCCTGGCCTACATGTATGACAAATGGTAGAATCTGACACAGAAATAGAAACAAAATACTTTCCAGTGAGACGCTCTGACAAGCAATAGTCCTAAACTGAATCCCGTACCTCATTCTTCAGCTGAGGAAACAGTGTACAGCTGTTACCAAAGTTAAGGGCACTAAGTCAGCAATTAGAGCTGAAATATATTCTTATACAATAGATGGGATACCGAATAACATGTATATATTTCTGACAAAAAGGATTTGTCTTTGAAATGTCTATTCACATATCATATTGTAATGGAGTCTCAAAAAAAAAATAGCAAGGCATATGCAAAACCAAAAGCATTCACAACTCAGAAACTTAAAGCATTCTTTTATATCCCTTTAAGAGAAATCAGACACTTTCTAAAAATCAACGCCTATGAAAGTTACCAAAAAGCTATGCAGAAAAATGCAAACCGTCAAGTGCTCAAGTTGAAACTGATATTATTTTATACTGCCATAGTAGCCAAATACTTCTATCACAAACTTGGTTCATGGCTTTAAACACGCGAACACACACACACACACACACACACACACACACACACACAAAGTAATCATCTCCCTCAGTTGCTCCATTCAATTGTGTTGGCTTAATTTCTTGCTCTTTTTCAGTCTCTATGTTCATATTTCTCTCTCTAGCTACATCTTCCTGAATTAAGAAGATTTCTTCTAGATAATATGTAATAAAAAAAAGAACTATTCATTAATTTAACAAATACATCTCATGTACATTATCTCTATTTTACAAATGAAGAAACTGAGAGTCAGTAAGTTAAGACACGTAGATCATTAAAAGCCACACAGGTAGGAGGTGGTAAAGCGAAGACCAGGCTATGCCTGGTGTCTAAGCCTGGGGCCATTGTCTCTCACAGCCTCACTCATGTGTGTTCCTACATTCATCTTTCTGAGATTGTCTTAGTTTATAAACCTATTTTTTAAGTATTTTAACTTTAATACTATCCTAGAATCCCACCATACTCATCAAGTAACAATCCTATACTTGAATAGTATTGCTGTGACCTCAAAGAAATGCAATGACTTCATTTTGATAATCCCTCCTTACCTTGCTCTCTCTGACTCCGGATTCTGCAGGTAAGAATAAGGGCTTCGGTTGATCTGTACACCATCCACATTTCCTTTATTGATAAAGATTTTGCCTGGTTTCATATTTGCATGTGCTATCTCAATGCTCTGAAGGTTAAAAAATATATATATTTGTACATTTAGAAATCCTGGTGGGGTAATGACTTGGTCAAGATAGACAGAAGAGGCCTGTGGCAGACAATTTCCTCTTCTCCAGCCTGGACCCACTGTACATTGAAAGGCAGGAGAGCCCATGGATGGGATCATCCTGGAGGCAACAGAAATGGCCTTCAGACTGAGAGAGAAGAACTGCTGGGCACAGGAGAGTCCTGTGCTGAGTCACACCCAAACCAGCCAAAAGCTGCGCCTCCTGTACTCTCTGGACTGCTGTGCAGCTGGGGTAAGGGCTGAGCCAGACACAATGTGTCATTTCAGATATCCGAAATGGGAGATGTGGCTCCTATGAGACTGGCACAAGATGGGTTAACCTATATGTGTCCTCACCTCCCTACCCTCTCCATCCCACCACTCTCTGCTGAAAGCAGTGTTTTACAAACATTTTTGGCTGAGAATCACAGTAGGAGACACATTTCCATCATAATTTAAAACACAGGAACATCTGCATACTAAAATAGAAGTTTCACAAAGCAAACTAAACTCTTATTAGGTATCACGCACTCTTTTTTGCAATGTATTTTATTATACTTCTTTTTTTTTCTAATGCTTAATGCAACCCAGAAAATTGACTTCATAAGTCATTGATAGAGTGCTAGTCATGGTTTGGAAAACACTGCCATAAAGTGATTTCTGTCCTTGCCAGCAGGATCTCTGGCATTTGGGGATGTGTCGATGAGAAAAAGGAGAAAGAAACTACACCTGGAAGGCAAAGGAATGAAAAAAAAAAAGCTATGAGCAAGGATCCTAAGCAAGAGATCAACAAGCTAGAAGATGGAGGGGAGACCTCAAAGCTATACACAGCAGGGATGGGGGAGGAGTGTGAGGAATTTGGTAGGAGCACGCTGGAGGTCTGCCCTGCTGAGGAGGTTGTGAGTTTATAAAGTGTATCCCCTTTTATGCTCTTTGGGAAAGGCAAGATAAGATTGGAATTATTTGTAATTACTTTTGATTCCTTGTTGGGTCTCCTTTCACATGACTTTGTGCAAAGATGAGGCCAGGTAGGACCCTACAAGTTAGAAGGGTTTCACACAAAATGTTTCCTGTCTCTTTAGGTGACAACTTGAGGCTTATTGCCGTAGAACCCTCCTCACCACTCAGTCGGTCCCGCAGCACTAACAGCCCCAGCGCAGAAACAGAAGCAGGAAAGGAGGTCAGGAAGGGGTAAGAGTGTAAGGCTGTGCTCAAGCCCACATCCTGTAGGCATCTCCGCGTATCACACCCAATCATTCTTAAACATCCATAAACAACGGGAAAGAAGAGTTGCCCCGACCATTTGGCTCTTTGCCTACCTTCACAATGCCAGAAACCATGTACTGAAAAGTCCGATTGCTAAATCCTGCACTGGCGATTACGAACACGGTGTACTGGAAATAGCCTGCTGGTCCTGAGTGTGTGTGAGTGCCACTCAGGATGACGTTGTCTTTTCTGTACAGGGAACCATACTTACTCTGCAGTCTGTCCAGAACCTTTAAGGAAGAAAAATAAAACAGAATTAAGAAGAGGAAAAACATAAGAACTCAGCATGAGTCATGGCTGTGATGGTACATTCGATCATTGAGCCATACCAACAACATCCCTGTCAAGTGACCCTTCAACCCTTTTCCTGGAGTAAATCATTACAGTAACAAAATATCAACACAATAGTAATAGGAACAGGCAACATTTAATAGATGCTTGTTTGTATAGACACAGTGATAGGTGATTTATATACATTGTATGATTTAAAAATCTTTGTAACAACATTTACAGGTAAGTGCTGTTAACTCCATTATAGCAGGGAACGTTGAATTGGAGAAATTAAATAATTTGCCCACTGAGCTAGTAACAGACTGAAACCCAGGCCCAAGACTTTCTAACTACAGAACTGGCCCTCTTAACTATCCGTCAGGCAGCACATAGTATTAATATAGATCAGTGTAATAAGTACAAGAGATATAAGCGGTCCCTATCACCAAAAAGCCTTTATTCTAATGAGGAAGAAAGACAATAAATGAACAAAAATGTTATCATATATAGTGATAAAGGCTATGTAGAAAAATACTACTGGGGAAAGAAAAAGAAATGAAAGGATGACAGTAAGAAAAGTTCTTTCTGTAGAGGTTACCTTTCAGCAGAAGCTTAAATGAAGAGAGCAAGCTGGTCATGCAATATCTGAGGGACAAGTGTTCTGGCAGAGTGAACAGAAAGTACAAAGATCTCTTAACTATTCAATTGCCTCACTTTCCAAGATAAAGAACTCAATATTTCCTGACATACAGCATAACTCTTATTGGTCAGGGGGAATCCAGCACTATGCTATAAGGTTACTCCAGCATTAAATCACTGGCCATGTGAGTAAACAACCATTGAACAAGATCCTTCAGCCTCAGTCAAACCCTCAAACCACTGGAGCCTTGGCCAGCACCTGAGTGGAACCTCATGATACAGAAGTGACCATGCCAGACCTCCCAACCCAGCCACTCTCAGATTCCTGGCCCACAGAAACCACCAGCAACAATACAATACATGATTACTATTGTTTAAAGCCACTAAATTTCCAGATGATTTGTTATACAACAATAGATAACTAGGGGCGGGCCGCGGTGGCTCAGCGGGCAAAGTGCTTGCCTGCTATGCCGGAGGACCTCGGTTCGATTCCCGGCCCCAGCCCATGTAACAAAAACGGAGAAACAGAATACAATAAAACAAGAAAATGTTTAAAAATGTTTCCCTTTCTTCCTTCCTTCCTTCCTTCTATCCTTCATTCCTTCTCTCTGTCTTTCCTTTAAAAAAAAAAAAAAAAAAAAAAACAATAGATAACTAAACCAAAGAGACTCAGTAAATGCTCACAGAATTAATCAATCAATAAACATCCAAATGCACGGCTAGTGTCTTTGTATGGTACACACACATAAAGATCACACAGGAGCACTGATTTTTTCATATTACTGATTATGCTTTAATAAGTTACAACATGGGGTTTAGTATTATTGTTGCTTCTCTGTGTGAGATGCTTTTGATATTTTTTGTCATAAATCATTAAAATGATCCAGCAAAAGCTTTATGTGTCAATCACAAAGCAAACTTCTTCAATGTGGATTCCTACCACCTTATACTAGGGGTAACGATGAAAGTTCATTTAGGATAGGGATGGACCATATTGTTCATCTCAGGTACTCAGTCCAATTCAGTGGTGGTTGCTTTCAGGAGCAGTGTGTTGAGAAAGATTCTGAGGCCAAATCTGGGCTTGGCAAGAAAAAGTGCTTTTATCAATTAGCATTATTTATCTTGTGTATGTCACAGGCAGTGTTATTCTGATAAACTGTCTGTCTGGGTTTTTAAGAAAAAAATCCCTCAAGTGTAGTGTTTTCCAATTTCTGTAATGTCAATACTCCTACCATGGTCAATTTAAAGCTACCAAAGGTTTACCATCCAGTTCATAAAGCTCCTGAATATTTAACAATTGGCTGTCATGAGGTGATGCAAGCTGGTTCCAGCACATCATTGCTGCATAGAGGAGTAGCAGCTTATGTGCTTTTTACTTACCATATACAAAGACATCCATTCAATCTCTTCCATTTTAGATGAAAACTTCACCGTCATTCCAGTGATAAAAAGAATTGAATCAATAAAGCCATCTTGCTTTAATTAACCTCACCTTGCTTTAATTAACCTCTCCATGTCCCAAAGACAGACTGTTAAGTTTGTAACTGTTAAGTGCTTATGTCCACATAAGCAATCCTGTGATGCCAGGTGAATACCGAAAGGAAATAAGATCTAACCAGACTAACATCTCTCTGATCATGGGGGAAGTTAGTATTATTTATCTTGTGTATGTCACAGGCAGTGTTATTCTGATAAATGCTAATAATAATGTCTTCCTTCTATTTGTACTTAACTCCAGCCCCAACTCTTACCACCCTTGCATATTCTTTCATAAGGTAACTATTGCACTCAAGGAGAAGAAATGTCTGTAAGAGAATGGGAAATGATCAACAGAGGGACACCGTGAAAGCTGAACCAAAAACAAAGACTGGGAAGAGAGTTGTGGAAAGATGGAGAAGTAGGATGCTCCGGAAATCAGTCCCTCCACCAAAACAACTATTGAACTGGCAGGAACTGTCTAAATCAACTACTTTGAAACTCCAGAGTCCAGTGGAACACTATGCAGCATCCAAGGAAGAGCTGGAGGAAGAGGCAGGTAAATTGCAGTACAATCCAGTGGATTTCACCCTCCCTGCAGTAGCTACCAGCCCCCAGCCCCCAGCTCCATAGCAGGCAGCAGTGGGAACTGCAGTTCAGGTCCTGGTGTAGCTGGTACCAGGGTAGGACATAAAGACTTAGTGTTCCAAACTCCAGGGGTGGGAGGTAGGGAGTGGGGGGGGTTGGTTCAATACCATTTGATCAGCTACTTCATATTACTGGAGGCTGGCTCTGGAGGTGGCAATTATTCCAATCCTCCTCAGGCCAAAGGAGCAGAAGAACCTTTTTTTGTTTTGTTTTGTTTAATTTTTTATTAATTAAAAAAAATTACAAGAAACACAAACATTCCCAACACATACACTCAGCAATTCACAATACCATCACATAGTTGCATATTCATCATCACGATCATTTCCCAGACATTAGCATCAATTCAGAAAAAGAAATAAAAAGACAACAGAAAAACATAACATAAAAAAAAAATTTTACATGCCATATCCCTTACTGATCCCTTTCATTGATCACTAACATTTCAAACTAAATCTATTTTAACATTTGTTCCCCCTATTATTTATTTTTATTCCATATGTTCCTCTCATCTGTTGGCAAGGTAGGTAAAAGGAGCATCAGACACAAGGTTTTCACAATCACACAGTCACATTGTGAAAGCAATATCACTATACAATCATCGTCAAGAAACATGGCTACTGGAACCCAGCTCTACATTTTCAGGCAGTTCCCTCCAGCCTCTCCATTACATCTTGGATAACAAGGTGATATCTACTTAATGCATAAGAATAACCTCCAGGATAACCTCTCGACTCTGTTTGGAATCTCTCAGCCATTGACACTTTGTCTCATTTCACTCTTCCCCTTTTTGGCCGAGAAGGTTTTCTCAATCCCTTGATGCTGAATCTCAGCTCATTCTGGGATTTCTGTCCCACGCTGCCAGGAAGATCCACACCCCTGGTAGTCATGTCCCACGTAGACAGGGGGAGGGTGGTGAGTCTGCTTGCTGCATTGGCTGGAGAGAGAGGCCACATCTGAGCAACAAAAGAGGTTCTCTTGGGGGTGACTCTTAGGCTTGACCTATCCCCTGTGGGGTTAAATTTCATATGAACAAACCCCAAGACTGGGGCTCAGCCTAGAGCAGAAGAATCTTAAAGACAGTATTCTTCCTCAAAACTACAGAAAAGAGCAAAGGGTCTAAGGGAGAAGCTGCAGGCACCCTCTGGCCCCTCCACTCCTCTCTCTATGACATGGGGTGACAATGCCTGTGGGCCCTGGGCCTGTTCCACATGGAGCAGAGTGACCCTTACGTGACTACTGAGGCACCTGCATGCCAATGCCAATCTATCTAGAGAAAGTCTGAGAAATTGAACTAGGAAACTCGTCTCAGGCTTGTCTTCCCACAATTTGTCCTGAAAGCAGGGGTTGTACTTACATGCAAGGGAACAGATAGAAGTGATGGTAACTAGTTAGTGGGGTTATAAGTAACTTTGCCATATGGAAGCTGAATATGATTGATAGGGGACATATAGTGCCATGTATCCCACTGATTAAATCTATAATTACAAATAGGTTCCTGCATGAATTATGTCAAAGGTTTGATATTGGACAAAGAGTAAATCGTAGAGGGACAATGTGCTGTGCAAAATAAGCCAGAAACAAAAGAATAAATACGCTAAGGTCTCTTTCAGAAAATACTTATTAGAAAATTAGGGCCTAGATTGTACGCCCTTAGAGCAGCCACACTTAGTCTGAAACTGTAAGTGGGTTTCTAGATTCTGAGACACTGAGCCATATACTGTACCAGCTGGTATTTCCCTGACACTTTGAGTAACTCTGTGACACCTAGACCCAGAAATGAAAGTTAACATAGCTGCATACAATAATAAAGTAACTGACAAAGAAATCAAGTTTGATAAAAATGATGCCAATCTGGCTGGGACTATGATAAATCAGAATACAGGGTAAAAGATGATAGTGTATGTACTTTAGACTTTCACCATAAGAGTTGTTTCTAGGAAACCTGTTGCTCAGTTGTGGTCTCTCTATCTCTCTAAGCCCAACTCCAAACTAAGAATCATTATCATCCCCCTACACATTCAGGGGTGAAAGTCTCCCTGATAACATGGGGCGTGACTCCCAGGGCACCGAGGGACCAAGGACCCTCCTGACTAAAAGTGGAAAAAGATAGGTAATAAAATAAGACCTCAGTGACTAAGAGAGATCAGATAGAGTCAAGAGGCTATTCTGGAGGCTACTCTTATGCAAGCTTCAGTTAGATAGTGCTAATTGCCATAGTTTGTTAAACCCCAATCAATATCACTCTTAAGAACTACTACAGCTCGAACTGATTCTATAAAAGCTTCATGCACTAAGTTTGCTTTCCTGGTAGGAACTAACATCCCGGACAAGCCAGTCCTCTCCCCTCCCCCTAACTCAGTACTCTTCTAGAGATCTCCAGAAGCAGCAGCCTGGGTCCCTCCCACCAGGGGCACAGACTATAGAGAAATTCACAGCAGTGACTTAGAACCCTGTGGATGTTCAGGCACAGGGACCCAAGTCCACAGAGACCACAGTGTGGGACACTAGCCACTGAGGAGTGCTGCACGTAGAAGGATTCTGGAAAGGGGGGAACCCCAGCATAATAACAGCAGCCTGAGGGTGCACTCACTAAACTCAGGTGGTGACGGCTGGACTCCCAAATTGAAGATGGGCCTTTCTGAAGGGGCTGACTTTTCTGGATAGAATCTGTCTGGCTCCCCAAGATACCAAAATGGGAAAGAAAACTAGAGGCAGAGAAGCCTCACAGAGAAAAATAAAAGTTTTTATAAAGGGAGTTAAACTGAAGGTGTAAGACTAGAGGGTCCTAGAACTGAAAAGTATAAGGAAAACGGGAGACTGGGTGAAGGAAAGAATTTAAACAAATTAGGAGGTACAGAGAAAACTTTGCACAAAAGCCCACAGAACAGATTAAAATTCCCAGAGAAGGAACAGAGGAAAGCAAGTTTTCTCCTAGAGTTAAAACAATTACCCAAAAGTATAATATCAAAAAGTATACCCCATAGCTAGGGAAAGAAACAGTGAAAAAGAACTATGATCAGTTAAACTTGGGCTATTCTGAAGGTCCAGAATAAGGTGGACCAAGTACCAAAAAAGAACCCTAACACAAAGTCAATCAACAATCAACCCTAGACAAAGAGAGAAACTGACCTTCAGAGTTAACTCATCAAGATAATGAGATGCTTAGACATCAACAAAAAAGATTACAAGCCATATAACAAACAGGAAGATATGACTCAGTCAAGGGAACAAATTAAAAATTCAGTGGAGACATGGAATTTAGAATAACTAAGCAAAGTTCAAACAAACTTAAATCAACTCAAAGAGATGATGAAAAATATGCATAAAAAAACAAAGGCTATTAAGAAGACACTGAGTGAATATAAAGGAGAATTTAAAGTATAAAAGAAGTATGACAGAAATTATAGGATGAAGGCATAATAGAGGTTAAAAATACACTAGAGGGCAGTGCAACAGTGGCTCAATGGCAGAATTCTCGCCTGCCATGTCGGATTCAATTCCCAGAGCCTGCCCATGCCAAAATAAAAATACACTAGAGGCATATATCAGCAGAACTGAACAGGCAGAAGAAAGGATTAGCAAATTATAAGACAGAGCAATTAAAATCATACCATCAGAATAACAGATAGAGAAAAGAATAGGAAAAATTGAGCAGTGTCATAGGGACTTGAGTTGCTGAAGTGCACAAACATATGTATCATGGGTGCCTGAGAAGGAGAAAATAAGGAAGAAGGGGCAAAAAGAATATTCAAGGAAGAAATTTATGCAAGTATGTAAAGGACTTGTACACAGAAAACAACAAAACATTATTAAAATCACAGAAGACCTAAGCAAATGAAAGGAAATCCCATGTTCATTGATCAGAAGACTAAATATTGTTTAAATGTCAATTCTACCCAACTTGATTTACAGAATCAATGCAATCCCAATCAAAATTCCAACAGCCTACTTTTAAGAAATGGAAATGCCAATTATCAATTCATTTGGAAGGGAAAGGGGCCCCTAATAGCCAAAAACATCATGAAAAAGAAGAACAAAGTCAGAGGATTCACATTTTCTGACTTCAAAACATACTACAAAGCTACAGTGGTTACAGAACAACATGGTACTAGCACAAAGATAGATGTGTTGATGAATGGAATTGAATTGACCCTCATGTCTATGGCCAATTCATTTTTAGAAAGTTTGCCAAGTCTACTCAATTATGAAAGAATAGTCTCTTCAACAAATGGTACTGGGAGAAGAGGATATCCATATCCAAAAGAATGAAAGAGGACCCCTATCTCACACAGTATATACAAATTGACTAAAAATGATCAAAAATCTAAATATAAGAATCAGAACTATAAAACTCCAGGAAGTAAATGTAGGGAAGCATCTTCAGGATCTTGTGTTAGGCAATGGTTTCTTGGGCTTTACACCGAGAGCACAAACAACAAAAGAAAAAATAGATAAATGAGACCTCCTGAAAATTAAAAATTTTTCTGCTTTGAACAACTTTATCAAGAAAGTGAAAGGCAGCCTATTTAATGGGTTTTACATTAAACATTTGCATTTTACATTAAAAATATTTGCAAACCACATATATGATAAGGGCTAATATAAAAAATATATAAAGAAATCCTACAATTCAACAATAAAAAGAAAAACACCCAAATAAAAAATGGGCAACAGGCTTGAAGAGACATTTTTCCAAAGAGGGCATACAAATGGCAAAAAAAGCACATAAAATGATGCTTAACATCATTGGCTACTAGGAAAATGCAAATCAAAACCACAATAAGATATCATTTCACACCCACTAGAATAGCAACTATTAACAAAACAGAAAACTTTAAGTGTGGGAGAGAGCGTGGAGAAATCGGAACACTCGTCCATTGCTTGTCGGAATGTAAAATGGTGAAGCTACTGCGGAAGACTGTTTTCAGTACCTCAGTACACCAAATATAGAATTGCCATATCACCCAGCAATCCTGCTAATACCTACCCAGAAGAATTGAAAGTAGGCCTCAAACAGATATTTGCACAAAAATGTTCATAGCGACATTATTCAAAATTGCTGAAAGTTGGACGCAGCCCCAGCAACCATCAGTCGAAAAATGGACAAACAAAATGTGGTATATATACAATGGAATATTATTCAGCCAGAAAAAGGTATGAAGTCCAGATGCATCCAATAACACAGATGAACCTCAAGGATATTATGCTGAGTGAAATAAGCCAGACACAAAAGGACAAATATTTTATAATCTCACGGATATGAACTTATTATAACAATCAAATTCATAGTTAGAATCTACATTATACTTTACCAGGATAAACTGTGTTTAGAGAATGAAGAGCTGATGCTGAATTTGTACAGAATTTCTATTTAGGTTCATTGTAAAGGTTTGGAAATGGATGGCGGCAATGGTAGCATAATATTTTAAGTATAGTTAACAGCACCGAATTATATAGGTGTTAAAAAGGAAAAACTTTAGGTGATATATGCTACTAGAGTAAAAATCAAAAGATAAAATATAGGGCTGTTTACCAGTGAACCCTACTGTAGACAATGGACTATAGTTAATAGTTCCAGTATAAGAGGTTCATTCATGGATTATAACAAATATATGACACTAATACAAGGTGCTAAATAATAGTGTGGTTTACGGGAAAAAATACACCTAATGAAAATAATGGACAACAGACAGAACTACAAAAATCCTAGAGGAAATCATAGGGAGGCATCCTTAGGTTTTTATGTTAGGGAACTGTTTCTTAGGCTTTATACCCAACACATGAACAACAAAAGAAAAAATAGATAAATGGACCTCATCAAAATTAAAAACTTTTGTGCATTAAAGTATTTATCATAAAAGTAGAAAGACAACTACAGAATAGGAGAAAATATTTGGAAACTGCATATCTGATAAGGGTTCACTATCCTGAATATATTAAGAAATCCTATAACTCAATTTTAAGAAAAGACAACTCAATTTTAAAAATGGGTGAAGGTCTAACTGAGGAGGCAGTTAAGGAAAAAATCCCATTCAAAATAGCAACTAAAAGAATCAAGTACTTAGAAATGAACTTAACTAGGGATGTAAAGGATTTGTACACAGAAAATTACATAACATTGCTAAAATAAATCAAAGAAGGTCTAAACAGGTGGAAAGACATTCTCCGCTCATGGATTAGAAGGTTAAATACAGTTAAGATGTCAATTCTCCCCAAATTTATCTACGGATTCAACATAGCACCAGTCAAAATTCCAAAAACTTACTTTGAAGACTTGGAAAAGCTAAGTACCAAAATTATCTGGAAGCGAGAGACCCTGAATAGCTAAAAGCATCTTTAAAAAGAACTAAGTGGGAGGCTTAACACTCCCTGACTTTAAAACCTATTATAAAGCCACAGTGGTCAAAATAACATGGTTCAGGTACAAAGATAGAAGCACTGACCAATGGAATTGAATTGAGAATGCAGAAATAGACCACCAAATCTATGCTAAACTGACTTTTGACAAGCCCCTCAAATCTTCTGAACTGGGACAAAATAGTCTTTTCAATAATTAGGCATGGAAGAACTAGGTATCAATAGCCAAAAGAATGAAAGAGAACCTCTATCTTATACCTTACACAAAAATTAACTCAAAGTGGATCAAACACCTAAATATAAGAACTAGCACCATAACACTTCTACAAGAAAATGTAGGGAAACATCTTCAAGGCCTAGTAATAGGAGATAGTTTCCTGAACTTTATACCCAAAGCACAAGCAACAAAAGAAAAAAATAGATAAATGAGAACGCCACAAAATCAAATGTTCCTGCACCTCAAAAGACTTTGTCAAAAAAGCCAACTCAATGGGAGAAAATATTTGGAAATCATATATGACAAAGGTTTGATTTCCTGTATATACAAAGAAATGATACAACTCAACAACAAGAGAACAAACAACCCAATTATAAAATGGGCTAAAGATATGAATAGGCATTTTTCTGAAGAGAAATACAGATGGCTCAAAACCACATGAAGAGATGTTCATTGTCATTGGCTACAAGGGAAAAGCAAGTTAAGACTACAATGAGATACCACCTCACACCTTAAGAATGGCTGCTATTAAACAAACAGGAAACTATAAGTGTTGGAGAGGATGTGGAGAAACTCGGACACTTATACACTGCTGGTGGGAATGCAGGCACTATGGAAGACTGTTTGGTGGTTCCGCAGGAAACTAAATATCGAGTTGCCCTATGACCCAGCAATAGCACTACTTGGTATATACTCAGAAGAGCTGAAAGCAACGCACAAACAGACATTTGCACCCCGATGTTCATAGCAGCATTATTCACAATTGCCAAAAGATGGAAACAAACCAAATGCCAACAACAGATGAGTGGATCAACAAAATGTGGTATATACGTACAATGGAATATTATGCAGCGGTAAGACAAAATGACGTTCTGAAGCACACAACAAGATGGATGAGCCTTGAGGACATAATGCTGAGTGAAATAAACCAGATACAAGAGGATAGATGCCGTATGATTCCACTTTTATGACCAGCATGAAGGTATAATCAGAGGCTTATAATACAGAATATAGAGGACTTAGAGAGATACAGAAGCTAGAGATAGGTGTACAGTTAGTTAATGAGGTTGAACTCCAATGTAAGAGAACAGATAGGAGAGAAGGTGATTCTCTAGTTGGTCTATAAGTAATATTACCATATTGAAGATGAACAAGATTGAAAGGGATTGTACAGACCTGCGTGTCCCACTGATTAACACTAGAAATATGAATTAGTTCTTGTAAGAACTATTTCTAAGGTATGACTGGTATACAAAGAGTGCTTAAGTCCAGGGTATAGGGGAAAATTGCTATTGCATGCTATGAGCTATGTTCAAAAGGAAACCATCAGCACTACCACAGCAACAGCAGAGGTAAATAATGGGGGGAGGGACAAGAGTTAAAAGGAGGTTTAGATTTCCTATTTGGCAAGGGTGTTATTTATTGTTTTTCTTTCTCTTGTGAACAATGAAATTATCTAAAACTGAGAACGTTCATGAACTGTGGACTTTGGGCCTTCTACATGATGCCCGATAAATGTAGGTGGCCGAAGGATGCATTGACAGGGAAATAGATTGACAAACAATAGTGTATACTTATGAGCAAAGGTTGTGCTGTTATAAAAAGGAACAAGTCGTGAGGCATGCAACAATGTGAATGAATATGTGGGACATTTGGTGAGACAAAATAAGCCAGATACAAAAGAACAACAATGGTAGAGTCATCTTTAGAAAATGCTTATAAGAAAACAGGAGCCTAGATTGTAAGCTTTTAGAGCAGACACATTAAGTCCAGAGTGATGATTATTATTTCTGGATTTTGAGAGGCTGATTGATATATATATATATATATATATAAACCCTGACAATAAGTGAAAAGAACAAAGCTGATCAGGCTGGGATTAAAGCAGTTCAGAACACAGGGGTAAGGAAGACAGTGTCTATATTTAAGAGCTAAACATACTCTTTGAGACCAAAAGAAGAAAGGTTTATTTGGTCTGGAACTGAAATTTTTTGTAGCACATAATCTAGTTCAACCTATCTGTATAGTTCATTTACACAATTGAAACACAGGATGCTCAGAATAAGAAAAAGGTCCTTTAACCCTGTATAGGCTATTATAATGCCTAGATACATCCTAGAATATATGAAGCAGATAATCAAAATATATTGGTAAAGTCCTTTGAGGGATGTGAGAAAGATGGAACTTTTAAACCTTATCATCAGGGAATCCCCTGATACTGAGCCAAACTTTGGGGATACCCAAATCAATAGGCCATGCCCTCAATCCTGAGGTTTACTCTTGTGAAGTAACCTATAACCTCCAAATGGGTCCTTGGTCCAGATAAGTCCTGAAACTTTAAAGGGCCCAGCCTCTCCAGAACATCAGATAGTTCCATCTCCCTACCCCATATTAGTGACAGACCCCTCCAATATGAAAAATTTAGAATGGCCATAGCCCAAACATCCCTAAAAAGAAGGATGGAAAGATCAAAGGTGATGGTGAAGTTATATAGTGAAGATAGGATTTGACAAATGAATATGAATGCTGAATCATTAAATTGATATCTCTTTTAGTCTCCAGTATTCTAGAACAGCTAAAAGTAAAAACCTAAAATTGTGAAACTAACCCATGTCAAACTCTGAAATATGTTCTACAACTAATTGTGCTGCTGTGCTTTGAAATGTATAGCTTTTTTGTATATATGTTATTTTTCACAAAAAAAAGAAGGAAAAAAAGTCAATTGTGGTGGTAAAGTATTTAAGCCCTCTAGCCTCCTATATTCTGGAGAAGCTAGAAGGAAAAATCTGAGAGGATCATATGGTAGCCCATGACAAACTCTGGGATCTGTCCATAACTACTTGTTGAAAAGTGCTGTGAAAACTATTGCTTTTTTATTTCTTTGCTTTGCATATATGTTATACTATACAATAAAGAAAGTTTTTAAAAATTTCCTTAAAGAATGGAATATGGAATATTATTCAGCATTAAAAAAGGAATGAAGTTCTGAGGCATGTGACAATATGGATGAACCTTGAAAACATCAAGTTGAGTGAAATAAGCCAGATACAAAGGAACAAATATTGTATGATCTCAGTGATATGAAATAATTAGAATAAATAAATCCACAGAGTCAGAAAATAGAATATAACTCATCAGGGGTCAGGGGAGGCATTTGGGAGTTAATGCTTAAATTGTATAGAGTTTCTGTTTGGGGTGATAGAAAAGCTTTTAGTAATGGATGGTGGTGATGGCAGCACAATGTTGTGAACATAATAGCACTGAATTATATATCTGAAAGTAGTTAAAAGAAGAAATTTTAGGTTGCATATATGTTACTAGAATAAAATTTTAAAACAAATAAATATAGGATTGTCTAACACAATGAACCCTAATGTAAACAATGGACTATGGTTAATAGTACAATTTTTAAAATGTCCTTTCATCAATTGTAAATGATGTACCATACTAATAAGATAAGGTTTTAATAACAGGGTGGTACATGGGAACTCTGTATTTTGTTAACGATTTTTCTGTAAACTTACCACTTCTCTAATAAAAAAATATACAGATAAGTTAAAAACAATTGCGTGGATCCGTGAAAGAATACACTGATATAGCCTAGATCTTCTGAAAATTTACCACTCTTTTTCAGAGAATCTTGTTGCATTAAAAGTATTTTTTAAATCGGGACAGAAAAGCAGAATACAAACAGAATACATACCATAAAAATCTGTATTTTTTATGTCTATACATAAAAATGTGTAGACAAAGGATATAAGGTAATATGTAGTGAAAAATTGTATTTTAAGGAGAGAAGAATGAAATTGTCCTTTATTGTTTTATATTATTTTTAAATTGCAAGTCCTAGATTCACATAATGGGCTTTCTATATACTGGCTGAGTGACAACCATATCACTTAATCTCACTGACTTTGTTGGGTATTTCATTTAAATTCTGTGGTTTGGTCAAATTTCTATTAATGCACTGTTCAGAATTTTGAAGTTTTCATTTGTTAAAATGGTTAGCTTTTGGTATTGCCAAGGCAAATATTGATGTGTAGCTTTGACCAATTAGCTATCAATGGAAGTCAGTAAATAAATTAACTTAATAGCTGTTCATTACCAAAAAAAGAAAGAAAGAAAAAGTCAGAGGCTGATGTCCTTCAATTCTGCAATCAGTACAGGGAGGTAATGAAAAAAGAACTGACAGTCCACTTTATAGCTCCCCTAACCTACCCTTTCTTATTCCTAAAGAATGATAATGTTAGGTTCTTAGAATTAAATATATTTCTTTATGTTTATTCAAGAATCAAGACCTTTTTTTTTTTTTTTGCATGAGGAGGCACCAGGAATCAAACCCAGATCTCTGGCATGGCAGGCGAGAGCTCTGCCTGCTGAGCCACCATGGCCCACCCAAGAATCAAGATCTTAAAAAGATAAATTCTGACTCCTGAATTTTAAAATAATAGGCTGTAATTGGCACAGAGAAATCTTATCCTAAACAGAAACCTCTGAAATGGAGCCAGACACATGGAATTTCTTTGCTTTCAGTTTCAATTCCATTTCCTATTGCTGACAATTTGGGACCATGACTTAGAAACTGAGTTAGAAAGGCATCCTGTTTTCCTATCCTGCCTCACTGCTCAGAGACCTTTCCTAATCTTCATTCCATGCTGGAAATGTCATCAATCTTAAAGCTGAGTTGAGATGCTCCCTAAAACCAGGTGTTATAAATAAGCTTAATGGCACTTATTTAGCTACATTTATTTTCCACACCTTCCCTTGGGTTAACTTGGGATAACTAAGTGAGTTCATTTAAAAGCCTTCCTGCTGGGTTGCAGATTGCATGGAGAAGTATAATGAGGAAGAGATGCTAAATCGTGCCCACTATTGACTTCATAGCATCTACAAACAAACACATTAAATCCCTCCCCCTCAAAGTCTACCTTTTGGTTCTATTTCTGAGAATGGCCTCATCATCTCCCAATTAGAAATCTCTTTGATTCCTCAGAAGAGCAGGACCGTGTAGTGCAGTGGTGGAGAGCATGGACTCTGGTGCTGCAATGCCTAGACTTGAGTCCCAACTCTGACAGTTTCTAACTTGTAACCTTGGACAGGTTACTTGATTCATTACAACGTGGTTTCTCAATCTGTCAAATAAGATCATGCTATGCATAGGCTAACATACATAAGGCACTTATAACAGTGTTTGGTTCATCATGGGTAATTGTGTTACCTTTGATATTTATTCACCTCTAAATCTCATTAGCATTTAATTTTACCTCCTATCACCATCCAGTGTCACTGCCACTTTTTGCTTTAAGGCCTTTGTGTCAGCCTCACATGATATAAGGAAATTGACAGTCATAGTTAAAATCTTCCTCACGCTCTTCCTTGTTATTTCAGCCTTCCAGCACCTTGTAAAATGTTCTTGCAGTAATTCCCTCTGTTTGAAATACCTAATGTGATTACAAATTTCCTAACTCAACCTTCACCATGAGCCTGTATATTCATTTAAAGACCCTGCTCATTTATATCCTCAACTCTGGTTCCATTCTATTCCAATGTGCATCACATATCACTGTCAATTAATCATTCTGAAGTAAAATTGCATTTACATTAATTCCCCACTCAAAAATTTCCCAAGATTCCCCATCACCCACAGAATTAAAAACAGTATGGGCCCTCCACAATTAAGACCAATCCACCTTCTGGTACATCTCTAACTACATGCCTACATAAGTCCTAATAGAACTCTGAAAAGAGAGTCCACCTTCCTCCCTTGTGCCTTTGCTCACATCATCCCCTCCATCTAATAGCTCTCCCTCCCTATCTTCACCATTCAAAATTCTGCCCATTCAAATGTCACTTTCTCTATGAAACTTTTTTCTTAATTTCTATTTCTTGACTACTCTTATATACTGGTTTAAAAAACTGTATGTGCACAAATTCTTTGATATTCTTCCCTTCAAGAGGTGAAGTTTAATTTCCCTACCCTTGAATATGCCCCAGACTCACTAACTCCTTTCTAATGAATAGAATATGGTGAAAGTGATAATATATAATTTCTGAGCCTAAGTCATAAAAGGCATTGAGCTTCCTCCTTGCTCTCTTTTGGGTCACTTACTCTAAGGGAAGCCAACTCCATGAGGACATGGAGAGGCCTACATGGTGAGGAACAGAGGCCACCAGCCAACAGCCATATGAGTGAACCATCTTGGAAGTGAATCTTGTAGCTCCAATCAAGTCTGCAGATGACTGCAAATTTGACCAACACCTGACTAAAACTTTATGAAATACCTTAAGCCAGAACCACCCAACTAAATTACTCCTGAATTCCTAACCCATAAAATGCATGAGATAGCAAATGTTTGTTGTTTAATCCACAATAATCTGGGGTAATTTGCTAAACATTAGAAGACAGCTAATACACAACAGTAGTTTGCTCTTCAATGAATAACAGTTATTGGTGTATTTCTGTTGGAGTCCTTCATCCTATCCCCCGAAATAGATAGTGAACTCTTAGGGCACTGACAATGACTCATTCGCCACGTGTCCCCTGAAGGGACCAGCAAAGTGCTTTGCAAAAAAGCAGGTGGTCAATAGATATTATTTTTTCCAAGAGAATGGAATAATATCACTATGAAAGATGTGGGTTCGGGGTTGAGTGATGTCATCAAGACGACTAAATAAAAGAGAAGATTCTACTTGCTTGGATTTCTGGAGGATGATTCTGGAAACTGGAACAAGACTCCACAAATGCTGGATTGAAGAATAAATCCACCAAAAAAAAGATAGAATGTGGTACAGATTTGACAGTCCAGATATCTCCCAACTACTGGGTCCCACATGATTTAAGAGATACACAGCAGCAACATTCTGGCCCAGATACCTGCAGGCATGTCCACTGACCACAGAGCCACCACAGAAGCAATGCAGAGTCCCATGCACACATTCAGGCATAGGGATCCTAGTGGTTAGTGTGCATGAGCACACGAAGCACCCACCCAGGAATCAGAGTGACCCGTGGCAAAATTGTTGACAGGCTGTGCACACTCCCAAACTTGCCCCTAATCACTGGTGCACCTAAATGAAAAAAAAAGAAAAAAGAAAAAAATGGTGTTTTTAAACACTGACCTCATCTTGCTCTGTGGCTCAGGATTCCCTAGTACAGAAATTACCAGAGGCAGAACAGTCACATGTAAAGGGGAAACTGAATCTCTGTAAGGTAGGGCAGACTTGGACTGAAAACTGGAGTGAAAAGGCAGCATAGAGAGTAAAAGACGAGTCGAACAAATCATAAGCTCTGGGGAGGAAAATTTGTATAAAACCAAAGAGAGCAACCCAAGACTCCCAGAGGAGGAACAAAGGACAGGAAATTCTCTCCTGGAAGAGAAAAGCTTCACATAATAGGGTAATCTTAACAGTTACTTTCTATGCCCAGGACAGGAAGCAGATACAGAAAGAGCTGAGAAAATCTGAACTGTTAAAAGGGCTACTCTAAAGGTTCAGTATAAACTGGGCCAAGCATTGAAGAAGTCTTAACATTCATCCAATGTATACTAAACCCTAGGTAAGAGGGAGAAAGTGACTTCCATGGTTAGCATAAAAACAATCAAATGCCCAAACATAAACAAAAGATCACAAGTCATGCAAAGAAACATTCAAAGAGATGGCCAGTCAAGGGTGCAAATTAAAGCTTCAGAGGAAACAGACAGTGGAACAACTAATCAAAGATGCTTGGTCAAGTCTTCTAAATCAAGTAAAGGAGCTAAAGGAAAATACAGAAAGAAACAAACTAAATTTTGATATAAAACTATGGCATATAAGGAAGACGATGTGTGAGCAAAAAGAAAAATTGGAAAGTTTTAAAAGAAACATAACAGAATATATTGAGATGAAAAACACAATAATGGAGATTAAAATACACTAGAGTTGTTCAACAGCTAATTTGAACAGCAGAAAAAAGAGAGTGAACCAGGACAATTGAAAACATACAGTCAGAAGAGTAGATAGAAAAAAGAATGAAAAAAAGTGAGCAGAGCTTTCAGATCTGTGGGACATCATGAAACATACCAATACACACATTACAAAGAGAAGAGAAGGGAAAGGGGAAAGAATAAATATTTAGGAAGTAATAGACAAAAATGTCTCAAATCTTAAGACATAAACAGGCATGTCCAAGAAGCACAACAAACTCCAAACAAAGCAAACCCTAATAGCCCTGCTCGAAGACAAGTACTAATCAAAATATTGAATGCCAAAGGCAGAAAATTCTGAAAGCAGCAAGAAAAGTGATTCATTACATAAAAGGGATCCTTAAGGAGACTAAATGTCAATTTCTTATCAGAAACTATGGAAGCAAGAAAGCAGTGGTATGGCATATTTTAATGTATTGAAAGGGAAAAAACTGCCAGCCCAAAATTCTTTATCTGGCAAAACTGTACTTCAAAACTGCTTTATAAAACATCTTCATGGACATCAATGCAATGAAGCTAGAAGGCAATAAAATTGTAGAAGTGGAAAATCCAAAAGTAAATGAAAGTCAAAAAAAACACATTTTTAAATGATCAGTGAGTCAAAGAAGAAATCACAAGGGAAATCAGGAAATATCTTAAGATGAATGAAAACAAAAACACAGCATATCAAAACCTATGGGACACAACAAAGACCATGCTCAGAGGGCACTTTACAAATCTAAATACTTACCTTAAAAGAAGAAAGGCCTCTATCACTGATCTAACCTCACACCTGGAGAAACTAGAAAAAGAAGAACAAGCTAAACCCAAAGTGGGCAGATGAAAGGAAATAACAAAGATTACAGCAGAGATAAATGAAATAGAGGATTTTAAAAATAAACAATAAAGTGAACCAATGAAAATAAAAAATTGGTTCTATAAAAGATCAAAAAAATAGACAGCCTATTAGCTAGAACTGAGAAAGTCAGAAAGAGTGGCAATGTAAATTATTAAAGTCAGGAATGAAGAGAGGATATTACTATCAACCCCAAAGGAATTAAAAGGACTCTAAGAGGGTAATAGGAACAATTGCATGTCAATAAATTAGATAACTGTGGTGGCTTGAAGTGATGTACCACAGCAAAATATGTCCTTAAGCTTAATCCATTCTGGTGGGTTTGAATATAAGGTAAGAAGGATTTTTTAATGAGTTTACTTCAGTAAGGATGTGGCCTACCTCAATCAGGACAGGTCTTTAAAAGCAGAATGAAATTCAGACAGAGAGGCAAAAATGCCATGGGAAGCAAGAAACTGAAATTCATTGAAACTGGAAGAGAACAGAGAGGCAAGGAAAGGTTCCATGTGCATTGGCATGTGAAAAAGGCCAAGGACCAAGGACCACCTGCAATTAATCACAGCCCCAGAATGCCATTCTTCAGGAAGAAAGTATCACCTTCATGATACCTTGAATTGGACTTTTTTTAGCCTCAAAACTATAAGGTAATAAATTCCAATAGTTTATGACAGCCCAATAGCTCATTGCATGGTATTTGCTTGAGCAGTTACTAAACTAAAACAATAACTTATAGGAAATGAACAAATTCCTCAAAGCACAAAAACTACCTACACTGGTCCAAGAAGAAATAGATTAGACCAATAACAAGTAAAGAGTTTAAATCAGTAATCAAAAACTATCCAATAAAGAAAAGCCCTGGATGAGATGGCTTCATTGATGAATTCTACCAAAGTTTGAAAGAATTAACACCAACACTGCTCAAACCCTCCCCAAAAAATTGAAGAAGAGAACATTTCCCAATTCATTCTATGAGGCAAGCCTTACCTTAATACCAAGGACAGATAAAATTATTTACAGACCAATAACACTCATGAATATATATGGAAAATCCTCAACAACATACTAGCAAACCAAATCCAACATCACATTAAAAAATATACACCTGTGCATTGTAACCCATACCAAATTCTGAAATCTGTTCTACAACTAATTGTTGTGATATACTTTGAAATGTATATATGTATACACATATATATTCTATACATATATATATATATATCTAATATACATATACACGTATATTCGCTCCTTTAAAGCAAAGGAGGAGTGTAACAGAGAACATAAGATTTAGAAAATGAGTATGACTGCTGAATCATTGCAGTGTCTTGGAGTAGCTAGAAGAAAAAATGAAAAATCATGGAACTGTAACCCATACCAAACTCTAAAATCTGTTCTATAACAACTTGCGGAAATGTACTTGAAAATTTACTGAGTATATATATGTTATATTTTATTATATATATATATATATGTTATATTTTGGTATATATGTTATATTTCACAACAAAAAATTATACACCATGGTTAAGTGGGATTTATGCCAGGTTTGCAAGGGTGGTTCAATATAAAAAAAAATTTATGTAATATACCACATCAATACAAGGAAGGGAAAAAAATGATCATCTCAATGTATTCAGAAAAGGCATTTGAAACAATTCAGCACCCTTCTTGATTAAAAAAAACAACAACACCCAGAATATTAGAAAGAGAAGGGAACATCCTTATCATGATAAAAGGCATATATGAAAAAAATCCATCTAACATCATAACCAATGGTGAAAGACCAATAGCTTTCCCTCTTAGATCAGGAACAAGACAAGATGCCACGATCACCACTGTTATTCAACATTGTACATGTGTTCTAGCCAGATAAATTAGGCAGGAGAAAGAAATAATAGGCATCCAGATTGGTAAAGAAAAAGTAAAACTTCCTATTTGCAAATGACATGCTCATATACATAGACAATCATGAAAAATCTACAACAAAGTTACTAGAGCTAATAAATTCAGAAGTGACAGGGTACAAAATGAACTCAAAAATCAGTGCTGTTTCTGTATGTGTGTAGTGAATAATCTCAAGAAGAAATCAAGAAAAATTGCATTCATAATAGCAAATAAAAAAATCAAATATTTATGAGTACACTTAACCAAGGATGTAAAGGGCTTATACACAGAAAACTATAAATTATTGCAGAAAGAAATTTAAAAAGACCTAAATAAACAGAAGGCCATTCCATGATCATAGATTGGGAACTAAATGTTGTTAAGATGTCAGTTCCACAGAGTGATATACAGATTCAGCACAATTACAATCAACAGACTTCTTCACAGAAATGGAAAAGCCAATCACCAAATTCCTATGCAATGGTGAGAGGCCCTGAATAGCCAAAACTGTAGGAGATAGGATTAACATAAGACCTGCGGAACTACTTGGGAGTAGATGGCATTAGGGTGGTGGCAGCAGTAAGCTGCTTTATGTTATCTGATTTATGTAAGACAGTCTAGGAGGAAGAGAATGTTTGTTTACCCCAAATGATTATTTTAAGTACGAAGGAAGAACACTGAAAGATAAGAATCTTGCTCCCTCAGGAAATGCCTGCATATCTATTGACATCCTGTGGTATATAACTAGGATCTGGTTGAGAATAAAATTGTCTGAAGTCTGTCTGAAGTAAACTCAAGCTTCAGACCCCCTGAGCCCGTCTGTGTCTTTCTTTCTCTCCTTCTTCCTTTCTTTCTTTCTCATCATTCCTTAATATCCTTCGAGCTCTGTTTCAACAGGAAGCAACATCTGGCGCCCAACGTGGGGCTTGAAGAAGACGACTCCAAATCAATATTAAGGAACCAAGGAAAAGTCTCATTAGAGGCACGTGTGTCCAGCCGATAGAAGAGGACTCGAGTCATATTGGTAAAGTAAGCATTTTCCTTGGATAATCAGGGTAACGGGTAATCATAATAGGTGGCTGGAGGAGTATGTATGTATGTATGTTTGTATGTTTGTGTGTTGAAAACATCATTAGGGTGTCATTACTAAAATAAGGTTCTAATGAAGTTTGAGTTATTTTGTATTTTAAAGGAAAAAAGACTTTGTGGATAAAGCAGAGAAGAGTCTAAAGCAAACTCCCCGTAGTGAGATGGGAGACATTGAGGGAAAAGGAGTGAAGAAAGTTCTGAATTGAAAACAGTTTTCCATGACAATACAGTGAGGCCACATAGGGCAATAACAGAAGGGAGTTTAGGAAAAATAAAGAAACTGTGTTCTTGTTGTTAGGAAGAAAATAGTAAAGGGAAATAGTTAATAGCATAAAGATGACACAGCCAGGGACAAGGTAACTCTAGTTGGGAAAAAGAGATTGAAAAAGCTTCTTCAAGAAAGAAGCTACTTCTTAAAAAAAAAAAAAAAAAACTCCAAAATAGAAACACAGAAGTGTAAACCTGAGGCAAGGGAAAAGGAAAGCAAATAAATAACTTAAGATGGGATGCATAATTATAAAAATTTTACATCAGTATGAGCTGCCTTTATATAAAAATTCATATACACCTGAGTCAGAAAATATTCAATAGGAACAATGCCATGCCGAACAAAAGTCAGTACTAATTAATGGTTCCTGTAGAATTATAATAGATCGGTCCCCTAAGGGGTATGCAATTCAGGATTGTAGTTCTGACTCAAAGTGTTCTGTTAAGTTACCTTGGTTTAATCTAAATAATTATTCTACTGAAATTATACTTATCCTACAAATAAAATCTGTGACAAAGAATGGGAATAGTAACCCTATCTCCTTTTACAAACAGCAACTTGGAAACTGGCCATGACTTTAGCTCCTACTCATATTTTAAAAAGAAATATATTTTAAGAACTTTAAAATGAAAAATTCTTGTTAAAAACTATATATTGATAGTTAATGCATATTTGAAACATTAATTAAAGTATTTTAAGTATTTAACATTATTCTAACAAATTTAATTTTGATGGTAATTATATGTGATAAATATTTGTTCAAAGTAATGATTTAAGTATGAAAAATATGAAAGATGTATTTTTATTAATAGGAAAACAGAAGTTTTATCCTAAAATGAATAACTGTTACTAAATGACAAGCCTAAACTAGTGCTGAGGGTTTGTAAAAATGGAAATTATGGTTAAAATCAAGAAAGATTTAATGAGTCTAAAATGACAGTGTTTTCTTGGACTCTTAGCCTGTTCTAATGAAAAGATATTAAAAAATTTTTTTTCTAAATAATTAGTTAAAAAGCAGAGTCTGTGTTTTATCAAAATAGCTTATGTTAACTTTTATCCTGTTGTTATCTGTATAAAAAATACTGATTTTCTCCTGGGTATCATTATACTGGCAAAAACTGCTTCTTTTCTTGCCCTAAACCAGGTGGCTTAATCTATTAATCTAAATACTATTACTATAAATGAATCTATTACTGGATAAATCATATTCAAATCATATAAATACCTATATTCCTTTAAGCCAAAATATCTTAAGGCTTTGTCCAGTATTTATATAAACTATATATGTATAAATTAAATTTATCCCAAGATAACCATGGCTTATATTGGAAGCAGATCAGATTTGAGGGTTGAATGCAAGGAAAAAATACACTTGTGGAGTCTTTTTTTCACCTGATGTTGCCATTAAATGCAACTGATGTTGCTATCACATGACCTTGGTAAGGAATAATTAAAATGTACATTCTAGCTGGGAGGACTGGCTATCCCCCCAGAAGGAGGTGTACTTTAATAAAGATATCTAGGTCTCAGGAAGCTCCTCTTGGTCCCTAGCCAGTTCCCAGAGGACCCAACTGGGCCCAGTCATGTAAGCAAATCTGAATTTGGCCACTATTGTGAGAAAATATCATAAAAACTGCATGAAATAAATTTAAAATTAGCAAAAATGCACAACCAATTATAAAGAATCCATATTCCTGCATTCCTTTTCAATCAATCCAATGAATTCAATTTTAAAAATCTGGTCATTTACTATGGGTACACGTCACTATCGGCACTCTGCATTCATTTTTGCTACCTGCCACTTTAGGGATTCCTAATTATATGTTACAAAACTTGTTTGATATTTTACAAGGAGATTCCGATTTATTAAGCAAAAGGCAGTTAATAGCTGCAGCTGAATGAGAGTTACAATTAATTGAACAATGCATTCAAAAAGGACAGCTTGTTCAAATAGATCTAAAAAAGCCTGTTGATTTTATTATTTTCTTTACCTTGCAATCTCCCACAGGCCTATTTTAGCAAGATGGTGTTTTAAAATGAATTTTTTACCAAACAATTGACAAAAATGTTTAAATACATATTTGCAAAAGATTATTTCTTTAATAGCCAAAGGTCACCAAAGACATTATCAATTAAGAGGTCATGATCCTAATCGCATAGTGTGTAATCTCACAAAGGAAGAGGTTCAAAGTCTATATATTTTCAATAACTCTTGGCAAATAGCATTAAGTGACTTTAAAGGACAAATGAATAATCATTTGCTATGTCAAAACTTTTACAATTTTTAAAAATGAACGCAATGGATTTTGCCTAAAATATTTCCAGCTTCCCCGCTAGCTATTACTGTCTTTACTGATGATAATACTAATGGGAAGCCTGCATATGTCACCCCAGTGGAAAACAAGTTAGAAAATGCCTTATACCTCAGCCCAGTGTACTGAATTAGCAGCTGTAATTCAAGTATTGCAAAGCTTTCCACAATCTCTTGATATTGTTTCTGATTTTGAATATGTTTACCAAACAGTTACTCACATTGAGACGGCTTCTTTGTTTAAAAGAAATGAATTCTCCTGAATGTTTTTACATTTACAAACATTAGTCAGAAGTCAAATTAATCCTCTTTTTATCATGCATATAAAGAGGCCAAACCAATCTTCCAGGTCCTTTATCATTACAAAATCAGCAAGCAGATACTCTTATGGGGGTAATGCAAAATCCCACAAAATTTCACAAATTGGCTCATATCAATAGCAAAGGGCTGTGAAAGAAATTTCCATCTTTTTTAAACAGCAAGCTCAAGATATTGTTAGGACTTGTCAAACCTGTGGGCCTTTAAATGCACTCCCATTTGCATCAGGGATTAATCCTAGAGGTCAAAAAGCAAATGAATTATAGCAAATGGATGTTACTCATATTTCACATTTTAGTAAAATGCAATATGTACATGTTATCATAGACACTTGTTCTCATTTCATCTGGGCTACCGCACAATCTGGAGATCGTTTTTGCCATGTTCAATCACATTTACTTAATGCTTTTGCTGTTGTGGGATGCCCTCAATCTATTAAAATGGACAATGGTCCTGTTTATATAGGAAAACAATTTCATAAATTTTGTACTACTTTTAATATTACTCATATTACAGGAATTCCACACAATCCCTCAGGGCAAGGAATTATTGAACGAGCAAACCGGATGCTAAAGTCTATGCTTTTAAAACAAAAAGGGGGAGACGATGATCAGGAGGATGATGTTATGAAAATAAGTACTCCTAAAGATCAATTAGCAAAGGCATTGTTTAATCTAAATTTTTTAAACATTTATGATAATTCATCACAGACTCCTGCAGAACAATATTTTAGTAATTTGGGAAAGAAAAAGGATACAACCCAAACAGAACTGCAGCTGTAGCCAATCTATTGGAAAGATGTTAAAGATGATTTATGGAAAACAGGAATGGTAAAGGTGTGGGGGTAGGGGTTTTGCTCTTGTCATTGCAGTCGACGGAACCTCGGTTTGGATTCCCTTGAAGAGAATAAAACCCAGATATGCCAACCCGGAAAAAAAATAACTAAATGGGTAATGTATACTATAGGACATACAATTTTGATTGCTGAAGGACAGGGACATATTTATACTTACTGGGATTATCTGTGAGCCCTAACATGGGCCAATCCAACTTTACCAAAATAACCTAAATACAAGTTTAGGATTCCCAGGTCCAGTAAGAAGAAAACTGGTGTCAAATTTAATTCCATTTTTAGAAAGACCTATATGCTTAACTCTGGATACAAAGGATACTTGCCTGTTCGGTGGGAAAGAAAGTTGGAATGGATGGCAGTCATGTCATATGGATCGAGCAGTTATCATAATTAATGATTCCTATGGAATTGTAAGATTCCCCTGTGGGGTTGAAGATGACTGAGACTATATGGATAGGCAAGCTAAACCAGAGTTATTACATAGAGGATGATTTGTGCCATGATTTGGGATGATAAATACATTATTCAGAGAAATTTATGGGGAATTTTCCTAGGACTGGGACCAATTTTCATAGTGAATTCTAGTAACTATAACTTCTCTTTAGCAGCCATAAACACTATATACAAATATGTATTAGAGATCCATATATACTTGTTAAAGTTCATATGCATATAAGAAATCAAACTTCTAATTGTGAAAATTATTCTCTATTCACTTGTCCCCAAGCATTTATGTTGCAGGAAAATGAGACGATTATAGCAGCAAGGAGAAGAGGTATTTGGCTGCCAGTGCAGATGTCAAGATCTTTGCAATCCTCTCCAGAAACACATATATACTGATCCATTTGGCAAAAGAATATCTAAAAAGGACTAAGAGACTAATTGGACTCATTATTGCAGCTGCCATTGGAATCATTGGAAGCATCACAGTGGCTGCAGTCACTGGAACTGCATTGCAACAAACTATACAGATGCAGCATTGTTAGAAAAACACCAGTGAACTGTGGCATAGCCAATCTCATTGATGAGCAAATTAATAATAGACTAAATGATATAGAAATGATATTGGTTCATACTGGAGATCAAAGGCATAATTTAAATTTTTTACAAAGTTTAAAGTGTAAAAGGAATGAGAGCAATTTTTGTATTACCCTCTTTTAACATATGGCCTGTCTGAAATTGAATGGGAAAAGGGAAAAGGCATCTTTTAAGGCTTTCAGATCTAAGTCCTGATATCTTAGAATTACAAAAAAGGAGTATTAGAATTATCTCAGAATAATTTACATGTAGCCTAGGGAGGTGATATTACACAATCACCCAAGAGCTAAATAATCTTAGGTTTGGGGCTGTTTATATTTCGCTTCCTCCTCAGCTGTGTTTAACAACAAAGAAAAAGGTGATTCTTGCAAAAACTCTTGGCTCCCTCCTGAATCAAAGTCAGAGAGCTTGACTGGCAGCCAATGACAGGTAAGACCCTTCAGAGCCTAAGGGCAACCTAAGACAGGCGCGGTCACCTCTGCTTATAACCACCCTAACAATGTGATTCTTGTGAAAACTCTTGGCTCCCTCCTGAATCAAAGTCAGAGAGCTTGACTGGCAGCCAATGACGGGTAAGACCCTTCAGAGCCTAAGGGCAACCTAAGACAGGCGTGGTCACCTCTGCTTATATCCAAGTCAGAGAGCTTGACTGGCAGCCAATGACGGGTAAGACCCTTCAGAGCCTAAGGGCAACCTAAGACAGGCGCAGTCACCTCGACTTATAAAATAAAAAGGGGGAAATGTAGGAGATAGGATTAATATAAGACCTGCGAAACTACTTGGGAGTAGATGGCATTAGGGTGGTGGCGGCAGTAAGCTGCTTTATGTTATCTGATTTATGTAAGACAGTCTAGGAGGAAGAGAATGTTTGTTTACCCCAAATGATTATTTTAAGTACGAAGGAAGAACACTGAAAGATAAGAATCTTGCTCCCTCAGGAAATGCCTGCATATCTATTGACATCCTGTGGTATATAACTAGGATCTGGTTGAGAATAAAATTGTCTGAAGTCTGTATGAAGTAAACTCAAGCTTCAGACCCCCTGAGCCCATCTGTGTCTTTCTTTCTCTCCTTCTTCCTTTCTTTCTTTCTCATCATTCCTTAATATCCTTCAAGCTCCGTTCAAACAGGAAGCAACATCAAAACCATCTTGAAAATAGAACAAAGTTGGATGACTCACATTTTCTGATTTTAAAACTTATTACAAAGCCACAGTAATCGAAACAGCATGGTATTGGCACAAGGACTGACATATAGACAGGTGGAACCAAACTGAGAGTTCAGAAATAAACCCTTCACCTTTAATCAATAGATCTTTGTTAAGGGAGCCAAGTGAACTCAGTGGGAATAGAATAGTCTCTTCTACAGTGGTGCTGGAAGAAATGGATAGTCATTTGCAAAGAATGAAGCTTGAACCCTACCTCACGCCATATATAAAAATTAACTTAAATATAAAAGTCAAAACTATGCAATTCCTAGAAGAAATGAAGGGAATCATCTTCACAGCCTTGCGTTAGATAACGGTTTCTCAGACTTTATACCCAAAGCATGAGCAACAAAAGAAAAAATGGATAAATTAAAATTTAAAACTTTTGTGCAAAAGGACTTTATCATGAAAGTAAAAAGACAAACTACAGAATGGGAGAAAATATTTGGAGACATCCAATAAGGTTTTAATGTCAACAATATATAAAGAACTCTTACAACTCACCACAAAAAAAGGCAACAACCCGATTTAAAAATTTGGAAGACTTCAATAGACATTTCTCCAAAGAAGTGATTAAAAATACAATAAATACAGGAAAAGATGCTCAATGTCATTAGGTGTCAAGGAAATACAAATCAAAACCACAATGAGATACAATTTCATACCCACTAGCATTCTAGCTTTAGTAATTATCAACCTATGGCCAATATCATTCACTACTGTATTTTCATTCTCATCTGGTCCTGTGCATCTGTTCTTAATTGTTCTTAATTGTCTACTATTAAAAACACAGAAAATAAGCATTGGAAAGAATATGAAGAAATAGTAATACTCGTTCATTGTTGGTGGGAGTATAAAATGGTGCAGCCACTGTGAAAAACACTTTGGCAGTTCCCCAGAAAGTTAAGTATAGAATTGCCATAGGACCTGGTAATTCCACTTTTAGACATATACCAAAAAGAACTGAAAGCAGGGATATAAACATATATCTGCGCACTAATGTTCATTTAGTTCACAATTGCCAAAAGGTGAAAACAATTGCCAAAAGGTGAAAACAACCCAAGTGTCCATTCATCAATGGATGCATAAATAAAATATGGTATATACAAATGAGGGGATATTATTCAGCTGTACAAAGGAAGTTCTGATGTATGCTATAACATAGATGAACACTGAAGACATCATCCTGAGTAAAATAAGGCAGACACAAAAGAACAATTACTATATTAACTCACTTATATGAAATATGTAGAATATGCCAACTCATAAATTTAGAAACTAGAACACAGGTTACCAGGGGCCTGTGGGTGGTTGAAGAGGAAGGAGAGTTAATATTTAATTTGCACAGACTTTCTGTTTGGGGTGATGAAAAACTTTTGTCAAAATTGATGTCACAAGTTTGTGAATACAATTACCACCACTGAATTGCATATTTGAAAAGGAATAAAAATGGAAACACACACCACCACCACCATAAAATTGTAAAACACAAAGAGTGAACCCTAAATGTAAACAGTGGGCTAAAGTTAATAGGGTAATTATTTGTTTCTTAAATAGTGTACCATACTAATTTAAAATGTTAATAATAGGGAAACTGTGTGTGAAATGGACATCCATGGGAACTCTATACTTTTGTAGGATTCTTCTGTAAACCACAAATGCTTTAATAAAGAAGTAATATGGGCTCTAGGAATCAGGCATACATTCCACATCAGGTAGAATCCAGTTCTGCCATTTGCTAACAGTGTGAATTTAGGAAGCTTACTCAATCTCTCTCTAAGAGATTAAGTTCCCTCATTCATAAATTTTGGGGCATAACAGACCTACCTCACAGGTTTGTCATGAGGTTTGTTATAGGAGTGGAGGTGGGAAACAATTCCCTGTTCCTGGTGTTGCCCTAGATGGGAGAGGTTTCCACTCAGCTCCACAAGAGGGCGTGGAGTTAGAGAAAGGCTTCCAGCCCCTCTTGTTACCCCTCACTGACCTCTTCCCAAAGCAGCAGGAAAAAAGTTTCTAATAGGTAAAGTTGATAGATAACTGACATTTAATAGACATTGGGCTATTATATCCCTCTCTCCCACTCAAGAATAGGCATGACATTAGCAAAATACATTTTCTGCCGATGATCTGATCCCTGGGTCACAGCCTTGGACTTGGCTTAGAGATAAGTTCTTGAGTCCGTGATTGTCACTCTATTTTTTTCTTCTCTCTCCCCTCCGCCTCGCCCCTTTTCTCTCTCTCCTTCCTTATGTCTCCCTCCCTTCCTCCCTTCCCCTCCCTTTCCTTCTCCTCTCTCTGTCTCCCGTTCACTCCTACTCTCTCTCTCTTTTCTGTGCCTCTAGAGGGTCGAGGCAGCGCAGAACCTCTGTACACCTTTCTGATGGGCTCAAGTTTCCCCACAGGTGCCTATTAAGGTCTAAATTGAGGGAAACTGATAGAAAAGACGGGCTATTAGTCTACAATGTAGCTTAAAGATTAAGAGAGCTGCTGTTGTGTTCTTTATAAACTTTTATTATGGAAAGTTTCAAACACATACAAGAATAATCAGAGTGGTATTATGAACTCCCCCATGCCTATGACCCGTAGCTTTAGTAATTGTCAACCCATGGCTGACATTATTTCATTACCGTATTTTCATTCTCATCTGGTCCTTTGCATCTGTTCTTAATTGTCTACTAACTTGAGGGAAGGTTTAGTGATCAATTGGTGCTTTCAAACTTCTAACAAGGGATAAATAAGAGAATGTATGTGAAGGTCACCTAGAACATAACAAGCTCACAAAAACCCATTAGCATTAATAAAGATGATGAGCTCTCAGCTGAACTGAAAGCAGGTTTTGACCAAGCCATCTTAGACTAGACTTATGTGAACCATTCTCCTTATGTAACTGCCTGCTGGCTTGTGATATTGAAGGTTATGATATTGAAGGTAGTAGAAAACTTATTGAATGAGAAACTAGGAAGGCTGAGTCCCCATTACATTCACTCAAACACTTTTATTGCAAACCATGGCATTTTTCTGCCGTCAATCACTCACCTCCAGCCTGAGTCGCTGAGACACCATGCCTATGTCAATGCTGACAAACGCTACTCGGTTTGAGCCATCAGGTTCCGCCATGACGAAAGCCCGACTGTACAGCCTCGTGAGGATGCCCCGTGCATTCTGGCCACTTTTGCTATATCCCATCTAAAGAGGAAGAAAGAATCAGAGCTACTTTGTTTCACTCACCTGCTACAAGAAACCAGTCCAACCATAAAACAATAGACTACCTATGAAAAACAAAACAAAAAATCAATATGACACTTTGGCACCAAGGGAGATAGTATATGTGTTTTTCAAGAATAATACCAAAATCATAAAAGAGGTTTTAATCTTCTGGGTAGAAAAACTTAAAAGACAAAGTATTAATCTGGTTAGCAGAAGCTATTCACCGGGCCATGGGCAAGAAAGGAGTTGAGTGACTCCTAAATTCCACTATTACATGGGAGACCTTTAGGGGGCCCTTCTTTGCTATTAAATGGATCATTTTTCCAGACTTTAAGGTACTGAAGAAGGAACTGTTTTCCCCACCTCCATCCCACAATTTCCCAAGAACAGCCTGAAGACTGAAGGCTTCCTTATTGGTTGTCTAGTGTGTGATTTTTTTCTACAGAAAAGAATATCTTTATGATTAAGAGATCATTGTCAGGACTACTTCTCCCTGGCTTTTACCATGTCGTCCCTCCCTAAGCCAAGTCAGATCAAATACACATATCCCAGGTCTGTCCTCTCGCCATGTTATAAAACTCAGGGCTACATCCAGAGCTTCACAATGCCCTCCCTACTGCTTCCTTTACCCCTCATCTGAGTGTTTGTTTAGGATTCACATTTCAGGGTCACTTTTCAGAACAGAGAAGGGAGTAATTTCTGGAATTTAAAGATTATGTGGTAGGAGGGAGAAAAATCCCTTTGGGCAACCTCATGCACTGGTTTCCTAGAAAAGAGTCAATATAAATGGGTATCTCAACCATCATGGCCAAGAGGTTGCATCCTAGTAACTAGCATGTCAAACTGAGCAATAGAAATATTTTATTTTGCTCATGCAGTATTGCCCCATCCAATGTGTCCAGTTTGAACTAGTGTTGCAATTGGGGATTGAATGCTGTTTCCTAGAAAAGGCATGTGCAGGTTCCAAGTCCAGTCCGGAAGAGGCAAACCCATTTGTAAACAGGAATTTTGAAAACATTATTAGTTAAGGTGGGCCTTAATCCAATATGGCTGAAGTCCTTCCAAGCAAAGTAATTTCAACATGGAAAGGAAGGGACAAGGAGCAGCCAGAAGCTGGAAGTTAACAGAATCTGGAAGAGAAAGAAGACCCTGTCATGTGCATTGCCATGTGACAGAAATCCCAAGGACCAAGGATTGCCAGTAGCTGGCCCCAGAAGAGCACAGTCTTGCAGAATAAAGAGGGACAAACTGAAGGAAGACTTATTTCATGGGTATAACCATGGAAGTTGAGGTATGGGCCGAAGAGATCTCCTTGAGTCAAGAGAGTGGCCTACCCACGTATGTGGAAAGGGCAAATCCACCCCTGAACTTGAGGGGGTAGACCATCTGCCCTTGTGCTTGGAGGGAGTGGGCCTTGCTCCCTGTTGCTCAGAGATGGTGGCGCCTGTGCCCTAGTGTCCATGGGGAGCCTGGCTGCCATTCCAATGCTCTGAGAGAGTGGGACCTTCAACCCAGTGTTCGAGGAGAGCATGGCTGCAGAGTAAGCACTTGGAAGGGGTGGGGATGTCACTCCAGCAGGCCTGGAGGACAAAACATCAATCCATAGATGACACTCAGACCTTGAAGTCTAATGGAGTTTGCCCTACTGGGATTCAGGCTTGTTTGAAAGCCATGATCCCTGTTTTCCTTCCAATTTCTCCTTTCTGGAATGGGAATGTTTCTTTTATGCCTGTCCCTCCATTGTATATTAGAAGCAGATCACTTGTTTTCAAGGTTTCACGAGCCAATTAGACAGAAGAATTTTGCCCCAGAGCAGACCACGCCCATAGCTGATTTTGATGAGACTTTGTATTTAGCGTTGTTACTAAAATGACTTAAGGCTTTTGAGACATTGTAATGGAATAAATGTATTTTGTATTTGGGCAGAACATGTCTTTCTGGAGTCCAGAGAGCAGACTGTTGGGAATTGAATCATGTCCCCTACAAACTGCATGGTCAGGTCCCAACCCCAGTCCTGTGTAGGGAAGCCCATTTGTAAATAGAAACTTTGAAAAGTTGTTAGTTAACATGTGCCCAAAGGAAATAAGGGTGGGCCTTAATCTAATATGGCTGAAGTTCTTTTAAGTAAAGGAAATTGGACATGGAAAGGAAGGCACAGGGAGCATCCAGAGTTGGAAGTCAGCAGAACCTGGAAGAGAAAGGAGAAGTCACTGCCATGTGATGGAAAAGCCAGGAACCAAGGATCGCAGGCTTCCAGCCCCAAAACAGCAGTCTTAGGGAAAAAGCATCATCTTGCTGACACCTCAGTGTTGAATTTCTCCCAGCCTCAAAACTGTAAGCCAGTAAATTCCTATTGTTTAAGCCAATCCACTGTATGACATTTGTTTTAGTAGCCAGGAAACTAAAACAGTTGCCTACATTTGTTAAACTGAGAGACATAAATCCCCAACTTATCTATTCAGAGATTTTCTGACTTCTCTTGAAAAATAGGGATATGGCAACCCTAAGCCCATATTCTTACAAAGCAACAAACAGCTAGACCATTTTCTAATTTTAATGTAGTCCCCACCACTTCCCACTGCCCTTTAAACTGAGGATACACTTGACATTTATTATCTTATACTAAACTGATTCACTCACTTAAGGTACCTGCCTACCCCTTGTGGTTTTAGTTTGCCAGTCCTGCCACTATCATTAATAAAATATGGCCTATTAATCTTACAAGGGAGTTATGATTGAATAAAAGTTCCCCTCTTCTTTATAGTCACAGTGCTGGACATCAGTGAAGTCAGTAGAAAAGCTAGAAGGAGAAAGTGATGATAGAATAATGAGGAATATACATAAGATGCAAAATAATAAAATTACCTGTTTCATGGTCTACTTGAGATCAATATTTACCTACCAAATTGATGTCTGCTACTTGTCCTGTGCAGTCAGCTCGTCCAACACCAATATGGAAACCACTAAAGTTCTGAAATAGTGGAGGCTCCGGGGTTGAGCTTGGAGGAACTTGGGTGACTGTAGGAGCTTGGGTAACTGTGGGGTTCTTGGTAACTGTGGGGTTCTTGGTAACTGTTGAGCCCTGAGTAGCCAGAGGGCTTTGGGTGGATGGAGGAACATGGGTTCCAGAATCTTCAAGCAGAATAAGATATTTGAGAAACAAATTAATTGCTCAATTAGAACACATTTTTCCTAAGGAAAAAATCTTTGTATAGTCTCTCATATTTAAGGCCTATGGTAAGAAACCTCTTTAGGAGCACCAATAATATTATAATCCTAATCAGGGTCCTTTTCTTGGACTGAAGATGTTTCAGCCTAACATCAAGGCCTCTCTCAAATGTCCTTCATCTTCTCACCGCAATTCATTTCTCGTTAAATTCATCCCCTTTCATTCACTTACCTTGCAATTCTGTTCTAGCCAAACAAACATTGTGACAGGTTCCTGGCACACAACCTACTTAATCCAGTCTCCAGATTTGTTTCTACCATCTTTGGAGTTGGTACATTTCCATCATATCTAGATCCAGCTCAATCCTTCAGCCCCAGACTGACACCATGGATGTCTTTACCCCACTCTAATCCTCCTCAACCTCCTGAAGGCTTATTGTTAACATGTTGTAAATCATTTTATACTTGTTAACATGGTTCCCCTTATTTTCATCATTCTCATATCACTATAAATGCACATGTGCACATATAGAGATACATACACACGTATTCTCTGTGTGTATGCATGAATGTATGTATATATAGAGAGAGTAATACATACATTATATATTATAATACAAACACACACATATGAATATCAGGAGAGGTAGAACAGCATAGAGATTAAGAGAACAGGTGCTGGAAACAAATTGTCTGGATTTGAAATTTGACTCTAATTATCTAATTTTAAGAGGCTTTAAGGATCCTTCCATTCCTAGCATCCCATGACCCTGCTCTGCCCACTGCTGAAACAGAGCATCTCTGTTCCTCTGAGCTTGCAGAGAATTTCAAGGACAGCAGCATGGTAGAAAACAACTAGAAAAGAGAAGAGGCCACAAAAGGGGAAATGGAGGTGAAAAATACCCTCCCCCTCTCCATCTGGCTGAAGACCAGCCCTCCCTTTGTTGAAAAGTCATCCCTTTCCCACCTGCCTTCCCTACTCTAAGATGTGTAAATCACCTTCAATGAAGCGAAGGTTCCGTGAAGGACATATGGGCACAATATTGCCTATAAATGTGGCCTAGATATTTCTCAAAAACTAAATTCCTTCCCAATAATTTATTTTTAATTAGGAGTTGTCTAAAAATTCCCATTTCTAGTGTCTCTTGAAAACCCAGGAGATTTAAGTCCATGTAACATCATGACAACAAACAGCTGGTGCTCAGGAGAGGGGAGAGACCCCATCTCATCAGAATCCGCCCTTCCCCACCCCAGTCTTCTCCCCATTCCACCTCATTTACAGAACTTCACAGAACTGGATTAGATTTGATTTTGAGGCTTCATCACTTAAGCTTTTCATGGACAAATTAGCATTCAATGGGTCTTTCCTTTTCCATTTGCCTTCAGAAGAAGATGATGCCAATGAGGAGGCAAAGAGAAGAGGCTGGGGTAAAAGCTCTAATTACTCCCCCCTGAACAATCTTGGGCTGTGTTCAGATCAAGAGAACAGTAAAAGGCAAATAAGCGCATGTGAGAATGCCTGTCAGCTGGTTATTTGGGGACAAAGGTGAGCTTGATAAAAACTGCTATCAATGTAGAAAGGGTAATTAATGTAAGAGGGAGATGGCCACCCCAGGCTGCTTAAGTACACATTGAACAGTACAATTTTCAATACCATCAACAGACACTGATTCTTGCTTTGGAATTTCCAGTAATCAAGAAATTGCCCACAAGCCTAGCAACAGCATCTAAGAGAGCCCATGACACTTGCCTTTGTGGTTTTCAATGGTCCCACTAGTGATAAACAAGAGACTGAGAAGGGCCACCGTAATTGCAGTCATCAGCACAAGGAGGAAAATGAGGAATGTCTCCAGCGTGGAGAAGGTGCATTTGGCCATTTCTCCTATATTAAAGCTGGAAGGGGAGAATCACAAATTCAGATGCACAAGCTTCAAGCTGCCCAAAGACAAGATGTCTTAGCTCTTTCCTATTAATAGACTCTATCAGGGATGGCAAGTATAGGGTACATTTGCCACTAGTTCTTTATCTCAAACCAGTGAAAACCAAGATCGTGAACTACAATACTCTTTGAATAAGCTCAGAGGTGATTTCTGAATCCTTCTCAACACAGTGTTCTTCCTGGCAGCCACCATCCATCATCTGTTACTGGCAAGTGAGTTAAAATCTATTTGCACTCTTTGGCTACATCATACTGCTTTCATTTATAACAGTGATCCTTTTTATCTGCCATCTGTACCTGGGCCTGGACTAGGAGCACTTCTGTCTTGAGGGATGACTGATGCACCCATACTGCTTATCCTTGGGAGATGGCTGGCTGGGGTTAGGTCTGTAGGCTATGGTCATGGATGAAGTAAAATTAGCTTGCCTAGATGTAGATGAAACCCATAATTTTGGTCTTTAAACTCTATGTTCTAACTTTCAATTACTACCTCATGGGAAAATAGCATGAAAAGGAAGATTGGCACTTCTGGACTCCAGCCAGACATTAGTAAGATTTCCCTCTTCAGTGATCAGAAGGATCCCCAACATTTTGCATGGACTGTATTGAAAGATGGGGCTAGAGTGCCCTTGAGCTCCATAAAAGCAGAAAATGTGCTTATAGGTTCTTTAAGGGGTTTTAGAAGGATAATCCATCATCACCCAGAGGGACTAAAGAAGCTAAAAAACTTTATGATGTAGTAGGAGGCCGTATCATACAGTCACTAAAAACTGGGTTCTGAAATCTGACTTCAGATTTCAAATCATTTGTTTCACTTAACTGGGTTGGAAAATCCTGCACCCACACTCAACCTCTTTCCCAACCTCATAATGGGGATATGATGATGATAATTTTAGTATACCATAGAGTTCCTATAAAAATAAGATGAGATAATGCAAGTAAAATGCTTTGTTTCAATGAATATAATAATTTCTATAACATTTTAGCATTTTCACTAGGTACAAAAATAGCAAGGACTCTGTGCTCCCTCCTCTCTTAAAGAGAGTTTATATGAGGCTAGTATTAAGATTATTGGAATCACAGGTGGGACCTTCAGAACCATTTTCTTATACTGAGCGGTGAGATGGGATTGCAGCTTTAAGACTTTCTTCCCAAATGGGCCTTATGTGATTAAGATGCTGCTGTCATCATCTGGCAATCAACAAATGTGTTTAGTATGGCCCAGACAATTTTTTTGTTTTAATTTACTTGCCAACATAAAAGATAGATTTTACATACAAATCTGAAACTTCAAATTTTCTTTTAAAATTTTTCAGAAAATATGCCAATGTTGGGCCAACTTTTCCATGTGCCAATAGTTTCCTAAAACTCAGTAACTGCTGTCTCCAACCTGCTGCAGTCCTAACCCGTGGGCTTCATTTATCCAAGTTGCTATCTGGTCTTTGTAGACATTTGATTTTTCAATGCCTGGACTAAGGGTTAAAGATCAATCGACCAGTAGATGCTTAAAAGGTAGGGTTGATCTGCAAGTAGACAAAGAGACCCGAACAACTTCCCGAATTTCCTGATTATTGGGAGGGCTTTCCTCATTCATTTATTACCACCATGATCACTTCCACCACCACCAGTGGGGACTTCAAATCTAGGGAAAAGCAAATTAGGTCTGTATCTTAGTCCTAAATTCCTTTGGCACTTTTCAGGAGTCACAAAATATATCTAAGCTGTGCCTGTGAAACTTGGATGACCCAACGAGGTTTAAGAACTCTTTAGTTGCTGTTTCAGTAGCAAATTTCACATCCATTACACCTTGCTCTGGCCCAAAGCTTTGGTTTCTATGAGCTTTCCTACCAGCACAGATTGCCTCTGCACAAAGAAGGCAATTAAAACGGATGACTGTCAGCTGGAAACTCAGACCCCAGGAGCACCTACACAGGGATTGCTCATGTAAATAGTGTCCCTTGCTAGGAGCCTATTATGTATGAAAAAGACATGGTAAAACCAATACTTTTGTTTTGGCTGGTTTTGCTTTACTGAACTGATTATCATCACATGTCAGCAAAGGCACATGATGTAACATCAGTCCTTCCACCTTTACTCTACCTGTGTATTTCACTACCTCAGGGTGGCCAGAAAGACTGCCAACATATCACCATTCTTTTCAACCACTTAGCTGACTCTGCCACCACCTTTAGGGAAATTAAAACATCAATTAGCAATATTTGTTTCTCACTGATGATTAAAATTTGAATTCCATCACAAGCAAATGCCTTGTCTGCCTGCAGAAAGAAAACTCACTCTGGAGGGCTGAGACAATGATTACATATTAAAGGATTCTATACTTCATAACGGTTACCATTTAATCTAGCATAATCAAGCAAGCTGAGGTATGAGACCCAGATAACACGATAATTAGCCACTTGCTACAAATTTACCATGCTAAGGTCCCAGCTTTTCAAGATGGAGACAGTAAAAGGTAACAATTTGGAAATAGGATTTCCAAACCTAAGAAAACAGGATGCAGCTTTCATGTTTCATCATGATCTGAGACAATGGGCTGATTCAAAATCCTTTCTACCCTCCCATCCAAGGAAACAAACATTCTTACCCGTTTGAACAATTCAGAAGAACTTTCTCATCACAATAAAGCAAATGGTCCGTTCAATATCTTATCACCTTTCCCCTCCACGTTGCTTGTCTTAGATGTCTGGAGCACTTTCTGAAATGTATTAAGGAACGATTTTTCAGAGTCACGTCCAAGAGAGTTAGAGTTCTCATTTATATATAATTGTAGGGTGGCACAAAGATGAGAGCAAAGTATACTGATAACGAAAACCTAATACACAAAGTCTCCCCTGGTACTACCTGTAACACTGGTAGAAGCTGCAGAAGGCAGCTGGGCTGAAGGTCGTATCAGCTACAAACAACTCTTCCAGCATGATAAATCCTGTGTGAGGCCCATCATCCAGATCACAAATGAAAGCACTTGCTTCATTTGTCGATGGTCATTCAAGCACTAACCCAGAGGAAACAGCAACATATACAAGATATTAGTGTGGGCTGTGGATCCACTGGACAATATTTATACCAATTCCAGAACAGAAAAGTACTTTTAATTTTTAGGCTCTTATGTATAAAAAAAAGTGCAAAGCTTTAGGTTAACTAAGAATGTGAACAAATAAATAGAGTAAGAATGTTAGGCAACTATTAAAATCATATTGAACAAAAAATTACAATGACATGGAAAACAGCTACAAAATATTAGATTTTTCTAAGTTTACCACTTTAATCATATATACATTGTATATGTGTGTTCATAAAGACTATAAGAAAGTACAGAGGAATGTTAGAAGTTATGTGATGGTGGAATTATGGGTGGCTTTTGTTTTCATCTTTTTGCCTTTGGTGTTTTCTAAAAATGATCATGCATCATATTTGTAGTGGAGGAAATAAAATGTTTTCTCAGGGAAAAATAGTTAACCTCCTTTTGGAAAATTTATGCAATACAAGGGCAGGAATTAAACATAGTCTATAAGAGATATGGACAGCATGAAGTAGGCCAAACCCCTCCTTGTTTCCCAGTAAATTCAAGCTTTCCAGGAAGCAGTTTGAAAATAAGAATGAAGAAGACCAATAAGCTGCTTACTTCCTCACAGAGTTGGAAGAGAGACCCAAGGTTCCAACTGATATACTAGAGATACAAGTCTCTTCAGATAGGGCATTTAGTAACATATCTTAGGTCTCTGTCTGCTGCAATAGAGAAGAGTAAGTCAAAGCATGTTAAACACGTTCCATTAGTGCATTTATGTTAGAATTCTTTGGTTACAAGCGATAGGAGACTCAATGTAGCTAACTTTAAGAAGGGGGTGGCAGGAAGGAGAGGTAAATCCATTGGAAGACAGAAGAAAAAACTGAAGACCTAAACTCAGGAAGGCCAAGAATCAGGGCAGCTCTGTGGATCTAGGTAGCTGGAGCTCTTGGATCCCTTGGGAGCATTACAACTGAGATGAAATGACGCCAATTCTTTAGGTATTTGTGTTGCTTCTCTCATGATTGACTACCTGAAAGACACTATCTGACTGGCCTAGTTAAGATCATTTACTTATCCTTTCCCTTGAAGGGATCCTTACGTGAAAGTCCCAACAAGACCATCCAAAGAGGGAAAGGTAGCCCTCCAAATTAAAATAAAATAAAGGCGGAATAGATGTTGGGCAGATAAAAACCACAGCTACTCACTAGTGACTTGCACTCTGTTTTCTTTCCTACCCTTCTCTCTTGCATGGGAGTACCTCTAAATGGACCCTCTGGTTGCTTTCAGATGTCCCCAGCCATCTTCTTCCCCATAAAAGTGGACATGCTATGGCCCGTTCACACTAATTCCTGCAAGGTGACGTCCCATCTATCAAATGAGACCATTTTAAATGAGGTATTAGTAGATAATAATGGTGTAACACATCACCTCTCCCAGACAGCATTTCAATATCCATAGATAAGCATTAAGGGAGTGAATACTGAAGAGATTTCAAGCACTAAGACAGTGCCAGTGCAGGAAATACGTTGGTCAAGGAGACTCAGATGCCAATTAAAACAGCTGGCTCCAATAGCGAGGAATGAGACTGCCCTGTGGCAAGGTGAAGACACAATCATTGCATAAATATTTTAACTTGTAAATATATTTACAATATTGGAATGACCCTTACACAAATTCTATTAGCTAAGACATGAACGATCATCCTTTCCTACCCTCCACCCTAACATGCTCACTAGTATACATACATATTCTGTCTCCATTTTCCTAATGAGAAAACAGAGGAAGGTTAATTGGTTTCCAGAACAAGAAAGGATGCTTAACAATGAGCATGATCCAGCAGCGGTTATGCCAGGATAACTAACTTTGCATATTTTTGGACCAGACCTCTCTTTTTTCACTAAACTATTACTTTCTACATCATCTCAACTGGGGTCCTGATGTGGCAGCCTCTGAGAATGTAAAAGTTCATGTGTTCACTCCTCATTAGCAGTTTATGAAGCAAAATTGTGTCCTGTCACAGGAGAAACTACCAGCACAGAATAAAGGCAGCTAGAGAAAAGTACACGGACTGTTTTCAAGACAGAACGTTAAACCCAAAACCCCTTCTTCTACACCGTTAACCAATAATCATTAGGAACATGAATTCTCTTACTATTTTAGCTCTATCTAGAGGGTAGGAGCCTTAAAATGCTTGATGCTAATTTCATATACTCCATGCTAATGGTCACATCTTTTTTATCCTTTAATTGTAAAAGAATTGGAGATTAAATTACTTTAAATGTATGTATATAGTACTTCATATGGTCCCTAGATTATAGTTCCCAAATACCATTTCTCACTAGTGGAAAGAGAGCTCCTTAGAGAAATGGTCAATTCTAACTCTAGGACTAAAAATACACAAACTAATCCTGGAGCATTTTATCATGCCAGAAAGTAAAGAAGTTATCAAGACTACTAGAAATGTGTCAAAAGAGCTAGAGTACCACTAACGAAAAAGGAGTCAACTTGGGCATCAATAATTTTAAAAAAACAATGAGTTTTTTTCTTTATACTTCTTTAACAAACAAACCGAAAGTGGAAAGACAGAAGGAGATGAAAACCTAGATTAAAAAGATGAAGAGGAAGGAGGAGACGGGAGAGAGAGGATGGGGAGGAGGGGGAATGGAAGGAGGATAAGAGAAGAGAGGGGAGGAGGGTGAGGAGGAGGAGGAGGAGGAAGAGGTGGAGATGGTGACGGTGGTGGTGGTAGCTGTCAGAAGAAAGAGAAGCAAGGAAAGAGGGGAAAGGGGGTAAATGATGGCAAGTGGCCAGGGGAAGAAAGTCATGGATTAAAAGAGGCTTAAGAGACATTTTACTGTATGTTATAAGCCTAAAACCAACATTATTTGGAAACATATTCAAAGAAATAAACAGTTTTAAAAGTTATGAGACAATTGAGTACACTTGAACATTGACTAGATATTTGATGATACTGAAGATTTATTGTTGAAAATGTTAGGTGTGATTATGGGTATCATGATTACACTTTTAAAGGAATTCTTACCTTTTAGAGATGCATTCTAAAACCCAGATTTTTTCCATTTTTTTATTGAGCATATTGTATGTTCACAAACTACATAATCATCCAAATTGTACACTCCGTGGTTCACAGTAACTTCACTCATATAGCTGTGCATTCAGCATCACAATAGATTTTTTACCATTTTCATTACTCCAAAAAAAAAAAGAATAAAAATCAAAATACAAGTAAAAAAGAACACCCAAAGCATCCTGTGTCAGTTTAAAAGGATGTATGTACCCTAGAAAAGCCATGTTTTAGCCCTAATCCCATTCTGTAAAGCAACTGTTTCTTATTGTATATTTGAAACTGTCATTAGATCATCTCCCTGGAAATGTGACTCAGTCAAGCTTGGTTCTTAAACTGGATTAGGTGGAGATGTGTCTCCACCCATTTGGGTGGGTCTTGATTAGTTTACTGGACTCCTATAAAAGAGGAAACATTTGGAGAATGTAAGAGATTCAGAAACAGCAGAGAATGCTGCAGCACCACAAAGCACAGAGTCTACCAGCCAGCGACCTTTGGAGATGAAGGAAAATGCCTCCCAGGGAGTTTCATGAAACAGGAAGCAGGAGAGAAAGCTAGCTGATGATGCCATGTTTGCCATATGCCTTTCCAGATGAGAGAGAAACCCTAACTGTGCCTTCTCATTTCAGAGAGAAACCCTGAACTTCATTGGCCTTCTTGAACCATGGTATCTTTCCCTGAATGCCTTAGATGGGACATTTCTACAGACTTATGTTCATTGGGACTTTTTAATCAGTCTTAGAACTGTAAACACGCAACTTATTAAATTCTGCTTTTTAAAAGCCATTCCATTTCTGGTATATTGCATTCTGGCAGCTAGCAATTAGAACAATCCCATACCCTCCAAACCCCCTATTGCTTATTTATTGTTTATCTTTTTTTTCTTACTCTTCTACCCATATGCTGGATAAAGGGAGTGTCAGTTGCATGGTTTTCACAATCACAGGGACACACCTTAAAAGCTCTACGGTCATTCAATCATTTTCAAAAATCAAGGCTATTGGATTACGGTTCAACAATTTCAGGTATTTCCCTCTAGCTACCCCAATACACCTAAAACTGAAAAGGGATATTTATATACTTCATAAGAATAACCTCCAGAATGTCCTCTCCACTCTATTTGAAGTCTCTCAGCCATTGAAACTTTATATTGCTTCATTTCTCATCCACCTTTTGGTCAAGAAGGCTTTCTCACTCCCATGTTGCCAGGGCCAGGCTTATTCGAGAGAGTCAAGTCCCACATAGCCAGGGAGATTTACACATCCCTGGGAGTCATGTCCCACATAGAGGGGAGGGCAGTGAGTTCACCTGCTGAGTTGGCTTAGAGAGAGATGCCACATCTGAGCAACAAAAGAGGTTCTCTGGTGGTCAGTCTTAGGCATACTCATAAGTAGGCTCAGCTTTTCCTCTGGAGGAATAAGTCTCATCAGAGCCAGAACAAGGGCCTGGCCCATCAAATTAGCAGTCCCCAATGCTGTGAGAAAATCAGGTGTGGGGAAGTTTAATATTTCCACCTTTTCCCCCAGCCCCTCAAGGGGACTTTGCAAATACTTTTTAATCTTCTGCCCAGCTTACTCAGGGATGTATCAGGGCATCACACCAACTTCTACAAGCCAACAAGATATCACTGCTATTCAAGGTTCCATGTAATCACAGTTAAAACACAGATTTTGTTTTAATTGAGAAATCTTCACACGCATACATTCTACATATGGTGTATAAGCAATGACTCACAACATCATCACATAGTTAAAAACACAGATTTTTGTAACAAAGAAGAGAAAGTACAAAAAATCCCCCAAACAGGTGGGTGAATGGATAGATGAACAGATAGATGGAAGGACAGATCAATATGTAATAAGTTCTGTTTTTTAGGTTTTCAGTGTGCTGATTGATATAAGAGTGGTGGACAGATATTGAAGTTCTTCACTCAGCACTCTTTTGAATCCATCCTAGTACATGGAGGCTGGGTCCCCATCTGGCCAGAGTTCCAGATGTAGTTTAGGTTCTGCCCTTCAGATGGACTAGTAAAATACCATGATACTGAACTGAGCCACTTGAGGAGAGAAGTGGGGCATGGACATTTTTACTGTTTTAGGTTATGCAGCACGGCTCTTAGCCGGCCTTCAGATGCTGCAGTGTGCTTCCTTATTCCATTCCTTGGCAGAAGCAGCTCCTGAATAGCTCAATTCTGCAGTATGTTTGGGTAGTTGTTTCTGGATATTCAGAGTCCCTGTTGTCTTTAGCCTGCCCAATGATTTTGTGAGTTATTTCTATCCCTCAATAAATCCTTTCCCACTTAAGCTAGTTGGAGTGAATTCTGTTACTCTCTAGCTAAGACTGTCCAAGCTAAATCTCACAAAAGTGTGCAATGGACCTGACTTGAGAGAATATTTACCTTCCAATCATTGGATACTGTATGCTAAACTGCTTCTGGCAACAGTTTCAACGTGACAAGTGTGGGACTGACTGGCAAAATGAATTTTTCATTTGGCCCAAAGGAAATTAGTTTTAAGTACACAGAGGTACCACAGTGGTTCCTCACCACCTCCTGGGTATTGCACAGGATTGAAAACTCCCTTTGAAGCCCAAAGCAGTCCCAACATCAGTTGACTATAGATTTACCTTTTTTTCACCTTTTTAACTTCTCATCTCTGCTCAACCCTGATTTCAAACCACAAGTGTAGAACAGAGGGTCTTTCTGTTCCAAGCCAGAGTGGATGTTCTTTATTTAACCCCTTTTGTACCCATCATATGCTGAGCCTAAGAATGTGATAGGGATGTGCTCTGTATTGATTTGCCAAAGCTGCCAGAATGCAGTTTACCATAAATGGAATGGTTTTTAAAAAGGGAACATAGTAAGTTATAAGTTTACAGTTTTAAGGCCATAAAAAGTCCAAACTAAGGCATCCAGAGAAAGATACCTTGACTCAAGAAAGACTGATGTGGGAAGGCACATGGCTGGCATCTGCTAGTCCTTGTTCCTAGTTCTGTGGCTTCCAGTTTCTGATGCCAGTGGTTTACTACCTAAGCATCTGTGGACCGTCACTTAGCTCCTCTGGAACACAAATCTGGGTTCTGGCTTGCTAATCATCTCATGGGAAGGCAAATGGTGATGTCTGCTGGGCTCTGCAGTTCCAAACTTCTCTATCTATATATCTCCTCTCTCTGTCAGCACTCCAAGCATTTCCAAATGTCTGCATCTCTGTCAGCTCCAAAGCAACTGTTCTCCAAGCATCTGCAACTGAGGTTTCTCTGGAATGTTTTCCCTTTTAAAGGCCTCTGGTAAGCTAACCAAGTCCCACCATGAATGGGTGAAGTCACATCTTCATCTAATCAAAAGGACTAACCCACATTTGGGTACATTACATCTCCATGGAGATAATCTAATCAAAGGTTTGCACCCATAATTGAGTGGCTCAATCTCTATGGAAACAATCTAACCAAAGTTCCCACCCTACAATATTGAATCCGGATTAGAAGAACAAGGCTTTTCTGAGGTACATAACAATTTCAAACCAGCACATACTCCAACGCATTAAGGGACCCAGGTTGGTTCTACAGGAGAAGTCCCAGCTCCAACCATAGTGCAGGGCATGGGGAAAAGAGAGAGCATGCCAGAAAAGCACATCACTGTTCTCCTTTCCCAGGGGAGTTCATAAAGCTTATGATCCCAGTGAAAGTTGCAAGTAGATACTGACAGTCCTGGTTTTCTCAGAGGAAAGTGTGCAAAAACCAGGATGCAGAGTTTTTCTTCCCAAATTTACCACAGTTCTTTAATAGTACAAGAATGTTCTTTCATAAATTAGAATAAATGTACAACACTAATACAAGGTCTTAACAATGGGATGGCATATGGGAAAAAATACATCTAATGTAAACTTTATTTTAAACATTACCACAATCCTGTCTTTAACACAAAGGACAAAGATAAAAGGCTGGGGAGGACTGGGATTTAGAATCTGAAAATTGAGGCTTTTAGGTTGTGACATTAATCCCCTTTGGAAAAAAGTGGAAATTAACAAAACACCTACCTTGCTGAAAGACTGTCATATAGACAACATAAAATAAAGTCCTTTGCTGACTTTGTAGCATGACACAAATGAGTTATATTAATTAGGTTGAATGTGAGTGCCCACAAGTGGTAGGTTCTGTGCACCTTAAACCCTATGGTATAATCATTTTTTCTTAGCTCTAAATATCTCTCTGTTTGAGTTTGATAAACTCAGCCTTGGTAGGGAAGAAGTGTCATTTTTTCATATTTGAAACATCCACAGGGTTTTAAACCTAGAGAGAATTGGAAGTACAAAATATCCTTATTCCTCTTTTGTTAGATAAACTGTGTGGGGCTGTATAACCTTTTCTTCAAGTATTTGGGAATCATTCTCTGATGATTTATCTTTTTCCAAAACCAAAAATCGGAATGTATTGCTCAAAAACAAATTTGAGAGGACTTCCTGGAAGATGGCGGCTTAGTAAGACGCGCGGATCTTAGTTTCTTCTCCAGGACACCTACTAGGGGAGTAGAAACGATACAGAAAGCGCCCAAAGCCACAACAGAGATAAAAAAGACAGCGTACCCCATCCTGGAACGGCTGGCTGGCTGAGAGAAGCAGCTCGGGTGAGATCGCCGAGGCGCGCGGGCCTTACCGGGCGGGGTGGCAAGCGGCCGGAGTTACTCCCTTCCCCCTTCCCGGGCCGGCTGGGAGAATTGGAGAGGCGGTCCCCTGAAACAAAGACGGCTGGCGCCCACACCACGCGCAGCCCCCGGACCAACTGAGAGAATTGGATCGGAAACCCCCAGGCCGCGGAGAACGGTGACGGGTGGGGGAGGCCCCTTCCAAACCCGTGACTCCCGGGGAACGTGCACTCTCTCGGGCGGGCCGCTGCCGCTGGCGCCCTCCCGCCACGCTTGTTGCCCAGGGCCGACTAGGAAATTCGGACGGGCTCTTTCCCTGGCTGCGGCGACCAGCAACCCTCCCTGCGTTCGGACCCCGGGCCGGCTCAAGCCGTTTCGGCTAGCGAACCCCCCAGACGGCGAGAGTTTTCCAAAGTTTAAGGTCCCACAGCACCTTTTACTGGTGGGACCCGCAGACAAACGTGTGCCACGAGCGCCACCTACTGGGCAGGATAAGAAAAACAGAACCCAGAGATTTCACAGAAAAATATTACAACCTTGCTGGGTCCAACACCAAGAGAAATCTGAATAAATGCCCAGACGCCAGCAGCAGAAGATAACTGTCCACGCTCAAAAGATTGAGAATATGGCCCAGTCAAAGGAACAAACCAATAGCTCAAATGAGACACAAGAGCTGAGACAACTAATCCTGAATATACGAACAGAAATGGAAAACCTCTTCAAAAATGAAATCGATAAATTGAGGGAGGACATGAAGAGGACATGGGCTGAACATAAAGAAGAAATAGAAAAACTGAAAAAACAAATCGCAGAACTTATGGAAGTGAAGGATAAAGTAGCAAACATAGAAAAAATAATGGATAGCTACAATGATAGATTTAAAGAGACAGAAGATAGAATTAGTGATTTGGAGGATGGAACATCTGAATCCCAAAAAGAAACAGAAACTATCGGGAAAAGAATGGAAAAATTTGAACAGGGTATCAGGGAACTCAAGGACAATATGAACCGCACAAATATACGTGTTGTGGGTGTCCCAGAAGGAGAAGAGAAGGGAAAAGGAGGAGAAAAACTAATGGAAGAAATTTTCACTGAAAATTTCCCAACTCTTATGAAAGACCTAAAATTACAGATCCAAGAAGTGCAGCGCACCCCAAAGAGATTAGACCCAAATAGGCGTTCTCCAAGACACTTACTAGTTAGAATGTCAGAGGTCAAAGAGAAAGAGAAGATCTTGAAAGCAGCAAGAGAAAAACAATCCATTACATACAAGGGAAACCCAATAAGACTTTGTGTAGATTTCTCAGCAGAAACCATGGAAGCTAGAAGACAGTGGGATGATATATTTAAAATACTAAAAGAGAAAAACTGCCAACCAAGACTCCTATATCCAGCAAAATTATCCTTCAAAAATGAGGGAGAAATTAAAACATTCTCAGACAAAAAGTCACTGAAAGAATTTGTGACCAAGAGACCAGCTCTGCAAGAAATACTAAAGGGAGCACTAGAGTCAGATACAAAAAGACAGAAGAGAGAGATATGGAAAAGAGTGTAGAAAGAAGGAAAATCAGATATGATATATATAATACAAAAGGCAAAATGTTAGAGGAAAATATTATCCAAACAGTAATAACACTAAATGTCAATGGACTGAATTCCCCAATCAAAAGACATAGATTGGCAGAATGGATTAAAAAACAGGACCCTTCTATATGCTGTCTACAGGAAACACATCTTAGACCCAAAGATAAACATAGGTTGAAAGTGAAAGGTTGGGAAAAGATATTTCATGCAAATAACAACCAGAAAAGAGCAGGAGTGGCTATACTAATATCCAACAAATTAGACTTCAAATGTAAAACAGTTAAAAGAGACAAAGAAGGACACTATATACTAATAAAAGGAACAATTAAACAAGAAGACATAACAATCATAAATATTTACGCACCGAATCAGAATGCCCCAAAATACGTGAGGAATATACTGCAAACACTGAAAAGGGAAATAGACTCATATACCATAATAGTTGGAGACTTCAACTCACCACTCTCATCAAGGGACAGAACATCTAGACAGAGGATCAACAAAGAAATAGAGAATCTGAATATTACTATAAATGAACTAGACTTAATAGACATTTATAGGACATTACATCCCACAACAGCAGGATACACCTTTTTCTCAAGTGCTCATGGATCATTCTCAAAGATAGACCATATGCTGGGTCACAAAGCAAGTCTTAACAAATTTAAAAAGATTGAAATCTTACACAACACTTTCTCGGACCATAAAGGAATGATGTTGGAAATCAATAATAGGCAGAGTGCCAGAAAATTCACAAATACGTGGAGGCTCAACAACACACTCCTAAACAACGACTGGGTCAAAGAAGAAATTGCAAGAGAAATTAGCAAATACCTCGAGGCGAATGAAAATGAAAACACAACATATCAAAACTTATGGGACGCAGCAAAGGCAGTGCTAAGAGGGAAATTTATTGCTCTAAATGCCTATATCAGAAAAGAAGAAAAGGCAAAAATTCAGGAATTAACTATCCATTTGGAAGAACTGGAGAAAGAACAGCAAGCTAACCCCAAAGCAAGCAAAAGGAAAGAAATAACAAAGATTAGAGCAGAAATAAATGAAATTGAAAACATGAAAACAATAGAGAAAATCAATAAGGCCAGAAGTTGGTTCTATGAGAAAATCAATAAGATTGATGGGCCCTTAGCAAGATTGACAAAAAGAAGAAGAGAGAGGATGCAAATAAATAAGATCAGAAATGGAAGAGGAGACATAACTACTGACCTCACAGAAATAAAGGAGGTAATAACAGGATACTATGAACAACTTTACGCTAATAAATACAACAATTTAGAGGAAATGGACGGGTTCCTGGAAAGACATGAACAACCAACTTTGACTCAAGAAGACATAGATGACCTCAACAAACCAATCACAAGTAAAGAAATTGAATTAGTCATTCAAAAGCTTCCTAAAAAGAAAAGTCCAGGACCAGATGGCTTCACATGTGAATTCTACCAAACGTTCCAGAAAGAATTAGTACCAATTCTCTTCAAACTCTTCAAAAAAATCGAAGTGGAGGGAAAACTACCTAATTCATTCTATGAAGCCAACATCACCCTCATACCAAAACCAGGCAAAGATATTACAAAAAAAGAAAACTACAGACCAATCTCTCTAATGAATACAGATGCAAAAATCCTCAATAAAATTCTAGCAAATCGTATCCAACAACACATTAAAAGAATTATACATCATGACCAAGTAGGATTCATCCCAGGTATGCAAGGATGGTTCAACATAAGAAAATCAATTAATGTAATACACCATATCAACAAATCAAAGCAGAAAAATCACATGATCATCTCAATTGATGCAGAGAAGGCATTCGACAAGATTCAACATCCTTTCCTGTTGAAAACACTTCAAAAGATAGGAATACAAGGGAACTTCCTTAAAATGATAGAGGGAATATATGAAAAACCCACAGCTAATATCATCCTCAATGGGGAAAAATTGAAAACTTTCCCCCTAAGATCAGGAACAAGACAAGGATGTCCACTATCACCACTATTATTCAACATTGTGTTGGAGGTTCTAGCCAGAGCAATTAGACAAGAAAAAGAAATACAAGGCATCAAAATTGGAAAGGAAGAAGTAAAACTATCACTGTTTGCAGACGATATGATACTATACGTCGAAAACCCGGAAAAATCCACAACAAAACTACTAGAGCTAATAAATGAGTACAGCAAAGTAGCAGGTTACAAGATCAACATTCAAAAATCTGTAGCATTTCTATACACTAGTAAGGAACAAGCTGAGGGGGAAATCAAGAAACCAATCCCATTTACAATTGCAACTAAAAGAATAAAATACCTAGGAATAAATTTAACTAAAGAGACAAAAAACCTATATAAAGAAAACTACAAAAAACTGCTAAAAGAAATCACAGAAGACCTAAATAGATGGAAGGGCATACCGTGTTCATGGATTGGAAGACTAAATATAGTTAAGATGTCAATCCTACCTAAATTGATTTACAGATTCAATGCAATACCAATCAAAATCCCAACAACTTATTTTTCAGAAATAGAAAAACCAATAAGCAAATTTATCTGGAAGGGCAGGGTGCCCCGAATTGCTAAAAACATCTTGAGGAAAAAAAACGAAGCTGGAGGTCTCGCGCTGCCTGACTTTAAGGCATATTATGAAGCCACAGTGGTCAAAACAGCATGGTATTGGCATAAAGATAGATATATCGACCAATGGAATCGAATAGAGTGCTCAGATATAGACCCTCTCATCTATGGACATTTGATCTTTGATAAGGCAGTCAAGCCAACTCACCTGGGACAGAGCAGTCTCTTCAATAAATGGTGCCTAGAGAACTGGATATCCATATGCAAAAGAATGAAAGAAGACCCATATCTCACACCCTATACAAAAGTTAACTCAAAATGGATCAAAGATCTAAACATTAGGTCTAAGACCATAAAACAGTTAGAGGAAAATGTTGGGAGATATCTTATGGATCTTACAACTGGAGGCGGTTTTATGGACCTTAAACCTAAAGCAAGAGCACTGAAGAAGGAAATAAATAAATGGGAACTCCTCAAAATTAAACACTTTTGTGCATCAAAGAACTTCATCAAGAAAGTAGAAAGGCAGCCTTCACAATGGGAGACAATATTTGGAAATGATATATCAGATAAAGGTCTAGTATCCAGAATTTATAAAGAGATTGTTCATCTCAACAACAAAAAGACAGCCAACCCAATTACAAAATGGGAAAAAGACTTGAACAGACACCTCTCAGAAGAGGAAATACGGATGGCCAAGAGGCACATGAAGAGATGCTCAATGTCCCTGGCCATTAGAGAAATGCAAATCAAAACCACAATGAGATATCATCTCACACCCACCAGAATGGCCATTATCAACAAAACAGAAAATGACAAGTGCTGGAGAGGATGCGGAGAAAGAGGCACACTTATTCACTGTTGGTGGGAATGTCAAAGGGTGCAACCACTGTGGAAGGCAGTTTGGCGGTTCCTCAAAAAGCTGAATATAGAATTGCCATACGACCCAGCAATACCATTGCTAGGTATCTACTCAAAGGACTTAAGGGCAAAGACACAAACGGACATTTGCACACCAATGTTTATAGCAGCATTATTTACAATTGCAGGGAGATGGAAACAGCCAAAGTCTCCATCAACAGAAGAGTGGCTAAACAAACTGTGGTATATACATACGATGGAATATTATGCAGCTTTAAGACAAGATAAACTTATGAACCATGTAATAACATGGATGGACCTAGAGAATATTATGCTGAGTGAATCCAGCCAAAAACTAAAGGACAAATACTGTATGGTCCCACTGATGTGAACGGACATTCGAGAATAAACTTGAAATATGTCATTGGTAACAGAGTTCAGCAGGAGTTAGAAACAGGGTAAGACAATGGGTAATTGAAGCTGAAGGGATACAGACTGTGCAACAGGACTAGATACAAAAACTCAAAAATGGACAGCACAATAATACCTAATTGTAAAGTAATCATGTTAAAACACTGAATGAAGCTGCATCTGAGCTATAGGTTTTTGTTTTGTTTTGTGTTGTTTTGTTTTGATTTTACTATTATTACTTTTATTTTTTTCTCTATATTAACATTCTATATCTTTTTCGGTTATGTTGCTAGTTCTTCTAAACCAATGCAAATGTACTAAGAAATGATGATCATGCCGCTATGTGATGATGTTAAGAATTAATGATTGCATGTGTAGAATGGTATGATCTCTAAATGTTGGGTTAATTTCTTTTTTTCTGTTAATTAAAAAAAAAAAGAGAAGGGATAATTGGAGATGAAGGGATACAGACTGTATAACGGGACTGGATATAAAAACTCAGAAATGGACAGCACAATACTACCCAATTGTAATGCAATTATGTTAAAACACTGAATGAAGCTGCATGTGAGGTATAGGTTTTTTGTTTTTGTTTTTTTTGTTTTTTTTTTCTTTCTATTATTGTTTTAATTCTTATTCTGTTGTCTTTTTATTTCTTTTTCTAAATCGATGCAAATGTACTAAGAAATGATGAATATGCAACTATGTGATGTTATTAAGAATTACTGATTGTACATGTACATTGAAATGATTTCTAATTGTTTTGTTAATTCTTTTTTTAATTAATAAAAAAAAAAAAAAAAAAAAAAAACAAATTTGAGCTGTTTGCCATACAAGATTACAAAGGCAGATGGGGGAAAGCTGGCTGCAGCAGCATTGATCAGCATTTCAGGGACAGGGAGACAATATCATTAGATACAACTCTTCCCCTCTACATAAATCTCAGATGCTTAGCATTTCCCATGTATACTGTGTACTTGTGGAAAAAGTACCATACTGTCCTTTGAAAGAATTTGGAAAACAAAGGACCAAATTTGCAAGAATTTGGAAAACAAAGGAATTTGCACAGGGAAAAACCAAACCTGAGTTGGAACCTGCCTGGTGAGAACTGCTCTCTTCCCTGCCTGGAACAAATGACCTGGCAATCACCTTCTCCAGGTCAGTTGATAACTTCATTCATAGAGAACCTCCACTCTGTCCCATTAAGTCAGCCAAAAAGCTGAAACCAAAACATTCCTATGCCACAGAGGGAATGCACACCATCTCTCACATTCTCTTGGTTCACTCTGTATAACTTGTTTCCAAGGACAATCCACTTAAGACCCAGAGGGAAAAGGAAGAAGTTCTCATGCCTATGTACCTACCTGGAGGTGTAGCGCCTGCAGGAGGACATCCTACCCTGGGCATGTCATTGATTTGGGGTGGTGATAAAGGACACCTGCATCTGAAATACCCAGGCTCAAAGGGTGCGACTCATGAAATGAGTGTGGGCGCCTGTCTGATGCTCCCTGTCCTGTAAAGGGGCCTGGACCGAGTCGCTGTGTGAACTCAAGCTGAGGCAGAGGTCAGGGTCCTGCGGGGCTGAGGTTAGGATAGGGAGTTCCCTCACCACCACCATGAAATAAGAGGGTCCCCCAAAAGTCAAAAGGCTGGCCAGACAGAGAGAGCCTGTGAGAGAAACCAGAGCTCCAGAGGACAGAAATCAAGCAGAAGTCTGGAGATTGAAGGAGCCACAGGCAGCTCCAACTCAAGGATCAGAATCAAAAGGGGGCCAGGCTGGAACTCTAAATTATAGCTGATGAAGCATAAATCTGAAGTGGTCTTCGGCAAAGACCCAGGTCACCTACAGGGGGTGTTTGTGACTTCGTTTTATGGGTCAGCAGATGAGAGGGACTTCTGCATGGTTTGGACTGCATTATCAAGCCAGGACAAGAAAAGACTATAATTAAAATGATTATTGAGCTCTTATTCTATAGACACTTATCAAGCCAGAGGCAAAAGGAGAACAATTTTAAAAAATAAATTAATTTACTGAAGCCTTCATGTGGTCTAGGCAGTGTTCTAAGAACATTATATAAATTCCTCATTTAATACTCAGAATAACTCTGTGAGGCTGGTACTGTTCCTAACTTCATTTTACATATGAATTTAAAAACGCAAACAAATTAACAGAAAAGTTAAGCAAATAGCCCAAAGTCCTACAGTCCTACAGCTAGTAAGTGACCAAGCTGGAATTCAAAGGGATTCTAAACCAGATTAAATGCACTGAGCACCATCCAGCTTGACCATCAGCTACACCAGGCATCCCAAGTGTTTGCCCTTTAGCAGCATTACCACTCCTAATGTCCTTAGAGTAGTAATAAAACAATGTCTACAAAGTACTTACTAACACAAAACTATTACAAGAAATCAGATATCTAGACTGAGGAAGCGTGAGAAGTAATTATTCTAAAGGCATCAACTCCAATATCCTTGACACAAAGATAAAGTTAAGTAATTTGCCCAAGTACCTGGGGTGGGGACTTGCCGCAGGCACGCATGTCTGATTCTCCCCTCCTTTGAGGGCATGTGGGAAGGGTATGCTTTCTAGTCCCCTGGAAGTTACTGGTGAATGGGCCATGAGTGGCAGTGACACGTGCAACTTCTGGGTTGAAGTATTTAATGCTAAGGCACTTAGGGGCGGGGGGGAGGGGAATGTCAGCATTCCATAGTCTCTCTTCCTCCGTTGTGGTGACCCTGAGAACCACGTGTCCCAATTGACAAGTCGTAAGATCTATGTGTCAGCATTTTGAAGAACCTACCTAGGAGAGTCACCAGATCACGAGTGAGCTTTGTGTAAACAAAAAATAAGCATTTGCATGTTAAGCCAGTGAGACTTGGAAGGTTTACTTGTTGCAGCAGCAGAGCCTCCTCCATTCATTCTAACATAGTCCACAAAGTCAGTTAGAGAACATGACACTTTAACTCTTTAAATGATGTCTTCTTTTAAAATCTCTGTTTAATAAACACCTCAAAGCAACTGGCTCTGTTTTTGCATTTCAAAAGTTTTTAAAACCTTTTCAATTCAAGATCAAAATTATTCAATCTCAACTCAAAGACAATTAAAAATGGGAGGTAGATATAAAAGTCAATAGGTCACAGAAGCTCATACAATAAAGCCTGTTCGTCTTACTTAGGCTCATTTGGATCTTAGTCACTTTTAATTCACACGCAATTCTAACAACTGTACTTTCTCTTTTTTTTGTACCTTAGAAAATTAGACAAATCCAGTTTCCTAGAAACAGGTACACGTGTAGCAAACGTGACAGTTGAAACAGACTGAAGTGGAAAGAACTCAGCCCAGGACATTAATCAGTGGTCAGAGTGACAAACTGAATCATTTTTAATAAACTCTAAGACAAGAGAAGAATGTACATATTCAAAAACGTTTTCCTCAAATACATTTTTTTTTAAGTTTCAGGTTTAAAACAAAGTAATTCATGTTTTTAAAGATACCAATATATAAAGACAGAGCCAGAGAGACAAAGAAATAATAAACTAATCCATTTCAAAATGTTACTGTGTTTCTACAGGGGTGGTGTTCTAGTTTGCTAGCTGCCAGAATGCAGTATACCAGAAATGAAACAGCTTTTAAAAAGGGGAATTTACTAAGTTACTAGTTTACAGTCCCAAGGCAGAGAAAATGTCCCAATTGCAACAGTCTATACAAATGTCCAATCAAAGGCATCGAGGGAAAGATACCTTGGTTCAAGAAGGACGATGAAGTTCAGGGTTTCTCTCTCAAGTGGGAATGCACATGGCGAACACAGTCAGAGTTTCTCTCTCATGTGGAAAGGCACGTGGTGAACATGGTCAGGGTTCCTCTCTCATCTGGAAGGGCACATGGAGAACACAGCATCATCTGCTAGCTTCTTTTCCTGGCTTCCTTTTTCATGAAGCTCCCCGGGAGACATTTGCCTTCTTCATCACCAAAGGTCACTGGCTGGTGGACTCTGCTTCTCGTGGCTGTGTTGTTCTGCTCTACTCTCTCTGAATCTCTTCCATTCTCCAAAATGTTTCCTCTTTCATAGGACTCCAGAAACTTATCAAGACCCACCCAAATGATGGTCAAGAAAACAGCTTAACAACCACTCTTGATTAAATCTCCAGGGAGATGATCTAATTATAGTTTCAAACATACAGTATTGAGTAGGGATTATTCTACTTTTATGAAATGGGATTTTGATTAAAATATGGCTTTTCTAGGGTCCATACATCCTTTTAAACCAGCACAGGTGGGTTTGAGGGATTGTTTTTTTCTGATTCTTAATTTAACCATATTTAAAATTTTTCTGCAATGATTCTGTATTACTTTTGTGATACAAAGGTAATTTCTTTTAAGCATTAATTCATGTATATGAGGAATTCAGACAGGGTAAATACTTTAATTCCCCAACTAGGCTGAAAAAGGAGGCTTCAATTCTACTAGTCTATCTTTACGCATCATCAAATGAAGAATAACCACTCCCCCAAACAGTGTTTCTGTTTCTTTTCTTAAATAGATGAAGAGCCCTGAGCTCACCTCAGACACCATCTTGGTTGAGCTCACAAATGAGAGATCTGAAGACTCTTAAAAGTAATGACACATCATCAATTTAGCTGGGACGAATGGTAAAAAAAAAACAGGTTCTATCTGCTCATTCACTTCGTTAATCAGAGAACAGGCTGAGGAGCCTTTTCACACCCAGATGGCCTGAACCTTGGCTACACCAAGACCTAAGAGATAAAGATTCTTCTGAATTGGGTAATATACTGGTGTTTGCATAGGGGAATTGATGACTGGTTCCATGGAACTGTGACCAGCTGCTGCCTCACAAATGAATCCAAAGTTGAGCATATGGGTGAAAACTAGTGTTTTTGTTTTTTTTTCCATTTCAATGTATCAGATAGCTCCTGGTTGCTATACACAAAACACTTAACTACTGGTTTGGCCTGAGCGATGACCAACCAGAACAGATGCCAGAGTAAATGGCATAGACCTGTACCGATGCATTCCTGCTCCACATCAATCAGCCTTGATGAGTTCCCTTTTAAAATCTGGAATTATGCATTGGCTGGGGACTTTCTTTCTCTGAAGACCCAACCACTGAATTATAAACTTATAAACAGAATGAGTAGACATCAAAAAGCATAAGAGAAAAAATCCTCAATTTTACCTCACATTGCTGAAAAATTACCTCAGTCCATCATAAGGGAGACAGGCCCCAAGGAGATACCTGTAAATATTTTAAACATTTGGAGAAGTGTCTCATGCAGCTGTGGGGATGCATGAGTTCAAATTCTGTAGGCTGATAACTCCAATGAACGTTTTCAATGAATTCTCCAGGATAAGCTGGCTGGCTGAGGAAGAGATGAAAATTCTCTCTTCTGACTGCTGAAGTTATTACTTCTTTCAAAGCGTTCAACTGATTGGATTAAACATCTCACATTGCTGAAGACATTCTCCTTAGTTGATTGTAGATGTGATCAGACATACATACAATCAATTTACTGATGATTTAAGTCCTTGAAACATCCACATAGTAAAGGTTAGGCCAGTGTTTGCTTGACCAGACAACTGGGCCCCTTCACTGGCCAAGTTGACACATGAACCTCACCATCACAAGCACCACTGAAGGAAAAAATATCAGAACACCAGCTGGTTCTGGTGAGGTGACCTCCAGCCAAGCCACCATTCTTGCAATAACAAAACTGAACTCTGGGACAAAAGAAAACATCTTGTTCTACTTTACCAGGTTACAAGCCGAATTATCCTTGAGACCCCTTTGGAGGGAGAGGAAACACACCTATCTGTAGAGGAGAAAAATCAGATGTCTAAAATCTTGCCCAGGCAAAATGTGGGAGTTCTCTTGTGGGTTCTGTATTATTTTCACAACTGTCTTGTTAGTTTAAAATTATTTCAAAATAAAAAGTTTAAAGTGGTCAAAAGAAAAAAAATTTTCCCAGGAAATGGGAGGCTGCCTTCATCACACACATATTTAAGACAGAGGCAAATAAGTGGGCACATCTAACAGCAGATGCTAAGCGTGGAGTGCTTCTCTGCAGGCAATGATGGGAGTGAAAGGCGCAGGTGTCTGTGAGTAGACAGCACTGTTATGATGTGAATTCCCAATGGGTGCTGAGGGGACAAAGGGGATCAATGCAGACCATCATGAGCCAGAGGCCCTGTGTCCCATCTAATGAGGACAGCCAACGCTCATTTGTGCTGTGCGGAAATTTGGCCTAGTGTTGACGATCTTCCCATTTCTAAGGAAAAGTCAGTAAGCCAGGTATTTACTTCAAATTTCCTTATTTCCAAATGTTGCCAAATAGATTTGAAATAAAAAGATCTTTGGTGTATGTGTGTGTTTAAACACTCTTCAGATCAATTCAGTGCAGGACAAACTTAGTGTATGGGGGCCACTAGTTGTAACCTCTGATTTAATCCATTCCTTCCTTCACTCAAAAATATTTACTGAGCATCTACAGAGTGCCAGGCAGACAGTGTGATATCCCAAAGGAAAAAAAAATTCATAAGACAAAATTCCTACTCTCAAAAATCTTGCTACCTTTCCAGGGATAAATCCAGCCCTGGATTCATGGAATCAACAATTCCATCCTGACCAAAGGGGGAAAAGCAGTGTAACTGATAAAGTATCAGTGGCAGAGAGAGTTCAAATAGAGTCGAGAGGTTACTCGGCAGGTTGTTCTTATGCAAGTTTCAGTTAGACTTTGGTACCTATCATAACCTGCAAAACCCCAACCAGAACCATTCCAGCCAATCCTAAAGAACACCTAGGGCAATTTATAAGATTCCACAAGGGTTTCATGCACTGGAGTAACTTTCCAGAAACCTACAACCTCCAAATGGGTCCCTGGTCCAGGTAAGTCCTGAAATCTGGCCCAGTCTCTCCAGAACATCAGATAGTTCCATCTTCCTACCCCATATTACTGATAGACCCTTCCACTATCAAACATTTAGAATGGTCATAGCCCAAACACCCCTAAAGAGAGAAATGGAAAGATCAAAGGTGATGGTGGAGTTATACAGAGAAGATAGGATTTAACAAATGAATATGAATCCTGAATCATCAAATCGATATCCTTTAGTCTCCAGTATTTAGTAGAGCAGCTAGAAGTAAAAACCTAAAATTGTGGAATTGTAACCCATGTCAAACTCTGAAATATGTTCTACAACTAATTGTGGTGCTGTAGTTTGAAATTTAAGGCTTTTTTGTATACATGCTATTTGTCACAAAAAAAGAAGGAAAAAAGTTGATTGTGATGATAGAAAAGTATTTAAGCCTTCTAACTTCCTATATTCTGGAGCAGCTAGAAGGAAAAATCTGAGAGGATCATATGGTAGCCCATGACAAACTCTGCAATCTGTCCTGTAACTACTTGTTAAAGAGTGCTTTGAGAACTATTGCCTTTTTATTTCTTTGCTTTGTATATTTATTATATTATACAATAAAAAAAGTTTAAAAAAAAAAAAGCTTGCCATCTTTGTTCTAAGGACCTATTGTACCCTTGATTTTCAGAAATGTTTCATGATGGTCCTGGCAGGGCTGCATCAGGCTGTGAGCTCCCCAGGGCCACTGCCAGGTGGGTTCCTCTCCACCTCTGGTACCCAGCACCTGGTGGACCTGGCCCAGAGCTTGTGCCAGGAGGGTAGGGCTTGATGTAAAGGGTAAGAGCTTGGACTCTGGAATTATACAGTCTCAGTTTCACTTTCTAGCTGTGTGAATTTGAGAAAGTTACTCCACCTCTCTGAGGTCACATGTGTACACAGCTGGGCATAAAGTTCTCACCAAATAATTGATATTAATGGTATTATAGTAGCAGTAGAAACATTTCTCAAATGAATGCATTGTAATGGGTGGGCCAATTTCTTCTGTAAAGGACCAGACTGTAAACAGCTTTGCAGGTCATACAGTCACCATTGCAACTACTCAACTCTGTTGTTGTGTAAAATAGCTGTTAAATGATACATAAATACATAAATGAGTGAGTGTATGGCTGTGTTCCAATAAAACCTTATTTATGGACACTGAAAAAAAAAAGCATGCCATCTAAAATGAGATAGAGACAATGCTCACTTAATTACAACAGCACTACGAGTACCTCTGGCCATAAGGAGGGAACCCTAACCCAGAAGGGGATCAGAAATGGCTTTGCCAAGGAAGTCATGTCCAAGTTAAGATCTGAAAAGACTGTTGAGCTAGTATATTAGTTAGCTTTGGCTATAAACAAAGCACCCCAAATCTCAATAGCTTAAAATAACAAGGTATTAAGACTTAAGATTCTGTTGGTTGGCAATTTTGTCTGTACCTAGTGGATAGTTCTGCTGCTTTGGGACTTGCTAGCGCATCAGTAGAGAACTGCTGGGTAGGATAGGGGTTGGCTGCCAGCTGGTAGTCTAGGATGGTCTCAGCTGGGACAGCTTGTCTCTGATCCACATGGCCTCTCATTCTCAGTAGGATAGCCTGGGCTTGTTCACATGGGCAAGCTTCCAAGAAAAGAAGCCGACACATGCAAACCTTTCTGAGGCCTAGATTGAAAGCTGCAATATTATAATTTCTGCTCCATTCTATTGACCAAAGCAAGTTACTGGGCCAGCGCAGATCAAGGACAGGGGAAATGGTCTCCACCTCTTGATGGGAAGAGCTGCAAAGTCACATGCAGAAGGTAGGACACAGGGAGGGGTGAAAACTTGTGTCATTTTGGCAGTCTCCTCCACCTGATTAGAAAGTATGGCATGTGCAATGTCCTGAAGGTAAGAGAGAGAAAATGGAGTTTGGGAAACTCTAAGTTTGTTTGGTATGTCAGAAACAGAGTAGGCAAAGAGCGTACTAGGGAAAAGCATGACAAGAAAGGTCAGAAGAGGTCAGATCATGAAGGGCCTGTTATGTATGCAGCTCAGGGAAAGAGTAAGATTTTTTTTTGAAGGTCTCTCCATGCTGATCATCTATATGGGGAATATAAGGTGAAAAATAAAAACCATGCACGATTGAACCTAAGGATCTTATATTAAAAGCTATAGAGGCTCAGAAAATAGAGATGTCATATCTAGTTTGAAAAACAGGGAAGCTTCATTAAGGAGCTAGAATTCAACCTGAATGTTGAAGGACAGAAGAGACTTTGACAAGCAGAGATCTGAAAGGACCTAGTCAAGTTACAGGAGCTGGAAAGACCAAAATACATAGATCAGAAGTGTGGTTTGACTGAGGGAGAGCAACAGTTCTCAATTTGTGTCTGTCTTAACCTCCCAGAAGATGAGACTAGACACTCTGCCATATTCACACCATGATCACGCTGCAGTTAAGACAGAACATAGCCTTATGTACACTTGCCAGGTTACCCCTTCTCACCCTGTTGGTCCATTGTGACACTGAGTTCGAGAACCACTAGCACAGGCTTTGGTAGAGGAACAATAAAAGATGCATCTATGAAGATAAATTACAGGACAAGTCTAGAAGTTCCCAACTGCCAGGCTAAGGAATTTAAACTTTGTGACGGTAGCAAAAAGAGTCCCTAAGTGGTTTTGAGTGAGATAATAAAATAGAATTGCATTTTACAAATATTCTTTTGGCAGTCATGGGATAAAATGGAACAGGGGGAGGCTAAGAAAAGATGCTTTTTCCATTTCCCCTGTCCATGGCAGGCATCCCAAATTGATCAAGGGATTTTTTCCTGAGAAGTTCACATAGATCCTCCACGGTCTTTCCAATACAGTGCGCCAATGGTGGTGAAAGGCACTGAGCTGGGAAAACAGATTAAACCTAATGCTACCCTTGGACTGAACGGAGCAAACTATTTAAGAGGTGAGACACTATTAACACGGGAATCAGAGCCAAGGTAGCATGTGGAGGGACCAGTGGAAATGGAAAGGAGAGAATATATTCAAGTGTTGATGAAGTGTGTCAGTAGAACTTGAAGTGTGTCAGTGAAGGAGCGGGAGAAATCAAATATCACTCCAAGTTCTTGAGGCTGAGAGAGAATCATGGTGTCAGGAACCAAAAAACAAGAACTTGGGAAAACAAACAGATCATGAAGCGAAGAAGAAAATGGATTAAGTATGGACCTTTTTTGCAGACACCAGGCCTAAAAGCATTAGAATGATGGGTAAAGCTAGCAGTTGTAACCACATGCACAAAAACAAGGATCCTATGACTATAACATTTCTCCTAGGATTCTTAGCAACAGTAAAAGAATGAGTATGGAAGAGAAGCTGATTTCTTACTCCTGCTGTGGCTGATTTCAAGCTACTGAAATGATGCCCCTGAAAGTGGAGTTGAGAAGATCTGGGGGAAATTCATTTTGATAAGTCAACACAAACTGACTGCAATACACCATTTAAAAAAGTCCTCTCCATGCTGATTATCTACATGGGGAACACACCATTGTCACTGCAAAGACCATCTCCAACTTCTCTGCAGAAATCTGAGATGAATTTACTCAGGCTGAATGGCAAGATGTCTAAATGTCACAATTTGGTGTCATAGCCAAAAGCATCCCTTGCTTCAGGGAGCCCAGGGGTCAGAGTTCCCTTTCTCTAGAGTGACCCCTGAAATTCAAATTCAACATGGGGTGGTTTTTGTCCTCTCTCCTGTTTCAGAGTCTTGATCCCGGGGATGAATGAATAACTGACTGCCTCAAAGTGTCTATTACCATTTTTTAAGGGAACACACTCGCTCCACCCTAATGCAAATAGAACTCCTGCTGGCTGCCCCAATGAATGACCAGGACTGGATGGTCCCCATTAGCTCAGTTCTCCCCTAACCTCTACCCTTGCAGCAATGTATTGTATTTGCAAAAAATAAAAAATAAATAAATAACAATACAAGATTTCTTTTTTCTCACCTACTGATGACTGGAGCTTTTCTTTTAGCAGAAGAACTAGGTACTTCTTTCTCTAAGAGGGAAATGAAGAGACAGACAAAGGTCTCACTGCAGTAAGATTTTGGAAAGGGGCCAATTCCATACAGATTGCCCTTCCTGCTTTAACCAATGAGGCAAGTTTTCAAGGTATCACGTCACACCGCATCCATCTCCCTCAGCAGAGGTGATAGGGTTGGAGGTATTTCTCTCCTCGTCCTCCTTCTAAGGTCTACATCACAAGATAGTGGAGCGATGCAAAGAAGTGTGATGGTGCTGTGTAAACCGCAGAGTGATCAAAGAGCATTAATTATTAGAACAGTGCTCCCTCAGGCAGAATTAACAGCTTAACCCACTTCTTCCTATTAAACATTATATAATCTCCTGTTCTAGTCTATTACGGCACTCACTATTTAATGAACATGTGTCTCTCCACTGGACGATTTGGTGTTAGAATCACATTCATTTCCTCTCTGTATCCTCAGCACCATCCTAGAGCATTCCAATTTTATATAATGAGCCAACTGAGGCTAAAGGAAGATCAAAGAGCTAATATGTTGCAGAGATGGGATTTGAATTCACATCATTTAACTCCAAAAGTCACACGCCCCGACACATGATTCTTGGTCAAAAGATGTAAATAAATTAATAAAAAAGCCCTCCTCTTCTTTAACCCTTGCCTTGGAAATCCTTGTTCTGCCACTACACACCCTATCTTCAAGTCATGAGACACTACCAACTATATCAAAGAAATCAGCCAACTGGTTCATATAGAAAGCATCATGGAGGCTGAACAATGGCAATTATAAGACCCTAAAGTTGTAGGGGAAAGTAGGACACAGGAGGGACAAAACAAGGAGACTCTGGGGTCAGCCTAAAGACAGATGCATTCCTTTCAGACAAGACTCACCTTCTTCGAGCATCATATACACCTATGGCCTTTTTGCTTAGAACCCCCTAAAAGAATTTTCTTTTTAATATTATATACTCCCTTGTACATTTTTAAAGATACCTAAAATTTGTATGTTTAAATAGTTGCAAAAGATATGTCATCTAACATTCTATATATTATATACATATTTTAAATACTTTTTGGTCAAAACTTTGAACTGCAGACTCAGCTTATTACATTTATGGGAAATAGCCAAATATTGACTCAAATTAGCCAAACCAACCCCCTCATCAAATCAAAGAGTTGAATCAGGAAATGCCTGGCTTCATTTTTCATTTCTGGTAAACATAAACATTCATACATAAGTCCTGTTCCCACGATAACCTTCTCACTCCTTAATTGTAATTCTAAGACAATCAGATAAGGCACAGACCTTTGCTGTGGGCTTGAAACCTAGACAAAATGAGGTGGGGCCAGTTTCTGTTTGCTTTGCTCCTACTGGGCTCTCCTTCAAAAGCAATGCGTTCTGGAATAGTCTGGAATCCTGAGATGCCCAAGAAGCTTTTATACACCTTGGAACAATGTCCATAGTAAGATTACAGATAAGTAAGAAATCTGTCTTTATTTTCTAAAGTGGGAGAACTTAGATGAGTTCTTACAATTTTTTTGTTTTTGTTTTTAAGAAGTTGAAATGGAAATGTCCATGTGTACCTGGGACGACTTCAGGCACCTTCACCCCCGCCGCCAGTTGAATGCCTTCTGCATCCTGCTTCCCAGCCTCACTTTCCCCATTTCCCAGACTCAGTATTCTCAAACTGGCCTCCTTGGCCGTACTAAGTCACTCCACCCAAGTTTCTTTTGCTCCTCAACCCCCAGCCTTCAAAGTTCAGGCTCCAGATTCCCTTTGTTCTTTACTTTGCCCCTGGCAAAACTCCATTGCTTCAGGGAGAACGAATTTAAGAAGGAATCACATGGATGTATATGAACTGAAACTGCCCATTAAAATTTTAAGGTAGTGCTGGAATTTTCAAAAGTAACTTATTTACCAAAGAAGTCCCTAATTGCTTGGAAATTCAGACTAATATAAGAAAAGCTACAAACCCTGGAGAGAAGGAAATGTTCAAGACAGGTTCGTTCAGTTTTGATCACTTTGCCAGGAAGGCAGTTACTTGTAAATAGGATGTAAGCCTGAGAGACAGCACCAAGGATTTTAAATTTGCAGGAGGTGCTAAATGGGAAAGTCATCAGTGCCCTCTAATTCATTGGTGGATGGTACTGCAGTGTCAGAATGGAGCTGGTATGAGTTCCAGACAAACTTTGCTTAAAGTCCTACCTCCTTTCGAAATTCCATCAAATCCAAGTCATTGGGGGTATTTCTAGTTTACTTCAGATACTTCTAAATCTATAAAACAGAAAGAGAGAAAGAGACCCAATCTTCTCAGTGTATTACTTAAGTGATAGGAAGGCCTGGATAATCAAATTGAGTTAAAAGAACTGGGATTCTGAAGGTTATTTCAGGTCATGTTGCATACTCTGAGACTGAAATCACCAGGTTCTAAGAGAGAAAAAGACTATATCCAAGATGATTTTTCTCTCACTCGGACATATGGTACATTTGGAGAAGTTTACACTCTAAGTCTAAGGATTTGAATCTTGCCTTCCAAACTGGAGGGAAAAAATGGGTTTCTGTCACTTGACTACACCAATTCAGTAAACAGCTCTTCAAAACAATTCCATATCTCGAAATGTAGATATGAAGATTCACAGAAGGGAGAGTAAAAAGATATCTTTGAGTGCTACTGTAACCATGACATTCAAATGACCTGACCACAGAGCACTGGAATTCAGATAGAATTAAAAGAAACCCTGCCATTGCAGTCAGAAACACAAATGAGAATAGAGAATCTACTCCCCAGCCCCCTCCACTCCTATTACTTATTTTCATGATAAACAGCAGGCTAATAAACATCTGTTCCTTCCCAATGTCCAAGGGATCTTGTTCGCAAACATGGACAACCACCACTTTGTTCTCTCGGGAGAAAACAAAGCACTATCAGTCAAAGAAGCATTGCTACATACCCAGACCTGCTGCAGCAGCTGCTTGTTTCAAAACCGCATGTCATTCCCTCTGCAAGTCAGAGCTCTGGGATGCTTTTGTATCCTCTGCCCCTGCTCTTCTGAGCTCTACTGCAGGTTAACTCTTGGAGGGTGGATGCTCTAACCAGGAGAGCCCAGGCTTGCCAACTTAACTACTTGCGTGCTAATGCACGCACGGGGCACCCCGGGCTGGACGCACCCTGGCTGAACCTGCTAATGGATGAACCCATACCATCCCTGGGAAGTCAAACCTGCATTTCTCCATCGTACACATACATGGCCTGGGAAGGAGTCATTCATTTTCTCAGACTGACCTGCCTATCTTATTTGATTTAGAAAATATTAAATTCTTTCCCCACCACCTCAACTGCACCACTGAGAGGAGACTGTGCAGGACAAACTATCACAGAGCTGCAAATCAGAACCATTTTCAATGAATGAGTTAAGTTCTGGGAGAGGTGATGCCTCTACTTTTCTAGAAAGATTGTAACTGGCTGGAGAATAGTGATTGCACGTTGTCACCCTGGCAGTTCCAGGAGGCGAATAAACCAGCGTTTTTATCTTTCCTGGTTCTCTTCCCAGGCCAAACCAAAATTCAGCTTTCTGCCATGTTGCTTCCTGTTTTAATGTACATAGGAGCTACTAGGGTCCCTAGGGGAAGAAGTTCATGCTTCAAGCTCTTTGGGGCCCAGATTCATGGGTGTCAAAGGCAGGGAAGAGAAAACAAACACATTCAGTGTTTGAACAAGTCTATGAAGTCTACTTCCTTTCCCCTCATGCATATGCAGGAGAATCAGAAGCCTAGAATTCCTAATAATTTCCAGTTACTGGTGGGCCAGTTTGAATAGCAGCTCCAGGGGCAAAAACTTGCCTCCCAACCTTGGGCTATAGTCCTTGGTTTACTTCAGCCATAATAGCATCTGCCACGGGACTCACATGAAAATGGAAGTCAGTGCAAGGCAGGTAGGAGAAGTCATAACAGGTGTTCAGTTAAAAAATGAGGAGCTGAAAGCCAGTGTGAACTAGACATGTAGTCGTGTGGGAATCTGGGGTTAGGGAGTGACTGCACACGTTCTCTTGTGTCCCACTGATTGGGGCTGCAGAGTTGCAGCTGAGGTTTATCAGTTACTAATTGGTCTCCAAACCTCCAGGGCATGCTTTGCCTAAAGTGCTTCTACCTTGGAGGCATAGAAGCTCCAAAAGAAGGAATGCAAAGCTGTTATAATGTGTATTATTGATACACATTACGTCTACAGACAGACATTAATTGGTATTAATATCAATTAATTAATATTAAATGATAGTGATATTAATTAATATTAGTATTGCTGTGTACCAATAACAATGGTGATAAAAACAATAATAATAATGGTGATAATAATAGCAGCAACTGCTATGCTGCATGCTTACTCCATGACAGGAAATGTGCTGAATGCTTTGCATATATTCCATGGCCAGGGCTACCAGCTATTCACCAAAATCTATGTTCCCCTCTACTTCCTGGCTTTCCCAACAGCTGGGGGCAGCCTTGTAACTGAGGTCCAGTCGAGGGACAGATGGAAGTAGTAGGCACCAGTTCCATTCCTGGCCTATAAAACCTTCCCCAGTTGTGACCTGTCCTCCAGGCTCCAGCACAGACTTGCACAGAGGTAACCACAGTAGCTTTGGAGGCTACATGAGGCAGGAAGTGAGAAGCCACCATCAGCCAACTGACTGCATGGAGGAGAGCTGCTGACCTTTGCAATGATTTTTAAATTATGAAAAATAAAATGGAGGCCAACCTAAACACACTGTTTTTCAAAAATTCTTTTAGGAACATATAGGTACAATAGTTTGAAGATCACTCTCTACAGAACCAGACTAGAATAGACGAGACCAAGAAAGACTAGACTCCTTAGCCAGGTATTCAAAGTCATCCTAGCTTAAGCCCTTTCTTTGTCTTTGCTATTTCTCCTGGTCAATTTCCACTCCGGGCACATGGTCTTTTTATGGTACCAGAATGTACCAGTTCTTTTCCAACTACCCCACCCCCTCAAATTTTTATTCTCCCCGAGAGCATTTTCCCAGCTATTCTCCTATGAAACGAATTTTACCTTACTGCGAAAGTCTGAAAACATGGCTACAAATTCTTTGAAAATCCATTCTTTAGGAGGTATCAGTCTGTGCCATCGCCTCTTGAATCTGGGCAGGTCTGTTACTGCTTGGAATTAACAATTGAGAATGGGGGAAGTGACACTATGTGATTTCTGAAGCTGGCTGATAAAACGCTATGTAGCTTTTGCCTCTTTTCCTGGAATATTCACTCTTGGAGCCTGTTCTAGTTTGCTAGCTGCCAGAATGCAACACACCAGAGACGGATTGGCTTTTAATAAAAGGGGATTATTTTGTTGGTTCTTCAGAGGAAAGGCAGCTAACTTTCCACTGAGGTTCTTTCTTACGTGAAAGGCACAGGATGGTCTCTGCTGGTCTTCTCTCCAGGCCCCTGGGTTCCAACAACTTTCCCCGGGGTGACTTCTTTCGGTGTCTCCAAAGGCCTGGGCTGAGCTGCAAGTGCTGAGATGAGGAATGCCGAGCTGCTTGGCTGTGCTACATTGTGCTCTCTCATTTAAGCACCAGCCAATTAAGTCAAACATCACTCATTGCAGCAGACACGCCTCCTAGCCGACTGCAGATGTAATTAGCAACAGATGAGGTTCACGTACCATTGACTTGTGTCCGCAGCAACAGAACTAGGTATGCTCACCTGGCCAAGTTGACAACTGAATCTAACTAACACAGAGCCCCTCCTCCCTAAATAAGAAACCTGAGAATACCAAAGCTGCCATGTTGGAGAAGCCATGTGTAAGTGGTTCAGTCGACAGCAGCTGAACTCTTCCTTCCAGACACCCCCACTTAGGCACTGACTAAGTGAGTGAAGCAGTCTCAGACTTTTCAAACCAGTTCATTCACCAGTTAAATATCATTGAGGAAACCCTGGCAGTGCACACGGAAGAGAATCATGTAGTCAAGATCTGTCCAAATTCCTGACCCTCAAAACCATGAGTTACAATAAAGTGATGTTGTTTTAAGCTGCTATGTTTAGGGTTGTTTGTTACATGGCAGTAGATAACTGGAACACACTGCTTCAAAACACAAGACAGGGTCCCTGTTTTTCAAGAAGCTTTCTTTGACCATTGAGCCCACCTACATTTCTGAATTGTCTTATCCTCTGTAATTCTGGTCTTGAATGACTTTTCAAAAAAACGGGAGCTATCCTATACCACCTGAAGTCTAATTTCCTTTTACTTCATTAAATCTTTTGTAACATCTTATACAATAGGCCTTTAATGAATGGTAATTGATAAGAATCACATCTATGTGACATGAGGTATATCCATAAGAGTAAAGAGGGGGCACATATAGGGGGAGGTGGTATTCCCTACTTGGCTTTTGCTCATTTGGGCACCAGAATCTTTTTTTTTGTCAGCAGCATATTTTTTTTTAATTGAGAAATCTTCACACACATACATTCTATACATGCTGTACAATCAATGGCTCACAATCACCATGGAGCTGTGCGTTCATCACTATGATCATTTTTAGAACATTTGCATCACTCCAGAAAAAGAAGAAAAAAAAAAGTTATACATACTATACTCACCCCTCTCTCTTATTGACCACTAGTATTTCCATCCACCCAATTTATTTTACCCTCTGTCCCCCTATTATTTATTTTTTTATCCATATTTTTTACTCATCTGTCCATACCTTGGATATAAGAAACATCAGATACAAAATTTTCACAACCACACAGTCACATTGTGAATGTTACATCTTTATTTAATCATCTTCAAGAATCTAAGTCACTGGAATATAGCTCAACAGTTTCAGATACTTCCTTCCAGCCACTCCAATACACCATAAACTAAAAAGGGATATCTATGTAAATGCATAAGAATAAGCTCCAAGATAACTTCTCAATTCTGTTTGAAGTCTCTCAGCCACTGAAACTTCATTTTTTCTCATTTCTCTCTTCCCCCTTTGGTCAAGAAGACATTCTCAATCCCTTGATGCCAAGTCCCAACTCATCCCAGGATTTCTGTCCCACACTGCCAGAGAGATTTACACCCCTGAGAGTCATAGCCCACAGAGGAAGGAAGGCAGTGAGTTCACCTGCTGAGCTGACTTAGAGAGAGAGGCCACATTTAAGCAACAAAAGAGGTTCTCAGAGGTGGGGTGGGGGGGCACCAGAATCTTGAGCCAGATAGTATTTATCCAATCTGGTATTTATTCGCATATTTACTAATTATCTACTCTTTGCCAAATGTTGTTTTAGGCCCTGGTCATAGAATGGTGAACAAAATAAAGCCCTTTTTTTTTTTTTATGGTCCTTATATTTTAGTTGGAGGAAGACAAACATAATATTAAATATAATTTAATAGGCAATAAATTCTAAAAAGAAGAATAAAGCAAGCAAAGAGGTGGAAGAAAGTTGTTTGATATAGGAAGGTCAGAGCAGGCCACTCTAATAAGGTAATATATCAATAGACACCTGAAGGAAGTGGGAAGAAAGTCAAACTTACTTCTGGGGAAAGAGCATTCCAAAAAAAAGAAATAACAAGTACAAAGGCCCGCAGACAAGAGTGTGCTTTGATGGGTTGAAAAGAGGAAAAATGACCGATATGGCTTGAACAAAGAGCAGGAGAAGTAGTGATAGGAAATGAGGACAAAATGTGGAGGATGCATATTCCATGTGCCAAAAATAACAGATGAAGAATTGCCAAATAAGAAGGATTATGAATTTTATACGACCAATAGTGAAACATACTGACGTGATCTGGGAGAAGAATGGTTCAAATTGAATATGGTAGACAAGAGTGGTACCTATTCAAGGTTGTTTTATATATTGGAAGTAAAAATTATACATACAATATCCTCAGGATGTGCTCCCCCTGCTCCCCGCCCCGGGAGTTTATTTCATGTGACACTGTGCAGACACATGAAAACAGGGCAAGTGCAAAAGGAATTCAGGTAGGCTGGACAAATTAACAGAGACACTCTAACAAAGTGGTTCTCAGCCTTGGCTGCATTCGGAATTACCTTGGGTTCCATCCATTTAGGATCAGATTTAATTGGTCTGAGATGTGGCCTTGGCATTGGAACTTTTTTAAAGCTCCCAGGTGATTCTAATATGCAGCCAAGGTTGAGAACCACAGCTCCAAAGGATGTAAATCTTGGGTTGCCTCTTAAAGACGGATGGGCTTGGGATGAGTAGAAGAAGGGGGGCTTTGGAGGTGAGAATGGGAAGTATAAAATTAGGCATTGAAAAAAAAGTCCCAATGCCAAGGCCACATCTCAGACCAATTAAATCAGATCTTAAATGGATGGAACCCAAGGTAATTTCAAATGCAGCCAAGGCTGAGAACCACTTTGTTAGGGTGTCTCTGTTAAAAGAGTCAAAAGAATACTTTTTATTTTGATAGTCATGTACTGATCTTGGTGTACACTACATAAATAAAATGTATTTAAGAAGGTAAAGGCTAAAGCAACTTTTAAGGGATTTGTTTGAAAGAAAAACATTAATTATTAAGTAATAGTACAAGTGACAAATAGTCAAGGGGAAAAATCATGTCAGCTGTATGCTAATGGATGAACTTTGAGGAAATTGATGTACAGTACAATAATCCATTATTAAGTAACTCTAATGGTCAGGTTTTTTTTTTTAATTTTTTTTATTAATTAAAAAAAAGAATTAACAAAACAATTAGAAACCATTCCATTCTACATGTACAATCAGTAATTCTTAATAACATCACATAGTTGCATATTCATCATTTCTTAGTACATTTGCATCGATTTAGAAAAAGAAATAAAAAGACAACAGAATAAGAACTAAAACAATAATAGAAAGAAAAAAAAAAAAAAAAACCTATACCTCACATGCAGCTTCATTCAGTGTAAAACATAATTGCATTACAATTGGGTAGTATTGTGCTGTCCATTTCTGAGTTTTTATATCCAGTCCCGTTGTACAGTCTGTATCCCTTCAGCTCCAATTACCCCTTCTCTCTCTTTTTTTTTTTTAATTAACGGAAAAAAAGAAATTAACCCAACATTTAGAAATCATACCATTCTACATATGCAATCAGTAATTCTTAACATCCTCACATAGATGCATGATCATCATTTCTTAGTACATTTGCATCGGTATAGAAGAACTAGCAACATAACCGAAAAAGATATAGAATGTTAATATAGAGAAAAAAAATAAAAGTGATAATAGTAAAATCAAAACAAAACAAAACAAAAACCTATAGCTCAGATGCAGCTTCATTCAGTGTTTTAACATGATTACTTTACAATTAGGTATTATTGTGCTGTCCATTTTTGAGTTTTTGTATCTAGTCCTGTTACACCATCTGTATCCCTTCAACTCCAATTGCCCATTATCTTACCCTGTTTCTACCTCCTGCTGGACTCTGTTACCAATGACATATTCCAAATTCATTCTCGAATGTCTGTTCACATCAGTGGGACCATACAGTATTTGTCCTTTAGTTTTTGGCTAGACTCACTCAGCATAATGTTCTCTAGGTCCATCCATGTTATTACATGCTTCATAAGTTTATCCTGTCTTAAAGCTGCATAGTATTCCATCGTATGTATATACCACAGTTTGTTTAGCCACTCTTCTGTTGATGGAGATTTCGGCTGTTTCCATCTCTTTGCAATTGTAAATAACGCTGCTATAAACATTGGTGTGCAAATGTCTGTTTGTGTCTTTGCCCTTAAGTCCTTTGAGTAGATACCCAGCAATGGTATTGCTGGGTCGTATGGCAATTCTATATTCAGCTTTTTGAGGAACCACCAAACTGCCTTCCACAGTGGTTGCACCATTTGACATTCCCACCAACAGTGGATAAGTGTGCCTCTTTCTCCACATCCTCTCCAGCACCTGTCATTTTCTGTTTTGTTGATAATGGCCATTCTGGTGGGTGTGAAATAATATCTCACGTGGTTTTGATTTGCATTTCTCTAATGGCCAGGGACATTGAGCATCTCTTCATGTGCCTTTTGGCCATTTGTATTTCCTCTTCTGATAGGTGTCTGTTCAAGTCTTTTTCCCATTTTGTAATTGGGTTGGCTGTCTTTTTGTTGTTGAGATGAACAATCTCTTTATAAATTCTGGATACTAGACCTTTATCTGATATATCATTTCCAAATATTGTCTCCCATTGTGTAGGCTGTCTTTCTACTTTCTTGATGAAGTTCTTTGATGCACAAAAGTGTTTAATTTTGAGGAGCTCCCATTTACTTATTTCCTTCTTCAGTGTTCTTGCTTTAGGTTTAAGGTCCATAAAACCGCCTCCAGTTGTAAGATCCATAAGATATCCCCCAACATTTTCCTCTAACTGTTTTATGGTCTTAGACCTAATGTTTAGATCTTTGATCCATTTTGAGTTAACTTTTGTATAGGGTGTGAGAGATGGGTCTTCTTTCATTCTTTTGCATATGGATATCCAGTTCTCTAGGCACCATTTATTGAAGAGACTGCTCTGTCCCAGGTGAGTTGGCTTGACTGCCTTATCAAAGATCAAATGTCTATAGATGAGAGGGTCTATATCTGAGCATTCTATTCGATTCCATTGGTCAATATATCTATCTTTATGCCAATACCATGCTGTTTTGACCACTGTGGCTTCATAATATGCCTTAAAGTCAGGCAGCGCGAGACCTCCAGCTTCGGTTTTTTTCTCAAGATGTTTTTGGCAATTCGGGGCACCCTGCCCTTCCAGATAAATTTGCTTATTGGTTTTTCTATTTCTGAAAAATAAGTTGTTGGGATTTTGATTGGTATTGCATTGAATCTGTAAATCGATTTAGGTAGGATTGACATCTTAACTATATTTAGTCTTCCAATCCATGAACACGGTATGCCCTTCCATCTATTTAGGTCTTCTGTGATTTCTTTTAACAGTTTTTTGTAGTTTTCTTTATATAGGTTTTTTGTCTCTTTAGTTAAATTTATTCCTAGGTATTTTATTCTTTTAGTTGCAATTGTAAATGGGATTGGTTTCTTGATTTCCCCCTCAGCTTGTTCATTACTAGTGTATAGAAATGCTACAGATTTTTGAATGTTGATCTTGTAACCTGCTACTTTGCTGTACTCATTTATTAGCTCTAGTAGTTTTGTGTTTGATTTTTCCGGGTTTTCGACGTATAGTATCATATCGTCTGCAAACAGTGATAGTTTTACTTCTTCCTTTCCAATTTTGATGCCATGTATTTCTTTTTCTTGTCTAATTGCTCTGGCAAGAACCTCCAACACAATGTTGAATAATAGTGGTGATAGTGGACATCCTTGTCTTGTTCCTGATCTTAGGGGGAAAGTTTTCAATTTTTCCCCATTGAGGATGATATTAGCTGTGGGTTTTTCATATATTCCCTCTGTCCTCTTAAGGAAGTTCCCTTGTATTCCTATCTTTTGAAGTGTTTTCAACAGGAAAGGATGTTGAATCTTGTCAAATGCCTTCTCTGCATCAATTGAGATGATCATGTGATTTTTCTGCTTTGATTTGTTGATATGGTGTATTACATTAATTGATTTTCTTATGTTGAACCATCCTTGCATACCTGGGATGAATCCTACTTGGTCATGATGTATAATTCTTTTAATGTGTTGTTGGATACGATTTGCTAGAATTTTATTGAGGATTTTTGCATCTATATTCATTAGAGAGATTGGTCTGTAGTTTTCTTTTTTTGTAATATCTTTGGCTGGTTTTGGTATCAGGGTGATGTTGGCTTCATAGAATGAATTAGGCAGTTTTCCCTCCAATTCGATTTTTTTGAAGAGTTTGAGGAGAATTGGTACTAATTCTTTCTGGAACGTTTGGTAGAATTCACATGTGAAGCCCTCTGGTCCTGGACTTTTCTTTTTAGGAAGATTTTGAATGACTAATTCAATTTCTTTACTTGTGGTTGGTTTGTTGAGGTCATCTATGTCTTCTTGAGTCAAAGTTGGTTGTTCATGTCTTTCCAGGAACCCGTCCATTTCATCTAAATTGTTGTATTTATTAGCGTAAAGTTGTTCATAGTATCCTGTTATTACCTCCTTTATTTCTGTGAGGTCAGTAGTTATGTCTCCTCTTCCATTTCTGATCTTATTTATTTGCATCCTCTCTCTTCTTCTTTTTGTCAATCTTGATAAGGGCCCATCAATCTTATTGATTTTCTCATAGAACCAATTTCTGGTCTTATTGATTTTCTCTATTGTTTTCATGTTTTCAATTTCATTTATTTCTGCTCTGATCTTTGTTATTTCTTTCCTTTTGCTTGCTTTTGGATTAGTTTGCTGTTCTTTCTCCAGTTCTTCCAAGTGAACAGTTAATTCCTGCATTTTTGCCTTTTCTTCTTTTCTGATATAGGCATTTAGGGCAATAAATTTCCCTCTTAGCACTGCCTTTGCTGCATCCCATCAGTTTTGATATGTTGTGTTTTCATTTTCATTTGCCTCGAGGTATTTACTAATTTCTCTTGCAATTTCTTGTTTGACCCACTCGTTGTTTAAGAGTGTGTTGTTGAGCCTCCAGGTATTTGTGAATTTTCTGGCATTCCGCCTATTATTGATTTCCAACTTCATTCTTTTATGATCCGAGTAAGTGTTGTGTATGATTTCAATCTTTTTAAATTTGTTAAGACTTGCTTTGTGACCCAGCATATGGTCTATCTTTGAGAATGATCCATGAGCACTTGAGAAAAAGGTGTATCCTGCTGTTGTGGGATTTAATGTCCTATAAATGTCTGTTAAGTCTAGCTCCTTTATAGTAATATTCAGATTCTCTATTTCTTTATTGATCCTCTGTCTAGATGTTCTGTCCATTGATGAGAGTGGGGAATTGAAGTCTCCAACTATTATGGTATTTGTGTCTATTTCCCTTTTCAGTGTTTGCAGTGTATTCCTCATGTATTTTGGAGCATTCTGGTTCGATGTAATGGTCAGGTTTTGAAAAGAGAAGACTTAGCCATTGAGTTTGTTTTAATCCAATCCAAATTCTTATTCTTCTGTGGATGCGTTATTATCTCTGGTCCTACCACATTTTTTTTCACATGAGATCTTCTCAGGGGTGGTGTGTTCTCCACCAAAACCCCAAAATAACATTTGTAGATTATCCCCACTCCATCTTCATATGTAATCACTCAAAGTTTGTCTAACTGCAGTCTTTATGATTTGATTGATTTCTAGAGAAGAATTTGCTCTCCTCCAGTAATTCCTGAGCAAGGCTAGTTGCTACTCTAACTCACCCTCTGGCCTCAAACTCATGCAGGCAGCCCTGTCTGGTTGCATGTGGTTCCTGGGCCACCAGTGATCACCAGTGCTTCTGCTGATGGCGTTTGGTGGGAAGAATTGCTTCCTTACTTAAGATGGGACCTAGGAAAATATTAACCCATGAATCCAGAACATGGATTCTGCTATCACCTCCCTTAATACCTGTCAGCACTTCACACTCACTCTCCCAAACAACCCTTTAAGTCAGCAGCTACCTCAATGATACCTACAGTGGATATTATTCTACTCATTTTATAAGTAAAATAATATCTGAGGCTCAAGTGGCCGGGTGTCCAAAGTCACCTGGCTACTAAGTAGCACAACTTTTTCTCTGACACTTAGCTTTTGTCTGTTTTTCATTGTGGTAAAATAAACATAACATAAAATTTTCCATTTTAACCATCTTAAAGTGTACAATTCGGTGATGTTAAGTACATTCACAATACTGTACAATAATCACTGCTACCTAATTCCAGAACTTTTTCATCATCCCCAGAGGAAACCCTATATCCATTCAGCAGCTACTCCCCATTCCCTAGTCTCCCCAGTTCCAGGACATCACTAATCTGCTTTCTGTGTCTGTTGATTTACTTATTAAGCACCTTTGATATAAATGAAGAGATACAAGATGTAGCCTTTTGTGTAAGGCTCCTATCACTTAGTATGATGTTTTCAAGGTTCATCCATGTTATAATATGCATTCGAAACTTCATTCCTTTTTATGGCTGAAAAAAGTTCCATTGTATGGCTCTACCACATTTTGTTTATCTATTCTTCTGTCCATGGACACCTGGGTTGTTTCCTCATTTTTGGCTATTGTGAATAGTGCTGCCATGTACGTTTGGGTCCAAGTTCTGACCCTTAGTTTTCCAGTCTGTCCCATGAGAATAATAAGTGCTTGCAGGATGACTTTATTATAATTGTGCCTTCCCCACCACTTCACCCTATACCAAGAGCAGTTTGTGGAAAATTCAGTGATTACTACTTAGCAAAGTATTGGCTTTTGCATTGCTGAATGAAGTGTGGAAGCTGAGAGGATTTGGAGAGAGAATGGGAAAAGAAACTTGTGTTAATGGAGTGGCTTCAAGAGGAGATTTGTGGTGGGGGGGGGCAAGAGAGAGAGAGAGAAGCCAGAGGAGAGAGACACTGAGGAAGAGGAAGGGATGCCTAATGAGGAAGTCTAACTCCATGTTTTCACTTTTAATTTTTGTGATTACTCAGCTGTATTCAGCTTGTAGAAACTGATCTGTATGTACTTTTCTGAATATAGGTAATACTTCAATAAAGATTGTAAAAATATTTTTACTCTGTAAAATAAGATAATATATGTCAGACTCAAACTGGCATCAATAATAAGTAACATTATAAATTCTCGTAACAAAAAGTCCAGGGAGGGCAGCCCCCAAATTGGTTATTTCCGCACCCAATGATATCGTTAAGGACCCAGGTCATTTCCATGTCTCAGCTCTGTCCTCAGAGCCGTAAAATTTCTAGGCGTTATATCTAGACACAGTCTTGCCCAGAGAAAGAAGGTCTTTTCAACCTCAAGTCTCTGTTTAAGAGGATGAAAAACTTCCTAAAAGGAGGTCTTGTCATTTTTTTTATGAACTTAAACACATACCTACCCAATGACCCATCACCCACACCTGGGTATTTACCCTTGAGAAATGAAAGCATGTGCCCCCCCACACACACACCCTAGCTAACACACAAATGTGTATACAGGTGTTTTAGCTAGGGTTCTCTAGAGAAACAGAATCAGCAGGAAATATTCATAGATGTAAAATTTATAGAAGTGTCTCACATAACCATGGGAACATAGAGTCCAAAATCCTTAGGGCAGGCTGTAAAGCTGATAACTCCAATGAATGGTCTGGATGAACTCTATAGGATAGGCTCACCAGCCGAAGCAGGAAGAGACACTATGTCTTCTGAATCCTCCTTAGAAGACTCCTAGTGATTAGATTAAATGTTGCTCATTGCAGAAGACACTGCCCTTCGCTGATTACAAATGCAAACAGCTGTGGATGCAGCTGATGTGATCATGATTTAATTCTAAGAAATGTCCTAAAAGCAACAGACAGGCCAGGACTTGCCCAAAAAGACGAACAGGCGCCTACCTGGCTAAGTTGACACATGAACCTGACCATGACAACAAGAATGTTTGTAGTTACTTTATTCATGATCAAAACCTGGAAACAGTCCAGGCATCTATCAACAGAGGAGTGGATAAACAAAAGTGGTATATTCCTTCAATGGAACACAGCTCACTAGTAAAAAAGGAATGAATTACCAATACGCAAAAAAGCATGGATGAATCTAAAAAAATATTATGCAGAGTGAAAGAAGCCATACACAAAGAATAGACAAATAATATATGCTAGACAAAAGGTCAGGTATAGTGAGTGTTTGCTTCTAGGAGTGGCAGGGTGGACAGCTGGTCAGGATTGATTTGGAAGGGGCATAAAGGAAACTTACGAGGAGATGATAAGGTTCTGCATCTTAATAGGCATTTGGGTTACAAGGTGTATGCATTTATCAAATAGTAAATATGCATTTAAGATTTGTGTATTTCATCATCTGTAATTTTATCTCAAAAGAAAAAATGAACAAAATTTGAACTTTTAGTTACATGCATACTGAAGTTTTTTGGGAGCTATGGATTGATGCCTACAATTTGCTTTGAAATGCATCCAAAAATAAGATTACTTGATAGATGGATGGAAAGAAGGATTGATATGTGATAAAGCAAGTATAGCACAATAATGGTAGAACTCGGTGGTGGGTCTATGGGTTATCAATCCATAGTTCTCACAACTTTAGTATATTCTAGAAAATGTTTATAATAAAATAAAGCGTTAGGGTGGGGTCGGCACATACAAAAAAGATTTCAAGGCCAGAAAAACTGGGTGAAAAAAACTGGTTTAATATTAATTTAAGTAGGTTTCTTTAAAGCAAGATATGTTAGCCTTAAATATGCTAAACACATTAAATATGCTTTTTTATATGTGGGCACATGTGTTTGTGTGTGTACATATACATTCCCTTTTTTTTTTTCCATCAAAACTAAACTGAAAGGGAAGAGAGAACTAGGAAAACAGAATTTTGCATCCTCTAGTCTCTGTCACCTGCCCCCACCCTCCAGTGGTCACTGTTCAATGACCCTTGCCCGGGCGTCAGCACTAATCCCACTAGTTCATTTCCGTTCAGTCCTAGGCATATGGAACGAACTTTTAAATCAGAGCAGAAACCAGCAGGTCTTGCTAGTGTTCTTGGCTGCGTTTCCTGTTCTGACCTCTTTTTAGCAATAGGAAGATTGCCGTCAGCTCCTCATCATCTTAGTCAAATGGAAAAACTTGGATTTGAGTCCCTTCCTTCCCCCCAAAGAGAACGGATTTCCTAGGGCCTGGGCAAATTCATTGTTACTGATTTTAATTGGCGATTAAACCCTGAACATCTTGTGAAGTTAAGCTAGTTTTGATGTCCCAGATCTACAGGAAGCCAAATTGTCACAGTTCTCCATACTTGCCATGTGTTAAGTGACATTACAGATACCTTCCCATCTAGTTTTGGTGACTTTTTTGTTTGAATTCACACTTGAATGTTAATAGTATATGGGGGTTATGTGTGCTGAATACATTAACATATTCTCTCCATATTTCTGTCACCAATGCCCCCTCCCCAACAACTTTCACTGTATGTTGGGTGCAATTGGTACAGAGTATCATGGGACAAGCCCTTTCCTCCCTCAATTCCCCTGCACACTGGTTCTTGCACACTGAACCAGTTATATCCTTCAGTGTGTAAGAACCAGGAGCCCAAGGGGAAAGCTCATTAGGCAGCCACTTACCTACAGGGGGTTTCTGAATCTGGAGCAGCCGCTGTAAACTTCATGGGAGGGAGATTAACTCCATCTACTCATCTGGTGTCAGCCTCTGAGCACAGGGTTGTGTACCAGGTTCCAGCACCAGCAATGCTTCCAAAGAGGACATGCGCCAGTGGCACTAATTGGACACAGTTCCTTTTCCAGCTTTTGCTTTACATGTTCAGTTTGTGGAGAGATGGACCTAGCAAATACCTGCAAATTCTTCTGCCCACTGCTGGTTGTGAGTACATGAGGCTCACTGAGGCTGTTGTAATGCTGCCTCTTTAGAAAGGAGACTTGTCTCCACTTGTTACGCCCTGCCTGGGGCTGCTGTCCCATCCAAACACCAGTCTGAGGTCAAAAGGCTCCCTTGGCCAATAAGGCATATAATGAATAAAATTTCCATAAGCCTGGCAAGGACATGACTGTGGCTCCTTGAAACTCAAAGCCAATGATTTCAGAGAAGCCTTTAAAACAGTCATTGGTTTGTTCCAAAATCATTTTTTTCCCTAAAACATCCTAAAAAATCAGGGAGCACTCTTACACAACTCCAATGGAAACCAGAAGTGTACCTTTCGGTGGTCACAGGTTCTTCATTCAAAAGAGAGTATACTTTAACAGAAATCTCTTCCTCCTTTTCTCACACTAATAAATACCATCAGCAGGAAGCAATTCAAGCAATACTGGTTTCTCCATGTGATGACACAGAGCTGGCAGTGGGAGGAGACTGCAAGTATGAATAACTTGACAGCCATAAATGATTTTGTTTCATTGCTACCCTGACTCAACATCCAAGATGCCTGTGTTGTATTCTTTCAGAGTGGAGTGATATCTATGCAACCATCATGCACAGATATCACACTTTTAGAACATTAGAGCAATTAGTTCGCCAAAGGTGAATAAGATGTGTAAGTTCAGACTACTGACAATTATCACTCAGAGATTCATTTAAAGTTTGAGTTTGGGATTGCACTTTTTTTTTTTTTTTTTTTTTACCGTCTAGCTCTCTTTTTCTAGCCTCTTGGGGTCAGTCTTGCCATTATTTGGGATTTCTTTCTTGGCTGAATAGGGAGTCAATTTCTCTCCCATTTCCCACTCTATAATAATAGCTGTCATTTACTAAGTACTTAACCTATACTCAAGCAGCATCACTGCCCAACATAACACTATAAGATCAGTAAAACCATCCCTGAGAAAAACCATCAACTGAGAAAACTGAGGCTCAGAAAAGACAGTCATTTGCCAATAGACACATTGCTTATAAGCAACAGATTTGGGGCTTGAACCCAAATCCAAGTCCCGGTCTACATCCTTCTGGATACAGCATACTTCCTCTATCTCCTCCTGACTCTTCTCTTTCCCCCAGGTAATTACTCAAATTCATCATAGAACAATGGAGCCATTAATATATTGATTCATTCAATATCAAACCTTTATTGAATGCCTAATATACAAAACTGAGTTCAACAGAAAGAAGTGCTTAGCTCATCTCTCAAGGGAAGACATTTCCTTTGGACCTATTCTTTCCCCCTTTATCCATGCTCCAACTCTTTGGTTCCCACAAACAAAAATGCACATACACAATCCATATGTCCAGCAGAATCGATTTCATTCTACAACGGCATAAAATTAAATGGTAACAACCGTTTTAAGGATTTCTTGCTGTAAAGATGTGAACAAGAACACCTTCTGGGATAAGAAGGTCTCAAGGAGGTTAGAATGCTCTAGAATGGCCTAAAAGATTTAAATTGTTTCAGGATCTACTCTGGGTTTATATTTGCATGGATTAGTGACACTTCTCCAAGCACCACCTCTATTAGTCAGGGTTCTCTGTGGAAACAGGACCAACAGGAGATAACTGTAAATATGAGATTTATAAAGGTATCTTACATAACTGTGGGAATGCAAGAGTCCTAATCTGCAGGGAAGACTGTAAAACTGGCAACTCCAATGAAGGCTCTTGAGGAACTCCACACTTGCCAGCTGAAGAAGCAGTGACTATCCTGCCCCCTTAAAAGACTTCAACTGATTGGATTAGATATGGCTGATTGGATTAGGTTGTTGGCAGGAGTCTGCCCTTAGTTGATGTTAGATGTAATCAGTCACAGCTGCAATCAACTGACTGATGATTTAGTAAACCAGCCTTCAAGTTTATCAAACAGCCATGAAACATCCTTGCAGCAACAGTTAGGCCAGTGCTTGCCTGACCAGATGACGGGGTATCATTATCTGACCGAGATGATACCAGAACCTAACTATCACAGCTGACACACTCTCCTACCCCTAGAAAGGACAGAGGCCATTAACTAACCCAAATCCACAAACCCATCCTATTTCTACCACTTTCCTGCTTACTACTTGAGAGCCACCAGGTCAAATTTATGCAGTAGCAAAATTAATTCATAATTGTCACATGAATTACTTAGATGACAGCATAACAAAGCAAATTTGGTTTGGCTTGGTTTGGCTTTTACATGTTTGGTGCGGTTTTTTGCATGGTTTTTGTTGTTGCTATTGTTTTTTTTTAAGTGATCTTATGGTTATCATAAAAATCCATATTGGGATACAGCAATGAAAAGGGAGAATTTCTTCATAAAAAACAGATGTATCAAGGAGTTACACTAATATAGAACTGGTACATCTGAGGGTGAGAACAGAAAGTTAAGCTATACTAGTAATGGTGTACATTGACTATCTAAATAGATGGATATCTCATTATAATTTAGGGGGAAAAGAAACTTCAGAATAAGTACTTCCCTAAATCTTACCTTTGTTTCCACTTCAATATAATTGCTTAGTTCTTACCGCAAAAAATCCCTAAACTTGATCACTGACTTATTCTTTCATAAGGTGAGCAGAATTACAGAATGCTAAATAAAATTAGAGAAAATCTTTTTCATCAATTCTATTGACAACTAAAATATTATCCATGTAATATACCAATTATAAAACAAGTTAGATGAAATTCTGGTACAAAAATAAATAAATATATATATATATGGCTTCTTCTTTAGAACCACAGAAAATTGCATTTAACGCAAAACTTACACTTTGAATCTAATGCTCTATAAACACAAAATAGCATTTACATATATATTATTTCATCTATTCTTTCCCACTTTGCCTGAGAAGTTTTAACATTTAAATTCCTCATACTTGTTTAAAAAAACAAGTGTGTGGTAAATTTAAATGATGTTTTTACAAAATAATGGGTTCTTTGGCTTAATTTTAGGATCATTTATATTAGAACACTGGTTCATTGTTTTATTCCAAATAATAAACCATACTGGTTTATTTAGAAGATAACATTTATCTGTCAGTAGGGAAGGAGTAAATAGAAATTCTATTATGTTCAACAACTCACTCACCAATTATTTATTATACTAAATATTAACATTTTATTTCAAAGAAATTTTATCAAGAATTAATCCCAAAAAGTCCTTTTATTTGTTTTCTAGGCCTTGGAAACAAGAGGCCAAATAGACACTGTATTATTACTAATTGCCACCTTTATGCATTGGTTTTAAGATGTTGAGTTATATTTATTTCTATATAGCAGAGAATAAACTGTTCTGGTAAATAAAGGGAAAAAATTACAATAATTTGAGCCTATGCTGTGGTTAACATCACTGAACTAGTCAAACTGATTTGAAGCACTATGGGAAACCAATCAAAAAGTTAACCATCACTCAATTCCACATTGGAAAAAATTATCCAAAGGCATCCTTCAGAGTTTTCTCCTGGACCAACAGGATTCAATTCCATTATTAAATGACTTAGAAAACAGAGTAGAAACTAATAAACTACCATGAAACTTACCAGCATTCTGAGGTGCCTACTAGTAGTCTGATAAAGAGAGACAAGGTGATAGAGCAAAAAAAAATACTACTCCAAGGTTTGAATTCTTTTCTTCCCAGCATTAGTTTAATCTCTAGGACTCATCTGGCTGCCTCATCTATTTAGTATATATTTGTGTTGGTTTGAAATTGTTATGTACCCCAGAAAAGCCATGTTCTTCTAAGCACTCTTGTGGGTACACAACTGTTATAGACGGGGTCTCTTGATTAGGTTGATTCATTGGAGATGTGACCTCGGCCCATTCAAGGTAGGTCTTAATTAGTTTACTGGTGTCTTTAAGAGAAGAAGATTTTGGAGAAAGCGCCCACACACAGATACTTGGAGATGCTGAGAGCCATTTGAAACCAGAAGCCCAGAGAGGACAGAAGATATCACCATGTACCTTCCCTTGTGACAGAGAAACCCTGGACATGACTGGTCTTTCCTCAGTGAAAGTAATCTCTGGATGCCTTAACTTGGACATTTTCATAGCCTTGGAACTGTAAACTTATAACCTAGTAAATCTCCTCTGTAAAAGCCAACCCATTTCTGGTATATTGCTTCCTAGCAGCTTTAGCAAAATAAAACAATATTGTAATACTATCAAACAAAGCCTACACCAAATATTTTCTTGGATCTAAACCATAATAATAAAGATTATGCTCTTAGGAATCTCACCTCTGCTAACATTGTGACACCAACCTTACATAGCTGTGTAATCCTGATAAAGTTATTCAATCTGCATCAATTTCCTTATTAAGGATAATAATAGTATTTATCTCAGTGAATGCATATAAAACCATTAGAACAGTATCCAGTGTATTGAAAGCATTCAGTAAATACCAACCATTATAAAAAGCACCATTATTTTTAACACCAACAAGAAGGCTTCTCCTAACTAGTGAAATACAAGATACATCCGACCCTGTTAACTTTTCAAGATCTATCTTATGATACATAATACATATCAATGACCACAATTCCTATTTGCAAATATCTAAAAACTGCAATAAACACTGCTGATACCATCCTGAGAAAAATGACATCTAGACAAGGCAAACAACAGTAATAAAAAAATGTGATCTGATTTGTGAGATAGAAATAAGCAACAATTTCCACCAGGCACTCTCTTTTCCACATGCTTAAAAACAGGATTGAAAATAAGAAATAAGTTTTTGTCCAGGAGGAAAGGATGAGTTCAGAAGAGACCAGTTCAGTTTAAGAGAAGCCACAAACTCCAATGGAGAAACACTGAAGAATTTCAAGAAAAATGGTTAAATAACTGAGAGAACCTGTTCTACACAGAAGGGCTTGAATCAACAAAAAAGGGCAGAAATGAGTAGGGAAGTCTCTGGCATAAAAACTGCCCCTCTCTATCCCCCAGTCCTACCGCTGACAGCACTAAGAACACCACTTACACTACTATTGCCACTACTGCGACCACCATCCTTATTACCATGAAACACCTCCACCAGCATCTCCACCCCAAGCATCATATCCACAGTACCACAAGCACCACCTCCACCTCCACCAGCATCACCATCATCACCACCTTCCACCACTACCCCCACCACTGCCACCTCCACTACCACCTCCACCACCTCCTTTACCACTACCTTCTCTTCTGTATCTTCATATTTCTCCTCTTCCACTGTTACCTTTATCACCACCATCTCCACAAGCATCACCCCACCTATACCAGCACCACCACCACCACAGCCACCCCCCCACCACCCCTCACCCACCACCTCCACTGTAAGAACAAACACTGCCTCCACCTCCATCACCACCTGGCTCTCGCATAGATATCCCAATATTGAACAAGAAACACTGTAGGACCTCAGAACAATTAAGAATACTTATGCCACAAGGAAAGTTATCTGCAAAGAAAGGCATCCTCAAACCGTGTTACAGTAGTACAAAAATAAACTAAAACAGTCAATACAGAAAAATTCTCCAAAGAAAACATGTATGTACTAACTTTTACACTTAGCATTTGATGTTTTATATACAACAAATAGTTATAAATGTAAATCTTTGTTTTAATTTTTACTTTTTATGAAGCTCAAAGTTGCAATATTGCATCCAGCAAAAACAGGAACTCAGCTTAAAATGAGTCACTTACAAGTATGATTTATTGTACTGCATTATAAGTTCAGGTTTGCCAGTATTTCATATCACTGAAGAACACATACTGAATGTGATGACAGTGAAATACCTTAGGATCAAGAATTAATGAAAGGGATAGAGCCCAAGATGGGGGCTTAGTGAGGTGTGGGATATAGTTTGTCCTCCAGAGCAGCTAGTAAATAGCCAGAACCAGTACAGAACAACAGCTGGGGCCACATCAGTGACTGGACACACAGCGGACACCAGTCTGGACAAGATGGACCCGCTGTAATCCCACCCAGAGCCGTAAGTCCCCCAAGTCATGGAGGGCCGTGCCCCTCCCCCCACAGGCTGGTTCCTGGAGGGAAAGGAGACTTTACAATCAGCAAGGGGCTATGTTCAACCAAGCTTCAAATCTGGAATTAATTTACAAATTCTGACTACTGAAAATTGGCCCTCAGCTCAGTTAAATGTTAAATAAAAGCTAAAGTTACTAGTTTTTGCCCCAGCGCAGATAGGGCAGGGCTGACAGGAAAAAAAAATCAGAGGTTTTTTTTGGGTAGTGCAGAAGATAATACTTGAAAAGCTCTGGACCCTAAAATAAAAGAGGGGGCACATAGGACTTGGAGATACATAGAGCAACATACCAACTTAAGCTCTTGATTAATAAACCCCGAAGAATGGGGGAACTGCTCTAAAAGGATTTTTTTTGTTTTCTTTTCAAAGTCTGCAAAACTTCTCAGGCTCCAACTGCCCAAGGCAAGAGTGGATTTAGCTTGGCTGAGAGACACAGAAGCTGGTCAGGTGAAAGGACACAATTACCTGGAGGCTGTGCCTTCCCCAGGAGAGGGGTGAGGCCCAGCTCAGGTGGAATCCCTCCCTCAAGGAAGCAATTAAAGCCAGCCTTCAACCTCTCCTCTGTCTCCACCATGCCCCAGCAGGGAGAGTCTTCTGAAGTTAAAGGTATTGCATCACCTCATGCTGGTGGGACCTGCAGGCAGAAAAGCACCACATACTGGGCAGGATAAGAAAAACACAGAGCCGAGAGACTTCACAGGAAAGTCTTTCAACCTGCTGGGTCTCACCTCAGGGAAAACCGACACAGGTGACTCTTTCATCCTGAGAGGAGGCCAGTCTGGTCTGGGAAAACCTGACTGCAGTCTATGATACCTATGTAGACCCTTCTAAGGGGAAAACATAGGCACCATACAGGCAGAGCAAGAAACAAGAAAAGAAGAACTGAAAAATTCTGATCTGTTAAACAACAATTAACGTAGAGGTCTAGAATAAGCTGAACTGGATGTCAAAGAACAGGCAGGCAACGAAGCCATCCAGCAAGAAAATCCTAGGTAAAAAAGTGAAAACAATTTCCAGAATGAATTAATTAAGGAAATTAAATGTCTAGATGCCAGCAAAAAAATAACAAGTCATCCTAGGAAAACTGAAGATATGGCCTAGTCAAAGGAACAAACCAACAATTCAAATGAGATACAGGAGTTGAAATAATTAATTCAGATGTTCAACCAAACATGGAAAATCTCATCAAAAATCAAATCAATGAACTGAGAGAGAATATAAAGAAGGCAAGGAACAAACAAGAAGAAAATTTTTTTTCTGAAAAAAACAAATCACAGAACTTATGGAAATGAAAGGCACAGTAGAAGAGATGAAAAAAAAACGGAAACTTACAATGTTAAAGTTTTCAAGAGATGGAAGATAGGATTAGTGAACTGGAGGATGGGACATCTGAAATGCAACAAGCAAAAGAAAATATAAGGAAAAGAATGTAAAAATAGGAGGGGGGCTCAGGGAACTGACAGACAATATGAAGCAGATAAATATACATGTTGTGGGTGTCCCAGAAGGAGAAGAGATGGGAAAAGGAAGAAAAAAACTAATGGAGGAAGTTATCACTGAAAATTTCCCAATGCTTATGAAAGACTTAAAATTACAGATCCAAGAAGTAAAATGTACCGCAAGCAGGATAGATCCAAATACCATACTCCAAGACACTTATAGTCAGAATGTCAGAGGTCAAAGACAGAATTTTGAAAGCAGCAAGAGAAAAGCAATCCATCACACACAAAGGAAGCCCAATAAGACTATGCATAGATTTCTCGGCAGAAACCATGGAGGTGAGAAAATAGTGGTATAATCTATTTAAGATTCTAAAAGAGAAAAACTGCCAACCAAGAATTCTATATCCAGCAAATTTGTCCTTCAAAAATGAGGGGGAAATTAAAATCTTTTCAGACAAAAAATCACTGGCTGAATTTGTGACAAAGAAACGGCCCTGCAAGAAATTCTAAAGGGAGCACTAAAGGCAGACAGGAAAAGAAAGCAGAGAAAGGAGTGGAGAATAGTGTAGAAATGAAGACTATCAATAAAGGTAAAAAGAAGAAAAATTAGGACATATAAATCCAAAACACAAAATGGCAAAAGAAAGTACTGCCTGCAGTAATAACACTAAATGTTAATGGATTAACTCCCCAATCAAAAGACATAGACTGGCAGAATGGATTAAAAAGCAGGACCCACCCATACTGTCTATAGGAGAAATGCATTTTAGAACCAAGGACAAACAGAGGTTGAAAGTGAAAGACTGAGAAAAGATATTTCATGCAAACAGCAATGAGAAAAGAGCAGGAGGAGCTATACTAATATTCAACAAATTAGACTTCAAATGTAAAACAATTAAAAGAGACAAAGAATGACACTATGTATTAACAAAAGGAACAATTCAACAAAACTTAACAATCATAAATATTTATGCACCAAGCCAGCATGCTCCAAAATACATGAGGCAAACACTGAAAACTCTGAAAAGAGAAACAGACACATCTATCATAATAGATAGAGACTTCAATTCCCCATTCTCTTCAATGGACAGAACATCTAGACAGAGGATCAATAAAAAAAACAGAGAATTTGAATAATACAATAAATGAACTAGACTTAACAGACATCTATAGAACATTATACCAAACAACAACAGGATACAACTTTTTCTCAAGTGTTCATGGATCATTCTCAAGGATAGACCACATGCTGGGTCACAAAGAAAGTTTCATAAATTTAAAAATATTGAAGTCATTCAAAACACTTTCTCAGATTGTAAAGGAATGAAGCTGCAAACAAATAACAGGCAGAGGGCCAGAAAATTCATCAATGTATGGAGGCTCAACAACACACTCTTAAACAACCAGTGGGTCAAGGAAGAAATTCCAAGAGAAATCAGTAAACATCTCAAGGCAAAAGAAAATGAAAATACAACATATCAAAATTTATGGAATACAGCAAAGGCAGAGCTAAGAGGGAAATTTATTGCCTTACATGCCTATATCAAAAAAGAAGAGCAAAAATTGAAGAACTGACTGTTCACTTGGAAGAACTAGAGAAAGAACAGCAAACTAACTCCAAAACAAGCAAAAGGTAAGAAAAAATGAAAATTAGAGCAGAAATAAATGAAATTGAGAACATAAAAATGATCAAGAAATTCAACAAAACCAGAAGTTGATTTTATCAGAGAATCAATAAAATAGATAGACCCTTAGCAAGGTTGACAAAAAGAGGAAAAGAGAGGATGCGAATAAATAAAATAAAAAATGGGAGAGGAGACATAGCCACCAACCCTGCAGAAAAAAAGCAGATAATGAGAGGATACTATGGACAACTTTATGCTAATAAACTAGACAACAGAGATGAAATGGCCAACTTCCTAGAAAGGCTTGAACAACTGAGACTGACTCGAGAAGAAACAGATGACTTCAAGAAGCCAATCACAAATTAAAAAATTGAATCAGTCATTAAGACGCTCCAAAACAAGAAAAGTCCAGGGCCAGATGGCTTTGCATGTGAATTCTAACAAGCTTTCAAGAAAGAATTCACACCAATCCTGCTCAAAGTCTTCAAAAAAACTGAAGAGGAGGGGAGGAAGGTTACCTAACTCATTCTGTGAAGCCAGCATTACCCTCATTCCAAAGCCAGACAAAGATACTATAACAAAAGAAAATTACAGACCAATCTCTCTAAGGAATATAGATGCAAAAATTCGCAACAAAATTCTTGCAAATCAAATCCAGCAGCACATTAAAAGAACTATACATCATGACCAAGTAGGATTCATCCCAGGTATGCAAGTATGGTTCAACATAAGAAAATCAATTAATGTAATACACCATATAAAAAAATAAAAGCAGAAAAACCACTTGATCATCTCAATTGATGCAGAAAAGGCATATGACAAACTTCAACATTCTTTATTGTCGAAAACACTTCAAAGGATAGGAATAGAAGGGAACTTCCTCAACATGATAAAGGGAATATATGAAAAACCCACAGCTAACATAATCCTCAATGGAGGAAAACTGAAAACTTTCTCCCTAAGATCAGGAACAAGAAAATGATGTCCACTATCACCATTGTTATTCAACACTGTGGTGGAAGTTCTAGCCCGAGCAATTAGACAAGAAAAAGAAATACAAAGCATCAAAATTGGAAAGTAAGAAGTAAAACTCTCAGTGTTTACAGATGATATGATACTACATGTCAAAAACCCTGAAAAATCCATAGCAAAACTACTAGAGTTAATAAATGAGTACAGCAAAGTGGCAGGTTACAAGATCAACACTCAAAAATCTATAGTGGTTCTATACACTAGTAATGAGCAATCTGAGGGAGAAACAAGAAAAAAGTTCCATTTACAATTGCAAACAAAAAATAAAATATTTAGGAATAAATTTAACTAAGGATACAAAAGACCTATACAAAGAAAACTACAAGAAATTGCATAAAGAAATCACAGAAGACCTAAATAAATTGAAAGGCATGCCATGTTCATGTGTTGGAAGACTAAATATAGTTAAGATATTAATTCTACCTAAATTGAATTATAGATTCAATGCAATACCAATTAAAATCCCAAAAATTTACTTTTCAGAAATAGAAAAAACAATAACCAAATTCATCTGGAAGGGCAGGACACCCCAAATAGCTAACAATATCCTGAGAAGAAAAATGAAGTTGGAGTCTCACACTTCCTGACTTTAAGGTGTATTAGGAAGCTACAGTGATCAAAGCAGCATGGTACTGGCATAAAGCCGGATACACTGACACAATGGAGTCATATAGAATGTTCCGATGCAGACCCTCTCATCTATGGACTAACTGATCTTTGATAAGGCAGTCAAGCTAACTCACTCGGGACAGAACAGTCTCTTCAATGAATGGTGCTTGGAGAACTGAGTACCCACATACAAAGGAATGAAAGAGGATCCACAACTCACACCCTATACAAAAATTAAGTCAAAATGGATCAAAGACCTAAACATTAGCTCTAAGACCATAAAACTTTTAGGAGGAAATGTAGGGAAATTTCTTATAAAACTTGTAATAAGAGGCCGCTTCTAGATCTTACACACAAAGCATGAGCATTGAAGAAAGAGCTAGATGAATGGGGGAAAAAATTTTTTAATGAAACACTTTTGTGAATCAAAGAACTTTGTCAAGAAAGCAAAAAGACAGCCTACACAATGGGAGACAATATTTGGAAACAACATATCAGATTAGGGTCCAGTATCTACAATACATAAAGAGACTGTTCAATGCAACAACAAAAAGACAAAACCCAATTACAAAATGGGCAGAAGACATGAATAGACACTCCAAGGAAGACAAAATACAAATAGCTAAAAGACACATGAAAAGATACTCAACTTCCTGGCTATTAGGGAAATGCAAATCAAAACTACAATGAGATATCATCTCACACCACCAGAATGGCCATTATCAATTTAAAACAGAAAACAAGTGCTGGAGAGGATGTGGAGAAAGAGTTACATTTATCCACTGTCAGTGGGAATGTAAAATGGTACAACCGCTGTGAAAGGCAGATTGGCGGTTCCTCAGGAAGCTAAGTATAGAATTGCCATATGATCTGGCAATACCATTGCTAGGTATCTATTAAGAGGACATAAGGGTAAGAAGACAAATGGACATTCACATAGCAATGTTTATAGCAGCATTATTTACAATTGCAAAGAGATGGAAACAGTCCAAATGTTCATCAACAGACCAATGGCTAAACAAGCCATGGTATATACATACAATGGGATATTACACATTGTAAGACAGAATAAAGTCATAAAGCATGTAACAATGTGGATGGACCTTGAGGACATTATGCTGAGTGAGATTAGCTAGAAATAAAAGGACAAATACTGTATGGTCCCACTGATATGAACTAACATTAATGAATAAACTTGGAGAATTTCATTTAAGAACAGATATCATCAGGAGATAGAAATAGGGTAGATACTGGGTAATTGAAGCTAAAAGGATACAGATTGTGCAATGGGACTGAATGTAAAAGTTCAGAAATCGGATAGCACAATACTTCTTAATTATAGCACAATAATGTTAGTACACCAAATAAAGCTGAATGTGAGAATGATAGAGGGAGGAGGGCTGGGTGCACAAATGAAACCAGAAGGAAAGACAGACAATAAAGACTGAGATGGTATAATGTTGGAATGCCTAGAGTATACAATGATAGTGACTAAATGTACAAATTAAAAACTGTTTGCATGAAGAAGAACAAAGGACCGTCAATATTGCAGCATGTTAAAATAGATGGCCATTAATATTTTAAAACTTCAACTTCTCTTTGAGACTAAAGCAAAAAAATGTTTATTTGGTACAAAGTTTATATCTTGACTGGAGCATTTTCCTAATTTAACTTATGTGGAGTGTTTAACTGAACACCATAAATACATGGAACCTTGAATAGGGCATGAGATTTTGTAGGATTGTCCAGTGTGATGCTCTGATAAATCCCAGAGTAATCTGAACAGCGAATAAAGAAATATTTGCAAAGTCCCTTTGGGGAAATGCCGAGAAAGGGGGAAAATTCAACTTCCCCATTTGCAGAATTCCTGATATTCTCACAAGCAGTGGGGACAATCAAATCAATAAGCCAAGCCTTTAGTCTTGGGGGTTCTTCCTATTATTCTTATCCTTGCAAAGAATAGGCTAACCTACTTAAAATTACGCCTACGTGTCACCCCCAGAAAATCTCTTTTGTTGCTCAGATGTGGCCTCTCTCTCTCTCTCAGCCAACGAGGCAGGTGAACCCACTGCCCTCCCCATCTTTACATGGGACATGACTCCCAGGGGTATAGGCATTTCTGGCAACATGGGACAGAAATCCTGGAGTGAGCTGGGACTCAGAATCAAGGGATTGAGAAAGCCTTCTCCACCAAAAGGGGGAAGAGAGAAATGAGACAAATTTCCCAGGGGTGTAATCTCCCTGGTGATATGACAGAACTCCTTGGATGAATCGGGACCCAACATCATGGGACTGAGAAAGCCTTCTTGACCAAAAGGAGGAAGAGAGAAATAAGACAAAAAAAATGTCAGTGGCTGAGAGATTTCAAACAAAGTTGAGAGGCTATCCTGGAGGTTATTCTTACGCATTATACAGATATCCCCTTTTTAATTTATGATGTATTAGAGTGGCTAGAGGGAAGTGCCTGAAACTGTGACTGTGTTCCAGTAGCCATATTTCTTGAAGATGATTGTATAATGATATAGCTTTCACAGTGTGACTGTGTGATTGTGAAAACCTTGTGTCTGATGTTCCTTTTATCTATGGTATGGACAGATGAGTAAAAAATATGGATAAAAAAATAAACAATAGGGAAAACAGAGGTTAAAATAAATTGAGTAGACTGAAATACTAGTAGTCAGTGAAATGGAGTGGTAAGAGGTATGGCATGTATGAGTTCTTTTTTTTTTTTTCTTTTGCTGGAGAGTTGCAAATGTTCAAAAAAACAATCATGGTGTTGAATACACAACTATGTGATGATACAGTTAGCCATTGACTGTAACCATGTCAAGAATGTTCGCATGTCAAGAATGACCAACTATGTCTTTGTTCATCATATGTATAGCAACCTCTGGGATATCAGAGAGAGAAAGAGTTAATTGGGCAAAGCAGAATTTAGAAGTTCCTGGATCCTTGGGCCATACCACCTCAAGTTATTAAAATTATACTCCAATTTCTATCTAAAAGATACAACTAAGGGAAACAGATGTTTTGATACCAAAAACTGGTTAATTAACCAGAGAATAGTACATACTGAGGAAATAGTGGTAAATCAAGAAGTTTCAACAAAAGGGAAAGTTACTTCCTGGTTACATTAAGGTGATCCTGCTCTATTAGACACGCTTTGGCCCCAGACTCACTTAAAAATAAGGTTGAAATAATTTTATTACCAAAAAAGAAAAGTTTGAATAAATTATTTTTTTAATGTAACATATTCAGCATAGAATAAAAAATCATTATCATTTAAAAAGAAGTTGAAGTTCAGTCAAGATATTTACTTACCAGGCTTCGGGAAGCAAAACAGAATATTCATATGGAGAAGTCATCACTGGGAAGTTTGAGAGAATTGCAAGGCGATGAGGAAGGAGGTCTGATCCATGGTAAGTAAAAAGGATTTCTAGGGCCTGAGCATTACGTTCCTATACACAAAAGGTAAGAGGCAAGTTTTCATTGTGAATCTTAGAAATACTGGACTGATTTTGGATGACAATATTCAAAAACTTAAAACTAACATTTTGTGCAACACTGATAAGAAGTGATAGGAAATATACCTGATTTTCCCTAATTTGTATCAAGTTTCTCAATCTAATATTGTAAAAATTCTTTATAAACTCAAAATAATGAACACAATTTTTTTAAATTATGCTATTTTCTCTATGTTTATTAATAAAATGACAAAAAAGAAAATGTGATGATATAATAATATGAGAACACTAATTGCATGGTTCAAAGAATTGCTGTTAAAAATCATGAATTACTTTATTTTGAAATCAGAAATTACCTGAGCATAAGTTCTTGCTGAGAGAACAATATTCTGATTTCTGATCTGCTTAAAGAATTCAGCATCATATCTCTGTTCCACTGCATGAGGTACTCCTAGGATTTCCTGAGGGAAAACAGTGATTTAATGAAAATGCTTTAAAATACTGGTGACAAGAAAATATTAAAAACCTTTACATCAATGCCTGCCTGAACAAAAGTAAGTCCCAAGTTAATTAATTTGAACTAAAAATGTAGATGTAGTTGCATCTACATTCTCATCTTTATTTTGAAAATGACAATATTTTTAAATGTTGTTAAAAAAAACAGACAGCAAAAATTAAATTAATTACAAAAGGACAACCCAAACTAACTACTCAGTGAAAACAAATAAGCAAAAGGGAACATGGCCTTGCATTTTGGGCATCTGTGAGCTCTGTATGAGAATACTGCCAAAGTGATCTATGTTAAATGCAGATTTAACCATTCATTCATTCAACAAATATTAATGGTGCCTCCACTATGTGCCGAGGGCACTCTGAAAGGTACCCCACTCCCACCCTGAATAGCTTAAAATCTAGGAGGGAAGACAAGCAAGCAAATAGGACCAAGTAAGGAGGAACACATAGGAAGGGTACCAAAACTAGTTATAAGAGACAGGAAAGGCTTCCCACAAGTGGTACCCAAGCTGAAACATAAAAGATAAATACGAGTTAGCCATGGAGTCCCCTGCCACAATGTATGAGTCAAGAAGTCACGTCTTATAACAGACTACTGAGTGACTGCAAGAAGGAGTGAAGTTGTGAGGCATGCAATTAAGTGAATGAACCTTAAGGACTGTATGTTGAGTGAAAAGCAGAAAAAAAAGACAAATATTATCATGCCTCACTCATATGGACTAACTATAATATACAAACTTAGAGAATTGAAGTTGAGAACATGTGTTTATCATGTTGGGGTCTAATGTATAGGATTCTAAATTGTAAACTGTTACAGCAGTGACATACATTCTGGAGTTGTAACTCATTTATAAAATCTGAGATACTGAGCAATTTGCATATAACCTGGTCTTTCCCTGAAACTTTGGGTATTTATGTGACACCTGAGACTCAGATTTAGAGCGCTGAAGCTATGAGAGTCAGCTTTACCCCACAAAGTAACTGTTAAAATAGTTGAAAAAGTGATTAGACTTTGACTAGAGTTATGAATAAAGCTGAAGTGCATAGGACTAAGGTAAATTAGAACACAGGGTACATAATATGGTCTATATTTAAAAATTTCAACTTCAGTGTGAGACTAAAGGGAAAGGTGTTTATTTGATGCAAAATTTATACTTTGGTTAGCGTATTATTGAATTTATCTTCTATGGTCAGATTATTCGAAGACCATACTTACATGGAATTTGAATAGGCATGAGATCTTGTTGGTTTGTACAGTTTAGTGTGATGCCCTGATATATCCCAGAGTAATTTTTGGAGAGAATAAAACAGTATCTGCAAAGTCACCTTGGGGAACCGGGGAGAAATTCCCCATTTGAGGAATTCCTGATATTCTTGAAAGTGGTGGGGACAACCAAACAATAAGCTAAGGCCTAGATCTTGTATTTCGTCCCTATGAAACTTATTCCTGCAAAGAAGAAGCTAAGCCTACTTATAATTAAGCCTAAGAGTCACCCCCAGAGAACCTATTTTGTTGCTCAGATGTAGCCTCTCTCTCTAAGCCAACTCAGCAGGTGAACTCACTGACCTGTCCCCCTCCCCTACATGGGACATGACTCCTAGGAGTATAAATCTCCCTGGCAACAGGACAGAACTCCCAGGATGAACCAGGAAACAGCATCATGGGATTTGAGAAAGCCTTCTTGATCAAAAGGAGGAAGAGAAAAATAAGACAAAATAAAGTTTCAGTGGCTGAGAGATTTCAAACAGAGTTGAGAGTTTATTCTTATGCATTCTACAGATAACCTTCTTAGTTAATGGTGCATTGGAGTGGCTAAAGGGATCTGAAACTGTTGAACTGTGTTCCAGTAGTTTGATTTTGAAACAATTGTATAACTATATAGCTTTTACAAAGGGATCATTCAATTCTGATGTTCCTTTTATCCAGGGTGTGCTGGTTTGAAGGGATTATGTACCCTAGAAAAACTATGTTTTAATAATGATCCATCTTGTGGAGGTCGCCATTTCTTCTAATCTCTATTCAGTACTGTAGGTTGGAAACTTTATTTGATTTTCTCCAGAGATGTGATACACCATTTGTGGATATTAACCTTGGATTAGAGGTAGATATGACTCCACCCATTTGAGGTGGGTCTTCACTAAATAGTCTACTGGAATCCTTTAAAAGAGGAAACATTTCGGAGAGAGCCCCAGAGCCATAAGAACCATGAGAACCCACAAGGTCAGAGACCTTTGGAGACGAAGAAAGAAAATGTCCCCGGGGGAGCTTCATGAAACAAAAAGCCTGGTGAGAAAGCTAACAGACGGTCATTGTGTTGCCATGTGCCTTTCCAGTTAAGAGAGAAAACTTAACTTTATCAGCCTTTGTAAAGTGAAGGTAACCTCTTGTTGGTGTCTTGTTTGGATATTTTCATAGACTTGCTTTAATTGGGACATTTTCATGGCCTTAGAACTGTTAACTTGCGACTTAAAAAATTCCCCCGTTTAAAAGCCATTCTTTTTCTGGTATACCACATTCCAGCAGCTAGCAAACCAGAGCATAAGCCATGCCAGTTTAAAAGGATTTATGTACCCTAGAAAAGCCATGTTTTAATCCTGATCCAATCTTGTAGAAGCAACTGTTTCTTTCAATCCTTTTTCAGTACTACTGGTTGGAAACTTGATTAAACCATCTCCATGGAGATGTGACTAGCCCAATTGTGGGTATTAACCTTTGATTAGAGGGAGATGTGACTCCATCCATTCCAGGTAGGTCTTGATTAGTTTACCAGAACCCTTTAAAAAAAGGAAAGAGAGCCACAAGAACCACAAGAGCCCGCACAGTCAGAGACCTTTGGAGATGAAGGAAAATGTCCCTGGGGAAGTTTTATGAAACAAGAAGACTGGAGACAAGCTAGCAGATGTCACTGTGTTTGTCATGTGCCTTTCCAGATGAAAGAGAAACCCTGAACTTCATCGGCCTTTCTTGAGTGAAGGTCACCTCTTACTTGTGCCTTAGATTGGACATTTTTATGGTCTTGCTTTAATTGTGACATTTTCATGGGCTCAGAACTTTAAACTTGCAACTTATTAAATTCCCCCTTTTAAAAGTTGCTCTGTTTCTGGTATATCATATTCCAGCAGCTTGCAAACTAAAACACAGGGTATGGACAGGTGGGTGAAAAAAATAAGGACAAAATCTAAATAAATAATAGAGGATGATAAAGGGTAAAAATTGGGTAGATTGAAATACTAATGATCAATGAGGGGGGGTAAGGGGTATGGATGTATGAGATTTTTTGATGCAAGTGTTTTAAAAGTGATCATTGTGATGAATACAGAACTATGGGATGATACTGTGAGCCACAGACTATACACTATGTATGTGGTAAAGATTTCTCAATAAAAATATTTTTTAATTAATGTTTTATGATGGCTTTAATGAATTTTTTTAATTTTGGAAATTTTTTTTAATGAATGGCAGTAACAGCCCATATTTTTCATACTGCCTTTTGGCTTGCAAAATTGTTTTATGCATGTGTGTTTTATATCATTTAATAAATAATGATAATTACCATAAACTTGCTCCCAAGTAACTTGATACTTCCGAATTATGACAAACATGACAAATACCAGAATTTTATCTGAATTCTGGGTGTTGAAGAACAGCTAGTATGCTTGAAAAGTAACATACTGAAAATTATCAAGATTGATTATCACTATATTTAGCATATTAGAATACAGATGAAGAAAAACAATTAAGCATGAAAACTGTACATAAAAATCACAATTTTTCTGATGGGGAAAAAAGACTTAGATTGATAATTATCACAAAGGAAAGTTGTGAAGTTTTGATCAAAAAATAAATCTAAATATTTTTCAAACACAGATAGGTATAGGAGATTTGGCCATCCTATGGGCTTGTAGTTTTAAAATAGCATGTCCCTAGCTGCTCCAGACATGGTCACTGATTAGGTCAACAAACATTTGTGAACAGTACTTGTGCCTGTTTGAAAATACTATGTACCACAGAACATAGTTCTGATCCAATCTTGTGGGGCCAGACCTATAGCTGAGGGTGGGAGATTTTGATTGGATTGTTTCCGTGGAGATGTGACACACCCAGTTGTGGGTGTGACCTTTTGGTTGGATTATTTCCATGGAGATGTGACACACCAAACTGTGGGTGTGGCCTTTGATTAGATGGAGACATGACTCCACCCATTCAAGGTGGATCTTGATTACTTTACTAGAATCCTTTAAAAGGGAAAACATTATGGAGAAACCTCAGCTACAGATGCTTGGAGAACAGCTGCTTCAGAGCTAACAGAGATACAGATGTTTGGATATGCTTAGAGTGCTGACAGAGAAAGCAGATGCCAAGACATGGGCAGAGTCACAGACATTGCCATGTGCCTTTCCATGAGATGCTAAGCAAGCCAGAACTCAGAGTTGTGTCAGGGAGTAGCTAAGTGAAGACACACAGATGCTTAGAGAGAAAACAACTAGCATCAGAAGCTGGAAGCAATGGACTAGAAACAAACAGGAGCAGATGGCAGACACAGGTCTTCCCACTTTATAGACATTGGCCTTTCTTGAGTCAAGGTATCTTTTCCTGAACACCTTAGTTTGGATATTTTTCTGGCCTTAGAATTGTAAACTTATAAGATAGTATGTTCCCTTTATAAAAGCTAAAAAATAAAAACAAATCATGTCTGCCATATGTAATGCTACATTCCAATATCTAGCACATGCCTTTCACATACTAAATAACCAATAATGATTTGCTGACTGAATTAATTTATTTGAGAAAAGAAAGAGAAGAATGAAGAGGCTTGTAAGGGAGGGTAAAGAACTGAGAAGAGTTCACTTGTAAAGGTACTGAGTTTGGACTGCACCACATCTAAAAGGAGCTATCAATAAGAAATAGATATACAGGTCAGGGGTGCTTCAGTAACATGAGTTAGATATGATTTACAGCTATTAACAAATAAGAAAATATTATTCAAGGGGAGATAAGTAGGGTGAGATGAAAGGAGTTTTTGGGATGGACATAATTTAAAAGATGAGTAAGGCAAAGGGAATCCACATCTGAAAAGTAGAGGGAGGAAGAGTCAGGAAGTAAGGGTGGGCTGGGGGTGGGGTAGGGGAATTAACTGCATACTCATAAAAACCAAAGGAAGAGAGTATTTCAAAAATAATTCTTGGTTCCTTGGTTCCTCATTCACAACAATCATTTCCTTTATTTCATCACAGATATACATCCCTGGCCATGCCCTGGAGCTCTGTCACCACCAGAAAAGCGCTCTCTAGAATATTTCCATGTTTAGCACTCTGTGGCCACCTATTTCAGATCTTCCAGCTCACCAACATAAGTAGCATTCCAACAATTTCTAACTCTTCTGAGGCATCCAATCTATTGACCTGTCTTCATTTTCATTTTCTATCTCCTCTCAAAGACTTTTACCCATTCTAATCAGCTGTAAGTCCTTGGTCCACCATTATAAAGGGGTTTCTTCAATCCATGGCCTCTTCTGTATTCACATGGCAAAACCCCATCCCTCATCAAACCCAACCATGAACCCCAAAACTTACCTAGAGAAACATGACAAAACCATGGTCAGTTCTCACTTTAAATGTAAGATCTCAACCTTGCTTAGATCCTGATTCAAATGAACCAACTGTAAAAAGGCATTTGTAAAAAAATTTTGTAACAAAAAACCCATTTGTGAGATAATCTGAGAAATTGGAACAGGAAGTGGATGTTAGATGAAATGAGTTCTTATTTTCTAAGAAATAATAGTGTAACTGTGACTATGATTTTTTCTTTGTTTTTTAAAACACCCCTTTATGTTACAGATACATACTTGGGTTACAGGATAAGACATCTGGGATTTGCTCTAAACTACATAAATAAAAGAAAAGGTGAGGGTAGGAAGATGGAAATAAAAGATACAGCGCTGGGAAATGATGACAATGATTGACACTGGCAATGGGTACAGAAGGTTCATTATACTTTTCCTAACACTTTCATGAATTTGAATTTTTTTATAGTAAGTTTACAACCAGATATATTCAAGACATAAAGAATCCAAATAGACACTTCCTATCAATGCTATTACATTTCCCTCAGTAGTTTCCTTTCCTATTCTTTATCAGGAACCTTTACAAAATTCTTTCTTTCTAGACCTCCAATATCCTACCCTCTAACCCCTATTCTCTGCTGAAAACCTCCCTTTATAAACTTTCTCTTTTTTGGCATGGAGAGGCTCCAAGAATTGAACCCAGGTCTCTGGCATGACAGGCGAGAATTCTGCCACTGAGCCACCACTGCACCACTCCATATATTATTTTTAAAACTGACACTATAAAATGCGAAGTTCTTCATTTTCCAAACCACTCAAAAAAAAATCTACCTGTATCTGTACAAATACACATCTCTTTCCTTCCCAATGAAAAAGGATTAAAGATGTTATCTTTGTCCCCAAATAAATCTTAAAATTCCATCCATACCCTAGATCCCATTTGTTCTCAACTTCAGCAATCATGCAATTATCCCTCTTTCTTCATTCACTAAATCCCTCCTCACCCTCCTACTGGTTAATTCCCATTAGTGTACAAACAAAATCTTTTTTCCTTCTAAGAAAAGAAGAAAAAAGCACCCTTAATCCCATATACCCCCTTCCACCTACCACCCTCTATTCTTTTTCTTTTCACAATAAAAATACTTGAGAGAGTGATTTGAAGTAAGTAAAAAAGTATTTCCAAAGTCCCCTTGGGAATGGTGAGAAAGGGGGGAAACTCAACTTTCCCAAGTGGGAAATCAGTGATACTCTCACAAGCAGTGGGGACAACCAAAGCAATAGACTGAGCCCCCAATCTTGGGGTTTGTTCATATGAAACTTAACCCGACAAAGGATAGGTCAAGTTTACTTAAAATTAGGCCTAGGAGTCACCCCCAAGAGAACTTCTTTTGTTGCTCAGATGTGGCTTCTCTCTCCAGCCAACACAAGAAGCAAACTCACCACCCTTCCCCTGTCTATGTGGGACATGACTCCCAGGTGTGTGGACCTTACTGGCAACGTGGGACAGAAATCCTAGAATGAGCTGAGACTCAGCATCAAGGGATTGAGAAAACCTTCTCAACGAAAAAGGGAAAGAGAAAAAAGAGAAAATAAAGTGTCAATGGCTGAGAGATTCCAAACAGAGTCAAGAGGTTATCCTGGAGGTTATTCTTATGCATTAAATAGATATCACCTGTTTAGTTAAGGTGTAATGGAGAGGCTGGAGGGAACTGCCTGAAAATGTAGAGCTGTGTTCCAGTAGCGATGTTTCTTGAAGATGATTGTATAATGGTATAGCTTTCGCAATGTGACTGTGTGATTGTGAAAACCTTGTGTCTGATGCTCTTTTATCTAACTTGTGAACAGATGAGTAGAACATATGGAATAAAAATAAATAATAGGGGGAACAAATGTTAAAATAAATTTAGTTTGAAATGCTAATGGAAGCGAGGGGTAAGGGGTACGGTATGTATAATCTTTTTTTTCCATTTTTGTTTTGTTTCTTTTTCTGTTGTATTTTTGTTTCTTTTTCTGAATTAATGCAAATGTTCTAAGAAATGATAAATATGCAACTAAGTGATGATATTGTGAGTTACTGATTATATATGTTAATGGTTTAGTTCGTTTGTTAATTTTTTTTTAATTAATAATTTTTTTTAAATGGCTCCCTCAGCTCCTGTGAGTCCTTCTTGCTTCTGCTGGGCATTTTTTACTTCAAGCATCTGTGCTTTCTCTTTAGGAGAGAACTGTCTCACTTTTAAAGGACTCCAGCAAGTGGATTAAGACCCACTTTGTGTGGGCAGGGCCACATCTCCATGGAAACAACCTAAACAAAAGGTCTCACCCAACAATAGGTATTCCCCTGCAAGACTGGATTAAAAGAACATGGCTTTTCTGAGGCACATAACAGCTTCAACTTGGCACAACATCTTACCAATATTAAGTTTTGCTAGTCATGAACACAGGATGTCTTGCCATTTATTTAGGTTTCCTTTCATTTCTTTCAAAACAGTTTTTGCATGCTTTTTCAAATACAATTCCTTCATCCTCTTGATTAAATTTATTCCTCATATTTTATTCTTTGGGGTGATATCATGAATGGAATTTGTGGTAGTTTGAAGATGTTATGTACCCCTGAAAAGGCCATATGCTTTTAATGCACTCCTGGAGGTGAAGCCCTGTTGCAGATTGGACTTTTTAATTATGTTATTTCAGTTGAGATGTGACCCATCTCCTTCAAAGTAGGTTTTAATTAGTTTACAGGAGTCCTTTATAAGAGAATAAAACACCTACAGAAGCTAAGAGATGAAACTGAGAGAGTTCATGGAGGACCCCTAGAGAAGCAGAGAGACAAGGACACACCCAGATAAGCTAAGAGAAACAGCAGCTAAAAGAAAGAAACACACAGCCAGAAACTGAAAGCAATGAAACCCAGGACAGAAGGACCAGCAGATGTTGGCCATGTGTGTTCCCATGTGACAGAGAAGTCCCCAATACCAGAAGACAGCTTTCAAAGTCCAGGTATTGTCCTGCTGAAATCTTGAATTGGGGCATTTTCTGGTTAAATGTAAGCTAATAAATCCCCATTATAAGGGCCAATCCATTTCTGGTATATTGCTTTTCAGCAGCTTTAGCAACCCACAACAGATTTTGGTACCAAGAAGTGGGATGTGATTTGCAAATACCAAAAATGCTGATACAACTTTACAAAATGGACAAAGGGGAAGATTCTGGAAGAATTGTGAAGAGCTTAGTAGAAAAGTCTTAGATTGCTTTGAAGAGACTGTTGGTAGAAGTATGGATGTTGAGGGTTCTTCCAGTGTGGTTAGTAAACTGAAATCATGAATGTATAATTGCAAACTGGAAGAAAGACCACCCTTATTTTAAGTTGCAAGAATTTTGCAAAATTGATTCCTGATGTCTGGTGGAAGGTAGAATGTGAAAGTGATGAGCTTAGATATATAGCTGAAGAGATTTCCAAATTAAATGTGGAAAGTATGACTGGGCTTCTCCTTGCAGCTTATAGTAAAATGTGTGAGGAAAAGGATAAACTGAGACCTAAACTCTTGGGTACAAAGACACCAGAATTTGATAGTCTAGAAAATTTTGAGTTTCTAGAAAGTGAGTCCTCAGAAAATAGAGCCCCAGTGAGAACTTAATGGAACATGGAACCAGCCATTTCAGTATGAGTCAGGATTGAAAATGCAGTTATCCAGGAATCCCAGCATGCTGAATTTATAAATAATTTATTTGCAATATCTGTATGAATGGAACCACTGTCAAGCAGGAATAAGAGGGACAGAAAATAGACAGGTTGAAGGAAAAATTACGTCAAAGGCAGAACCACGGAAACTGAGGTCTGAAGCAAAGACACCTTGGGCCTGGAGAGTGGTCCCACCCATTTACATGAAAGGGTGAGCGTATTACTAGGGTTCTCTAGAGAAATAGAATCAGCAGGAGATATTTATATAAAATATAAAATTTATAAAGTGTCTCACATAACCATGACGACATAGAGTCCAAGGTCTATAGGGCAGGGCACAAGCTGGTAGCTCCAGTGAGAGTCCTCAATGAACTCTCAGGAGAGGCTGGCTGGCTGAAGCAAGAAAAGGGATTTTCTCTTCTGACTCCTCCTTAAAAGCCTTCCAGTGATGAGATTAAGCATCACTCATTGCAGAAGACACGCCTGTTAGATGACTGCAAATGAAATGTCCTCATAGCAACAGACAGGCCAGCGTTTGCCCAACCAGACAACTGGGTACCACCACCTGTCCAAGTTGACACATGAACCTGACCATGACAGGTGAGTAGCACACTTTATAGATTTAGAAGTCCTTCTGCCCAGGCTTCAGATATGATGGACCCCATTCCCCAGGGATTGGGGAGAGTCTGGCTGCCACCCCACTGTTCTAGGGAGTTGAGCCTGTGCCCCAGAGATGGCAGGGAACCCAGCTGTCACCCCAATGCTTGAGGAGGGTGGAGCCTAGAGTTCAGCTGTTGCCCTGATATTTGAAGAGGGTAGAGCCGAGGCAGTAAAGATTGGTGGAAGAAGTAATCCAGGAAGTACGGTAGGTGTAGGATAGCAATTGCCAAGATTCTATACACAAAAAACATCATGATATGATCCCCAATTAGGAGGAGGTCTAATATACCTGGATAACTAGAGAGTAAAATGGAGAAATCCAAAGATGCTTGAAGAGGTAAGCTAGGGCAGACTTTAGAAGATTGTGTCTGGACAGTAACAATTTCAATTACATAAGGTCGTTCAGAGGATTAAATGAAAAATCTGCTGTGAAGTATCATATATTTTTAAATATTTTTATTGAAATATCTTCACACACATGCAGTCTATCCAAAGTATACAATCAATGGCTCACAATATCATCACATAGTTGTGTATTCATCACCATGATCATCTTTAGAACATTTGCATCACTCAAGAAAAAGAAAAAAAAGAAAAAATTAAAAACTCATACATCCCATACTCTTTACCCCTCCCTCTCATTGACCACTAGTATTTCAATCCATCCAATTTTTTTTATGCCTTAACCCCTCCTATTATTTATTTTGTCCTTACTTTTTTGCTCCTATGTCCATACCTTGGATAAAAAGAGCATCAGATACAAGGTTTTCACAATCACACAGTCACATTGTAAAAGCAATATAGTTATATAATTGTGTTCAAGAATCAAGGCAACTGGAATACAATTTAACAGTTTCAGATACTTCCCTCTAGCCATTCCAATACACCATAAACTAAAAAGGGATAGCTATATAATACATAAAAATAACCTCCAGGATAACCTCTCAACTTTGAAATCTCTCAGCCACTAAAACTCTATTTTGTCTCATTTCTCTTCTCCCTCTTGAGTCAAGAAGGCTTTCTCAATCTCATGATGTGAGGTCCCAGCTCATTCCAGGAGTCTTGTCCCACATTGCCAGGGAGATTTACACCCCTGGGAGTCATGCCCCACATAGAACAGAGGTCAGTGAGCTCACCTGCCGAGTTGGCTTAGAGAGAGAGGTCACATCTGAGCAACAAAAGAAGTTCTCTGGGGGTGACCCTTAGACATAATCATAATTAGGATTAGCTTCTCCTTTGCAGTAATAAATTTCCTAGGGATGAACCCCAGGATTGAGGGCTCAGTCTATTGAATTGTTTGTCCCCACTACTTGTGAGAAAATCAGGAATTCCCTAGATAGGGAAGTTTAATAGTTCCACCTTTCTCTCCAAACCCTCAAAGGGACTTTGTAAATGCTTTTTTATTCCCTGCTGAAATTACTCTGGGATGTATTGGGGATGTACTGGGACACACTAACCTGTACCAACAAGGTCTCACGCGCTATTCCACATTCCATGCAATTATAGTGTCTAATAAACTGACCATATAAGTTAAATTAGATAATGCACTATGCAAAACAGAAATTTTACACCACATTTTCAGTTACAACTCCAGAATAGATGTGACTGCAGTAAGAGCTTATAATCTAGGACCCTTTACAATAGGCCCCAACCTGATAACCCAAGCTCTCGACTTCAATTCTCCAAGTTTGTATGTTTCAGTTAGTCCATTTGAATGGACATGATAATATTTGTCTTTTTGTTTCTGACATTTCATTCAGCGTACTGTCCTCAAGTTTCATTCACCTAGATACAAGCCTCACAACTTCATTCTTCTTGCAGCTGTTTGGTGGTCCATTGTATGTAATATTGTATGTATCCCCTTTCCACCCCTCAATTGTTGCCCACCTAGGCCACCTCCATCTATGCCCACACTGCTCCACAAACACAAGTGTGCAAATGCCCATTCGTGTCCCCACACTCAGCTCCTCCAGGTACATACCTAGTAATGGGGCTGCAGGATCCTATGGCAACCCCAGCCCTAGCCTCCTGTGGAACCACCACACTGCCCTCCAAGAGGCTGTACCTCTCTCAGTTTCCCTACCAGCAGTGACTAGGTACACCTCTTTCTTGAATTTTCCCTGACACTTGTTTCTCTCTGTTCATTTTTAAACAGTTTCAGTTGCACATCATACAATCCATCCTAAGCAAAAAATCATGGTTCCTGGCATAATCCCATAGTCATGCCTTTACTACCACAATCTATCTAAAGACATTTTCTTTTCTTTGCAAAGGATTCCATACCCCTCTCCTATATCCCCTGCTTGTTGACATTTAGTTTGGGCATAATGCCTTTGTTACATACAGTGGAAGCATCTTACAATGTTACTGTTGACTATAGACCCTAGCTTGCACTGGATATTTTTTCCTGTATCCCATCCTATTTTCAACATGCTAAAATTCATTTCAACAAATGAATGTTGACATTAATTTGTTCTCCCTCATAAAGCATTATATAAAAAATATAAAAATCAACCTAATAAGATTATAGTGAGGAAAGTACCTATTAAAGTAAATCAGACTTACTTAAGGTAAATCAGCTTACTTCTAAACCAGATTAACCAATTATATTTTATAAAATATACCTTTACTATATTTTATAAGCAATTTTAAAGGTCCACAAAACATGTAATATCTGAAACATGTAGAGTGATATCACACTCTACAAATGGACAAAAAGAAGAAGGATGGAAATCTAAACATTGTAAACACGTAGATTTCACTCAAAATAATTGACAAGTTTAAAGAAATCGCAGTATGAATTTGCATTTTTATTATTCTCGTTACACTGCTTCTGATGCTCCTGACATTCAATTCTAATAACAATGCAATCCCACTGAAGGAAAAATAAAATGTCTCTATCCTAACAGAAAAAGAAAAAAGCCTCAAATGCGTCCAAGTATTAGTTAAATAAACGTGAAATTCCAGCTCTAATGGAGCCTGGATCCAATCAACCCACTATAACATCTTTTCCCTTTTAACAGGTTTGTTTATCCCATTTGCATCATGTATATCATAAATTGTTCTCATACCACATGTGACATCTTATTCTCCACTACCTAATGTCTACACAACACTGGTAAGTCACACTGGGTGGGGGAGCCTGAGGGGGGTCAAATCCAGGACAGAGCCAGGGTGTCACTGTGCAGATGTGTCCAGGGAGGACACTGAGCTGAGTCCCTTCTCAGGTAAGCTGCTCACTGCTTTGAAGTGGAACTTTAAAAATTGAAGATGGGAAGGATCAGAATTCCATAAATTCAGAGGGCACACAAGTTCCCGGAACTTGAAAGGAATTTGTGTTAAGCTCTGTAGAACTTCACAAAGCAGGGTACATTTTTAGATGCCTAGACTCAGGGTTCTTTGCTGTAAATTAATTGCAGAATTTGTATGTTAAAACCCACACCCACATCCACACCCTCTAATAACTGTTTTTTTTTTTTTTTTTTTTTAAAGGAAAGACAGAGAGAAGGAAGGAAGAATAGAAGGAAGGAAGGAAGGAAGAAAGGGAAACATTTTCTTGTTTTATTGTATTCTGTTTCTCCGTTTTTGTTACATGGGCTGGGGCCGGGAATCGAACCGAGGTCCTCCGGCATAGCAGGCAAGCACTTTGCCCGCTGAGCCACCGCGGCCCGCCCTAATAACTGACTTTTATCATTGCTTTTTTGCTACAAAATTTTATTATGCACTACTCAATTTCTCATATCACAGCAGGGAATTTTACACTCACTCATGTTGAAAGACATGAAGGTGTGTTATTTAGTAAATTATTTGTTTAAAAATGACCCTAGAATCTCTTTTATTGCTCAGATGCAATCTCACTCTCTCTAAGCCCAACTCTGTAAGTGAAATTATTGCCCTCCCTACATGGTACATGACATCCAGGAGTGAAAATCTCCCTGGAGGCATTGAAGATGACTCCCCCATGGAATCAGCAATGCCGTCCTGATCAAATGGGGGAAAAGAAGTATAACAAATAAGGTATCGGTGGCTAAGAGAGTTTAAATAGAGTCGAAAGGCTACTCTGGAGGTTGCTCTTACACAAGCTTCAGGTAGACATTGCTACCTGTCATAACCTGCCAACCCCCAACCAGGACCATTCCAGCCAATCCTAAAGAACACCTAGGGCAATATATAAGATTCCACAATGGTTCCATGCAGTAGGGTAACTTTCCAGAAACCTACAACTTACACATGGATTCCTGGACCAGATAAGTCCTGAAACCTAGAGGGCCCAGCCTCTCCAGAGCATCAGCTAGTTTCATCTACCTACCCCATATTATCGACAGCCCCCTCCAACATGATAAAGTTAGAATGGACATAGCCCAAATAGTCTTAAAGACTGGGAGAAAGATCAAAGATGATGGTGGAATTATACAGAGAAGGTGGGGTTTAACAAAGGAGTATGATTGCTGAGTCATTATATTGATATTTCTTTTAGTCTCCAGTATCTTAGGACAGCTAGAAGTAAAACCTCAAATTTTGTAATTGTAACCCATAACAAACTCTAAAATCTGTTCCATAACTAACTGTTGCGCTGTGCTTTGAAATTTATTGCTTTTTTGTATATATGTTATTTTTCACAAAAAAGAAAAAAAAGTCGTTTGTGATGATAAAAAAAAAATATTTATGCCTTCTAGCCTCCAATGTTCTGAAGCAACTAGAAGGAAAAATCTGAGATGATGGTATGGTAACCCATGACAAACTCTGGGATCTGTCCTGGAACTACTTGTTGAAGAGTGCTTTGAAAACTATTGCCTTTTTCTTTCTTTGCTTTCTATATATGTTATATTATACAATTAAAAAGTTAGAAAAAAGTGACCCTAGAGTTTAGTTTTTCCATGTGTGTGGACATTTTATATTCCCCAGTCAGAAATAAGGTATGAAGTTATGATATGTCTAATATCTACACATTTTATTTAATAGATTAATAAACACTGGAAGTTTCTAGTGCCATAATCTGACAGAAATATAACTAAGAAAAGAGAGAGATTGGTTTAATTTTGACCATAACCATGTGAAAGGAATGCATGGCTCTGGACATGATTCTAGCAGAATGCTAACTCTTGGAAAGTACTAGCAGCAAAATTGCATCGCAGGTCATTGAACTGAAAAAGGATTAGTCAGCATACTTTCAAAAGTTATAACTAGTTAGGAATACATTTTAGATCCTGTTATTACACTAAAAATATTCAGATTAAGTGCTTTGGTATTAAAAATGAACTATATCACAAAAAGAAAAACTAGGTAAAACTATGAGTACAGATGGACTTAAACTATTAACTAAGGCAATAAAAAAAATAATATGGAAAATAAATTAGTGTTTCAATAAAGGAAAAAATACTCTAAGAGATTTTTATAAATGGGGGATTTATATGGGCCACATAAAAAAATCAAAAGCCAAAATCTGTAATATGTAACTGCCTCTTGCAAATTAATCAGAAGATAGCATTCAACTAGAAAACAAAACTTGACACAAGGAAACAGCTCAATGAAGAATTTGAAAAACACCAGTAAATACAAAAGCAGTTTATGCCAGAATTTTTAAAACCCTTACACCAAGGGAAGAAAATGGGGGAGGTTTCCAATTGAGATTGATGGGTCATCTTATCACAAGCCATCAAAACAATAATGTTTTAGGAAGTTGTTTTTACATTTCAAGCAGAAAAACTGAGCTCCAAATGAGCACATTCAGCTTTGCAGATCTGTATTATTTAACTCAGGGCATCTTGTTTTCAAATTTTTACAAGTATTTCAATTACAAAATGCTTTGCTTTTTAAAGTTGCCAACTAAAAATATATCATGAAAAAAATATATATCATGGGTTCAGATTTTCCTTATACAAAGAAAAGATAAATCCATGCTAGTGATATTCATTCCAAATGGACCCTGAGAGGCATATACCATATACAAGAAACCATCTTCCCCCTGTCGCTTTCGTGCGCTTCGCGCTTCAGAAATAGACGTGGGAATGCGCACCTCGCGCTGTCCGCTCGCCAGGCGGGAGTAGGCTGGACCAGCCATTGCCTGCAAGCGCCCTTCGACCACTGTGATCAGTTCCCTCGCGCTGATACCGGATGGTAGGAGGATCGCGGCTCTATCCAGCACAGGGTGCTGCTTTTCACCCTTGTCTTTCTGTTATCACCGGAATTTGGGCAGAATGCTGCTCTCGAGTAATTAGGACAACTTCTATTTGCTCAAAGGCTGCGCTGCTTGGAGGTTTTTTCCAAGAACAGTGGGGAGCGGCGGCTCTGGAGAAAACCACTGCCCTTCGCAACCCATATTTCAAAACCAAAATCGCAGAGGGACAGCTTGGACAGTTTTGCCCAAACGCCACCATCTAATACATGATTGCACGCTGACCCGGGAGAAGGTAAGTAAATGACGTAAATGCGTCTGTAGAAGGTGAGAAAAAGGAAGAAGGTACAGTGTAGTGGAGACAGAATGGACGTTAACGATTTTTTTTGCAGAGCGTTAAAAAAAAAAAAATGAAATGAGTTCAGGGGAACGAGGATGCGGAGTTAGAACAGGGAAGCTGATTTCATCCGGTATGGAGATGCTTTCCCGAGAAAGCCCAGCAACCTATTGCTGACATTTTCACAGCAAGAGGTTTTTGCTTTTCCTGTTCCCTCTGTACAAAATGATTCTCTCCTCAGGTTCTTGCATCCTGAATTGTTACCTTCAATTTTAATACCCTGTTGTGGTTTTTTTTTCCCTTGAAGAAAATGTAATCTAAAATAGTTGGAAGTCTTGTAATTTAGTGATTTGATGATTTTTTTACTTGCTGTTTCTCTCTTCTACAGACATATAAACTGTAAAAACATAGGGATTTCATCTTCCTTATTCACTTATTGTATGCCCAGCTAATAAATGCCTGGCATGTAGCAGTCACTAAATCAACTTTATATGTATTTACTCTCAAGCAACATTCCTCAAAGTTTTGCGTTGTATGACTACACAATTTAACTTTTCACAATCCATGACTCAATTTCCTTTTGCCTAGCTACCAATTTTGTGTTTGTTTTCTTTTTTCTGCTCAACTATTTGAATTCCTGAAGACAGAAAATTAATATACCATAAAATTTTGTAAAATGATTTTATAGAAAAGCTCTCTTTCCATTTCTTTAAAGAAGGACAACATTTGTTTTCCTGGAGGTCCTGGGACACTGGACATATGGATATTCCCCTTAAGACCAAATCCAAAGCCCAAAATATGTATTCAGCCAATGACTCTGGGTCATCCTTTTCCACTGCCCACGAAGCAAAGCTTTAAATAATTACAAATTTCATAGTTTTGTCACTTTTTTAAAAATTTCCAGTTTTTGAAACTTATGGCCCTTACATCAATTTTTTTTATTATACCTAGATAATTACTGAGGATAGAAATAATGGTTACTCATGGGGCGAGAAACAGTGTTTTCTGTTCTCCTAGATGTAGTAGTGCTTACTATTGAACGTAAAAGTAACCGGTACTGCTATATCCTTTAATCCAGACCTGAATTCTCTGCGGTAGGAGTAAGTAAAACCCTTTTGTAGATGAGAATAGTACCTCTGTTTTTTAAAGTTATATACTTAAAGCAATTTATATCATTTTATTTAATGGAAAAGAAACCAGTATCCAACATAGACTTGCATCATTTAAAGGCTGGTATGTCTCGTATGCCATGGTGCTTTTTCAGACACTCAAAAAATTATATGTCCAGGCCTCATGGTTTGGAGTCTATTTTACAAACCAGTAAAAGCAGAAAAAACCTGTTTTCAGGATCTATTTCACATATTCCTAGTAATGTCACAAATAATGCAGAATCATACTCTGTTACTCTTGGTGTTATATATGTGAAAAGTAAATCTTGTGCTCAACATTTTATTAATAATATTTGAGAGTAGCTAATAGATACATGGCTGACAATCAATCTAGGAAGAACATACAAGTGATCTAAAATAATTGTGAAAATTTCACCGGGATGTTGTAACTGAAAATTTTAGGAATGAACTATAAGGGAATTAATTTATCAGTGTCTTTGGTGTAAACGATATGGTCTTATGAAAGATGGATTACATCATGTGGTCTTAAGGGGAATATCCATATGTCCAGTGTCCCAGGACCTCCAGGAAAACAAATGTTGTCCTTCTTTAAAGAAATGGAAAGAGAGCTTTTCTATAAAATCATTTTACAAAATTTTATCTGCAATTCTATCTAACCCCCAAGGCTAAATGTCACAGGAATGAGCAACAAGAGTTTCCCAGTTGGCTTCATCTTTCTTGGCTTCTCTAAATGGCCCTGGCTAGAAATGGTTCTTCTGGATTGTCATCATCTTTTGTACTATGAGCATCCCAGGAAACCTGACCATTATCTTGCTCTCTTGCATAGGCCCTTGCCTCTACACACCCATGTATTTCTTTCTTAGCAATCTTTCCTTCCTGGGGCTCTGCTTTACCACAACCACTATGCCTCAGATGCTGTCAAACCTGTGGGGGCCAACATAAGTCAGAAGGCCATTTCTAACACGAAGTGGGCAGAGTTTTGCAATCCTCCATATGTTTCCAAAAGTGGAACAAAAGTGGGTATCAGTGAATGGTAACATTTTCCACATGGACATAAAAGAGGAAATCAGATAACAATGTGCTTTGGAGATGGAAGGGAAGAGATTATGTTTCCTTGTGAAGTTGAGGTCCAGTATTAATTCCTTTTCCAAAGCAGGCTGATGGAAAAGGTGCTTTTGGAGAAGCCTAAGAAAACTTCAGGGAAAGAGTTGCAAGAAATTCTACTATTTGGACTCTTAGTAGAAATAGTAAGTTAGTAGTCCCATTGAAGATGAAGATATGTGTTTGTCTTTTCCTATGTCTCTTCTCCTTGGCTGAATGTCTGAATGAAAAGCTTAGAACCCAGATCCTCTCATCCACTTCATGCAGCTGGGTCTTCTATACCAGTAACAGCAATAGAAGTTGATTTTAAGATGTTGAACTCAAGAAAGCCCCTAGACTTAGGAAATTTAGGATAGCAATGGAGTTTATTAAAGAAAATAACTGCACCACAATGTGAAACAAGCAAGGATGCCTTTATTCATAGCTAACATGGTAAGAGTTTCACCTCCAATGAAACCAAGGATGGCAAGCTTTTTAAAGGTTGGGGGTGGGTGT